>NC_066617.1:229829106-230447119 GCF_025201925.1 Gopherus flavomarginatus | reverse complement strand
AAGGGGGGCATGTAAGCACCCCACAGCTAGACAGCCAGGCCCTCAGTCACTAAAGAGATCCTGAACCTTCCTGACAATGCAAAGGGGGGGAGCTAAGAATATAGGGACTAGGATCAGGTGGTTCCAGCCTGTATCAGACACAAAAGGCTGCCCCCTTAGCTCTGACCCCCGTCTTTCCCGAGGGACCGGACTAGCTCGTGCAAAGCTCCCCAAACCTCTCCAGGCCGGCAGAGCCTTTTCCCTCCGGGGGTCGCCTTCCCCGCACTGCCCCGCTCAGGGCTGCTCCATCCGGCGCCCTCTCCCCTCCCCGCGCCTGAGGGGTTCCCGCTGGCCAGCCCCAGCCGTGGCACTGCGGGCTCTGCGGCGGGCCGGCTGGGCACGTCCCGCTCTACGCCTGCGGGGGCCGCTGGCGGGCGCGGGCTAAGCCGCTGGCTGGCTGCTGCCTGCGACAGGCGCGGGGGGAGGGAAGGTGCTGACTGAGCGGCTCGCCGGCCGGCCGGAGCACTGCAGAGCCGCGCAGCGGAGGCGGGGGAACGGGGACGGCACCTTCCCCCTTTGCAGCTCCGCACTCCGGCCGCCCGTCTCCCCCGCCCCATGGAGCAGGGACCCGCGGGGCTCCTCCTGCCCCTCAGCGACACGGAGCAGCAGCGCTACTCCGAGCTCTTCTCGCTCTGCTGCTCGCCCGCGCCCGAGGGGGGCTCGGCGCCAGCCCCAGCCGCCGGGGGGAGCAAAGTGGGCGACTTGTTCAGGGCATCGCAGCTCCCTGCGGACACGCTGCACCAGGTGGGTGAAGCGGAGGGCGGGGGCGCTCGGCTGGTTTGCTTGCACCGCTTCCTCCCTACGGGGGGGGGGCACTTGGGTTCCCCAGCCCTTGTGCCCCACTAAAGGGGAAGGGTTGGCGGGAGGGGGGAGGACATATTTCCATCTCGGCTGAATCTCCTGCCCTGGCTTAGCCTGCTTGGGAATTGGGGGGTGTATCAGCTGCACCCTGGGGAGAAAGTTTCCTCTGCCTTTTGTTCTGGTTTATTTGTGTCACTCACGCGCTCTTCTCTCCCTCCACCCCCCGCGACTCACTTGTTATACTGTGTTCTAATACGGAGTAGATAAGCCCCGTGGGTTTAAACAGACAAGTGACACCTCTCGAGAAAGTTGGAAAAATGTGTAGAACTTCCCTGGGCTGTGCATTAAAATCCTATCACAGGGTGAAACTGTCTGGAGTGTTAGATTTGGGATTTTAGTTGTGTGACAAAAAAAAACGAAACTTTTTTTGTCGTGATCTTTGTCCTTTAAAAAAAAAAGAAAGAAAAGAGGATTTACATTTTTGATGAGTATTGTTGGTAAGGCCGTATGCTGTCTGTTGTTGCTTTTAAAAAAATGTTTAGGTTGTTCTGAATTTAGCTATCTAGAAAAGTTGTATGCCATTGAATCCATATGTGCTGTTTAACCAGCTAATGTATAATGCATTGTAAGTGCTAAGTATTCTGAATATTTATTATTTATCAGAGATTTTTAACTGGAATGGAGTATTTGGTAACTTTAGCTACTTTCACCCCTCTACTGAAAGAGTAGAGAGTCTGAAACAAATGAGTATCCCATTAACTGTTGAAGGTATATAGTCAGCTGAAGACTGTTTATTCTTTGCTATGTAATTCTCTACTACTCCCAGCTCTAAAAATATTGTAGCAAAAAACTGCACTGTCACAATTGTACATAGCATTTTTTGAGACAGCTTTGTATTTGAAATGTTTTTTTTTTGCAAACACAAATATACTAGCTTTTTTTAAAATCTGCCCTAAACTGTCTTGTAATATTGCGATAGTTGTTCAGTAGCTGCTGTTTCATGCTGTAGGTGTTTACATGTTAGTAGTGGGTGATATGAGCCCTGTGTATTGTTTGCGCATGAGTGTACATGAACAGTTATTCGGGATCCCTTGGGATGAATGCAAGATTATTTGTTATCCTTTGGAGGTATATATGCAATATTATTTATTTTTACATAGACTATGACTTTAAGTATTATCATAATTTTCGTTAGACATACTCCTAGAACAACTTTGATTACCAAAATAAATATAATAAAAATGTGTATTTCCAGGTTTATGACTCATACTGAGTATATTTTATTCTGGGACTGTCACAAAAAATCTTAACAATACAACATTTAAAATGTAGGTAAATACAAAGAGTGGACAATTATGTATGCTTACAAATGATGAAATTACCTTTTGTATAGTAAGCAGGTCTTAATTCTTCTTTTCCACCTGCGGAATAGTAATTTTGATTAACTCAGTCTAGTAGCAGACTCTGGTTAGTAATAAATTAAACCTAGGAAGAAAAACACCAAACTTCTATTTTGTTGTCAGGAATTTAAGAAATGCTGTTATTCAGGAATCCTTGTTATATATCAAACAGAAACAAATAATGTCAAGACTAAGTTGACAAACAGGTATATCTGGTTATGGCCTGCAGGGACTAAACTGTGTTGTTTTCCTGGAAACAGTCAGGCCTTTTCTTAATGAGCATTTAATTTGGATTTACATGATATCCAGGAGATTCTGAAGTACAATAGGGGAAGTTGCTTCCATGACCAGATGCCCTCCACTGTTCCAGATGCTGCTTACTTAATAATATCCAGAGAAAAAATGTTGCCAGTCACTTGCAGTGCCACTGTTGGGAGTCAAAGGGTCTGTCTGCTTTACTCACTCATGGTGGATGTAGAGAACATACACTGCATGCCCCCACCTCCCTGGCATGGGTATAAACAGCAGTGGAGAGGGTGAGACACTGCTTAGGTGAGGAGGGTACAGACACACCAGAACCTTAGGGTGCATACCCTACATGGCTCTCTATGCCATCTAAGCAGTGCTTTCCCCATCTACACTGATGGTTTTTAGCAGTGTTGTCTCCTGCTGCCTTCCCACTGCCGGAACTTTCTCCACTGCCAGAGCCTTTTACTGCCATGTGTAGCTACTCATCACAGCGTGGACGCAGCCTGCGTTTTGCTGCAGTGTGTAGCTACAAGTATCCTACGCACTGCTACAAGTGTAGACAAGGACAAAGTGTGTTTGGACTGCCATGATTCAGTGGGGCTCCTTATGAATGCTTGCAGGAATTCACCCACCTGGATCTAATTGCAGGGTTTGGGCCTTAAATTTACTAACATTTGGGAAAGAGGAAAAAGAATTTCAAACAAGAAAGAATGTTTAAGGAACTTATTTTTAAAAGGAAAACTGGATTGATAATCTTGAAGTTACTTGTATGAATCAAATCTATTAGTGTTTTTTCTTAATACACTTTTATTCCATAGTTCTTATTTTAGCATAGTATATTAGCACTGTATCTTTTGAGTGTGATTTATTATAGGATTGCATGCTTTTTCTTGCTATGGGTTATGACTTTAGCTGGCAATGTTTTGTGATTTTTACTTGTTTATTTTAGAATTCCTTCCAGGTCCTTATGATGTACAGAGAGGTTTATTCATAAACTGGTTTATAGTTGACTTCACTAGTACTACTTGTTTGAGTAAACTTGCATCCTGCAATTGGATCCACACAAGCGAACCCCTGCACACTTGCCCTGCCCCAGTGACTTCAGTGAGGCATCCGTACAATTGAACCCTTGTGCCTGAATGGGTCCAGTAGCAGGATCTCGCCCTTTGTGCTTGCAGGACGAGACCCTAAATTAGCAGACTGTTATAACTACAGGCTTTGTAAAAGTTGTTCATGTGACCATATTTATAATAATTGAGGCAGGCTTTATCATCAGTGTCTCAAAGTTTTCCATAGAGATGGACTTTCTGGGGAGTTTATGAAGATGGCTCAAAAATAACAGTAACCAAGAACTTTATAAAAAAGAGAACTGAAAAAGTAAAATTGCTTTCTGTGTCACATTCAGATAAAAATAATTAGTTAAGTCAAATATTCTGTCTTTCTAGATCATCTGTAGTAACAAGACCATCTTCATTAATTCACAAAATCAAAATATGATCAACCCCAAACTACAGTTTTGTAAGTTTTTTCACAACACTGAATTTCTTAATTGGCTATGGATCAAAGCTTAACTATAGTATATCATGTTTTAAAATCTAGTTTCTCAGAGATTTTGACCTCAGGTTTTATTTACAGTTAATGAAAACAAAGAAATTCTGAAGTCCAGAGTCTTACACAAAACATTACTTCAGTCCTCTAATTTTACTCTGAATTCCATCTGTTGGCCATGCTAGCCACCACCCCCATCAAAGGTGTTAGCTAACATGTTGAAACTCCAGGGGAAAAAAAAATCTAACAAAGAAAAACTTTGGAAAGTTGTTGCAAGAAAAATATTATAGTTGGTTTTCTGTATTATTTTTTACTTTGCATGCTTTAAGAATGATAAAAACAATTTGATCAGTTTTTATCCACAGAGAATACAATGCTGGAAACATAATATAAAGCAGTGGTGTATAATATGTGGTTGCCAGTGATAAAGGTTGCACCCATTTGAGGAAGAGATGGCTTGCTTGTGTTAATAGATAACTCGTTTGTTTTGAAATAGTTGTTTGACAACAGGGCTTTTACTATTTTTATTTAAAGGAAGTTTTCGTGTTTAGTATGCAAGCTTTTATGCTGCCTAGTAGTACTGGTTGTCATTGCCATATAGGAGACATAGACTGAAATCCTATGCTCCAGTTCTGGATTGCAGTTAAACTGAACTCTGCATAGGCCAGAAGGAGAAGGCGCTTTATGTAATGTTTGCGTGCCTTAGATTCTGTAGACAGATAGGTAGACCCTCCTCCTGCTCCCTGGGCCTCCTACAATAAAACAAAATTAACAGTAAATTATAAAAAATAATATAACTTCTCACAGGGCTCTACAGATAGGGAATGGAGAAGTCTCCATCTTGAGCTAGAGTAGCTGTAGGGATTGCTCTAATTTATATTGTACTGCTATGGCAACCTCAGGAAGCATCGGGTAGTTCATAATAGCTAGAAAGCAGTATGTCCCGGCCTGCTTCCTTCTCTCTCCTCTCAGGAGGCCACTATGCGGTGTGGACTGTGGAGACACTCAGCATTAGGGCCATTTTGATAATTCTATGCCATTTAGAAATCTTCCTTATGCTGGAGGTATAGTCCATGGGTTTGGTTTAAAATGGTTTTGTGGCTTCTTTTGCCCGTAGAGCTGGCATACAGTGGCCACAGCAGAGGCTAGAACATGTGCCCTAATCTCTTGTCTCTAAATTGTTGGCCTTCTGGGGTTTGTAGTTGTGGAAAAAGTGTGATAATTCTTTGAGGGGGCAGGGAGCCATTACTTTTCTGGTTGATCACAGCATAACATTTTGAGCTTGAAGGGAAGTTTCTTCCTTTCTTTCTTGCATGTAGTGTTATGCCTTGTGTAACAGGAGAAAAAAAGAGGTAGGGATGTTGTCCACAGAAATCCATCAGTTAATGTAGATGAAGTAAATTGATATTGTCAGAGAGTGAAATGTTAAAAGAGGAAATGCTGGGAAAAAATGAATTGCTAACAAAACAAACATGCAGTCTCATTATAATCAGCTACAATACTGGGGAAATTGTTAGAGTCAGTTTTGGGAATTATACCAGTAAGTCTCACTTCAGTAGTAGAAAAGTAGTTGAAATTAGGATAAAAATAGAACTATAAATCACCTAGATGAACAAGATATAAAAGGGAGAAACCAGCATGGTAAACTATGTACTCATTCCTCTATCGTTTACTAGAAATCCTTGAATGTGCTCACAACATTTGCATAAAGGAGACTACTGATATTATTTATTTAGAGTTTCAAAAAGTTAGATAAAATTCCTTGCAGGAGGCTTTTAAGATAACATTGTAAAATGTCTGGTGCCCCTAAGGTTTGTACTAGGACCAGTGTTCGTTTGTTTGTTTTGTGTTGTTTGTTATCTGGAAAAGGAGGAGGACAGTGAAGTGACAGAATTTATTTAGGTTAATCAGGACTAGAAGAAACTGAACAGCATCAGACAGATCTAACAAAGCGAAGTGAATGGGCAGCACAATGGCAAGAAATTCAGTGTTTACAATTACAAAGTAATGTACACTGGAAGGAATAGTTAGTGCTACACATGCACATTACTGAGCTCTAATTTAATTGGGGAAATATTGTGTGCAACTCCCTGAAAATATTTGCTCCGTGTGTAGGTCCAAAAAAGCAAATAGATTGTTAGGATTAAATGGTATGTTCATTTCTAGTCCTCCTGTCTCAAAAAAATAGAAAGTCTCCAGCAACTGGTGACAAATGATAAGAGGCAGAGAGACACTCCTGTATGAGGAGAGGTTAAAAAAACTAGAACTGCTTAACACAGAGAAGAGAGAGGGTTATACAAAATAATGAATGGTAACTTATCTAGGCTCTCCTACTTGTCCTTTCTCATAATACAAAACCAAGGGGATATAAATGAAACTAAAAGGCAGTAAATTTAAACCTGATAAAAGTAAATTATTAATTGTGGAACTCATTCTCACGAGATATCAATGAGGCCAAGTGCTTAGTATAATTAAAGAAGGCTTGCCATTTATATGGATATTGAGAACATCTAGGATCAGCATTTTTTTTTTTTTTTGAAAATGTGGAGGGGTTGAGAGAGAAATCCTCATACTTCATAGATGTGCAGGAGTGGAAGGGACCTCGAGGTCTTTTGTCCAGTCTCCTGCACTCAAGGCAGGACTAAGTATTATCTAGTCCAGTGGTTCTCAAACTAGGGCCTCCTCTTGTTCAGGGAAAGCCCCTGGCAGGCTTGGCGGGTTTGTTTACCTGCTGCATCCGCAAGTTTGGCTGATCGCGGCTCCCACTGGTTGCATTTCGTTGCTCCAGGCCAATGGGGGCTGCAGGAAGGGCGGCCAGCATGTCCCTCGGCCCACGCCGCTTCCTGCAGCCCCTATTGGCTTGGAGCGGCGAACCGCGGCCAGTGGGAGCGGCAATTGGCCGAACCTGCAGATGCGGCAGGTAAACAAATCGGCCCAGCCCGCCAGGGGCATACCTTGAACATGCGGTGGCCCTAGTTGAGAACCACTGATCTAGACCATCCCTGACAGGTGTTTGTCTAACCTAGTCTTACAAATATCTAATGATGGAGATTTTACTATCTTCCTAGGCAATTTATTCCAGTGGTTAACTGTCCTGACAGGAAGTTTTTCCTAATGTCCAACCTGAACCGCTCTTGCTGCAATTTAAGTCCATTGCTTCTTGCCCTATCCTCAGAGATTAAGAAGAACAATTTTTCTCCCTCCTCCTTATAACAATCTTTTCTGTAGTTGAGAACTGTTATCGTGTTCCCCCTCAGTTTTATCTTCTCCAGACTAAACAAACCCATTTTTTTCAATCTTTATTCATAAGTCATGTTTTCTAGATTTCTAATAATTTTTGTTGTTCTTCTCTGGACTTTCACCAGTTTGTCCACATCTTCCTGGAATGTGGCGCCCAGAACTAGACACAATACTCCAGCTGAGACCTAATCAGCATGGAGTAGAGTGGAAGAACTACTTTGTGTGTCTTGCATGCAAACTTACGCAGCTAATACATCCCAGAATGATGTTTTCTTTTTTTTGCAACAGTGTTATACTGTTGACTCATATTTTGCATGTGTTCCCCTATGACCCCCAGATCTCTGTCCTCAGTACTCTTTCCTAGGTAGTCTAGAGTGACCGGACGAGAGGGAGAAAATATCGGGATACATGGAGGGGAAGGCAAGTCCGCTGGTGGATCAAAAACAAAACAAAACAAAACCCAAGTGCTGCCGGCGGAACGAAATATCGAGACAAATTGTGTCCTGACTTTATCGTTACGTCTTGTCACCCTAAGGTAGTCATTTCCCATTTTGTATGTGAACAACTGATTGTTACTTCCTAAGTGGAGTACTTTGCATTTTTCCGTATTGCATTTCATCTTATTTACTTCAGACCAGTTCTTCAGTTTGAGGGCAAAAGCCAACCACTAATTGATAAAGAAACTACTTTCCAAACCGTTATCTGTGGAATATTCCATCATTGTCCACTATGGGGTTTCTTGCATCTTCCTCTGAAGTACCTGGTTCTGGGCACTATTGGAAACAGGAGACTAGACTAGTTAGACTGCTGTTCTGATTTGGAAGGACAGTTTCCTTTTTGAGAAAAGTTGAATAGTGTATTTTTCTGAAGGTATAGACATAAGCAGTAAGTCTTCCAAAGTGTCAATAATAATATTTCATCAGGTTTATGCTCCCTGAGTGAATTGACTGTTTTGCAGCTTTTCTTTCTTTCCAGTCAGTCAAGTGTGACCTGATTTTAAAAGTACTGCAAGCAAGCAGTGAGTACAGCATCTGCTGTACCATTGCATGATGAGAAATTCATTTAGTTAGACAAATAAAGAGTTTGTATTTGCATGGTGTATTTTATGTAGTATTACTCGGTGTTTCACAATGAGAAGATGCGTTTTGGCTAGCTTTCAAAATCACTATTAATTTGTTTTATTGAAGACATTGAGCAGAGAATCTGGGGGATAGGAAGATGGGAATCAAGTGTTTGTAAGATTTGTAATTTCTGTAATGTGTGACTCAGAATAGCTAGAAAGATGGGACTGACATGGGTATAGCTAGTCAGAAAAGCTAGTAAGATTCACAGTACAGACATACTGGCTACATGATATGCTTTAGTCTTACACTGTACTGTAATTTTCACTTTATATTTTATTTCTACTAAGTCATTATGATATACGGGAAACCTTATTTGTAAACTAAACCTTTGTAAACATATGAGAGATTGTAGAGTTAAAGACTTAAAATAGTTTACAAGCACATAGCTAACATTTTATAAAGAAAAGTGCATTCTTTCAACTTTTGAATCAACAACCTGTATTAATTTGAGCTCCACAGATTACAAATACTAGTTGTGTGATGGTACTGTAGTTGCACAAATACTGCATTTTTGAGCTGGAACTGTCCTTGTATTTCTGTGTAACAAAGTATTCAGACAAATTATATTGCTTTTCTTCTACATGCCTAGTAGGTTAATTTATCTTTATGGTGACATGTTACTATGGTAACCATGAGTTGTTTGACCACAGTGTTGTGTTAAAAACAGAAGTGTGAATAGATTAAAAAAAATCTCTAAATCTGATATTCTGGGTGAAAAATGACAGTAATTTAGTTGGTTCTTAATTTTAAACTGCAGAACTGTTAGGTAGAGAGACAAGGTGGGTGAAGTAATATCATTTATTGGACCAACTTCTGTTTGTGAAAGAGACAAGTGTTGGAGCTCCTCCGAACAGCTGTTAGGTGAGAAGAGTGGAATGAATGTCAGTCTTAACATAACTTCCCAAGATAGAGAAGAATGAGAGTTGTGGCAGCAATAATGTAAGGATTATGAGATTCCTGACTGGGGAAAGTCAAAGTGGGCTTACCATTTCTTTTAAACAGATAAATGTGTCTCTCCCTTAGAGCTAAGTTTTTTCCCATTTACTTAAGCATGAGCTGAGTTTGTGCATCCATGAACAGAATTTGGCTCTAAAGTTTTCTTGGTCCTGAAAATACAACTTAGTTAACTGGCTTGGAGTAGGTGTTGAAATCTAACAATATGCATGTTGTGAGGTGGGGACCTGCCTGGCTCTGTCTGCAGGAAGCGGATGCCTATAATTTGGAGAAGGGATATTTGTCGTGAGAAATCTGTTAGTTTTGTGTATCTGTGTAAAGTAAGCATCCTGTTTGACATAAAACAAATGATTGCTTGCAGTGTTGTTGTAGCTATGTTGGTCCAGGATATAAGAGAGACAAGATAGATGAGGTAATATCTTTTATTTAATCACCTTCTATTGGTGAAAGAGACAACCTCTGTGTAAGCTTGGAGACTTATCTCTTTCACCAACAGAAGTTGGTCCAATAAAAGATATTACCTCACCCACCCTGTCTCTCTCATAAAACAAGTGAGATATTTTGTGCACAGGAAGTAGAGGTGTAATACCCATTTAATGTATGGGTATACCTAACTGTTATCATTCTGGCCTTTGGACCCTGTGCCCTTCTGATATTTAAAAGAGCAGTTAAGGAAGGCAGACAATAGTATACTGAGAACTTTGAGGAAAAAATACATTATTATTGCTATTCAGTCATCACCAGTGTGTTTTGCTTTGTACAAACAGAGGGAGATGCAAATCTAGATTCAAGGAAGTTAGTCTAAATTAAATCTTTAGAGTTCAGATATATAAGAGCAAGTTTCATGATGTATTCTATATAAATGGTCATTGAAAGGCCTTGATGTATCTTAAACTAACATAGACATAGGGCCTATGCTTTCAGAAGGGACTAATGGTTTTGGGTACTTCAGTTTTTGGGTATCCAATATGAGAGAACTTGGGGAACTGATTTGCAGAAATTGGTAAGCATCCACTCTCTAAAAACTCTGGCTCCTTAATGGTGTCTCAAGTTGGGTACCCCAAAATTGAAGCATCCAAAACCACTAGTCACTTTTTAAAATTAGGCCAATGTATTTCCATAAATGGCACTGAGATTAGGCATAACCAGGCCAATCACTTCCCACTGACTTTCCTTTCCTGGCTGGGGGGATGTCGGGGATTTAAATAGCTACTTGAGCAAGAGGGAGGCACAGATCCATTGGGATGAGCATAAGGGAACAACTCATGTTCTTTGAGAGAGGTGGCTCTAGCATGATTTAGAAGAGCTACGTATTTCTGTAGCCTTTTTCATTATGTCCTAATTATATTTAGATAAACCTAGTGTATTCAGTATGTAATTGTGTAAACAACTCTGTGTTTGTGTACAGTGCCATGCAAACACTCTTGTGTATAATTATTCTAAAACTATTCTCTGATTTGATCAGTAGTGTTCATATTAAAGCTATTCATAGTCTGTTTCCCTGGGGAGATGTGTGTAAAAGTGCATTTAGTCCATAAACACCCATAAGAGGGAATGTATAAAATTTGATGTGAGCTGAGCACAAAGGATTAACTACATGCAAAGAATTTATTTGCAAGAGACTGGGCAAACTGGATTTGTGATAAAGAACAAAAATAAAGACCTGTGCTTTATCCATGAATTTGTTTTATGCTTTACTAAATGAAATATTTGGCAAATAACATAGGAAATATTTTACTGTGGTAGTATGGCAAAATGCTGTGGATGAATTATCTCATTTAAGTCTATGATTCCTTAGCGTGCTTGCTCCAATTATTTTAACATTAACTTCTTATTGTGAAGCATCTGCCATGCTCTTGGCTGTAGTATGAGTGTTGTGTTCTAGAATGAAATTGGAAAATTGTTTTCGTAAGATTTGCCTTGGCCTACATGCGCTATTAGTCAGCTACTGGGTCATTAGAAAAAGACAATGGTGGTGTTTAGGTTAGTTTGACCAGAGACTAAATGGCTCAGAGACAGGCAAAGGAAGATTAAACCTTTCAGTTTGGTGATGCTGGTCCAGCCTGAGTCCAGTTTAGTACTAATTAACAGTTATTTCATGGCTGGTAAGTGGAAAATGTGTAACTGGTTGATGAACTCATTACTGCTCCTATTTCATAGAAGCTAGCAAACACAACTGCAACAAATTCAATTCCAATTTAAAATAATACCCTAACTGCTGTCTTCAGAAAAATATCCATCTTGAGAGCTTTGCCATTGTAAATTATGTGGCTGTCATAGCACATTATTCAATCACCTACTTAAATCTCTTTTTCTATATCTCCACAGCTTCCTCACTTCCATGAGCAATCTCCTCTTTTTTAATAGGCCACAGAAACAAACTTATTCACTTAAAATTTCCTTTCCTTACTATTTCTGTTTCCAGTAACTCTTGAGTTTTCATTTTATATCATCCTATGATCTGTGTGACTTAGGTGGTCCTCTTCTCCTTCAGGTAATAGTAAGGACCTAGTCTTGCAAACATTACCAGATGTAGGGCATACTACTATGACTAGTCATGATTCTAAGCTCTGTACTAGGTCAAAAATGTTTATAGGGGTAGTCTGTAAATGATGAGTCTCAAATCACTTGTGTTATCAATAACCTCTTCAGATTCAGTTCTATGAAAATCTTTCTCTTTTCTCATTCCGCCACAGAAAACATTTACTGGAAAAAAACGTTTTCTTACCTAATGAGCCCCAGCTATTGGTTTCATTTAACTTTTAATGCATTATTTATTTATTTATAAACCTATTACTTGACTTCTTTGAAAGGTGCTAAATTGACAATCTTTTAGACTGAAATAATGTATCTATCCTCTGGAAATGTTCCATATAGAAAATGGCAATACAAACTCTCCATACTACCCCTGTAATTTACCGCAAAGCTGATGTAGAGTGAACACTTTTAGAGACATTAGTTTAGTTTTAATTGAATCCTTGACTTTTCTGCTGAAGAAGATTGTATTCATGATGTAGGTTTCATAAAATCAAGTCTATACACAACCTAGGGCAGGAATCACCAATTCACTCCCACCTAGGAGCTTCAAGGATGTGGAGCCAGGTAGGGAGCCCCTGCCAGCCACGCCAACCCTCCCCTACCCCAGCAGCAACGTCCGTGCTCCCCCCCAGCACCTATGGTGCCCCGACCGCCCCCACCAGAGCACCTGCAGCCCCCTCGTCCAAGTTTTAGTTAGTGGTATATCGTAAAAGTCATGGACAGGTCAAAAGCGGTGAATTTTTGTTTACTTTCCATGACCTGTCCATGACCTTTACTGAAAATACCCGTGACTAAAATGCAGTTGTAGTCATAGTCCATGTGATTCCCATGATACAGCTTGGTCAGAGGGAGACCGTGGTGAATCATGGTAGAAATAATCTGGCTGAGGAGTCCAGCGCACAGGAGAGAATGGGGGCATGAAGTACTCACTCCCATGAGGTTCAGCAGCACTTTAATTTAATCTCAAACTAACCTGAAATGAAAAATTTCAGTTTAGTTTTCCTGAAGGGAAATTAAAAAAAAAAATTGAGCAAAAAATAAATTTTCCCATGAAAAATTTAGATTTTGCTGAAATTGTATTTTCTCTTGGAATATCATTTCAGTGGAAAGTTCCAGACCAGCTCTAGTGGCTGTCATCTAGCTGAAGAGGGTCTGACAGGATTCAGAGGAGCTGTA
The DNA here is from genome assembly GCF_025201925.1 of Gopherus flavomarginatus. Lineage (NCBI taxonomy): Eukaryota > Metazoa > Chordata > Testudines > Testudinidae > Gopherus > Gopherus flavomarginatus. Next base: position 230,434,050 of record NC_066617.1, on the reverse strand, counting down.
GACTTTGCCTGCAAGTATGGTCTAGAAGTGAGATTGTGTATGAGCCAATGACAGTGCTGTAACATCTCTTTGCCTTGGCAAGCTTACTTCTCTCAATTGTGTTTAGTTGAGAACTTTTTGTATATACTTATTAAATTTTTTTATAGTTATAGTTCCCTTACTATTAGAGTTAATAATAGTTGTGAACGGGACTTAGCCTAGGGACGAGGCATGCCCTGACTGTTGCAAGAAATCCATGCCAGTCAGTGATCCCTATAGAAGCTGCCTGAAGCGTTTAGGGGAAACCCACGTGGGCAACAAGTGTCGCATTTGCAAGAGCTTCAGATAGCAGACCAAAAAGGAGCAGGACATTCGTCTCCGAGCTCTCCTTATGGAGTTGACCCTTGCACCAGCATTGCAGCCAACAAGATCAGACTGCGGCTTTGGTGCAGAGTGCGCTACCAGCACCAATCCCCATCCCCGCTAGCAGCTAAAAACAAAAAAGGCCGGGAGGGGATGTTCCCCTATGTCCGATAAAGGAAAAGAGAGAGCCAGAGGAGAGCAAAGAACTGCATGGGGCAGCTCTTCCCCTCTGGACTCCAACTCCCACGGAGCGATTGAACAAACTTCAAGGTTTGCCTGCCACCCCAGGAAGCGGCAGAAGCACTTGGCACCTGGCGGTGCCATCCATGCCAGAGGCCTTTCAAGCTGCTTAAAGACAAACTTTCCCTTCCAGTGTCACTCACGCCAGCCGCTGGTGTGCCCCATTCGAGGCTTGGGATTCTTCCAGAGGTCCCATCAGTGTGGCACTGCTCCTCACCGCAGGGAGTGTCACATCAGTGCTCACCTGAACAGCACCACCAGCCCCAGACGTGGATCGGCTTGCCTGCCAGATTTCCCAGCATGGTCCCCAGACTCTAAGCAGCGTTCCTCGGGCTCTAGGTGTCGATTGCCAGCATTCTGGCGCAGACCCACAGAGGTGTGGCACCAGTCCCCAGAGCCCTGGTGCCAGGAGCTCCCAAGCCGCTCTCTCAGCTCACGGCATGGTTCTGGAGGGTTGAGATGCTGGTCCTGGGAGCCCTTTCGCTGGTCGCCAGATCATCTGTATGGTTCACTGTGGGCGCATCAACAGTCTCTGACATGTCAATCTTCCTGTTCCCATTCCCGATCTATGGAGCGGTACCGCTTTCTAAACGTAAGGTATTGATTTCTGGGGTACCATTGCCAATCCATCAAACGCTGTCGCCGGTTAGCAGGGGCGCGGCACTGAGAGCCATTGCCCCCATACAGGTCCTCAGTGGAGGTCTGCGGCCGCAGCTGACAGGATCGGGGTAGGCAAGCGGCCTCGGTGCTGTCCTGGTCCCCCAGACAAGTTTACCCCTCCTTGGGCTCGAACACTAAGGAGGAGATCCTGCCCGCAGGTGGTCAGCGACAGTCTCCCGCCTGCCACCTGACTCGGACATTGAGTCAGAGCAGGCTCCCCAGGGCCAGCCAGCCACGGCTGAGACTCCCATAGCAGAAGCAGCAGAGTTGGCAGACCTGCCTGTACCTGCCGCCTCATCATCTTTGCCCGATGAGGTGGTAGCAGGGCCCTCTCACTCTGTTCCCCAGATGTTGCCAGGCACTTTTGAAAAGGGTCGCCTCACACCTGGAGCTGGAAACCGAGGAGCTCGTGGAGCCCTCAGACTCCCTGTTCGATGTGCTGAGTATAGCAGCCCCCTCCAAGGTGGCATTGCTGGTGCATGAGGGAGTGGTGAAAATTATTAAGGCCCTGTGGCAGACACTTTCCTCACTGCCCCCCATCTCCAAGTGTTCAGAAAGAAAATACTACATCCCTGCTAAGGGGTATGACTATCTTTATACCCATGCTGCCCCAAGCTCACTGGTTGTGTTGGCAGCCAATGAATGTGATAGACAGTGCCAACCGGGATCGATGCCTAAGAACAATGCGGCAAAGAGGCTCGATCTCTTTGGTAGAAAAATTTATTCTACATCCAGCCTTCAGCTGAGAGTGGCCAATCATCAGGCCTTACTTGGCCCTTATGATTTTAACATTTGGTTGTCCATGGCCAAGTTCACAGATTCACTGCCAGAGGAATCCAGGAAGGAATTCCTGGCTATCCTCAATGAGGGCAGAGTGGTGGCCAGGGCAGCCCTCCAAGTTGCCTCCGATGCGGCAGACTCTGTGGCCTGGACTCTGGCCTCGGCCATTTCGATGAGGCAGGCATTCTGGTTACAGTCATCAGGCCTATTAACGGAGGTTGAACAATCCATCCAGGATCTCCCATTCGATGACCTGGTACTGTTTTCCGAACAAACGGACAGTAAATTACATGGCCTGAAAGACTCTAGTCTCTAGGGCTATCTTGTGCTCTCTGGGCCTTTATATACCAGGGCTGGTGAGGAAGCAGTTTAAGCTGCAACAGCCCCACAGGTTCAGGAGCCAACCTCAGTCGGAGCCCTTCCGCAAAAAGGACAAGGGTTGTAAGTGCTGGCAAGGCCATCAGCTGGCACCCTCTGCTCACTCAAGCTCCACCTGTAACCAACTGGGTAACAAGCAGGTATTTTGAAGGTGTGCTCGAGGTCAACCTTCCAGCATGTGTCCTGGATCCTGCTCCCCTGTTATTTTCCAACCATCTGTCCCCCTTCCTCCCTGTCTGGGCTGCTATAACATCGGACCGGTGGGACCTCAGCACAGTAGCAGCCCCTCAGCCCCCTTCCTGTCCTTCTTCAGGGACCCTTCTCACAAGTATCTGCTCGTTCAGGAGGCGCAGGGCCTTCTGTGTGTGGGAGCCTTGGAGTAAGTCCCACTGCATTCGAGGGGGAAGACTTTTACTCCCTCTATTTTTTGATCCCAAAAGTCAAAAGGAGTGGGGGGTCTGTGTCCCATACTTGACCCACGGAGCCTCAACAAATATCTCAAGAAGTTGAAGTTTCGCATGGTCTCCTTGGCCTGGGTCAGAGAGACTAGTACGCCGCTCTCAGTCTGAAAGATGCATACTTTCACATATTGATATTCCAGTCTCAGACGGTTCCTACTTTTCGTAGTTGGGACTGCCTACTTCCAATTCGCAGTGCTCCCTTTTGGCCTGGTAATGGCGCCAAGGGTGTTTATGAAATGCATGTCACTGGTGGTGGCCTACCTCAGATGTCTGGGTATACACACTTACCCGTAGCTCGACAACTGGCTCATCAAGGGCTGGTCCAGGTACAGTGCAGCATTGAGATGCTGCAAGCCACTTGTCACACTTTGGGCCTGCTGATAAACGAACAAAAATAAACGTAAATCATGGTCCAACAGATAGATTTTATCGGAGCAGTACTTGACACTACCCAAGCCAGAGCATTTCTGCCAGAGGCCAGGTTCAGGGTAATGTCAGATCTGATTGCCAGCATCACCGCACATCTGCTCACCATGGGTGACATGGCAGCATACACATATGTTGTCCGCCATGAGAGATTCAGGCTGCGCCCCCTCCAGATGTGGCTGGCGTCGGTCTACTCCCTGGCCAGACATCACTTAGACAAGGTCATCACAAGGGTTGCCTCTCTGCAGTGGTGGTCCGACCCAATGTTGGTGTTGGAAGGAGTGCTGTTCGTGAGGCTGTGACTCATGGTCTCCCTGATTTCAGATGTGTCTACCCCGGTTGGGGAGGACATCTCGGTATGCTGCAGACTCAAGGGTTATGGTCTTGAGAGATCTTGTGTTGCATATAAACGTCAGGGAGCTCAGGGTCATTCGTCTGACTTGTGACGTCTTCCTTCCCCAACTGTACGGTTGGGTGGTGCAGGTGTTGATGGACAACATGGCCTCCATATTCTACGTCAATAGGAAGAGGGAGCATGTTTGTTGACTCTGTGCCAGGAGGCCCTCTATCTGTGGTACTTCTGCATTCAGCATGCAATTCACCTGGAAGCTTCGTGCTTTCCCTGTGTCTGGAACATGCTGGCAGATCGCCTCAGCAGATCCTTCTTCTCTCACAATGTCAATCAGATATCTTCCTCCCAGGGTTCTGTCCAAATGCTCACATGACCAATGAGGAGAGGTGGTTGCAAACTCCCCAGATGTCAGGGGCACCCTGGCATTCTACTTGGAGCGTACCAAGCCCTTCTGTAAATCAACCCAGCTCTTTATCATGATAGCTGACAGGATGAAGGGCCTTTCAGTGTCCTTTCAAAGGATTTTGAATTGGATCATCACTTGCATCCATACTTGTTATGAGTCAGCACAGGCAGTGCCTCCACCAATAGTGAAGGCCCACTCGCCTAGCACTCAGGCATCTTCTGCTGCCTTTCTGGTGCATGTCCCTATCCAGGACATCTGCAGGGCTGTGATGTGGTCTTCAGTACACACGTTCATGACACATTACATCATCATTCAGCAGGCCAAAAATGACGCTGGCTTCAGCAGACCTGTGTTGCAGTCGACATGTTCATGAACTCCTACCCGCCTCTGGTGATACTGCTTAGGAGTCACCTACAATGGAATGGATATGAGCAAGCACTCGAAGAAGAAAAGACTGTTACCTTTTGTAACTGTTGTTCTTCAAGATGTGTTGCTCATGTCCACTACATGACCCGCCCTCCTTCCTTACAGTCGGAGTTCTGGCAAGAAGGAACTCAGGGAGGGGGAGCCGGCGGCACCCCTTATATAGGTGCATATGGGCGCCATGCCACAGCCGGTCCCCTACGGATACCACTGATACAAAACTTCCAGCACTAGTGCATGTGGCGAGTACACACACCTATAATGGAATGGACATGAGCAACACATCTTGAAGAACAACAGTTATGAAAGGTAATGGTCTTTTATGTAATGATTTAAGAATATTAATCCGTACTGTAATAGATTTTGTTACTTTAATGTCTCAGGGAAATTTACTAAATATTTACACTCTTCAGAGGAATTGCTTTTTAACCTTTATAAAAATGAAATACAGTAGATTTGTCCAAGACATCTTAACACACATGTTGCCAACCTTTGAAAGCCCTGTTTGTAATGCATCAGTGAGATCCTACATGTTCCTATGTAATGAGAGCAAATGTGTAACAGGGCACTATTGGTTCCCGTTTACAAGGGCCCAGTGGAGAAGAAAGGCAGCTAGTTAATACTGTCATGTATCTGTGCTTTCCCAAGGCTGCTGCAATGGAACTGTGCTTTGTGTGGCTAAGAGGCGAGACCAAGGGAAGAATAAAGAAAGCAGTTGGCCTTCATAGCTTATTGACCTTGCATTGTCAGTCCCTTCACTGCAGCATTAACTCCCTCTCTCCCACTTTTCCAGCCCAAAGGGATCTTCATGCATGGAAAACCCATGTGAAGAAAACATCAATGCCATGGTTAGTAGTGAGGATTGGGAAAAGGCCAGTGAACCGTAAGTTTGTCCCCTCTCCTGGCCTTCGTCAGTTGGTCTGGCCATCCTGTGATGAGTCACCTATGAGCATGTCTAAACCTAAGTTGCCCGACCCTGCTTTAGCCTTACGAGTCATCCCTGAGCCAGAGAGTTTGATCAGTCATCAGAGGCGCAGGTCCTGTGATAGGCTCCATGCCCTTCAACCAGGGTTCAGCCAGTCCATAGGTGAGGACTCAACTGGGTGACCCCAAAGCAGGTATATAGGCTCCTAAGGGAAGCAGTCTCTCAAGACTGCTCAGTGTCACTACCTGGCCAGGAACACCCCCATTGTCAGTAATTTCAACAGATTGTTCTTGCTCTGGCTCTTGCTAGTGCTCCAGCTGGCTCTAGTCCATGCCTGTCTTTGTGCTAGCCATACCCTGTTCCAGGCTGCATCTGCTTCCGCCTCAGCTGGCTGCCTGGCAGTTCTGACAGCTACTTCACTCAGATCTGCTCCATTGCTGGCCCCACCTTTAGCAGAGGAATTTGCTGGGCAGCTGGATCAATCCATTGCCATACCTATAGCATGGGTTACTCTATCTTGGGAAGAAATGACTCTGAAAAAGATTTGGATGTCATGGTGGATAATCAGCCAAACGTGAACTCCCAGTGTGATGCTGTGGCCCAAAGGGCTAGTGCAATCCTGGGATGCATAAACAGAGGAGTCTCAAGTAGGAGTAGAGAGGTTATTTTACCTCTGTATTTGGCACTGGTGCAACCTCTGCTGGAATACTATTTCCAGTTCTGGTGTCCACAATTCAAGGATGTTGATAAATTGGAGAGGTTTGGAGAACAGCCACCAGAATGATTAAAGGATTAGAAAACATGCCTTATAGTGATAAAATCAAAGAGCTCAATCTGTTTATCTGAACAGAGAAAATTAGGGGGCAGCTTCATCACAGTTTATAAGCACCTACATGAGGAACAAAACATTGATAATGGGCTCTTCTGTATAGCAGGTATAATAAGGTCCAAGGGCTAGAAACTGAAGCTAGACAAATTTAGAGTGGAAATAAAGCACAATTTTTTAACAGCAAGGATAATTAACCAGGGGAACAATTTATCTGGGGTTGTGGCAATCTCTGGCAATTTTTAAAATCAAGATTGGATGTTTTCCTAGAAGAAATACTTTAATTTAAACAGGAAAATTCAGGGAAGTTCTGTGGCCTGTGTTATGTGGGAGGTCAGACTAGATGATCACACTGGTCACTTCTGACCCTATCTATGAATATGCAAGGTGACTAATATCTATCATGTATAGTTCATTCTCTCATCTCCCCAGGGGGAGAAGGGTGCCTGGAGTGGACTGTTTTGCATTATAATGTATATGCTGCTCTGTGCCTATGTTAAGTCAGGTCGAAGAAGAAGACCGTGTACTTGGAACAGAAGGTGGAGAAGTTTGTGGTGGGCCTTAGTTCCTGTGGGAGATCATTCCACATTCTGGGACCAGTTCCCAAGAAAGCTCTGTCTTCTGCACAGACTAGCTTTATCTGCAGAGACTACTGTTATGATAAAAAGTTCCCTTGTTCCAGAGTTGTTAACCATGGTCTTTATCCCAGAGTTTTAGGTGTTCTTTTGATCTAGGCCATTAAGCACCTGGAAGATAAGGACTGAAACCATGAACTTCACTTAGTATTTTATAGGAAGCCAATGTACAGAGCAGAGGACAGGTTTGATGTGCTCGTGGTAGCCAGTGTTCGTGAGGAGATATGCTACAGTATTCTGTACTAGTTGGAGTTTCCTAAGGGTTAATGGCTTCATGACAAGGTATGTTGCGTTACTGTAGACAAGACAGGAGGAGGAGAAGGCGTGTGTAAGTGAGGCCATCTCATCAGTTACCAGGATGGAATGGAGGCTGCCAGTCAGCCAGGGGCAGTAGAATGCATTACTCACACATGCAGTTATATAACAGTTTAGCATCAGCATCCGGGAACACTCCTGAACTATAGACTGTATTGACCAATTGTAGCTGTGTACCTTTAATCAAAAGAGGATGCATCATGGCTACAAACTCTCTGAAATGCTTTTCTCTGCCCACCAGCATACTTCTGTCTTGCTTGGACTCAGCTTCAACAAGCTGTTTTTTATCCATGACAGCCTAACGTTTCCAGTGGTATATGGTTACTGGAGCTGGTCAACAAACTTTTTTTGGGTGCAAAAAAAATCCTGAATGAAAAATTCTCATTCCAAATGTTTAGTTGTGTTTTTTGGAGGGCCATGGGGGAGGGGTAGGAAATTTTAAAGTAAACTGAAATTTTTGTTTTGGATTTTAAATACAAATTTTTGTTTGTTTCAGATTTTGAAAATTGAAATATTAGCTCTTGGATTTTTGTTTTGCTTCCCATTTTTTTCTTCCTCGCTACTAAATGAATAAATAATAAAATAATGTCCAGTTCCTGCACCATCACTGCTATTATCTATCTTTAACTTTGCCACTCTGCAGTAAAAAGAGTGTGCCATTTTCCCATTTGCCACCTTGTAAGTTTTCCAAAGTCGGAAAAGTTTTTTGAAAAGTTATAGATGAAAAAAGGAAAACAGAAAAAGTAAAAAAGATACTTAGACATCCTTCATTCTCTAGCATTCAGTGAGAAAAGGGAGGAAAAAACAAAATTTCAAAATATTTTGTCTGTTGACATCTGAAATGAAAATTTCATATAGAACAAAATAAATATTTTTGTTTTGAAATTTCCAATTAAAAAAAAATACAGTTTTTCCTGCAGAGTTAACTCAGTTATTTATGCTCAGGTTAGCCTACCTGGGGTGAGAACAGCCATACTGAGAATTGACACTCAAACTGCATGGAGTGGTTGTGCTAGCTAATTCAAGCTATGGTCTATACCTCCTGACAGACAAGCCAACTTGAGTTCAAAGCAGCAGCACACTGCAGTTAAGGGATTTTTTGTGTGGATGGGACTTAAGTTAGAGGCAACGCTCAAGTTAACTCTGCAATGAAGATATGCCCTCAGTAACAAATGAAATTGACTAGCTCTTTTTTGTAATCCTCTTCCTCCTCTGACCAATACTCCATCAGTGTTTGATATGTTAGTGCCTTGAATATTCATAGTGTTTAATAACTGATACATTTTAATAGTTTATTTGGTGTGGACAGATCTGCTTTGTGAACAGTGGAAGTTAAACTATTGCTTGTGTCTACAATAAGTAAGGATGTGGAAGATGTTCAAATAGCATTGGAATCTTGAATGGCTTTTTTGCCTTATTTTCTGAATTGTGCAGAAATTAGATCAGAAAATTGAACAGAGATGACTAAGCCCCTTCCATCTCAGTATTAAATAGTGAATACATTTGTGCATATGTGCCATCACATTATTTGTTTACATCAAAGCTAGTAAGGTAGACAAGGATTTTGTGATGTGTGCATGTGTGTTTTTCAGTGGTACAGCTAAAGTTGTTTTGAAGAAAAATGCTTTCCTGTTCAATGCAACATGGAGTGTCTTTCAAGATAGGCATTAAAATTAGTCTCTCATTTATGGAGCATTTGAAGCACATTGTCTGCTTTTCACTGATGATAATGTTGGGACCTGTCAGCTCATGTCCTACATTTTTGGTTATTTTGGCAATGAATCTTACTAAAGTAATTTAAAAGGGAATCTTGCTTACGAGAAACATGAAATTGCATTTGTAGGTAAGAAATTTTCCTGGTTTCAGTTTATGAAACACCACACTCGAATCTTACAAACTATGACCAGGATCCTGCAAAAGCTTATGCACATGCATAGCTTTAAACATTGAGAGTGAAATTCTGGCACCATTGAAGTCAATGGGAGTTTTGCTGTTGACATCAACTAAACCAGGATTTCACCCACAGTGTATAAAGATAAGCATATGTATAAATCTTTGCAGAATTGAGCCTGTGTCTTTGATCAAAAAAGGCTGATCTTGTGTTCATGAAAGCGTTTTAATTTCCACATATGCAGATTTTAACTTGTAGGTCACACAAATCTAGTAAAACAATGAAACATCTGGTAAGTTTTGCAGATTTTTTTTTTTTTATAAAACAGGAATAAAAAAAATACAAAGGATTACGTCAGTTTCTGACAGTTTCTCTCATGTAGTCACATATGCTGTTTGCTCCAAAAACCAGCCTTGGTTACAGTCCAGGGCAAATATATTTGACTTTGTTTTCACAGGCCAAATTTCAAAGGATTATGGCTGAAAATGTTGACACTGTTTTGCAAAGCGCTCTCTTCTTTCATGGAGTGAAGTAATAATAAATGTTCATCCATTGTTGAAGTGAACCACTTCTTGGGCACTCTTTGAAAAATGAGTCATATGCTAAAACTTATTGGACAAAAAATAATTTAGACAATTGCTGTTTTTCTTGCCTGTCAAGATTTATACTATGGAAGACAGACAATTTACTGTGAAAATGGATTTGTTATATAATGTTTAATAGACTTTTTTTTTTTAACAGAAACTTGTTAGTCTTAAATGTTTTGCTTTATTATCTTCCAGTCTGTTCCTTTGAAAACTTGATTTTACTCTGTACTCCAGTTTGTTGAATAAGCTTTTGTATACTCTGTGCTCCCATCTGTGTGTCATATTATAGATTTGGATCCATATGGAATGTAAATCTCGTTCTGGCCTAAAATCTGAGTCTAATCCTTTTCATAGCTTTTGTAGAAAATGAACTTCCTCTGCACGGTGTCAAGATTTCTGAGGTCAGTACTATCTGGTTATTGTCCCAATTTTTTTAACCAGTTAAAAAGTCTTGTATTGTTATGCAATACAAATTAATTGTTCTTGTACTACTGACCTATAATCCTCATGAGTGTGGTACCTCATTACTCTTTTTTTTTTCTGTAAAAATGTGAAGGGGAAAAAATGTATGGATTCCTTTATTTTAATTACTTTATATTGGCATTGTAACACTATCTGATGGAGCCAAGAATTGAGTGTTGCAAGATGCATTGTTATGAAAGCAATCGTAAACTATTTAAAAATAATTAGGAGCTAAGGTACAATGCCCAAATATTGGAGAGATTGTTATGTCAGAGATTGTAAAGGGGGTGGAAAATACAAGTATCTTCCATTAAAAATTGTATTTATTTATTTTGGATATCCTTCACTTGTTCGTTTTAGACCTAAGGTTACATCAGTTACTTAATTGAGCAATAATGAGTCTAAAAATTCACAGTCATTGGTTTATTTATTGTAAGTTATTTTGGGATTCATTAAGCATTTTCTAACAAGTCATTTTTGGTATCAAGCTCTTCTGCATTATTCTGTGGCATTTTGCATGCTTTGCTCCTCAGGTGAATGTTTATAATTGTCACAACTTTTCCATGCCTATTTCCCTAGGAAGCTACAAGCAAATAATAATTTCCATATTCCTCAGAGGGCCTTGAACAGAAAATGGAAACAAACTTTACCTTGATTTGGTAGAACTAAAACAGAACTAAAATTTTGTATACACATCAGTGGAAAATCACTGTACTGTAGCTTTTCCTTTTTTATAATTATACCTTAATCAAGGATGACACGTAACTCTCTTCATGTTAATAAAATAATTACAGTGCAGAAACTCAAAATATGATAGACTATAATCAGGTAATGATATGGAAAAGCATCCTAACTACATGTGTAGATTTTAAAAGTTTGTAGTAAGTCTGTTCAATTAGTATATCTGCATGTGTGTATCAAGGAGAGACTGTACTCCAAACATTTGGTGATGATGGGTGATCACTCATTACTGAGTATGATCATCTTCCACGGGAGTTATGGGTCCTCAGGTGGCTAATAAGGCCAACCCTTTAATCACAAGTTTTATTACAATGAGGGCAGATATTTTCAGGCTCAGCAGGAGGCTGTTGACCATGACTGGAAGCCAGTCTCTCCTTCCTCCTGCACTTCTTGTCCTCTTCAGCTTATTGGCGAGCAAGTTCAAAATGCAGGGGACCATCACGTAGGACTTCACTCCATTTTAAGCTATCCTGGGCAAGTGTCTCCCAAGTGTCAATGTCAATATTACACTTTTTTAGGTTGACCCGTCCAGCAGAATTGCTGACGGATGATCATTACCTCGATACTGGTTGCACCTGTCTTCCCGCTTGATCTTCAGAATCTTACAAAGGCAGCATTGATGGTGCCTCTCAAGGACTTTCAAGTGGTGTCTATTGGTTGTCCAAGTTTTGGACCCATACAACAGTGCTGGGAGAATAATGGCTTAATAAACAAAAAGCTTGGTGTCTGTTTGAATGTCGTGATCTTCAAAAATGCTGTGCCATAAACAAGAAAAAGCTATACTGGCACAGCTCAGGCGATGTTGAATTTCTGCATCAATATCTGTCTTGGATGAAAGATGACTTCCAAGGTAGAGGAAATGATTGACATTCTCCAGTGCCACTTCATTGATTTTGATAGATGGGGCATGTAATACAACATTTGGAGAGGGCTGATAGAGCACTTAGTCTTCTTGATATTAAGAGTGAAGCCATGACATGGATAAGCATCGGCAAACACTTTCAAGATAGTTTGAAGATCTTCCTCAGAGTGGGCAAAGATTGTGTTGTCATCAGCGTAATTAAGTTCCACAATATATGTTGTGGAGATCTTACCCTTGGCTTTCAGCCTGCTAAGCCTGAACAGTTTTCTGTCCATTCTGTAAATGATTTCAACGCCAGCTGTAAACTTCCCAGCAATTAGGTAAATAATGATGGCAATAAAAACCGCAAACATGGTTGGAGCAATGATACAGCCCAGTTTGACTCCTGTTTGTACTTTGAAAAGTTCACTCTGGGAGCCAGTGCTGCTCAGAACAGTTGCTCTCATGTTATGAAGCAATTTTAGGACATTGGATGTCCTGATAAATACATCAATCTTAGAAAGTACAGTCCAGAGGGCACGGTGATTGACTGAATCAAAGGCTTTAGTTAGAGCAATAAAAACCATGTACGGTGTTCGGTTTTGCTCCTAACACTTTTCTTGCAGCTGCCATGCTGTGAAGATCATATCCACAGTTCCACAACATGGTCGGAAACCACTCTGTGACTCCGGTAAAAGTTATTCTGACAGGGGCAAAAGACGAGTTGCAAGGATTCACGCCAGAACTTTGCCTGCAGTGGCTATGAGGGAGATAACATGATAATTTCCACAATCCACTTTGTCACCCTCTTCAAGAAAGGGGATAATCAGGGCATCCCTCATTTCACTAGGTATCTCCTGCTTTATCCAGATTTTAAGGATAAGCAGGTAAAGCTACCATATTAGCTCTGGTTCACTATCTTTAAAGATTTCAGCAGGGATCTCATCTAGACCTGCTGCCTGGTTGTTCTTCATCTGTGTGGTGGCATTGAGTACCTCATACAAATTGGGAGAGTTTCTGAGCTCATCCCTAAATGGTCATTGAGGGATTTGCTCAAGGACTTCATCTGCCACTATAGAATTACAGTTAAGGAGCTCTTCAAAATGTTCTTTCCAGCAAGAATTGATGGCTTTGTTGTCCTTCAGTAGTGTGGTTCCGTCCTTAGAGCGAAGAGGGTTCATACCATGGCAAAATGGCCCATAAATAGCCTTGATGGCACTAAAGGACCCATATATATTGTGGATATCCACGAGATGTTGGGATTCTTGCACTTTCTCAGTCCATCATTTGTTCTTGAGTTCTCTGGTTTTATGTTGGACTTCTGCCCTTGCCTTGGCATGGGTTTCTCTCTTTATATTACAGTTTATGTCATTCTGCCAAGCACGAAATGCTATTCTCTTCTCATTGATGAGTTGCTCAATTTCAGCATCATTCTCGTCAAACGTGTCCTGATGTTTTCTGGTTTGGTAGCCTATGGTTTCCTCACAGGCATTGATGATTACTGCTTTCAACTGACTCCAATGTTCCTCAGTTTCTTCCGGAAACTCTGATGGGAGCTTTTTTTCTAAGACTGCTTGAAAGTGGTCACGCTTAACAGGGTCCTTCAAATCTTGAACCTTCAATTTGCACCTGACTGTCTTCTTTTGCAGCCTCCATTTGGGAGTGATCTTAATTTTCAATGTGGAGCGAAGAAGGCGATGATCAGTGCAACAGTCATCAGCACTTGTCATTGCTCTTGTGAGAAGTAGGTCACTACAATCTTGGGCACAAACTATGACATAGTCAAGGAGATGCCAGTGCTTTGACCATGAATGTCTCGAAAATGTTTTGAACTTTTCCTTTTGTTGGAAAAGAGTGTTTGTAATAATAAGTTCATGGTTCAGCACACTTGGTCAAGAGCAGAATTCCATTTGAATTGCTTTTGCCAACTCCTTCTTTCCCGATTGTTCCTTTCCACAGGTCTGAGTCTCGTCCAACACGTGCATTGAAATCCCCCATAAGGATGATATTGTCTTCTGTAGGGGTCTCCGATTAAATGGTTTCCAACTGAGAATAAAAATCTTCCTTTACGTTCTGATCTGTATCCAGTGTTGGTGCATAGGAGCTCACAATAGTTGCCTGTTGATTTTTGGTGAACCTCAATCGGCGTGTCATAAACCACTCATTGATGCCAACTGGTACCTCAGAGGGGCACCTTACGAGCTTATTCTTTATAGCAAAGCCCGCTCCATGCAATTGGGGTTCATCTGTAGATTTTCCCTTCCAGAAGTAGGTGTATCTTCCTTTTTCCTCCCTCACTTGTCCTTCATCAGCTCTTCTAGTTTCAGACAAAATAGCAATATCAATGTTAAACCAACTCAATTCACAAGCAATAATGGCTGTATGTCGCTCTGGTCGGTCGCTGTTTGAGTTGTCCATCAGGATACATATGTTCCAAGTTCCAAAGTTGAAAAGTTTCTTACATTTTCGAGGTGGTGATCCTGCTGGATGTGGCTGTCCAGCCAGGAAAAACAGAGGCAAGACTATTTTTAGGGTACCTTTTCTAAACCCCCACCATGTGGGGTGAGCAGAATGGATCCTAAAAAGGACTGCTCAGTTGTGGGTACAGCTGCCGAGATGCTCGACCCGCCTCAATCCTTGAGCAGGACGGCTGAATCACACACCCACTGCCTGTGTGTCGGTCTGTAACTAGGAACTTCTGGATTTTGCTGTCTTATTCCCGTCGCCACTCGCTGATTGCCACTGGACTTGTGCAAATGTTATTTTCCCAAAAACTGGAAGGTGCCTGTGCGGGACTTCTTTTAAAGTGGGGAGACTGGTGCACAACAGTGCACAACCCGTCACCACACTATCTTTGACAGATAGAGGACTTGAAACCAATGGTATAGACACGGTGATGATTGGAGATCCTCTATCTGTTGCAGCCTTCATCCACCTTCACAGCCATTGTAACATTACACAATAGTTTCACCTCCATTGTGCAGTTATCCTCCGTCTGCTCTGCTGTTAGGGACTTCTTGGATCACACTTTGTCTGGAACTTCACCCTTGACCGTTCTGCCATGGGTAGCGCTAAGGGAGCATAACTCTAGGCAGCATCACTCTTGGGGTCATTGAGACACGCATGCCTCTCCTCCACTACAAGGTGGTGATCCATGGAGAGGACCAGACATGTAAGAACTGAAGTGTACTCTTCATGCTTCTGTTAAACATCAGTAACAATAACAATGACCCACCATTTCCTCCCCCAAATGTTAGAACAATTCTTGTGCTGTCCACCAACTCTTCAGGAAATTAGGATTTTTGCATTTGCTTTTGTAAAACACCCAACTTGCTTTAATTGAGAGAGAAAACATGTAAATAAATAATTTAACAAGTGTATAGTATTCAATAATGTGACACATATTTGTGCTACAAGACCTCTTCCTCATTCAGTGCACAGGTAGGATTGAAGAGAAGTGCAAGAAGAAAAAGGATGTTCTGCTGTTTAAGGCTCTGGACTAGGACCCAAGAGAACTGGGTCCTATTCCTAACTCTGCTGCAGACTTCCCTACATGAAGATGGAAAAATCATCATCATACGTACTCAAAATGGGGCTGAATTAAGGTTATACAAGCAACCTTAATTCTGACATTTGCCAATTTCAGTGGGTTTTGGATCAGAGCTGTATGGCACTCCAAACATTCTGCATATATAGGGTCTGGCCACAGATTTTGAAGAATACAACAAAATCTCAATTTTTTTTTTAAGGAACAAAATCTAGCTCTTTTGGTTGCAATACTAGCCTTCATATGGTAAGTCAATATAAATGGTAAATACACTGCTGTTACCATTATAGCTTTTTGTCTGCTTAATAAAGAATCTGCTGCAGCACCAAGGTGGAAGAAGTATGAATTCTCTTCTTACCACTCCAGTGACCGTTATGGAACGTTCACTTCCAAATATAATTTTGACTGTTCTAAACTATTACAATTCTTGACTGGTATTTTTACTGAATATTTTTGAGAATATAGAGCAATTTATGTAGTCAGGATAGAAGGTCTTTAAACATTCAGAGGTTGAACAGGGTTTTCATACTAAAGCAAAGTTAGGAAAAAATATTTTTATATAAAATATCTATCTATATTATAGGATTACTGATCTTAGTTTTAATCAGAAAATGTACCTTTTAATTATGTTTCCGTGCTGACTATCCAGCATCCATTGTCTCTAGATTCTTAGTGACCTGTCACCCAAGTGTCCTAATGATTTCTATTTAAAAGTCAAGGTTCACTAAAGTTAGAGAATAAGAAAAAAAATAGAGGGAAATGAAAAATGGTTAATGAACTACTTAGCAATCATTCATCTGTTCAAGTGTGTGAGTGTAATGTTGTTAAAAATCAAATTCATTTTTTTGTTTCAATTCAAAATTCATTAGAGAATTGGAAAAGCTGCTAGTCTCTGTATACCTTGTTTATTTATATCAACATATACAAATGTCTCTTGTTGGGTTTTTAGCCCATCTGTTTTATTCCTGAAAGTTGTCACTATTAAAAGGACTAACAAACTTCATGTACAGTTTTAAAATACCCTAACTGCTTTTACATTTTGTCCCGATTAAGGCGATACAGTAAAATACTCATAAGCATTAGTTCCCTAAAGACCAACAGAACAATCAACTCTGCATAACTTAGGACTTGTCTACACTATAAAATTAAGTCAACTTTATCTAATTCAACCTTGAGCCTCCAAATTAGTTAAGTCAATTGTGCGTGGCCAGATGATGCTCATTGTCTTGATAAAGTGAATCCTCACTAGCAGTGCCTGCATCAATGCACAAAGCAGTACATCTGGGGTAGCTATCCCAAAATGCAATTTGCCGCAGTGTGTTTTGGGAAGTTTGTGCAATGCCTCATGGGACCAAAACATTGTGGCAGGGGAGAATGGGAACATTGTGTCAGCATCCCACAATGCATTGTGCTCAATGACAAACAACCCAGTGGTTTTCGCACCTTAAAACCGCTGCGTGTATGCCATAACCTGAGAATCATGGAGCCTGCTCAGTTGTGCACTCTTGCTGTGAGCATCTCAAACGCCATGCACCTTCTCCTGCAGTATTTCCAGATCCAAAGTAGGGGCCGTTTCACGGAACATAGCGATGTCCTGCAAGCAGCCCTGCTGCATGCCATTGAAAAAAGCAATTAGCAGTTGCTGCTGGCAGTCACAAAGCAGCTGCACTCTGTTGAGCGCTGTTCCTGGTCCCTTTGAAACAAGCACTGACAGGTGAGACTGCATTGTTTTACAGGTATGGGATGACGAGTGAATGTGGAAGGCCACCTTCCAAGAACTTTGTGCAGAGTTCTCTCTTGCCTTGCAGTTCAGCAACACAGAAACGAAAGTTGCTGTGACAATGGAGCACGAGTGGCAATCGCTATTTGGAAGCTTGCAATACCAGATAGTTACCGGTCAGTGGAGAATCAATTTGGAGTAGGTAAATCAACTGTGGGAGTTGCTGTGCTCCAAGTGTGCAGGGCCATTAATCAATTTCTGCTACGAAGAGTAGTGAGTCTGGGAAATGTGCAGGACGTAGTGGATGGTTTTGCTGCGATGGAGTTTCCTAATTGCAGTGGGGCAATAGATTGCACGCATATCCGCATTTTAGCACCAGACCACCTTGCCAAAGAGTATATAAACCAAAAGAGAGAATTGTCAATGATGTTGCAAGCACTGGTGGATCACAGGGTGCATTTACCAACATCAATGTAGGATGGTCAGGAAAGGTTCATGATATGCACATCTTAAGGAACTCAGGTCTGTTCAAAAAGCTGCAATCCAGGACTTTCTTTCCAGACCACTAAATGAACATTGACAACATTGAGATGCCTGTAGTTATCCTGGGCAACCCAACTTACCCCTTGGTCCCATGGCTCATGATGCTATACACCGGCCGTGTGGACAGCAGTAAGGAACTATTCAACTTTAGGCTCAACAAGTGCAGAATGGTGGTTGAATGTGCCTTTGGTCATTTGAAAGGGCACTGGAGAAGTTTACTAACAAGGTTGGACGTTAGCGAAGAGAACATCCCCATCATGATAGCTGCCTGCTGTGTGTTCCATAACGTCTGTGGGGAAAAAAAGGGGGTAAATTTTCCACAGGGGTGGGCAGTTGAGACAGATTGCATTTTAGCCATTTTTGAGCAGCCAGGCACTAGGGCAATAAGAAGAGCACAGCAAGGGGCAGTGTGTATCTGTGAGGCTTTGAAAAGTCATTTCAATAATGAGCTGCTTGTCTGCATTGTGCTTTCCCAAATCTTCACCTGCCTTGTATCACTGTCCCTATAAAGCCGCCCTCCCCCACCCAAGCCCACTGCTTCTACTGAATAAAGAACATTTATTTCTCGAATCCATTTACTTTATTTAACAAACATAAGTAAAGAGAACGGAAAAAAAAGTTAACCTTGAGGAAAAGGGGTTGTAAAGTTGGAACGAGAGAAACATTTTCAGCTGTGTAACATAATACCACATTCCAGACCATCAAAGGTCCGTGCATGGGCACCTTCTGTTCGTTGTACCCTCCGCCTGAATTATATGAAAGGGATAATGGCCCACGCCTCAGGGAACGCTTGGGGGAGGGTGATTCTGCACCAGCCAATGCTGGCTGGCTGTCCACCAGCATCTGCAGAGGGACTCTGCCCACCTGCTTCTGTTCCTGCAGTTCAGCTAGACGCCTCAACATATTTGCTTGGTCCCTCATAATCCGAAGCATCTCATCCTCTGCTGTACGCTCTTGCTCATTGAAAACTTTCCTACTCTGTGTCAGCTGTCCCGGAGGCATTCATTATCTTGATGAGCATGTGCTCCCGCGTTCTCTTTCTCCTCCTTCTAATGAGTGGAAGACTGCTTTCAGGTGTTGATGACATGCTGAAGGACACATTTCCAGTTGTCAGTCATGGGAAGAAATAAAGGGGCCATTGTACGAAATCAATAAATATAGAATCACTTTGCTTTTTTATCTTGGTCGAACGATTGCCATTCTGTTTCCGCCTTAGACTTCCATAAGCAAAATAATTTAAGAATATTACAGTAATCTTCTGTGATATACATTCAATTTCACAGCAAAATACCTAAGCAAATGCTTAATTTTAAGCCCGTAGGTAGTCCCATTGAAATAAATGGAACTCCCATGGGTTTAAAGTCACACAAGCTTAGATACTTTACTGACTGAGGGCCATAAAGTTGTATTTGTCTTAGGAGGATTATTGTCTCGTACTCTTTATGAAACTTGCCACAACATGGATAATATTTACTATCAGTTTCAATAGCCACATAAAAACAAATGTTCCACAGTGTTCCATCACCAAGGAAAAGAACTCAGCAAGGCTACGAGGAAAGAGAGAGGATACACAAAGTTTCCAGTCGCTGCTCCTTCTTACAGAGAGGCTCCTGTAGAACAGGTCAAAATAAGCCATCATATAAAAATGTGTCAGTGCTGAAACTTGTATGTGCAAGTGGAGCTCAGGAAACATTTTCCAAGGTCTGATCTACACTAAAAAGTTAGGTCAAAGGAAATCGCCTTAAGTCGACCTGTTAAAGTATGTGTCTACACTACCAGGTCCTTTATGCCAACCTAAGTCGCCTCTAATGTTGACTGTGACAGGTTAGATCACAGAACCCCCCTTGGAAGCTGCCACCCGATGTGCCAAGACTACTTCTGCTCCTGCTTTCCCTGCCAGCTCGGGACCCCAGGATCCTGTCTTGCTGAGCCAGACACTCCCGTCTGCTCCAACAAAGACCCAGGGTCTGAATTATTTGCCCCAAAGCTGCAGCCTTCATTGAAAACAGCTCACAGAGGTGTTCCTGTTTTTAACATTCAGATGCCCAATTTCCAATGGGGTCTAAACCCAAATAAATCCTTTTTACCCTGTATAAAGCTTATGCAGGGTAAACTCAATAAATTGTTCGCCCTCTATAACACTGATAGAGAGAGATGCACGGCTGTTTGCTCCCCCAGGTATTAATACATACTTTTGGTTAATTAATAAGTAAAAAATGATTTTATTAGATACAGAAAGTAGGATTTAAGTGGGTCCAAGTAGTAACAGACAGAACAAAGTAAGTCACCGAGCAAAATAAAATAAAACACGGAGATCTATTCTAATCAAACTGAATACAGATATTCTCACCCTCAGAGATGCTTCAGTAAGTTTTTTCCTCAGACTGGACACCTTCCAGGCTTGGGCACAGTTCTTTCTCCTGGTACAATTCTTGTTTCAGCTCAGGTGGTAGCTAGGGGATTCTTCATGATGGCTCTCCTCCTTGTTCCACCCCTTTATATATCTTTTGCATAAGGCAGGAATTCTTTGTCCCTCTCTGGGTTCCCACCCCTTCCTTCTCAATGGAAAGACACCAGGTTAAAGATGGATTCCAGTTCAGGTGACATGATCACATGCCACTGCAAGACTTCATTGTCCACTTGCCAGCACACACTTATATAGGAAGATTTACAGGTAAAACAGAGCCATCTGCAGACAATTGTCCTGGTTAATGGGAGTCATCAAGATTCCAAACCACCATTAATGGCCCACACTTTGCATAATTACAGTAGGCCCTCAGAATTATATTTCATATTTCTAGTTTCAGATACAAGAGTGGTACATTTATACAAATAGGATGATCACACACAGTAGATTATAAGCTTTGTAATGATACCTTACAAGAAACCTTTTGCATGAAGCATATTCCAGTTACATTATATTCACTCATTAGCATATTTTTATAAAACCATATAGACTGCACAACGTCACAGTTAACTTCTGTAATCCACCACTACATAAAGCATAGTGCTTAGTTTGATTTTCATGGATCAACTGCAAAGTAGTACAGATGCAGCGTTGTGTAATTTGACTTAATTGGCCTCCAGGTGGTGTTCCACAATGCGCATCTGTGACCACTCTGGAGATCATTCTTTACTCTGGTGGAAATGGTGGGGAGAGGAATGGTGGTGTGAGAGTGAGAGAGTGATGTTATTAAGGCTTTAGCTAGTTATTCAGCTGCTTCCAGGGAAGCCAGTGGAAGGACGGAGGTAAATCATCTTGAAAATCTGGTTTTTCTGGTTCCATTTTTGACTGAGATTAACTGTATGGTATACAGTAGGACAACATTATGTGCATTCCTGTCAATGCACTGGGTGCACAAAAGTATTCATTGCCTAAGTCATCTAAAAATGACTAAAATTCAGGAATAACTGAATTTTATCAAGCATACTGGTAGGTATTTCATTACAAAAGAGAGAGTGTGAAAGATTCTTCCAGTTCAAACAATTACTCCTGAATTTAAGGATCATTTTAGACAGTTTCTGCCATCTCCAGTATCATAGTTTATATCAGTAGTTCTCAACCTTGCCAGACTACTGTACTCCTTTCAGGGGTATGATTTGTCTTGTGTATCTCAAGTTTCACCTCACTTAAAAACTACTTGCTTACAAAATCAGACACCTCCCTTGTGATTACAGCTGGGTTTTAAAAAAAAAATGCTTGAAAATTTTTGAAAATTTTCCTTAAAAAAAATAAAATGACATTGTTCAAAAATAGAAAAATGTTGGCAAGGTCTTCTTGTGACCTTCCCCCCCTTGCTCTCAAACAGCATAACTCACCTACATTTCCCTCAGTCCTCCCCCCATAGTGCATGTGCAGGTCTAAAAGACATCCATCTCATATCAGCGATGGGACTCTCCTTTCTTTCACCAAGCCATTCACAGTGAAATGCAGAAGCATCTTTTCCCAAATCCCTGTACAGTATCTTTCTCTATCTGCTGTTCCATGCTTGAATCAGAGAATATTAGTCAAGATTTTCAAAGCTGAGTGAGAACAGATACCTCTCTAATTTGAATGGAAGTTGTGAGACTACCTGCCTTACTCTGCTTTGAAAATCTTAGCCATCAGTTTTACTCACCCTCTGTGTAATGACTAGAAATCAAATAGTTTCTTTTCCCTTTATCCTCCTCATAAGGCTT
The DNA here is from genome assembly GCF_025201925.1 of Gopherus flavomarginatus. NCBI lineage: Eukaryota > Metazoa > Chordata > Testudines > Testudinidae > Gopherus > Gopherus flavomarginatus. The sequence continues at coordinate 230,412,370 of NC_066617.1, read as the reverse complement.
AAAGACTCCACAATCTAGATAGAGATGTGTTATAATAAACTTCTGTGATGGTTTCAATCCAAGAATCTCAAAGCACTTTCCCAATATAAATTTAGTCCCTGAGGTGGGCAGCTATAATCACCCCTCATTTTAAAGACAGGGAAGCCGAAGCTGAGAAAGGCCAAATGTCATGTCCCAGGTGGAGGACATGGTCTGTGGAAGAGCTGAGAAATCTAGAGAGTTTTTCCTTTCCAAACATGGACCTTAACCCATCCACTCAACTCAAAACTGTCTGTAGAGCCATCGTAGCACAGTATGGACAAAGCGAGGGGATACTGGGTCAAGTGAAACTTGCTTGTAGAACCTCAATTTAGAATTACAGGCTTGCAAAGATCTGTAGCCATTTTAAATGAGCACAAAATTCTAATAAAATTAATCAGTACCAGGGATCTTCAAGTCTTTCCCTCATGGGAATTAGAATAAATTTATTTTATCATACTGCTTGTTTCTTTTAATTTCCAGAATTGAGTTTGTCATGTAAGCAGCTGAGATTAATTTTGATAAATATTTTACTGTCTTTTAAACTCAGGACACTAAAAGTTCATGCTTGGGTGATTGTGCATTTACATAGAGTTAAGGGAGACTTTTCCACAAGAGCCATGGTTCATATAAATTTATTGTTTTTTATTCATCAAACCCATTTTATTGTAGCCAGGATCCACATAATTTTACTACCTACTATATATTTTATTACGGTGTAAAAAGTTAGGAGGAAGGTTTAATGGAAGTAAGTGCAAATCCGTTGCTGAACTGTATTAAAATACTTATCTATATCGGCATAGCTAACATTTAAAAACATTTTATATAATAAAAGATTAATAACTTCTTTAATAACATAATAAATTATAGTTGATATACTCCACCTTCAGTTTTCATTTTCAGAGAGTGTGTTGGCTTTGACAGAAAAAGATTCAGATACACTTGCAATTTCTGTTACAGAAAAACCTTGCCACTGTTGTGTACCATCGAGAGAGGCTATAGGTGAATTGGGGGCATTTAATGTCACATGTCTTGCCTGGTTCACTGAGATTTAATGAGCATTAATACATTTTTGTTCACACTTTTTGACCAGTTCTGCTGCCTATCAGTCTGCAGTTTTTTGTCTCCTTGGTACTAATATTTTAACCTACTGAACTAATGTAACAGTGCATGGCTGCATACAATAGAGATAGAGAACACTCCTACTTCTGCGCTGCTGCAAAAGACATGGCTTTTGCACTTGAGCTAAAGCAGAAATCTCAATTAACTGTCAGCCATAGAAAGATTTATATCCTCTTTTCAGTTCAACCTCTATAAAATTAGATTTTTAAAAATAGATGAATACTTGAGTTGGTCTGACCTCAGAGTCCTTGTCAAATTCCAACGTGGATAATTACGTTCTGCCTACATAAAACTCCTCTTTTAATTTCAATTGGAACTGAAGGATAGTGTAGTGGCTCAGATACAAAACTGAGAGTCAGGGCATCTGGGTTCTATTGACAGCTATACCACAGACATTTTCTACAATTTTTCATTGCTATGTTGAAAGTAGAAGATAATGGACAAATGAGCAGAGATATTTAGATTGATATTTAATGAATTGAAAGAGACATAACTTTTTAAAAAAGAAATATATTTAAAAAAAAGATTCCTAGTGTTCATGAAATGGATGATATTACTGAGATACTGATTTGCACCAAATAGAAGACAGACTCTGTGGAAGCTTTCCCACACTTGTGTGGGAAGACTGACATGCACTGACAAACACACATAAGTGCCTTTGAGTGCTGGATGAACCTCATTTTACTTGAGAAGTTGATATGTTTTCTCATTTCTTGACTGTAGGGCCAGGTCTGCCCTACCACTTTGGTATAACTTATGTTGCTCAGGGGTGTGAATAAACCACTCTCTGGAGCGAAGTAAGTTGCAGAACCTAAGTGTCTGTGTAGACAGAGCTATGTCGGTGGGAAGATCTACTCCCGCCATCATAGCTATCTCTTCTTGTGGAGGTAGATTTATTATGCCAACGGGAGAGCTCTTTCCTGTTGGCATAGAGTGTTTTCACCAGACGTGCTACAGCAGCGCAGCTGCACCAATGTAGTGCTTCTAGTGTAGACTAGTCCTAAGAGGGAAAAGTGGAAAAAAATAAATGACATTGTGGACTAAATCCTGTTTGTCTCAATCAGGTACATAGTTCTATTGATTTCAATCAGACTAGGCACCTGAATAATGAAATTAGGATGGCCCATGTACAGCTGTGTTCAGAGGGTCACAAGTCTCCAAATGTGGGTGAACTGATACTCTGGGAAAATATATGAACCGGTTAAGCAGATAAGAAAATAATGGATTGATAAAGGATGTTAATTTTCAAATATAGCTTTTTAGGAAGTCTTTTAAATTAAGGGTAAAAATGTTGACATGCTTTTTATTGCTACTTTCCCAGTCTAATGAGCTATACCTGTGTATTAAAATCTTCACTACCTAATGCTGTGTTTGCTCACACAAGTTGAATTGAAAATTTTTGTATAAATTTAATAGAACTAGTTCAGGTGAGAAAGAAATACATAGAATAATTCCAAACTGATGAAATTTTTTTGCCAGATGCATCAGCCATTGGCCAAATAGGTTTTGAAATATATTACAGCTTTCTCTCTTTTATCTGCAAGGACTTGTTACACTATCTTAAAAACATGCGTTAAAAAATTTAGTTTAGTGAAGACACTTGGGTTTCCTTTTTAAAGGAAAGGTAGAATCAAACATCAGCAAATTGAATTGTTAGGAGCCATCAGAAATGTGGAACCCTGTTTTCCTGAAAACAATTTCCTGCTGTCTGTGTTTAGAGACTTTTGAATATCTTTCAGGATGGAGGCCTTCTAAATTTTCAGACATGGTTCGCGTTGGATGATCCAGTCACATCTTCAGCAAAATATGCAGATAGGGAAAATAGGGATTTGTTTGTACAGTTCTCCTATCTGAAACAAGAAGAGCTAAGCACAGAGGAACTGGATTCCTTTCACCACTATAGCTCTGTGAAAACCGTTTTAAATATAACAAGTGTATCAGCAATCTTGCAAGTTCTTCTGTCACTCAGTCATTAGTATAAATCAACGTAACATTCATAACCAGCCCTGGCTCAAAATATTTGAAATCCTTTGTCCAACCATGCTGGTCACACATCCTAACTTACCATTCTTCATAACTTCTTATAATATTTGTGCACAGTCTCTTTTCTATTTCTTTTCCAGCTGTAAGAATCTTTCCGTTGTCTGTTTATTGCTAACAGTTTTCTGCCTATGCTCAGAGATTGTATCTATAAAACTACAGTATACACATTATTTCCTTTTCCTTTTAAATCTGTCTTTGAAATAGTTTTTAAAAAAAATCCTCAAAAACCTTGATAAATATGTGTGATCCTCTCCGGGGTACGTTAAATTGCAGATCTTGTAATGATATTCAGTATTGGCATCTTTTTACACTGCTCAGAGCTCCTTGAACATTTTTAAATAAAGCAGCTATACTCATTTGGCCATAAAAGGATAAAATAGGATTGTGGAGGAGCACTTTTCTTCCTGAGACATAGAGGTGATGTGAAGCAGCCTCATTTATACATGTCCCTCATTCTCGGGTCATGTCTATGCTAGAGAATATTGTGAAAAAATTCTTACCAATGCTATGATCACTTTTAGCAGGAGATTGGTTTTGACTTAATGAAGGGACTGGTTTCTAGTGCTTTTTTACTGGTGGATGTGCTACAGCTCAGTTCAGAAGGAATTATATAAACAAGTGATTCTCAACCAGGGATACACAGAGATCTTCTGGGGGTACATCAACTCATCTAGATGTTTGCCTAGTTTTACACAAGCTATGTAAAAGTGCTAGTGAAGGCTGTACAAACTAAAATTTCATGTAGACAATGACTTGTGTATACTGCTGTGTATATTATACACTGAAATGTAAGTATAATATTTATATTCCAATCAATTATTTTATGATGATATGGTAAAAATAAGAAAGTGTGCAATTTTTCAGTAATAGTGTGCTGTGACACTTTTTATTTTTATGTCTGATTTTGCAAGCAAGTCGTTTTTAAGTGAGGTGAAACTTGGGATATACAAGACAAATCAGACTCCTGAAAGAAGCGGGGCTGTCCAGAGGATTCAGGGGGCCTGGGGCAAAGTATTTTAAGGGGCCCCTTCCATAAAATAAAGTTGCAATACTATAGAATACTATATTCTCGTGGGGGCCCTTGTGGGGCCTGGGGCAAATTGCCCCACTTGTTGTTCTCCCCCCCACCCGCCCCGGCAGCCCTGGAAAGGAGTACAGTAGTCTGGCAAGGTTGAGAACTACTGATATAAACTCTGATACTGGCGATGGCAGGAATTGTCTAACATGATCCTTAAACTCGGGGGTAATTGTTTGAACTGGAAGAATCTTTCACACTCCCTCTTTTGTAATGAAATACCTACCAGTATGCTTGATAAAATTCAGTTATTCCTGAAATTTAGTCATTTTTAGATGACTTAGGCAACGAATACTTTTGTGCACCCAGTGCTTTGGCAGGAATGCACTTAGTGTTTTCCTGCTGTATACCATACAGTTAATCTCCGTCAAAAATGGAACCCGAAAAACCAGATTTTCAAGATGGTTTACCTCCGTCCTTCCACTAGCTTCCCTGGAAGCAGCTGAATAACTAGCTAAAGCCTTAATAACATCACTCTCTCTCTCTCTCACTCACACATCACCATTCCTCTCCCCTCTCCATTTCCATCCTTACAAATAACATCCCAGAGCTTTTTAGAAACCCATTTAAATATTATGCAAAAGGTTTATTAAAATAATAGTGTAGGCTGATTTGAAGATTTCCAAAGCAAACCATTTGTTTTTCTTTCATCTGATGGCCTGCTGGGCAAGGGCAAACCTGTACTAAAGTTAATCGTCCCCACCAAGGTGTGTTCCAATAGATGGGGAAGATAGAAAATGTTAATTTGCTCTGAGAACGAATGGATGTTTGCTGTCTCTTAGCTTTGCTAAATGGGTTAGTCCACCTTCTAATGTGAAGACCTCTCCAGCGCATCATCAAAGATCTACAACCTATCCTGAAAGATGATCCCTCACTCTCACAGAACTTGGGAGACAGGCCAGTCCTCGCTTACAGACAGCCTCCCAACCTGAAGCAAATACTCACCAGCAACCGCACGCCATACAACAGAAACACTAACCCAGGAACCTATCCTTGCAACAAAGCCCGATGCCAACTCTGTCCACATATCTATTCAAGTGACACCATCATAGGACCTAATATCATCATCCACGCCATTAGGGGCTCATTCACCTGCACGTCTACCAACGTGATATATGCCATCATGTGCCAGCAATGCCCCTCTGCCATATACATTGGCCAAACCGGACAATCTCTATGCAAAAGAATGAATGGACACACATCTGACATCAGGAATCATAACATTAAAAAACCAGTGGAAGAACACTTTAACCTCTCTAACTACTCAGTAACAGACTTGAAGGTGGCAATTTTGCTCCAAAAAAACTTCAAAAACAGACTCCAAAGAGAGACTGCTGAACTTGAATTAATATGTAAATTAGATACAATTAACTTAGGTTTAAACAGAGACTGGGAATGGATGGGTCATTACACTAATTGAATCTATTTCCCTACCTTAAGTTCTTCTCACACCTTCTATGAGTCATCTCGATTATCACTTCAAAGGTTTTTTTTTCCTCCTGCTGATGATAGCTCATCTCAGTTGATTGGCCTCTTACAGTTGGCATGGCTACTTCCACCTTTTCATGTTCTCTGTATGTATAAATATCTCCTGTCTGTGTGTTCCATTCTATGCATCCGAAGAAGTGAGCTGTAGCCCACGAAAGCTTATGCTCAAATAAATTTGTTAGTCTCTAAGGTGCCACAAGGACTCCTGTTCTTTTTGCGGATACAGGCTAACGCAGCTGCTACTCTGAAACCTAACGAAATAGCTGTTGCCACTTATTAATTATGTGTATTAGAGTAGCACCCAGGAATGTCAGTCTGGGCTCCATTGAGGTAGGCAAAGTAAAGAAGGGAAATCCTGTTTCAGTGAGTTTGAGGTAGGTGGCAGACAGGACACAACAGGTGGGCAAAACAGACAAGCTGTATGTGGGAGTATAAGATGATAAAATGAACAGATTAGAGCAAAGCAGGAGAAACCACAGCTACCTACTTGCTTAACCAGTGAAAGTCCAAATGGTCATTCTCTCATCAGTTCTCTGCCCAGCCAGTCAACCCCGGTGCCATTCAATAAATATCTCTGATTCCACCTGCTGCTGTACTTTCAACTGCTGCTCTCCTTCTAGAAAACAAGCCTCGGAGTATATCTACACTGAGAGCGCTGAACGGGAACTGCTGTTGTGTGTGTTCACACTCTCAGCTGCCTGCGCAATGGCATGTTCACACTTGTGGCACCTGCAGCAGTATTCAGAGTGGTGCACTCTGGGCAGCTATCCCACAGAGCATCTCTTCCTCTTCTGCTGCTAAGAGTTGTGGGAAGGCGGAGGGGGTCGTGGGGCATCCTGGGTCCTGTGCCAATGCCCAATGATGTATTGCTTCGCATCCCAGAAATCCCTGTGCTTCCATATGCATTTAGTGCCATCTTTCAGCTGTTTGTGTACTGCATGCTCTGCCTCTTCGGTCTGCAGGAATGGATCCTGCACTGTTGGCCAGTATGCTGCTCACTCTGACTAACGCAGCATGAGTGGCAGTGGAGTTTTTCCTTAAACTGTAAAGACAAGAGGTGTGCAACATCGATCTTGCCACACACAGTAGCTACAACATGAGATTGCTTGGGGCATTCACAGAGATGCTGACCACAGAGGAACACTGCTTTGGGGGTTGGGAAACAAACACTGAGGGCTTGTCTACATCAGAAAGTTGCAGCGCTGGTGAGGGAGTTACAGCGCTGCAACTTAGGAGGTGTACACATCTGCAGGGCACCACCAGCGCTGCAACTCCCTGTTTGCAGCGCTGGCCGTACTCCCGTTTTGTCTCGGGTGTAGAGGATCCAGCGCTGGTGATCCAGCGCTGGTAATCAAGTATAGACACTTACCAGCGCTTTTCTTGACCTCCGTGGAATAAGCAGGTATCCCAGCATACCTGAGGAAGCCTCTGGTAATCAAGCTGGTCTCCTTCCCCGGCTTGCTCTCGCGTTCCCCGAACCCCGAGCAAGCAGGTCTCCTTCCCTGAGGTTTGCTGAGTGGTTCGGGGAACGCGAGAGCAAACCGGGAAAGGAGACCAGCTTCGCCGCGGTTTGCTCTCTCGTTCCCCGAACCCCCGAACAAGCAGGTCTCCTTCCCTGCGGTTTGCAGGGTGGTTCGGGGAACGCGAGAGCAAACCGCGGCGAAGCTGGTCTCCTTTCCCGGTTTGCTCTCTCGTTCCCCGAACCCCCGAGCAAGCAGGTCTCCTTCCCTGCGGTTTGCAGGGTGGTTCGGGGAACGCGAGAGCAAACCGCGGCGAAGCTGGTCTCCTTTCCCGGTTTGCTCTCTCGTTCCCCGAACCCCCGAGCAAGCAGGTCTCCTTCCCTGCGGTTTGCAGGGTGGTTCGGGGAACGCGAGAGCAAACCACGGCGAAGCTGGTCTCCTTTCCCGGTTTGCTCTCTCGTTCCCCGAACCCCGAGCAAGCAGGTCTCCTTCCCTGAGGTTTGCTGAGTGGTTCCGGGAACGCGAGAGCAAACCGGGAAAGGAGACCAGCTTCGCCGCGGTTTGCTCTCGCGTTCCCCGAACAAGCAGGTCTCCTTCCCTGCGGTTTGCAGGGTGGTTCGGTGAACGCGAGAGCAAACCGCGGCGAAGCTGGTCTCCTTTCCCGGTTTGCTCTCGCGTTCCCCGAACCCCCCCTTGAAGCCGCCCAACAGCGCTGCAGTGTGGCCACATCTAACACCACTTGCAGCGCTGGTTGCTGTAAGTGTGGCCACTCTGCAGCGCTGGCCCTATACAGCTGTACTAATACAGCTGTAACAACCAGCGCTGCAAAATTTTAGATGTAGACATGGCCTCAGTCGTGAGATCACATCGTCATGCACATCTGGGATGATGAGCAGTGGCTGCAGAACTTTCGAATGAGGAAAGCCACATTCATGGGACTGTGTGATGTACTCACCCCAGCTCTGTGGCGCAAGGACGTGAGCATGAGAGCTGCCTTGCCGTTGGAGCAGTGCATGGCGATTGCACTGTAGAAGCTGGTTACTCCAGACTGCTACCGCTCAGTCGCTAACCAGTTCAGAGTGGAAAAGTCGACCGTTGGACTCGTGTTGATGGAAGTCTGCAGGGCCATTAATTGCATCCTTCTCCAAAACACCATGACTCTGGGCAACATGTGTGACATTGTGGATGGCTTTGCGCAAATGGGCTTTCCTAACTGTGGAAGGGTGATAGATTGCATGCATATTCCAATTCTGGCACCAGACCACCTAGCCACCACATACATTAATCAGAAGGGGTATTTCTCTATGGTTCTCCAGGTGCTTGTGGATCACGGTGGGTGTTTCATGGACATTAACGCAGGCTAGTCTGGAAAGGTGCGTGACGCACGCATCTTTCGGAACACTGGCTTGTACAGGAAGCTGCATGCAGGGATTTTCTTCCCAGATCAGAAGATCACTGTAGGGGAAGTCGAAATGCCCACTGTGTTCGTGGGAGACCTTGCCTACCCCTTAATGCCATGGCTTATGAAGCTATACACGGGGCACCTTGACAGCAGCAAGAAGCAGTTCAACAAGAGGCTGAGCAAGTGCAGAACGAGGATTGAGTTTGCTTTTGGCCGTTTAAAAGCCCACTGACTCTGCCTATATGGGAGGCTGGACCTGGCAGATGACAATATTCCTATGCCTATAGCTGTGTGCTGTACGCTCCATAATATTTGTGAAGGGAAAGGTGAAAGCTTCACTCAGAGCTGGACCGTTGAGGCGCAGCACCTGAAGGCTGAATTTGAATAGCCAAAGAGCAGGGCTATTAGAGGGACGCAGTGCGGGGCCATAAGGATCAGGGATGCCTTGAGACAGCAGTTTGAAGCTGAAAGACACCAATATTTGTTGCTATGCTCGGGAGTGAAGTGTTTGTAATGCTAGGACGTGATTGGGATTGGTGCAGACGATGCACTATGAAGGTTTAAAAAAATTGCCTGTTGCTTTGCAGGGCCCTGTTTGCTTTCAATTAATAGAATAAAGATTGCTTTAAACCAGCACAATTCTTTTATTAAAAAACAACCACCAGAGGAGAGAGACAAACAAAAAACCACATCAGCAATGTGGGGGATGGGGGAACGGAGAGTCCCAGGAGCAGGTGGGATGCTGGGACTGTTAACGATTTGTGTATGTCCAGGGATCATATCCAACCTTGTCCTTTGGAGTACAGTGCAGTGGGTACTGTACTTTAGCAGGGCTAAACTGCAGAGGGATGGGTGTTGAGTGTAATGGGTACTGGGAATCTGCAGTGCTGGACTGTGACGGGGCAGGAGTGGAATGTCGCGGGTATAGACTGGAGCCAGGAGGTTGATAAGAGTGTATTGGTGGTGTCGGGGCGGGGGAAAAGGAGGAGCTCATGAGAGAGAGTTTTGCGACAGCAGCTGCAGGGCAGGGTGGGCGCGGAGCTGCTCTGTTTGCAGTGCTAGTAGAGCCTGGAGCCTGTCCACTTCGAGCTCCATATCATTTAAGAGCCGCTCTATGGCTTTGTTCTGGTGCACCACGTTCTCCTTTCAATCCCTATCCGCCACTTCTTCAATTTTTGTTTTTCGGACGTGGAGTGCATCATGGCATCACATGGAAAGTCCTCCTAGTTCTTTGTGGCTGCTTTCTAATTGGGCTCCCAAGGTCATATCTGTGAAGCCAAAATGCAACATTTTACAGAAGATTTGTGTGCTTGCAACGTGCAGACCACTGATTCAGTGATTTTAAAACACAGCCACTATTCACACACCTGTCACTAACTGGCCGACCCCAGGAAAGCACCCATGAGCCACAAGACCCCCAAAATGGTGAGTAGCCTCAGAGTCAGGGGAAAATCAGTGTTCCAGGACTGTACTGTACACTGGGCATGTGGCTCTTGGGGAGAGCCAGCACTGCAGGGAGGGCCTTATAATCATTCCTATCCCCCCATTTTCCACAGGCTGTGTGTTCATTGTGGATGATACCTCGCTGCTATGTATGAGCAGGGAATCCAGGGAGGGTCTTCTCCAGACTGTGGCTTCTGCCCTGACCCTTATGCAGATCGCCTGTGTGCAGCAATGGTTCCCCTCACCTCACCCCCAGTGATGGTAGAGGGGTGTGGGAAAGTTACCCTTAATGGGGCATGAAACAAAGCAGCTCTGCCAAAGAACCTGTGGCAGCGGATTTCCCAGTATCTCCATGAGAGTTTCTTGGAGATCTCCGAGGCAGATTCCTGTGAAGTGAGGGAGTCAATCAACATCCATTTGTTTTATTTTTGTATATATATAGTTTTAATTTGTAGATGCCTTAACTGTCCCTCTACGCAGGTCATTTCTTAAACCAATATAGCCTTCTTCCTCGATTGTGACTTTTTGGGCATCTAGTAAAGTATTAAACAATTCCCAATTGTCATTCACATTTTTCTGATTAAATTCTTCCTGCCACCTGATTGGGCTCATAATTGTTTTCAGCTTTTTGGAAGTTGTTATATTTATATTAATTTCACAAATATCTATCTATCTATCTGTCTATCTATATATGGATAGATAGAGAGAGACCAAGCTTTGTAAAATTAATATGTATATATATAAACTTTATATTTGGACTTTTGTCATAAACAGATAGCTAAGGGTTAATGTCTCTTTCACCTGGAAAGGAGTAACCTGAAACACCTGACCAGAGGACCAATCAGGAAACAAGACTTTTTCAAATCTGAGTGGAGGGAAGTTTTGGGGTGTGAGTTCTTTGTTCTTTGTCTTGTCTCTGTGCCCTCTCGGCTCTGAGAGTGATTTTTCTATCTCCTGGCTTTCTAATCTTCTGTTTCCAAGTTGTAAGTACAAAAATAGTAAGACAATAGGTTTATATTGTTTTTTTTTTGTATTTACATGTGTGTAGTTGCTGGAGTGTTTTGAATTGTATTCTTTTTGGATAAGGCTGTTTATTCACTTTTTTTTCTTAAGCAATTGACCCTGTATATTTTCACCTTATACAGAGACTATGTTTAATGTATTTTTCTTTCTTTTTATAAAGCTTTCTTTTTAAGACCTGTTGGAGTTTTTCTTTAGTGGGGACTCCAGGGAATTGAGTCTGCAGCTCACCAGGGAATTGGTGGGAGGAAGAAGTCAGGGCGAAAATTTCTTTGTGTTAGAGTTACTAAGCCTGACTTTGCATACCCTCTGGGTGAGGGGGGAGGAGAGATTAGCTCTCTCGGTACTTGTGTTTCCAGGACTGGAAACAGGGAGGGTGGAGTCCCTCTTTAGATTCATGGAGCTTGCTTCTGTATATCTCTTCAGGAACCTAGGGAGGGAACACCTGGAGGGGAGGAGGGGGAAGGGAAATGGTTTATTCCCCTTTGTTGTGAGACTCAAGGAATCTGAGTCTTGGGGTCCCCCAGGGAAGGTTTTGGGGAGACCACAGTGAGCTAGGCATTGTATAAATCCCTGGCTGGTGGCAGCGTTATCAGGTCCAAGCTGGTAACTAAGCTTGGAGGTTTTCATGCTAACACCCATATTTTGGACGCTAAGATCCAGATCTGGGAAAAAATGTTATGACAACTTTATTCTGTTTTCACATTTGCAGGGCTACCCTCCCCTGGGGAGCAGAAGAGTGAGCTGGGATGTGGGGGAGGATTGTGCAGGACCTGGGGATGTGTGCAGCAGGACCTGAAGTGGGGAAATCAGGGATATATATAGGAAAACGAGGGCGGGGTGATCCAAGTGTCTCTGCTGAGGCATCAGCATTTGAAGGGCTGCTGTTTCTTCTTTGCACTGTTGGGAGTCAGCACTTGAAGCAGAGACTGCCCTGGCTCTGCAGCACTAGGCAGCAGCACGGGGTTGGGGGTCAGACTCACTCTGTGATGACAGTGTGGCTCATCAAGGACTCCCTACCATTTGCTGCCTCGGTACCCTGGGGACTCAAAGCAGCAGCAAATGGAAGGTCATCAGGTGCTGGTGCCTTGATGAAGAGGTGCTGAATCTCCCCATAACTACTGATCACCTCTACAGCCCCAGTCCGCTTAACTAGGTTCCCCTAAGCCCCCAACCAACACCTTCATCCTTCCTCTTAGTACCTTGGCACACTGTGCAGAGTGCAGCTACTCTCTGTAGAAATAGACAGAGGTGGGGAGAGGGCCATCATTAGAGCAAAGTTGCTCTCCCATCCATTTCTCCCCATACAGGATGCTCCCAACTCCAGTCCGTGTGCAGGCCAGAGTCCCCTGATTCCTGCTGGAAAAAAATGTGAAAATAAGATGTGGTCAGTTATAAAAAGTAAACCAGAAAAGTAAATACATTCAAGTAAGGTAATGGCAAACTTTCCTTGATTAATTGCAAAAATACAGCTTCAGAGTATCCACCTCCCTCTTCATCAGGTAGCCAAAGGAAGGAAGCTGCTTAATTTCTTGATCACAAGATGGACTTCAGCCAGGCATCTCAAAAGCTAAGAGGAGGAGGAGAAGAAAGTCAAGGCTTGTTCAGCCAGAGTAGTAGCCATGTAGGGTTAGTCTATATGGGTGATTAATTTCAGACTAATGGACTTTTTTCTTTAATTGAAAGGGGCTGCATCCACATGATGCAATTCTTCTTTTGAACTGACTGGCTAGTTATTGTGAATTGGATAAATCCACTTTGGAAAAAGTTTATGTGAGTGTAGTTCTATTTTGAGTTAACTTTTCAGTCCTCTCACAGGTATAGCACACTGCATTGCTTCACACCAGGACTGACCTGTCAGTTTGCCTGTGTGCCCTGTCCTGATGACTGAGTGTTGCTATGACTCAGGGCATCCCTCAGTTCGGGTCACTCCATCTCAAAACAGATATATTAGAATTGGAAAAAGGCACAGAGAAGGGCAACAGAAATGATAAGGGATATGGAACAGCTCCTGTATGAGAAATTTTTAAAAAGACTGGGACTGTTCAGCTTGGAAAAGAGATGACTAAGGGGGGACATGATAGAGGTCTATGAAATCTTGAATGGTGTGGAGAAAGTAAATGAGGAAGTGTTATTTTCTCCTTCACATGACACAAGAACCAGGGGTCACCTAATGAAATTAATAGGCAGCAGGTTTAAAACAAACAAAAGGAAGTATTTCTTTACACAACTCAGTCAACCTGTGGAACCTGTTGCCAGAGGAGGTTGTGAAGGCCAAAACTATAACAGGGTTAAAGAAGGATTAGATAAGTTCATAGGTGATCAGTCCATCAACAGCTATTAATCAAGATGGTCAGAGATCCAACCCCAGGCTCTAGATATCCCTACCTTTTGATTGCCAGAAGCTGAGAATGAATCATTTGATGATTGGCCTTTTCTGTTCACTCACTCTGAAGCACCTGGCATTGGCCACTGTAAGGAGACAGGCTACTGGGCTAGATGAACCATTGTTCTGACCCAGTATGGCCATTCTGTGTTCTCAGTGCTAGCTGGCAGGGGGCACACCATTTCATAACTCACATCAGGCCTGACCTACTCATTTCCCCAACACATTGTTGTCATATTCTGTATATAAAGGTGTCATTTAAAATAGCATATGCAGACTAATAAGACACTGGTCATTACTCCATGTTGTACGTATGGCAGTGTGTAAAGAGTTATACATGTGTGCTGGAAATATGTTCTTAAAAGGTGTTTTTCAGGCAGTGCATCTGCCCAGCCTGTCCTAGACAAAGGAATATTGTTTTGCCTGTTTTCCTGTGTCTCCAATGTAAATTGAGCCAGGTAACAATCCAGAGGACAAAGAAAAATACATCTACATATAAAGTAAACAAAGCCATAAAGCTAAATGAGCAGGCGGGAAGACCACTTCATGATCACGACAGGGGATGGAGCCTGCACCCCCAGCAAGCATTCTTGGCTCTTGAAATAGGGACAGTAGACTTTGGGGAATTATAAGCAGAAGCAGAGAGCCATTTTAGCATCTATCATCTAGGAAATGAAGGGGTAGCAACACCCTTTGAACCCATGAAAAGTGTGTCCTCTTGGCCTGAAAACTAAGAGTAGCTGAAACTGACTATCAGTGAGAAACCTGCATAGGCAAAGATTGTAACTTGCTGAAGTTAAGTTTTAGTAACTAGAAAGCATGTTTTGTTTTGTTTTCCTTATAACCATATCAGTATCTTCTGGTCTTACTTATTATCACTTAAATATCTTTATTTATCTCTATATCACTGTTCTTTGTTAATACATTTATACTTGTTTTATTTATAGGGGAATAAACTCTGGCTAGTCAAGTGTAAAAGTATATAGACAGGCCAAAAAGAATTTGAAGAACACCTAGGAAAAGACATAAACTAACAGCAAATATTTTTTTAAAGTACATGAAAAGCAAGAAGTCTGCCAAAAAACCAGTGGGGCCACTTGACAGTTGAAATGCTAAAGGAGCACTCAAAGAAGATGAAGCCATTGCAGAGAAGCTAAATGAATTTTCTGCATCAATCTTTGGTGCAGAGGATGTGAGGGAGAGTCCCATACCTGAGCCATTCTTTTTAAGTGACAAATCTGAGGATCTGTCCTAGATTGAAGTGTCAGTAGAGGAGGTTTGGGAACAAATTGGCAAATTAAACAGTAATAAGTCACCAGGACCAGATGGTATTCACCCAAGAGTTCTGAAGGAACTCAAATATGAAATTGAAGAACTAACAACTGTGTTATGTAACCTGCCAGTTAGTCTCTCTACTAGATGACTGGAGGATAACTAGGGTAACGGGTTTTTTTCAAAAAGGCTTCAGAAGCCAATCCTAGCAATTTCAGGCCAGTAAGCCTAACTTCAGTACCTGGCAAATTGGTTGAGACTGTAGTAAAGATCAGAATTATCAGACACAACGAGGAACACAATATGTTGGGGAAGTCAGCATGGCTTTTGTAAAGGGAAATCATGCCTCATCAATGGATAGAGGGTTCTTGGACTTTCAGAAAGCCTGTGACAAATCCCTCACCAAAGGCTCTTGAGCAAAGTAAGCAATCATGGGATAAGAGGGAAGGTTCTCTGATGGATCAGTAACTGGTTAAAAGACAGGAAACAAAGAGTAGGAATAAATAGTCAGTTTTCACAATGGAGAGAGTTAAATAGCTGGGTCCCGCAAAGATGTGTCCTGGGACCAATGCTGTTCAACTTATTCATAAATGATCTGGAAAAAGGGGTAAACGGTGAGATGTGAAAGTTTGCAGATGATACAAAATTGCTCGAGGTTGTTAAGAATGCTGAGTGCTTACTCTGAAGAAAGTCAGTGCCTTGTGTTTGCACTGATTCAGAGGTAAAAAGCCAGCCTTATGGATGAAATTAGTTTGGATTAGTTTTCCACAACAGTTAGTGTACACAAACCTGGAAAAAACCCACCATGTAGAGAAGCCTTTAGGAAGGAAAATGTTAATGTACTGATAATTTTCCTTGATTATTCAAGTCTACTGTTTTGATCCATCTTTAGAGGACCAGGGATTCATTCTTTAATTATTCTTTCCCCTTACATTCTCTAATAATTAAAATAAATTCAGAAAACTAATTACTCATTTATTTCATTTGTTAGTACTAGTGAAATCTAACAACGAAATCTCCCTTGTTGCTATTGCTTTAGGAACACCCCACTCTGGTGGTTTTCCCAGGTGGTCAAACTTACCAATGGGAGTGATGGGTCAGGTTCCATTTTCCTTTTTGCACCCAGATGGTGAAATCTCAGCAGGACTGGGAGATGTGAATCATCATTCAGTTTATCAAATAAGTTGAGGATTCCCTGTTCACCCCTGGGGAATGTGTCTTTGTTCTAACCGGAAGATCTGACTGAAGTCTGTTTTGGGAGCTTTTTGAATTTCAGGTTACATCTACACAGCAAAAAAAAAAAACCCATGGCAGCAAGTCTCAGAGCCTAGGTCAACTGACTTGGGCTTGTGCTGCTGGGCTAACATGGCAGTGTAGATGCTCAGGCTGGAACCCGGGCTCTAAAACGCTGCGAGAATGGAGGGTCTCAGAGCCCAGGCTCCAGCCTAAACATCTACATTGCTATGTTTAATCCCACAGCATGAGCCTGAGTCAGTTGACCTAGGCTCTGAGTCTCACTGCCTTGGAGTTTTTTTGTTGTTTTGTTTTGCTGGGTAGACATACGCTCAGTTTTGGTCTGCATTTCAAACTTGCCCATAGAGAATGTTTATTTACCTGAAGGCCAGGTGAACCGAATGAGGAAAAATTAAATTTGTCTTCTCCATAGACAAGGATGTTGAGGTCTAATAAACAGAGTAGGTGAATTTGCACTAGCAGTTGCTAACTTGTGTGTGTGTTTGAGAGAGGAGTTTAATTTCAAGCCTGGCTAACTTTTTTTCACAAAAATAATTTGCTGTGATAGTTTTAGGGTATTTTTTGTTTTTTAATTTTGTTGTTAGAATGATTATCTGAATTATTGTTGGACAGAGATAGTGAAAATTAATACCTCCTATTTATAGTGCAGCTTTCAGCCCAAAGAGCTTTCATAGACCGTATACTCAAAGGGATCTTTTCCCCTACTAATGAACTGCAGTCACCTCTTGGGTAGAAACATGTTAACTATTATATAGCAGCAATGGTACACTGCAGTGTTTTTTGAAGGAGTAATAAATAACTACTTATCTATTTTAAATTCAGGGGTATTCAAGTGTACAGAGTAACCTGAACTGGATTGCTCACTTTTAATAAAGCACTGTGAACAGATTTGTGTTTTTAGTTCTAGAAGACTTCTCTGCTTCAATATTCAATGCAAGTTTCCTAAGAGGAAAGAGTGAGAAGTATTTTACAAAGTGTGTATTTTTTTCTCTTTCAGATCACAGAACTTTGTGGGGCAAAACGTGTGGGTTATTTTGGTCCGGCTCAGTTTTATGTTGCTTTGAAACTAATTGCTGCAGCGCAGTCTGGCCTTCCAGTACGGATAGAGAGCATTAAGAGTGGTAAGTAGCTCACATTACTTAGTGTGCTACGAGCTTGTTCTTTAATTTCTTTAACATTCATTGTACATTATTTGCTTCAGTTCATTTTTCTTCCAACCTATTTGTAAAGCAAAATCCTATTATTTATTTTCTTATTTCTATTTTAGGGGGAGGAGGGGAACAGGTTAAATTAATTTTATAATCCATAAATTATGGGTAGAAATTTACAATGAAATTCTTGGGTTCTATGTGCAAAGTTGTTACATGGATAGAAAAGTACAAATTGCTTGTGCATCCATAAAAGCATTATAGAAATAACAGGACAGTTGACAATCATTGTTGTGGGTCCATTTTTTCCACCCTCACTCATGCTGTGTGGTACTTTAGGATTAAAAGTTCTGCTCAGGCTGATTGGTGCAACTACATGGAGCCCTATGGAAGCTGGGGCTCCTTGGGAAGTCAGGGGTCTATCTGTGTAGAACACTTTGCCAGAGTGGGGCCTTTCTTTGCAAGTAGACCTGTTGAAATGAATGGGTGCAGGTAGCAAAATCACTCACTGTGTCAGTAAATGTTACACCAGGGGTTCTCGTACTTCATTGCACCACAACCCCCTTCTGACAACAAAAATTATGTTTTGGTCCCCAGGATGGGGGACCAAAACCTGAGCCCACCTGTGCCCCACTGCCCTGGGCGGGGGAGATGGGGGAAGGAGAGCCAAGAGCTTCAGTCCCAGGCAGGGGACCCTGCCACCCAGGACTGAAGCGCTTGGGCTCTGTCTTTGGCCCTGGGTTGTGGAGCGTGGGCTTTGGCTTCAGCCCTGGGCCCCAGCAAGTCTAATACCAGTCCTGGCGACCCTATTAAAATAGGGTTGTGACCCACTTTGGGGTCCCGACCTACAGTTTTGAGAACTGCTGTGTTAGAGTGTCCATTAGAGATTATTTCAAACATATTTGCTGTTTGGATTCCATTGTAACTTGATGTTAAGTACACCCTCTCTGCAGAAAATTTTTTTTTTAAAAGAAACTTCTTAAAAATCCCAAGTGGATGGGATGGAAGAACATGTTTACTGGTGAGATCCTAATAGCTAATAAGTGGAAGTAATTAGATCCATTGTGCCACCTGCACTGCCAGCCCAGAAGCAAAGGATTTAAACTTTAGAGTAGGCATCTCAAATTCTAATCCTCTGCTGGGCCTATTATGTCAGTTTGACAAAGAAACTGTGTAGTGTCAATCCAGTTTAGCACAGCTGAACTCCCACTAACCAGGGATCCATCCAAAGGCATCTGTTGTAATCGAGTGATTTTAGTGCTAAAATGTAAACTGCTTCAGGTAGAATAGGAATTCCAAGCTCTCATTTCCATAGCTATCTTGTGCCATTTTGTCATTCTTGATCCTTCTGTTTGAATGAAATGTTCTTGAAATCCTTGAAAAGAACTCACCTGGCTGTCAATCAGAATCAAGGCATTATTAATTAGGATAGGTTTTCAGATGAATTAGAGGTATCAAGGTATTTATATTGATCTTGCAGAAATGAGCCTGAGAAACATATAACATGGTAGTGCCATGTTTCAAAACCTTACTGTATATGTGTTTTGTAGCAGGATCACAGATCGATGCCATTTTTATTTACAAATTAAACTTTAATTTTTTAAAACTCTCCCCATGACTCTGTGTGCGCGCGCGCGCACGCGCAGCTACGTTTTAATTTGCCATTATACCTTCAAAACTGTGTTCGAAAAAGATCCCAGTGTTTAGCCTTTGTGATCTTCCACCAGTAAATCCAGAGCACTGCAGTTTGTTGAGACTGGTGATGTGTGTATGCATGTTGGACTCAGTTCTTCCTGCTATCTTTGCTATTGCATCATTGTGAGCCAGCAGGGGAGTGAAAATTAAATTGTCAAGAATCTTATCTAAAGCACTTTTAAGACTAAATATGATGTTTAATCATCAAGCCTGAGAACTGGGATTTTCACATTGCTTCTGCATTTGTTTTGAAGGATTACATTTAAAAAAAGAACAAACAAACAAAAACCCAAACCAACAAGTAAACCATAAATCTGCCAAGGGGACATTATTACATAGCAATTTTTGGGGAACTTTCGGTCAGATTCCTGCTCTGTCTACCCTAAGCATCTTTTTAGCACAATCAGGTTGATTTTAGAAGAAACTAGCTACTTCAGCAATCTGAATCAAGTGAGATTCAGTGTGTATGTTTCATAAATATACAACTGGAAATACTGCATAGATGTGAATGAACACATCTTTGGATTGATATCCCACTTAAATCCCACTTAATTGCTGAAATGTTTCCTGGTTTCAAAAGCTCTAATTACATTGTCCTCAGAAACACAATAGAACTGTTGAAATGGATGAGTGATGTACAGCAAAAGTAGATTGATTTAGTAGAAACAACTATATGTATAAATGATTATAAAGATGCTATTGTGTTTTACTTGATTCCAGGAGCCTTTATTGTGTTTGTTTTGTTGTATTGATCATATAACTTACTATATGGAGAAGTGGAAGTCTGCAACAACAAGATGATAAATTTCCTTAGAACAGTATTGGATTTTTGGATGATGCATGAGGTTATAAGTGTCACTCTTCAGTTCTTCTGAGCTATGGCAAACGGTAGCATTTCTGACACCACAGTCTTACTAGGCTTTGAACAGGGCTGTTTAACTCGGTGCTTTTTTTTCTGTTCTGGTGACAGCATAGAGGATACAATGATCTTGCCCTAATAAATTGATTGCTCCCATAGTTTCTTCTGGAAACTACTTGTAGACAACAATGAACAACATATGTAATAGTGCCTGCTAGGGTTAAAACCAGAAATGAGTTTGAGACTTGACTTCGTACTGTGAATGAGGCACCTCTCTCTCTTTACAGTAATAAAGTATGTGAAAATCTCATAATATTTGCTGTTAAGGCAAAAATAATTCTAGACATTCCATAGGTTATTTTTTTGCAATTCTTAGTGCTATTTCTTATTTTATAGTTTAACTTTTCATTGGTTTTGCACTGCGATACTGCTTCAAAGAATTTTAATATACTGTAGTCTCATTTGAACTTCTCTTTTTTTCTGTTAATGAAGAATTGCCTCTTCCTCGGTTTATGGCACTCAAAAATGACATTGAAATGAGATATGGAAATGCAGCAGAAATACTTGGAGTTAAATTTCAGATTCCACGTCCAATCTTGGAAAAAAATTCCTTCAGAAGATCAGATGAAGGAGATAAAAAGGTAACAAGGCTCTATTTAAGGCAAATATGTTAGTGTATAGTGCAGCTTTAGGGTCCAAACCTGCAAACAGTTACACTCATGCATGCTTAGTCCATTAGTTCAATAGGACTCCATGCAAGGTTAACTCTATATATGTGAATAATTGTTGGCAGGATTTTGCTCTTATTTTGATATTCTCTTGTACCAACTGTATCCCAGGAGGATTTTATTTACAAGAACTTTTATAGAATTATGTATTTTGCCTATTATCTGTCTATAAGATTCCATGATTGTTTCTGTCTTGACAATCCTGTCAAGTCTGGAATGTCTGTTAAATCAGCGTAACGCGATGGAAATTGATACAAGCATGTTTGAGAGCTCTTTTTGTTTAGAATATCACCAGGTTCCATCATCACTGGGATTCATGATCTGTTACCATCCAATTTTTAAATTCTCATCCGTTTTAACAAAGTACATTAATTGTGACACAGGTAATAATAAGGCATGTGTCTGTGCCATGCCAAGAGTCCTAGACCATTGTGATATCAGAGGTAACTCAATCAATCACCACCTTTACTCTAGAGCAAATTTGCATGCAACAGTTACCTTGGTTGTGTGAAGGAGACTGCACAGATGGTGGGTAGATCATTTGGTTCAAGTGCTGCAGTTCAGCCCACACACAAATCAACATAACTTGCCCAGTATCACGGACTCAGAGGACTCACACTCTCTCTTGGCTCCATATGGTCCCTGGGAGGAACCCCCTTCAATGTGCCAGTCCTTCTCAGGGGTCCACTCTCGAGGGTTAAGCCGTAGGCCCCTCCACCTCCTGGAACCTCACTTCTCTGAGCCTTCAGCATGCCTGTCTCTCAGCATGGGCCCCCTCAGGGAGTCCACTCGCTCTGGACCCCCGGGACCTCCACTCCCAGAGGGAATAATGCAACCCTGATCTCTAGACTGGGGTGACTCTCAGCCAGCGTAAAGCAGAAGGGTTTATTGAGCATCTGAACCCAGCACAGGAAACTCTCCGGGCTCTCGGGCCTAGCAGCCCTCAGCACAGTACATCTAGGTCTCTCCTGCATCCAGATGGACTCTGGCTGCTCCCTCTCCCCAGCCCAGAAGCCCCTTCCTTCCAGCCGATCATCCTATATCATCTCCCCCAACAGCTCTTCCCCCGTCGTTTGTCTTTGGTCCCAGATAAACAGGTTGCCTGGGCCCTCTCTCTTCCATCCTTTGTTTCCCACTGGCTGGAACTAGCTGGTCAGGTCACCGGGGTCCTCTCTCAGTCCTTTGTCCTCCCACTGGCCAGAACTTGCTGACAGCCAAGCTGAGGTGGGCTCCTGGTCACCACGTCACTGGTTGCTAGGGTTCCCATTTCCAGGCAGTTGTTTGGGGTCCTGGCTGCTAGGCGAGGTTAAACTTGGTCCTCTGTAACAACAAACTCTCTCCCACCACCTCATTAAACACACAGCACACAGGGTAACAGACCCACACAGTATCCATGAAAAACACTAAGAACATCACCCACCTATTCACACCCAGCAAAATGCACACATTCTTTCTCCCCCCACCCATATTTACCATAAAGTAATCACTGTGGGTCATCACTCATTACTTGTAATATTCTTTGCAAATGTTTCAGAAACTTTGCTTACGTAGTTCAAGGTTGCTGTTTTTTAGGGAGAGAAGGATGCAGAGGGGAAAAGTAGAAAACTGCCTTGGTTTGAAAAACAGCAACCAAACTAATGAGTCTCTATCATTAGTACAGTCTCTAGTGACAACATAATTAATGAAAAGAGTGATGCTGGAAGGCTAAGAGAACAGACAGCCCTTCATGACTCCTGTCAAGCTGTCTGGAGTGGCTCAAGAGTGTGAGTAACAACATCAGGGCAGACTGTTAAGAAGCAGGATACAAACCCCAGATTGGTTGTGTTCTTAGTGTCTGTGCAACGTGCTCCAGGTGGCATGTGACCAGGATTCAACCCCAAAATTGATCCACTGGTTGGATCATTAGCTTCCCTGCCCCGGGATGCTTGCTGATGGGGAGTGCAATGTGAATGCTGATCCATGGCCCCCAGATTGGTTGTGAGTTCTATACTTAAATTTCACCAGCTAATTATCAAGTGAGAACTCTGCAGGCATGGAATTACAGACAGTCCCCTTGGGTTCTCCGATCGATCTGGCTACCCAGATAGTGATAGATGGTCCCTAACATCAAGGATCGCAGCAGTATTCAAGTTAGTCCCCTTTCCAAAGGACCAGTCACTTACCCTAGGTCAATTGCACGTTAGATCTCACATCAGTGACCATGCTTGTAGCCAGTCCTATGATAAACTATCGAAAGAATCATTAACTAGGAAAAGGAAATAAGAAAGTTATTTACAAGGTTAAAAGGAGATAAACATACAGTCGTAGGTTCCAAAAGGTGATGGAAGCTGTTGTAATGTGCAAACTCTGTATGTCCTTTAGGTAGAGCTAACCCAGGCTAAGCAGGTGGGATCCCTCACTTATGCTTAGAAATCTTGCCCTCCTAAAGTCCTAGCAACATAGAGATACAATTTCTCCTTGTTAGGGCCTTTTATTCCTTGCCCTTCCAAGTTGCAAGTTCAGCTGCTGGGAGGAATTCAGTTGCATATCTCCTATTCGTGAGGGGAGGAGAGCAATCAACAAAATCTTTTGTCTTCTGATGTTCCAAATGGTTTGTTTGGTATTTATGGGCCTTCTTTTGTAGGGCAGGAGATAACACCTCCTGTAGTATTTCACACTTGGTAATGCTTCTCTCCTGACTGGTGATTTACAGTTACAAAGCAAACTCTTAAATATTACCTTATGACATTGGATACAGATATAACAAGTGAGATTAATGCATGCAGTAATTTACAAGCGTTCTGTAAATTCTAAACACTAACCACATGTTTATAACTCTAATACCTATTTTAACAACACTAACACACACCAGACCGGTTCCAGTTATATATTTGTCAGTCTCCAGTTGATGCCTAGGACCTTGGCATGACCTGGCAACTGGTCTGCCATCGTCACAACTCCTTGGTTTTGGGTTGAGGAAACCTAGAATCATAGAATATTAGAGTTGGAAGAGACCTCAGGAGGTCATCTAGTCCAATCCCCTGCTCAAAGCGGGACCAACACCAACTAAATCATCCCAGCCAAGGCTTTGTCAAGCCAGGCCTTAAAAAACCTACCATATTCTTTCTCCTTTAATTTCCTTTGAGGTGTTATACCAGGCTAGTTCTGGAAATCCACCCTCAGGGAAATATTCTGAATTCCCAGTTAAAAATAGCTGAATCATAAAGAGATTCATATTGTCTGAATCTATAAAAACTGAGAATGAGTGTGATGCTTACATGCTTATAAAAAAAAAAAAAGCAATCTCACAGCCCCTGTTATTTGCATGACCCTTTCCCTTGCCTGACATCATCTCATCATGCATCATGTTTTGGGGTGAAAGCTCCTTGGAGCAGGCAGTGTATATATCTGTAGAGCACATGCACACTTATGGCACTGCCAGTATTAGTAATAACAAACTTGACCTGAGGCTAACCATTATTAATGAATTAATGGGGCATGCACATATAGAATAATGAAATTGGAAATAAGATCGCAAATATTTGTTTTCTGTGAATAATTCCATTCAAGTAGAGCATTCCACCAAAACTATAGCTCTTCCTAGGTGACTTTTATTGCCTTGGTGTTGCACTGTGAAGTAATATTTTTTCTGTTTATATAGTAAATTATTGTGTCCTCTACAAAAGCTCAATCATCAGGGAAAAAGGAAACAAACTCCAGGTTAGATCTGACAACATCTACAAATCTACTTCTCACAAAGACAGTTCACAGAATATTTAAAATAAATCTTTGAATTGGTGCTTTTAATTATTTTTCATTTTTTGCCTTCTTCTGAATTGAAAAGTATTTTCTTAAATGGGGGATGCATTCAAACACCTAAATACAATATGCAAATCCAAAAATACCCAGTAATAATAAGATTTAACAAAAATATTTCTCCAGACATGTATGCAAGTAAAATGTCTTAGAGTTCATTCTAACCCCTTCCGATGAATATGGCTGTATTTTACCCCGAGAACAAGGCTCAACATCAAAGCATCACTTTGCCATCTTCCATTTATAATCACGTTTCTTTTGGAAATGTTCCTTTGGGGCATAAGAATTTCAGTTATTACTATGCCTTGCACATCATGCTGTATGTGATTGAACTGGTATGCAGTATTACTCCACCTATTTCTGTAGTCACCTCAGAATTCCACTTCGTTGTTTCTGAAGCAGGAAACCAAGTCTCCTCCCATGTCACCGATGTGTTCACCTCCTGCTTCTCCATCTAATTACCAGAGAATATCCTTGAGTTATGGCTATGGCAAGTCAAGGAGTAAGCTTGAACAGCCACATGGAGGTAGGATAAAATCTGGGATGCACAAGTCATACACTGTTGTTTTTTTTCCCTCCAGTGCCTTCAAATCTCAAATGCAATTAAGGAATCAGCCTAATAATGTCTGGACTTAATTACATCTGTCTTTTAGTAAATGAGCTGACCATCTTTTTTTTATTTTATGCAGAAGCTTTGCTTTCTGATTATTTAGTCCTCTCTTCCTGTTTGCTTTCCAGTAAATTAATTATCATGTGTAGATTTGTGTGCAACTGTTCACAAATTAATGCTAATTGCCACATTTTTGGCAAACCTATGTGCAGTATATGTTAATGATTGAATACTGTGAATGTTTCAGTGCATAAGCATGCTTTTTTTAATATTAAAATAAAAACCCCACTCCAGATTTCAATAACTGCTGTACTAGTTTTCAGATTTACGGTGAGACTTTGTTTGCAAGGGAGAACGATGGTTTTCCTGGTTACATAACAAAAATAACAGTAGTAAGGTATGAATGTAAAATGTAGTGGGAACCCAGAAGAAAACAAATGACCACAATTTAGACACTGTGGGCTTGATCATGCTGCTATAAAAGTCAGTAGCATAACTCTCATCTGAGTACTTGCAGAATATAGATTTTTACAGGTTACTTTGTAATCTGTGTAACGGAGTCTAGCTTTTGGAGCAGGAGCTGTCTTTACTATATCTTTGTATAGCACCCAACAGAATAGGGCACCAGTCCTGACCGGGGCTTCTAACAACTGTTGTAATATAAAATGATAATTAAAAATGATAGTGAGTGACCAGTAGGTGCTCTGTCACAGATAAAGCGCAAAATCTAACATCATTTCTTCAAAGGGACTAGACAGTTGATGTGGGTAGAGCTGGTTGGGAATCTTCTGCCAAAACTATTTTTTGTTGGAAAATTCCGATTTGTTGAAACTGAAACATTGAATGGGTATCCAGCTAGACTAAAAGGATTCATGAGATCCTGGATAGAATTTCTGGACAAAAGCAAAGAGAATGTTGCCCACCCCAGAAGAGTCAGTTGGCTGGGGCACCCACCTGCAATGTGGATGATCCAGGTTCAAGTTGCTGCTCTGCTGGTTTCAGGCTAGGGACTTGAACCAAGGTCTGCCACATGAGTGCCCTAATCACCAGGCTATAGAGTCAGTCTCTGTCACTGGCCCAATGGTTATTTAATAAGTTAATAATAATCTCTCCAACAAGAGAGATTGAGAGAGACCCACCCCAAAATAGCCAATAAACTAGTGGTCAGGCCATTCTCCTGTGATGTGGCAGACCCACATTCAGGTGTCTGCTCCAAATCAGGCAGGGTCTCTTGCATCCCAGGATAGTCCTCTAACCATTTTTCATTTCTCGGGTGGGTGGGTGGCTGGCTGGCTCCCTTTCTCATTCTCTCATTTTCATTAAAAAGAAATAATTAAAAATCTTGGTTTTGTCCTGATATGGAATGGGAGAATTTTCTAAATCTTGGAAATGTTTGTGGGATAGGAAAACCATTTTGCATCCAACTCCAAGTGTGGGTACCATGAGTTTACATGATCTCTGTGAATGAAGAGTGGGATGTATTGGTTCTTTAGCTGTTGTCCTCAGTTACAAGTGACTAAACTGAACTGAGCTCTTATAAAAATTTTTAATTAAGTAAAATTTGTGTTGATGATAAACATCAGCGGTCTGATGCAATCAAATGGACTTCTAGTCAAAGGTTCATGTTAGTACTGAGTGATAGTCACTTGTTAGCAAGTGGACTGTCATCCACGTTGATACGTTAGTTATCCACATGTAAGGCATAACAAAGCAGTGATTTTTGATGTTCGAAATAAGCACTGCAGGTGGAATTCCCTTCCACTGTACCAACATGTGCCCTGTCCAAATCAATGAGCCACAGAACAGTAAGGACATATCCTGGATTACAATTCTCATGCAGTGCACTAGGTATTAATGTTAACAGGAACTGTAAGATTACTAGAAATAGTGATTCTGTTTTGTATGGCACAATCCATTATATTCATGTACTTCCCCCACCATTGCAGGTTCTTGTAATGAGTGCTGAATGTCCCATGTTCTATTGGCTTACCTTGCTTTGAACAGTAGTTTATACTCCAGTTTATACTTCCAGCAAGGTGCTATTCAAAGTGAGCAAGAGTTGTAGAATCAAGTCTAACATGAGTGTCAGATTCTTCTAAAAATTAATACAAGTAGATAAACATTAAAATGATAAAATCCTGCGAGGCCATGAGCCCCTTGAGCACTAAAACATGTCCTCCAGAAAGGCATCCAGTCTGAATGTGAAGACTCTTCATGTTTTCAGATCGAGACTGGTTGGCTTTCTGGAAGGTATGCTTTAGTCAAACACAAGTTACTGGTCTCAATACAGGGCTGACTGGGTAAAATTCTATGGCCTGTGTGAGGCAGGATGTCAGACTAGATGGTCTAATTGGTTCATTCTGGCCTTAAAAAAATACAGGAATCTGTTAACATTCCGGTTTCATTGAAACAATTGCATTGAAGACACTGAAAACCGTTCTGGAGGGGCCTATCGAGCATTGAGTTTGTGTATGCGTGTGGGGTGTTAACCTTTTTTGTACTGATTATACTCCGATGTGGTGTTCAGAAAGTAGAGATCCTGGCTCATTGAACATTCAATTTTTCCCCATCCCTCTAAAGTAGAACTTTATCAGAGCATTCTGTTTTCTTGCTAGTTTTTGAAAGTTCTGCTGCTGGTAACCACATAGCAACGGAGCCCCATACTCAGCCTCCGAGTACTGCAGTGTATTTCACAACTTCCTTCCTGTCTTCTTTCTGACATTGAAACACATTTGTAAGGGAAAAAACTAGATACCAGCACAGGATAAGAATAGATAAAAATACTAGGGGGTAGAAAGATAACTTTTAAAAGCAAGCTGCTTTGTAACCTTAGTAAGATTTTGAGTTTCCTTGATTTTCATTTTTCAGGAGACTCTAAAATTTTGTATAAATGATGCTGAATAGCATTAGGACAGTGCTACAGTTTGAACACTTCAGCAGTTTGATTTCAAAATAACAGATTTGAAGGAGAGCACCAACGTGCCCTGCTTCAATGTCTAGTTATTTATCTTCATTTAAAAACAGGATTGTTCCTAAATTACGCGGATGGAATGGAATTCTTCTCGCCTTAGGAAAACTGAAATTATTGTTGCTTTTCTTCGCTAACTCTAGTCCAGATTCGGAGAGGTGCTGAGCACCTGCAATACCATCAGGATCAGGCCTTCTCTGTTTTGAAATATTAATTTGGGTTTTAAAACTAAAAGATATATTCAAGACTAGTGGCCTATTGATGACCAGCAAAAAAAAAAATCAGGTTTGGAATTTGCTTGTCAATCAAATATGTCTCAAATCAAGAAGTGATTATTGGGTGTGTATTTCTGAGGAAATTAACAGTTCTAATATCAGCCTTTTTGGTTATTTGTCATACTATTCTGCTGCTGTATTTGGCATTCTAGTTACTCTTCTGCTTCTTAATGTGCACTAGACAAAGCCAAAGGGTGGAACATGTAGGCATTGCCAAGTGCATAATTTTTATAGCTCAGTTTAACTATTATTTTCTTATCTGTATTTGTAGTACATACTTAGGACCCTGGAAATATCTCCTGTTAGAGCCCTTTTCTATTTCCACTCAGCAAATATTGAATTTACCTGAAATTTGTGGGACTATTTTGTTTAAAAGTAACTTTGGTCTATAGTAACTTTTCCCTGCAAAGCATCTGTTTTTGAATAAGAAAATCATTATTGATGTCAACACATCTCCTAGAAAAAGATGTCATTGCTGCATACACAGTAGGAAGCAAAAAACTTTGGGTTTTAGGAGTTTCTAAAAGTAGGAAGCTTATTGTTTTTTTTTCAATGTTCTGGCAATGGAATGATCAACAACCAAAAAGCCTAGGTATTTAGGATCCAGAGAATTTTCCGCAGTCAAATTTCAACAGTTTTGTTACAGATCAAATCAATGTCTAATGCTCTTCCTTGACAATGTCCTCTTTAAACAAATTAGATTTAAATAATAAAAAAGTGAAAAACCTAAATCTCTTGAAAATGACAGTTGAAAATTCACTACATTTATTAGTTAGCTGATTTACTGTAATAGTTTATTTTTGGGCTGCTGCTGGTTTTCATGTAAATGTGCATTTTAACAACTGGTAAAGCAATTAATGCCAATCTGATAGGATGAAATGACAACTTTTATTGTTAATGCCTAAATATTAAAGAAGAGAAACTATGATATAGGAGGCGAGCATGTCATTAGGGCTTTGGGTAAGGGGACAGAAGTAATGGTAGTACAGTAATATTAAGCTTAATAAACCTCTGTATTGTAATGCTTAATTTTCACTTTGAGCTTGTGGAACGTTATTGAGTCCTCTGATTTTTTTTTCTTTAACTTCCATAGTTTCTTATGAAGCTAGACATTCTACACACCAACAGGATGGACCAGCAACAGGAAATTATGGATCCAAATCTGCACTTGTACATTCCTCTCTTAGTCGGGTAATAAATTGCCTGGGGATTAAAGAAATAAATAAAACAAAAAAGAAATGCATGAAGTTCCAGTTCTTGTCAAAGTGACTTCTCATTTGGGACACTGCTTGTCACTGACACATAAAACTTAGGCTCTGACCCTCTAGTGGTGCTTTTTGAAAAAAGTGGGGATGTTAGTCCCAATAATGTAGACAAATTCCATTTTGAATAAATTAAGACCAAAATTTCCCCACAGTTTTAGCTAAGTAAAGTATTCTTCATTATTTTCACTTTATATAATGTTCATTTTGTTTCTCTTCTGCAAAGGTTTCCTTCTCGTCTCTACTGCCAGGCAAATACAGTCTTTATTTTGCAAGTAAGCACAGAAAGGAAGACTGTGGGGTTCAGTTAAGCCCAAATTTTGGTTTGTAAAAACATTTTACAAAGCTTAACATGAATACAAATGTTTTCAGAAATTTAAATATAAAAGTTCTTCAAATGATTTTTTTGTTTGTTTGTTTAAATAACAACACTCCCCTCTCCTATTTGCAGCTCATTGATTGATGCATCCTTCTAGTGTAGAAGTACAAAGCACAACTGACTAGAAAGCCAATTGAAAATGAGTACCGGTAGTTCATTTTCATTGTTTAAGCTGAGTGAAATTAAAATGTAAGCAAACAACATAAATATTGAAAAATTAGATTGAGATTCTTAGATGATCAGAAGTGAAAGAATTTTAAGGTATTAATAACACAAGAAAAACATCTTTAAAATATATTAATTTAATTGAGATTTGTTTTTATTCATCTAGTGCAGGGGTAGGCAATCTATGGAACGGGTGCTGAAGGCGGCACACGAGCTGATTTTCAGTGGCACTCACACTGCCCGGGTCCTGGCCACCGTCCGGGGGGGCTCTGCATTTTAATTTAATTTTAAATGAAGCTTCTTAAACATTTAAAAACTCTTATTTACTTTACATACAACAATAGCTTAGTTATATATTATAGACTTTTATAGAAAAAAACCTTCTAAAAACTTTAAAATGTATTACTTGCACACACAACCTTAAGTTAGAGTGAATACATGAAGTCTCAGCACACCATTTCTCAAAGGTTGCTGACCCCTGATCTAGTGAGTTATCCCTGAGACACTCACACTGTTATGACCTGATATCCAACTCCCGAGCAGGAAATCATTCAAATTTGTAGACCCAGTTTATTCTCTCAATCATCCCAATCCTGATAAAGAAGATTAGGTGGGATGTTTTGTTTGATTTACTTGAACTGGTCTAGAGTTTTCCTGCTGGCTTCAAAACCATAACTCTACAAACTTTCCAATCTGCAAAATTTCCTATTACAGCAACAGATTTTTGGTCTAAGGTAAAATCTTACCATGTTTACCAGCAGAACTGCTTTTATTTAAATGAAAGTGGCTGTTTTTTGACTGTGCTCTCACTGTGTCTACCCCATAACATAAGAACAACATGAGGCATGGATAGATGGTTAGGGATGGAATGGATTTTTCAAGCAAAGTCAGTTTCCCCCTCCCTCTGGCCCATGTCGACTTAGAACGCAAGGGACTGCAGCTCCTACAAGAATTATTAATCTTTTATATATTGCCATATTGATTAGCTTGTGTTCATATTTTTTACTGTACAAGCAAATATGGTGCACCATAAAACATATTTGTCAGTGTTCCATTTATGCATTTCAATAATTCTGCACCAAAGGAATTCTACAAGGCTATCCAGAGCTTCATCACATAGTAGCCAGGGGATAATTTTGAATGCTTCCTTTTGTTTAAAGCTTGCCAACTATATCTATAGTTTGCAGACAGAAGTTATGAAAACAATGCACTCTAAACTGGAGCAGAGTATGTTGACCTGTAATGTTCTATTTCTGATTTGTTCTGCTACTTACATTCTATTTTAAACTGCTTTGAAGAATTAGGACTATATTTGCTTGATCAGCTGGTTTGAATAAGGTCAATAGTTTTCATTGTTTCAGTACTGCCACGATTTTTTGTAGGATTATGCAGAAATTACACAAAATAACATAGCTGTTCAACTAAAGTGGTATGCATGAGAGAATTGTAGAATGTAGCATTGTGGGGATCAAAGACACTAATGAAGACAGACAGGATTGGCTTTTGACCTATCAGCTTCTGTTCCTCTTCTGCCTCCTTCATTTGATGTTTGCTCTGCTTCAGTTTAAAGCAATTACCCTTTTTCCACAGCTGCTGCAGAAAATAAAAAAGGAAGCAGCACTCCATAAGGAAATCCTGCCTGGTGTGTATGGAGAATTCAGACCAAACATGTAGGAGCAAAGTAAAATAACTTTGTGGCCTGTCATTGGCCTTGATGATGATGATGATGATATTTTTCTAAAGCCTTTCCATGTTGGATCTTAAAGAGCTTTAGGAAGATTAATTACTAGATGTAGTCAAATGTTTTTAATCAAAACTCTTCTTCAGTGCAAAATGGCTTTTTGATAAAATGGTCATTTTTGAGAGAGGATTAGATGGTCAGTGTACTTGTTATTACTGGGGTGGTGATCAGAAGTATTGAACTAGCTAGAGTGGGGAGCAAGCAGGTATTTAAAATGAGTGGTTGGCTCTGTAGTTCATCTTTCAAGTAGTGGAAGTTGTGGCATCCCATTGATTGGACAAGTCCTGGGTGTTGACAAAGTATGTGTGAGAGATTGAGATATATGCAGGACCATTTATGGCTGAATGTTTGGTACATGGCTAGGGCCAGCTGTGGAATTATACTAACGAGTATAATTTGATGGAGCATTAAGTTCTTCAGTGATTTTTCAGATGACTCTGTCATCTTTCTTTTAGGGTTTTGTAAAGAGGAACTTCCAAAAAGATGGGCCAGATGGAAGTTCCATTTTCCCAAATGCGCCTTTGTTTCAGGGAGTATTAATACTCAACAGACCACTGTAAATGGCTAAAATATACATAGTTTATCAAAGTACACAAATATGTCCGAACCAGTAAGTCAGGCAAGAAAGAAACACACGCTGCATTAACAATAGAGAGAGACTGACAACTGAGTCTGTTCCACTGACTCCACAACCAAAGTCTAAAATAAATAGCAATAACACATTTATACTCCTTGCCTGGTGCCCACCCAGGAGTCTACTGGTCTTGGCTAGTTAACATAAGTGTCTTTGCTCAACCTCAGAACCCAGCACATCTTGCTGCAAGAAATTATCTTCTTATTTCACAAAGAAGATCCCCAGATCTGGTCCATCAAGAGTATCAACCTGACACAGGACCAGAAACACAGTGCCCCCCTTCTGAGAATTCATCCCAGTGACACAAGAACTAATGGAAGTACCGATGCCAGTAAAGGCCAGCACTGGTGACTAGTTGTAAAAAAGCAGGCCAAATCCTTCTTGAGCTGCCAATACTGTAGTGGTTCTATGTTGGCACTGGCAAACAGTGTTGCTGTGAGGCTGTGGCATCGTCTGTATGGCGCTAGGCTATGCAGATTCCTTGAGCTCTGGGGTATCAGACAGAAGTCTCAAGAATCTAAATAGTGTACCAAATTTTGAGTCCAACTTCGATGAAAATTTCATGACCACAGAAATGTTTCTGATAAGATACTGCATACTTGAGTTAGATGCCCAGAGTCCTGGTTCTTCTGAGTATTTTTTTAATTGGATTTTGCACGCTCTGTTTATCTTGTTGGCTTCGTAAGATGTACATTAGATATATTTCTTCAGATTTCTCACTGTGGCAACCAATTGTGCAGCTTCACCAGTAGAACCAACTGTGCAGGAATTTGTATATACCAGATTGACCACTAGCATTTTTAGCCACCGAGTTGTCTAATCCTGCTCAGAGCAAATCTAGATGCCATGGTGGTTAAAATGTCAAATGTTACCAGTGGCCTGTCCATACTAGCACCTCACCAATGGCAGCAATGGTGGATAATAACTTTAATAAAAAAATAAAAAATAACTTTAATTAAAAAAATGAGAATCAGGCTCATAGTCTTATTCATGAAACCAGCGGCAAACTTACTGCCTTGTTAAGTCACAATGGCATTGTGAATTAACAAAGCAGTAAGTTTGCCGCTGGTTTCATGAATAAGACTATGAGCCTGATTCTCATTTACACTAAGGGTGTGGCTACACTTGCAGCTGTACAGCGCTGGGAGTTAAATCTGTCTTCGTACAGCTGTGTAGGGAAAGCGCTGCAGTGTGGCCACACTGAGAGCTACCAGCGCTGCAGTGTGGCCACATTTGCAGCATTTGCAGCGGTGTTGGGAGTGGTGCATTATGGGCAGCTATCCCAGCATTCAAGTGGCTGCAACGTGCTTTTGAAAAGAGGGGGGTGGGGTGGAGTGTGACAGGGAGCGTGGGGGAGACAGAGAGTGGATTTTTGGAGCTGACACAGTCAGCTCCCTGCCTTGCAAGTTCTAAGGACTTGAAGATACACAGCACCAACCTTCAATCATTTTAAAAGTTTCGACCCCTTCCCCCACCCCTCTCTCATTCACTAAATGCAAATAGCCTTCAGACCAGATAAGCAGCTGCTCCAAAACAGACACCCTTCCCTCTCTCCGGGCTGCTTCTCTCCTCAAGCAAACACTAGCTGTGGACATTCCCTGCCTGCCTCTGCTCGAGCAAACAGTAGCTGTGTTTGTTTTTTAGATAAGCAGCTCCGGGAGCCCCGAGTTCACAGCAAAACAAAGGGAGGGATCACAACAAAACAAAGGCCATGGCTACAGTAGAGAGTTGCAGTGCTGGTGAGGGGTACAGTGCTGCAACTTAGGATGTGGCCACACTTGCAAAGCACGGCCCGCGCTGCAACTCCCTGGTTGCAGCGCTGGCTGTACACCCGGTCGAGCCTCGGGTGTAGCGATTCCAGCGCTGGTGATCCAGCGCTGGTCAGCAAGTGTGGACCCCACCAGCACTTTTATTGACCTCCAGGGTATAAGGATGTATCCCAGAATTCCTGTCCACAACAAACCGGAAGAAAGGGGGAGCTCGGAGTTCAGCCAAACTGCTTATTTAAAAAACAAACACAGCTCCTGTTTGCTGAGGGAGCGGAGGCAGGCAGGGGAATTACTTTGGAATGTTCACAGCTGTTTGCTTGAAGAGAGAAACAGCATGCTCACACGGCAGAGGGTGGGGGAAGTCCATGTTGAGCAGATGCTTATCTGGTCTGACGGCTATTTAGGAGTGCATAATTTGCATTTAGTGAATGAGAGAGGGGAGAGGGAAGCGGTCAGAACTTTTAAAATGATTGAAAGTAAGCACTGTGTGTCTTCCAGTCCTTAGAACTTGTAAGGCAGGGAGCTGAGAACAGTGTCAGCTCCAAAAATCCAATCTCTCTGTCTCTCCCACGCTCCCTGTCACATTCCACCCCACCTCTCTCTTTTGAAAAGCACGTTGCAGCCACTTGAAAGCTGGGATAGCTGCCCACAATGCACCACTCCCAACAGCGCTGCAAATGCTGCAGATGTGGCCACACTGCAGCGCTGGTAGCTGTCAGTGTGGCCACACTGCAGCGCTGGCCCTACACAGCTGTACGAACACAGCTGTAACTACCAGCACTGCAGAACTGTAAGTGTAGCCATGGCCAAAGAGTGTTATCTTTACTTAAAAAGCATTATGGGAATGTTCCGGAGGTCAGTTACAGCGTACTAAGATTAATCACTGTTTACACTGGCACCCCAGCGCTGCAAGAGCAGCGCTATAGTCGTTATTCCTCAGGCCAAGGTGGAGTACAGCCAGCGCTGTAGCCAGGGAGATACAGCGCTGTATGTGCCTTGCCAGTGTGGACGGGGAGTAAGTTACAGTGCTGTAAAGCCACCACCAGCGCTGTAACTCTCCAGTGTAGCCAAGCCCTAAGGCCTTGTTACACTGCTCTGGAGTGTAAAGGTGCCTCAAAGTGGGTATGAATTACACATTTACACATCAGCACTTTCTAAAAGAGTCTTAGTATAAATGAGAATAAAGCCCCATGACTGTTAGGGTTGTTGTTTTTTAATCACCAGTCATGTTTTTTGTTCCCTTTGTCTGTCTACCACAGAGCAAAACTTCTCCATGAATTTTTACAAACTTTCCTCTATGGAAGAGTGACCTAGGTTTTTAAGCTGTTCTAAACTATGGTCTCATTAATATTAAACAGTTTTAAAATAATGTTTGTTGGACTGTAGACTGTGGCTTGAAATAATATAACCTTAGGAATTTGATTTTTTTTTTAATCGATGATTACTTTTTTTTTGTACACTTGGGAAAAACTTAGCTGATTCATGGGAAACAGTGTATCTAAAACATCACGTAGTTTAAACCAATAAATCTCACATAATTTCAAACTAGCACAAAGTACTATTTTGTGATGTTTCCTGTTTTGGGGATCTTTTAACACATTTTAAAAAACAAAGTCACATATTTGAGTATGAGCATGTTGACAACCTAGCTAGAGGAGTGGTCTTAAACTTTGCTGGAGCATGTAACTTATTCTTTCCTACATTCTGTCACTGAAATATTTGTCATGCAGGTCAAAGCATTTTAAATGTTTGCTTCTTTCCACCATAAGAGTGAAGCTCACAACATTGACATCCGCTTCTATGCAAACGAACAAACAAACAAACATAACCTTATACAAATCAACTTTTAAAAAAGTAAAAAAAAAAGACGTAGGGAGGCTGCCAGGTGTGGAGAAAGCAGGCAGCCAAACAGCGTGAGAGTGGCACATTGCACAGCTTTAAATGAGTATGTTCCCTCATTGATCAGCAATGTAACAATGTTAAGAGGGACGACTTTAAGTGAGGAGTTACTGTATTTCTCTGAGCAAATGGACATTTATAATAAGCCCTAACTGTAACAGATATTAATTGGCTTGGGCCTTTCTTCTCTCATTTCTTTAAAAAAGGGCCTGCTAGATGTGCAGACTGACCCTGACTTCTTAAAATGTCTGTGCTGCTTTCCCCGCACTTTTGTAAGTGACTCTTTGCCCTTTTTTTGAAGTTTCTTTCAGTAGAAAGTGAGCCACAGGACAGCAGTAATTACCCAGATGACCCCTGGAGGATAACTGAGGAACAGCGAGAATATTACATCAACCAGTTCAAATCCCTACAGCCTGATCTGAACTCTCTCATTTCAGGTAACATTTACTAAATAATATGTATGTGCAACAAAACAGCCAGGATGAAAGGCCTGAAAATTAAAGCAAAGTACAGTAGATAAGGGAAAGCTTCTTGAATTATCTTTAGATCAGGTTTGTGCCCCAGACAAGGTTGATTTTTAAAAAAAATTTTTTTAAAGTAACAACTTCTAAAAAAAAGTTACCAACCTACCCACTGCATTTTGTCTCTTTTTTGCTACCCACACAGGATTCAAATTCATGGGGACACCCAAAAATGTAGACCAGTGTCGTCCTTCTCCTCTGCTGCCTCCTCGTTACCCCACTGAGGGGGCAGCAACTACTTGCATCCAGCACCCAACACCGCAACTCTAAACCCAGCGCACCAGGTCACAACGCCACATACTCAAACACCTCACCCTCCAAATCCTCTTTCTCTTCCCCAGGGCCTACAACCCTAGGCCTGCAACCCATCTACCACCTTCCTGTGACCCACTGAATTAAAGCATTAAAATAATACTGTGGGTAACAAATAGTTTCTTTGAGGAATTTTTAAAAATTATGTAAAGCGTGGTTCTACTTTTAAAGATGACTCCAAAATGGGGTACAGGTTAAATGTGTATTTTAATACCACATGCTCTCTGTTAACAGGTAAAATATTTTCTCTTAACTGCCATCCCTGCAAACTCGATCTGGGATCTGAGAGCCAAGCTGGGTTAATTCTTTCTTGTGTGTCATCATCAGAAATAAATGTTCTGCAGGCCAAATGCTGTCCTCACTTACAACTTTGCAACCCCATTGTCTTCAGACAGTTTATACAAGTGTCATTGATTGGAATTTATCAACAAAAAGAAAACCTTTTGATGTTGCACAAGGAGGACTAGAGTCCAGCTGTTTCTCTCAGCTGTGGTGGCTGCAGGGCTAAAAGGAATAAAAAAATAAAAGAAATGAATATTTGTCACTAAAATGAATAGATATGATTCTGAACACACACTGGGAGTAGATCTTTTGAGGAAGAATGTATGAGTTTCGCATACTAATTTTTCAGAATAGAAACACACTTTAAAAATTCAAAGGGAAGTTAAAATAAATGGTTTGAATCTGAAGACAGATTTCTGGGATGATTTAGTTGGGGATTGGTCCTGCTTTGAGCAGGGTTGGACTTAGATAACCTCCTGAGATCCTTTCCAACCCTGATATTCTATGATTCTATGACAGCATTTAGGTCTCAGTCCTGCAAAGTGCCAAGCTCTGGCCTGATCCATAAAAACACAAGCATGTACTTAACTACTTTCCTTTTAAAGTCAATGGGACTGTTTAGGTGCTTAAAGTTAATTATCTGTTTAACTGTTCTACATGATCATTTCAGGATGCTCAGCACTCTGTAGGATTGAGTTGTTGGCCCTTAAGCAGTTAAATGTAAACCCTGCCTAGCACACACATGGTAACAGTATTGTAACTGATCTTAAAAATCAGATTTTCACTCAGACCAGACTTCTTATGAGAGGAATTATTCTAGGTACTGAGAGTTAGTCTGGCAAGGAAAAGCCACAGATTTTAACTACAGGCATTTTGACTATGTCCTCTGAGGTTATATTATTGCAATCCAACACTTTGGGATTCAGGAATTCTGACCTCAGACAAAAGTTTTAAAATAATTGCTTGATCTTGGCAGAAATTAGCACTTCATCAGTTTTTTCCCCTTGGTTAAAACTTCTCCAACTGATCTTCCTAGTAGGAGGAAAAAGAAAATGGAAGTTCAACACATAGTGGATTTCCAATGAAGCTGCATATAGTAAACTTTGTGTATAACAGAGTGCACTCTTTAGAATATGCAAGATGTTTGTCTATCTATTCCGAGAGCCTCATAGGGCCAGACATTGCATTTCATGCACATCCAGAGTTACTATTAACTGCAGTGGGAGGCAGGATTATAGATCTGTATATAATGGCTCTGACGGGGTTGGCCTTACCTTTTGCAGGCTTAGGTGAAGTAAAATGTGCAAAGGTGCAGTCATTTGCCACCCCTGTAGCCTATTTGCGTGAGACAGTGTTTGGCAGCTGGATGTGTAGTGAGCTTCTTATCACTGCAGAGGGCTAAGCAGGGGTTGGTTGGCTGGGAAGGAAATCAGATTGCTTATTATGGGAGGGCTACAGAGGATGTTCACAACTGGTAGTGAAGACTGTAGCAGGATGCTTAGTTAGTTCCTCTAAGTTCAGGGGTGGCCACCCTGAGCCAGAGAAGGAGCCAGAATGTACCAATGTACATTGCTAAAGAGCCACAGTAATACGTCAGCAGCCCTCCAGCACCTCCTGCCTGCTGCAATCAGCTGTTTTGCATGTGCAGGAGGCTCGGTGGGGGAAGGAGAGGAATGAGAGCATGGCAGGGTTGGGGGCAGGGGCCTTGGGGGAGGGGTGGAATGGGGGCAGGGCCGGGGGCAGAGCAGGGGGTTGAGCAATGAGCACCCCCCAGCATATTAGAAAGTTGGCATCTGTAACTCCATCCCCAGAGTCAGCGCCTGTGCAAGGAGCTGCATATTAACCTCTGAAGATCCACATGCGGCTCCGGAGCCACAGGTTGGCCATCCTTGCTTTAGTTTTTCTTTCATGATGGTAGGGCCACAGCAGGCCTGAAAGCAGAGGAAGTCACTGTGGGAGTAGCATAGACAGTGCAGTGCCATTTGCTGCCACATACTTGGCATGTGATTAGAAGCATCCTTTTCTCTGGAAAAGAAGCCATTTATCTCCGTTTTCCTTTCTTTGTAGTCATAATGGCATACTGATGATGATAATAGTAATATTGAGGCATGTTTTCATCCATTAATATTTTTCCCACGTGGAGAGAAGTAGTAGAGAAATGAGGTCAACCGCTCTGCTTGGCCTGTCCCATGTCAGTGACTCACCAAGAGACAAGTGGCCAAGCAATCAGAGTGTCTGTTGAATGTGAAATAACAAGCTGCTGATGCTGTTGCAGCTTTATAGAAAAACAAGCAAAATCAGATTGGAAGATGAATATCAAATGCCTAGCAATCCTTGTGGCACCTTAGAGACTAACAAATTTATCTGGGCTTATGCCCAAATAAATTTGTTAGTCTCTAAGGTGCCACAAGGATTCCTCATTGTTTTTGCTGATACAGACCAACATGGCTACCCCTCTGAAACCTATCAAATGCCTGTTTCACTGTTCTTGACAGGTTCTGTGGCTAAGAATTTCTTCACAAAATCCAAGCTTCCCATCCCAGAACTTTCTCACGTATGGTGA
Organism: Gopherus flavomarginatus; assembly: GCF_025201925.1. NCBI lineage: Eukaryota > Metazoa > Chordata > Testudines > Testudinidae > Gopherus > Gopherus flavomarginatus. The sequence goes on along the minus strand of NC_066617.1, from coordinate 230,372,782 downwards.
GTACTGTAGTGTAACCCAGAATATGGATGCTTGTTTTAAAAGACATTTTAGCTCAAGAGTTCTTGTTAGATTAAAAAAGTGTCTTTAGAGTAATTATAATTATTGCTCTTATCATCAAAATCACTTTCAGGTCCAAGCAGCGGGGTGCGTGTTGATCTTCCTGGCATGCTTGTTATCTTTTTAGAGCTACTCTTTCACTCAATAGAACTGCAGATATTTGAATAGCAATATAGATGATAGCCGTTCTTAAGAATATTATAAGAAACATCATTAGCTCAATGAAAAGACATAGTTCATGAAATGGTTTAGAAGAAAAACACATTTGGAATATTTTAGATGTGTTCAGGTAGCTTTATGTTTCTGGCTGTGATTTGTCAGATGAGGCCTAATTAATACCTAATTTTTAATAAGTACATCTGCATAATTCACCAGTGCTTTTATTAATGAGCCAGCACTCTTGTTTTTAATGAGTTTGTTCACGGACCATTGCAGATGGCACTTGTATACAATACAATTTATAAGGATCTTATTATATTTCCATAAACATAATGGTTCTTGTATCATCATCCTATCTTGATATGAGGAACAATCTGTTCTAAACATTCACCAAAAATGCTGATAAAGGGAACTTTTATTTCACTATAGCTATATATTTTTATGGAGATAGATTTTAAGAAAAGCTTGCAAGAGCCCAAACATCTGTTGGGTTCAGAGAATTTGCCTGGAATATTTTCAAAGCTAGCTGTGAATCATGGGGGGGAAAAAGGCTAAAGAAACATTCTCTGGGGAAAAATGAGCACTGGAATTTAATTTAAAGATTATTTAAGAAAAACTGCTTAACCCACTATGATAACCAAAAACATTTTATTTGTTACATATGTTAATTGTGCTCTGTGTAGCATTACAAAAGAAAATGTGCCTTTCTAGGAGCAATTTGAAATCTTGCATGATATAACTTATCAGGCAGAAACTCCTTTGCTAAAATTGAGGAGCATTTCAATCTTCACTGTAACCTTGACTGCTTGAAACATTGCCCCTTCACTTTCAGTCAGTGATGAAGTAACTATTGCTCTATTTTAGCCATTAATACTAAATGAATTCTAATATTTTCCAGAGGTGTAGTCTTGGAATCTGTGTTCGTGTGCTTCTGAAATCCTCTGCTATTGTTTCATGCTTAAAGTAAAACTAAACAGGCAGCAGTGCTAACGGGCAGTTTAAAACAGACAGTCCAAACTGTCACCAGCATTAGTTAATCCAGCTGTGCAGCTCATAAGGCCGGTCTACACTTGGTAATTAAACACTTTCTGAAAACTGTTTGCATTTATGGGTCTGCCTGAAACAGTACTGAATAGGGTTTAAGTGCTAGCATAGACCAACCAAACAGTTGTCAACACCATTTCGGAAAGAGAGATTGAATTTGGGTACTCAAATGTATTTTCTAGACAAATTTCAGTTTTTGAAATACCAGATAGAAAATATTGCATGATGTGGCATAAAGAGAAAGCACTTTTTCCCCCATATAAAATCATCTTAGTATTGGAAAGTCAGATTGTTCCACTTCTCAAAGGGAAATGTTTAAAAAAATAAACAGTATTTAAAAAAAAAAAAAAAAAGCCCACTTGGGAATTGTTATCTTTTTACATAAAGAATATACTCTGTGTGTGTGTGTATGTATATGTTTCTTTCCTGCAATGGTTCAGGACATGTGTGAATACCATGTTCACAGGGAGCTGAGCGATGTAGACTGTGATGGAGCACTGACGCTGCCAGAATTCTGTGCTGCATTTCACCTCATTGTTGCTAGGAAGAATGGTTATCCATTGCCAGATATGCTGCCGGAGACCTTACTGCCTGATTACCTTCAACCAGGTGAGGCTGTGATAGTCCTGTACCATTTCAGAAACTCCTCATTCATCCAGAACAGCCTTTTTTAGTGAGAGACAAAGATTTAGCTAGAAGCTGAGTAGTACCTCTCAATGTAGCTTGATAAAACATTGATTTTTAGTTATGCTTAAAGGGAAAAGGCTAAAGAAGAACCAAAAAAAATTACTAAAAAAAAAAAAAAAAAAATCAGCAGCGGCAGCATGTCTCTGTGAAGGAGCACACCTGCACACTGACAAAGAGGGGACCAATAAGCTACTCTGGGCCTTGTCAGCACCAACAAGGATCCCCTGCAAGGCCTGGAGCGGGGCGAGGATGTTCAAAAGGGAAAACCTGCCACAGGAAAGAGGGCAGGGGACATGAACAGGGAGAAAATTGCCCCATCCCAGACAGCTGGGACAGGCCTGCCCAGCGGGAGACAGCAATAAGCCTCCTCTCTCCTGAAGCTGCACAGCCCAGCCTCAGAGCAGCACACCCCATGAGGAGGGGCTGAAGGTGGGCCTTCTGTAGATTGAGTTCTAAGGGCTGACCCAGGAAGGCTGCCTAAGTTCCAGGTCACCCTTGCTGCTTTTCAATTTTCTATGCTCTCCTCTCCCCCATTAAGGGAAGAGAGAGGGGAGAGGACTTTTCATTTTTTGTTTGTTTGCTCCAAGAACCCCTTAGACATATGCTGTAGGGAGAGAAAGACAGTACGAGGATCCGAAGTGGGGTCTGGAGGGAACTTGAGGGGACCCCTGTCCCTCCAAAGTCTCTGTTCCCTACAGGCTGTCTCCATGCTCGATTGAAATACTAGTGTCTACTAGAATTCTACTGTCTAGATTCTACTAACATGAGGCATAGCCAGGAGTGGCAGATGGTTATCTGTGGCAAATCTGGATGTCACAAGCCTTTACATATGAAGTAGGTGACTTTTAGCTTGTGTTGTCTTGCTCTAATGACTCTTGGAGGCACATTTGAAACAATGGAATATTACTGACCTGCTTTACAGCTTATCTTGAATGCTGTATAGGATTACTGATTTTAGCAGAGCTCACTTTTTTCTGTAACTCATTTTCCTGATCTGCCATTCCTACTGTTAATATTTTACTATTAACAGTGAGATTTCACCAGTTTGTGTGTTATTGGGATAAATGAGTCTACAATGTGTGATGTACCTCATAACTGAGGTGCATTTGAGAGAGATTAACATGTGTTGTCAATTTTCATATTAACACTGAAGTGCATACCCTTCAATTAAAAAATGTGCACAGCTTTCTAGGATGAAGAGGATTAATTGCTGATAATAGTTACAGTGCTAAGAGATAATATATGAGAGCTAATAAAATTTCCATTAAATTTGCTGGTACTTTAAAGGGAGAGGAAAAGAACAAATCAAGTTGTAGTTAAAATATTAAATGTTCCCCATGTATTAATTCATTGAAGTAATTTCTGTCAGATTCCTGTTCTCTGCAATCCACCATCTTCATATCCGAGGGTATAAACTATTTATGAAACATCAACCTTCAAGGTGTTCATACTATTAGTTTGCATAATTGTGTGTCCTTATCACTATCACTTCCATCTTCCCTCCCTCAAGATCTCCTTCCTGTTTGTTATGCTCATTTCTAGTCTCATTTTAAATTAGACTGTAAGATGGTTGAGACAGGGATCTTGTCTTTCTATGCAGTGCCTTTCACTGTAGAACCTTGAGCATGTCATGATTATGGCCTCTGGGTGCTATTGTAATAGAGAGAATTAGTAGTAGTAATAGGGCATTTCTCTGACCACGCTATGAACCTCTCACTTGGCGTGAATCAGGTTGTGTGTTGTCTAAGCTAGCCTTCCTCATCTCCATGTCTTCAGTTTTTCTCTTGGCCTCCTCCTAATGTCTTGAATTAAAACCAAATACTTGAATTGCATCCAGCTGTTCATAAATATCCACCACGCTTTTATTAACTAAAGGCATTTCCCCTGCAAATTTGAGAACAAAAGGCTAAATTGCAAACAGATTTGTTTCTAGCTATTGCAGAACGTTTGTCATCCTACTAACTAATATTTAAAAAAAAACTTACCAACAAGTACTGTAGTTTTTAATAGATAATAAGAACCTTTCTCTAGGCTTTTAAAGCCATCTCATAGAATTTAATAGGTAATTGCATACCCTTACAAGAGATAGGATAGTTTAAAAAAACCAAAATCCTCTAGAGTTAGTACAATTTTCTGTACAAGTGTAGAGTTTTAGAATCATTTCAGTAGAAAATTTCAGTGGAGACTAATGGTTTTGTCCATATTACATTGTTTGGGACTTCTCTAGAAAGGACAACTGGGAATGGATAGCTCAGGAAAACGATACTGGAATGCAACATCTGACATGTCTAGGTAACTAGCTAGAATCTAGTTTGTGCTTCTAGTGACCGAGGGTTTGTCTTCAGCTGCACCTTTCCACTGTAGCACTTTAGTGAAGACACTCCTATGCTGACAGGAGAGCGTCTCCTGTCGGCGTAGTTAATCCACCTCCCTGCATAGTGGTAGCTATGTCAGCAGTTAGGTCGGTATAACTATGTTGCTCAGGGGGGTGATTATACCGCGGTAGGTCTGTGGTGTAGACCTGGCCTGAGAGTAGTCCGGTGACCTACATGAGGCGAGTTTGGTTGTCTCTGTCTCATTCCTGGCTAGAAGACAGGTACCAATATTAAAAAGCAGCAAAGAATCCTGTGGCACCTTATAGACTAAGAGACGTTTTGGAGCATGAGCTTTCGTGGGTGAATACCCACTTCTTCAGATGCAACAGGCAGCAGTGCTAACGGGCAGTTTAAAGTTTAGTTATGCTTAAAGGGAAAAGGCTAAAGAAGAACCATCTGAAGAAGTGGGTATTCACCCACGAAAGTTCATGCTCCAAAACGTCTGTTAGTCTATAAGGTGCCACAGGATTCTTTGCTGCTTTTACAGATCCAGACTAACACGGCTACCCCTCTGAATATTAAAAAGAAAATTCATCACCGCAGTTTGCACTAGTTAGCAGCTTTTACTGGCAGTTTGGGCACAGAGCAAGGACTGAATGAGCACGGATAGTGAGTGTCTGTGTTCCTCCATCCTTTGAAGTGTTTCCTCCAGGTCAGAGTTGAGGCACGTTGGCAGGATGGTACGGGGAAGCTTGCATTATTGCTGTCCATTTAATATCTGATCTGTTGATAGAGGACATCAGTTTTCATTATGTCAGTTTGGTACTTCTAATACCTTAATTTTAATTAAAAAAAAATACATGAGGAGAAACAAAGGCAGATGATAATGGCTGCCTACTGTCCTGGCCGATGGTGTCTCACTGTGTCCTTGTGCTTCCTTATCTGCTTGTTGTAGCCACCTGATGTCTATAGTCTTATATTTAGATTGTAAACTCTTTGAGGCAGGGACTGCCCCATTATTACATATTTGTACAGTGCCTAGAACAATGTGGTGCTAGCTTCCAGGCAGTACTATAATACATACAATTAATAATAACTGAAATCAGCATGCCTCTGTAGCCATCTGCCATGTAGGCCCACTCATATAACTCCAAACGTTACGTTTTAAAAAGTAGGGCAGAAAGTTGTCTGGGAGATTTTTTTTTCCCATATATTTTTTCCTCTTATTTGCACCTAGCTTTTGTTCTGAGCTCTCCTGTTTGCACTGTAGCCTTCTGTCTTCCTAAATGAGCTCTGTTTTTGTTTCTTTTAAGCAGCAAAGCTTTTCAACGGCTAACCATTAATTCTAGCAGCGATTTTGGCAGAGTGGTTGAGGGATTTAACATTTAGCTAATACTTACAGCTCTGCTTAGACAAGATTCACAAATAAAGATGGAGTATTCGAAAGGAGAAGTGTGTATTTGAAAAAAACCCTTGCACAGTGAATCACATACAGTACAGGCTTCTGAACCAACAATTTTTGGAAGGTGCATATAAAATAAAGTAGTATGGTGTGCTTCCCCATATATGTAATGGACTCTTTTTATACTCACTTCCAAGTACAACACTAGAATTTATGACAACTTGGTATGAAACATTTTTTATGGGAGAAGTCCTATACCATAGTTTAATGTCTATGAAATCAAGGTTTTGCTTGGCCATTTAGAAACGTAAGTCTGTTTGGTAGCACTTCTCATTAGCCTGTTGTATTAAGTCCAGTATGAGGTAGACTGAGTCCTTTATTCATAAGGCTCAAGCAAAATTTTTTGCATTTAATCAAAATGTTAACATTTAAAATAAAAAAGTGACTTTCAAAAGAAGCATTTAAGGATGAATTGATTTTGCTACTTATATGGCTTGTTTTATGAACTACAAGTTCAGGTCTAAATTCTGTGCTGGGGTAACTCTTAAGAATTTGGCCCACAGTGTTTTGCTTTGAAAGCTTTTCTTGAATTAAAATAAAAAACCCTAAAGCTGATTGCCCTGTCTAGTAACCTAACTGTGTTTTAAATTAATACAGATTTGTAAAAGCTTAATTTGTTTGGAGGGACCAGATGCTAATCAGAAACTAGAAACTGGATTGTGAATTGGTTATTCTGCTGCTCAACATTTTAATCTTAAGAAAAATAGGTTTTCTAGCTACCAAGATGTTTAATGATTTAGAGGGACTAATCCCTGAGAAATGTTAGCAAAAGGGTCCATGTATATAGAACAAAAACATGGGTGTTGCAAATGTTACCTTAACAAATTACAGGGTTGTTTCTCCTGCTCCCAGTATTTACCTGACTGAAAACTATTAAAGATGGTACAGACTGAAGCAAGTGCTGTGATTAGTCTTTGTGCTTTTCACTGACATTTAGTTATATTGCATAGTGTTGGTTCTAATACATTTTCCATTTCTAGATAACACAGACAGGAAGTTGCAGGCCTGTCAAAAGGTTTTATAGTTCTAGCACTCCAGTCTGTAATCTGTTACGCCTACTATATTGACTCTAGATCCCTTGTTATCCAGATCAAGTATGAAGAGGTGAGGAGGAGAAATAATAATCTAATACATGTAAAATATACGTATTATCAAAAAAAGACATGTATCTTTGCTTTCCCTCCAGCTTCCCTTAAGCCTAAACGTGACTGTGCATTATTGGATTCTTATTCTGAGTCATTGCCAGTCAGTCAACAGACCAGGGACTTTAATCGAACTGAGGTAAGAAAATTACCCTAGGACTATAGTTAAGTTAAGGAATTTACATTAGTAGACCACCTAGCAATTAATACATCATACATATCTGTGGAATTTTCAAGTGGGCTATCTGTTTTTAAGCTTGCCTTTTTTCCATCTTACTGTTCCTCTCTCAGCAATTCATTCAGTGACTGTAGAGGGTAGACTGGCCTCCTTTCAACATGTGTGCATGAGTGGCAGAGTCTACATCCTCCTCCTAAGAACTCTATGCTATGACAGACAAGTTGGGAGTCTGTGGGTCAAATGCTGGGAGAAAGTTGAATATTCTTTTCCTGTCAAGCTCCTGCCTTGCTCAGGTTGGAGCAAACAATGGGAAAGAAGGTCTGTGTTACTGTGGAAGGTAATTGATCGGAGGAATCCGGATAGACTGAGGCATATTAATGCTGTTGGGGATTGGATTGGCCGAAATGTTGGGCTTTGTCAGGGAGAAACTTCATTCTTGTCAGGATCTCCTTCCAGACTCTTGTCACCTTATCAGCACACTCCTCAAAGATGCGTTTTTCCTTTTTCAGAGCTCCAAGTCCCATCTTGTCCCCAGAAATCCCATTGAAAGGGAATACAATGTACCTTTCTCAGCTGTTCTGGCCTTGCCCTCCCTCCCCCCCATCTCTGGTGACTGCTTGTTACCCCAGAAGAGTTTGGGTCTACAGGTCTAAGTAAGAATGTGCTGCATCTTCATTCCTCCTTCCCCTGGTTAAGTTTTTGGCCTCTGGTGTGACCTGGAACAGCGGCTAATTGATGCTCTCCCCTTTTCCACTCCAGTGGACAGATTTTTAAAAACTCTCAACCCCTATTCAGGTATCTAAATGACGCAAGCAGCGATTCAAAATTTCTCAGCACCCAGCAGCTCTCATGGAGAACAAGAGAGCAATGGGAGCTGCTGGGTACTGAGTGCTTCCAAAAATCGCAGTCCCTAGTTCCTTCTGGCTTCCCTTTGAAATAGATTTCATACATAGTCCTGCTAGTGCTAGCAGTGGAGATATCACCACCCAGTTGGCTGAGAGGTGGTAGGCCGCTGCACCCCAGCCCATGCTATCTGCCTCTGCCGCCGGTCATGATGCCACAGTTTACCTAGGTACCAGTAGTGGATAAGCACATCTAACTTGTGAATGACCATGGCACCTCCCTAGGTTCAGGACCCAGCCTTGGACTAATCCTGGCCTGATGGACCGCCTAAAAAGAGAATGGTGTTTTATATCAATATAAGTACAGGCCAAATAACTGAGTTAAGTTAGTTCAGTCAGAGGGACTTTAGAAAAGTAAGTGGTCTCATGACATTTGTAAACTTGAGAGGGTTAAAGGCCTAAAACCTGGAATAATCTTACCTGCCTCATGGTCATTGCCAACCCATTGCACCTGGATATGTCAATTCAGAGTTTGTAACTGTGCCTTTTGAAGGTCTTAGCTTGTTAGGGTAGTGAATCAAGTGAAAATTTGTGGACAGGGCTATAGCTCAGAATTGTTAGGCCTCTGAAGATTGGCATGCATTGCTGTTGTGGAAGCCTCTTCAAACTCTGCATCCAAATTAAAGAATAATGGTACATTCTACCAGCTTAGCCCCAGCGCTGGTGTAAGGCTATTCTCCAATCACTTCATCCTCCCACTTGTTATAGGGAAAACTCCATGGTCAAAATACAGCTCTTCTCTCATCAAATATGACTGTGCAGTGTCACCACCAGGCAATAGGCAATGTTTCATAATATTGCTGAGTTTTATTCTCACTTTCATGGTGTGACCATTGTGTTTATTTCGTGGGACTATTTATGTATGATCTTACCAGTGCCCTTTCTTCTCACAGGGCAATGTTCTGGGTACATCAGCTTGATTCAGATTAGCACTACTATTGGCTTTTGAAAATGGTGCTTTTATTTTAGAAGTGCAGGCAGGTCTTTTACTGAAGCACAGATTTCTGGTCCTATTAATATGTTCACATGCTTTGAGGTTGATTAACAGTGGGGTGCCAGATTCTGCCACAGGCCAACACTTCATTAGAACTTTTTCACTGTGTTCTAGTGATGGAAAACTAATCAGTCCCTTGAGAGTTTGACTTATTAGCATATATGTTTATTAATTTGCAGCTTAAGCAGAAGTCATGCTGAAAACACATACTTGATCATATACATCCAGCTCCACTACCAGAGTTTAATAAAATATTAACTGCATATCAATATTGTATCAGCTCAATACATTAATATCTTATTGCCCTTATATAAATCCATGGTATGCCCACATCTTGAATACTGCGTACAGATGTGGTCTCCTCATCTCAAAAAATATATACTGGCATTAGAAAAGGTTCAGAGAAGGGCAACTAAAATGATTAGGTGTTTGGAACAGGTCCCATATGAAGAGAGATTAAACAGGCTAGGACTTTTCAGCTTGCAAAAGAGGAGACTGAGGGGGGATATGATAGATGTATATAAAATCATGAGTGGTGTGGAGAAAGTGAATAAGGAAAAGTTATTTACTTGTTCCCATAATGTAAGAACTAAGGCCACCAAATGAAATTAATGGGCAGCAGGTTTAAAACAAATAAAAGGAAGTTCTTCTTCACACAGCGCACAGTCAACCTGTGGAACTCCTTGCCTAAGGAGGTTGTGAAGGCTAGGACTATAATAGGATTTATAAGAGAACTGGATAAATTCATGGTGGTTAAGTCCATCAATGGCCATTAGCCAGGATGGATAAGGAATGGTGTCTCTGGCCTCTGTTTGTCAGAGGGTGGAGATGGATGGTAGGAGAGAGATCACTTGATCATTGCCTGTTAGGTTACTCCCTCTGGGGCACCTGGCATTGGCCACTGTAGGTAGACAGGATACTGGGCTCGATGGACCTTTGGTCTGACCCAGTACGGCCATTCTTATCTTCTTATTTACAGTTTTCTTTGCCATAGAGTATTTTTGTCTTTGCTTTTATTTACTAAAGTATTATATATGATTTTTCCTGATTGATCTTTATAGATTTATCTAGACAATTATAATTTTTGTGACCAATTGTGTGTGTGTGTGACTGTTCTTTGCTCCCATCATCTCTGGTTTTGCTCAGATGAGAAATGAAACAGTATGGCCTAAAGAAATAAGCACAGCAGCTGGAGTTAGGAACTTCTGAGCTCTTTTTTTGGTCCTGCCGCTTAATTCCTATGTGCCCTCAGGCAGTTCAACTTCTTGTACCTCATGCCTTGTCTACAGGCAAGTTTCTGCACAGTAAAGCAGCTTTCTGTGCTGTAACTCCCAAGGTGTTCACACTGTCAAGTCCCTTAGTGCGCAGAAACTGCACAGTTGCAGCACTGTATTTAAAAAAAAAAACAAAAAACACCCTGGTGAGAGACGTACAGCTTTCTGCGTCGGGGGTACAGTGCTGTGGTGCCAGTGTAGGCACTCTGGTTGATTACAGCGCTGTGACTGGCTCTGGGACATGTCCCACAATGCCTGTTCTTGCCTCTCTGGTCATTGGTTTGAACTCTACTGCCCTGCCCTCAGGTGACGAACTGTGAACCACACCCCTTAAATTCCATGGGAATTTTGGAAGTCCCTTTCCTGTTTGCTCAGTAACACGTGCAGTGGTCTCAGCACATCTTTCCAGTGACCCACCCGCTTCATACATCGGGCGATCCCCTGCTTGGAGCAGTGCTGAGCTGCTGGACCTCATCAGCATTTGGGGAGAGGAGGCTATTCGGTCCCAGCTACGCTCCAGCCATAGGAATTAAGATACTTACAGACAGATTTCATGATGCATGACAGAAAAGGGGCCATGACCGAGACACACTGCAGGGTTATAGTGAAGGAGCTGCGGAACGCCTACCACAAGGCACGGGATGCAAATGGTCATTCCGGTGTTGTGCCCAAGAGCTGCCAGTTCTACAAAGAGCTGGACGCAATACTCAGCGGTGACCCCACCACAGGCCCCTGTGGATACTTTGGTGGCTTGTGACCCAGTTGAGAGTGGACTGAGCCAGGAGGAGGAAATCTTGGACGAGGATGTGGAGGGGGAGGAGGACCCAGAGGCAGATGATGACTCAGACGTCAAAGATGCATGCAGCCAGGAGCTCTTCTCCACTCTGGAGGAGGTAGCCAGTCACAGCTGTCAGAGCTTGGCGAAGCACAAACAGGAGAGGAGGCCCCTGGTTAGTGGCTTTGATTTTGGGAATCACTGAAGCAAGTTGTTGGGTGCAGGAGGGTTGCAGAAAGAAGGCTTGTGTCTGTGTGATGCGTGTACCACCACATGCCTAATTTGAGCAGCAGAACAGGGTGTTTATTGATTCCCTCACTTCACGGGAATCTGCCTCAGAGATCTCCAGGAAACTCTCATGGAGATATACTAGGCAATCCGCTGCTATAGGTTCTTTGGCAGAGCTGCTTTGTTTCTTGCCTCATTAAAGGTAACTTTCCCACACCACTCTGCCGTCACTGGCGAGCCACATAAGGGCCAAGGCAGAAGCCGCAGTCTTGGAGAAGATCCTCCTTTGATTCCCTGCTCACCTGCAGCAGCGAGATATCGTCCATAATGAACACAGCCTGTGGAAAATGTGGGGATGGGAATGATTATCAGCCCCCCCTGCAGTGCTGGCTCTCCCCAAGAGCCACATGCCCTGTGTACAGTACAGTCCTGGGACACTGATTTCCCCAGCCCCTGCGATTACTCACTATTTTGGGGGTCTTGTGGCTCATGTGTGCTTGCCTGGGGTCAGCCAGGTAGTGACAGATGTGTGAATAGTGGCTGTGTTTTAAATCACTGAATCAGTGGTCAGTGTGTTGCAAACAATACCGCTTCTGTAAAATGTTGCATTTTAGCTTCACGGATATCACCTTGGGAGCCCAGCCTCCCTCTTTGTTATTGCCAGCTGACCAGCCACACAGAATTAGAAAGTGGCCAAGAAGAACTAAAGAGGACTTTCTGCGTGATGCCATGATGCACTCAGGGGCCGAAAAATAAGAATTGAAGGAGTGGCAAGATAGCAAGAATAGGGACCGAAAGGAGAACGTAGTGTGCCAGAAGGAAGCCATGGAGCGGTTCTTAAATGTTATGGAGCTCCAAGTGGACAGCTCCAAGTGCTGCTAGCACTGCAAACAGAGCAGCTCTGTGCCCAACCTGGCCTGCAGCTGCTGTCGCAAAACTCTTTCCCATGCACCCCCCCAGACACCACCAACACACTCTTATCAGCCTCCTGTCTCCAGTCAGTACCCACTGCATTCCACTCCTACCCCGTCACAGTCCAGCACTGCAGACTCCCTGTACCACTGCACTCAACACCCGTCCCTCTGCAGTTTAGCCCTGCTAAAGTACAGTACCACTGCACTGTACTCCAAAGGACAAGGTTGCATATGATACTTGGACATAAATCTTTAACCGTCTCAAGACCCCACTTCCTCCTGGGACCCTCCCTTCTCCCATCCCCCACAGTGCTGATGTGTGTTTTTTGTTTGTCTCTCTCCTCTGGTGGTTGTTTTTTAATAAAAGAATTGTGTTGGTTTGAAAGCAATGTTTATTCCATTAACTGAAAGCAAACAGGGCCCTGCAAAGCAACAGGCAGTTTTTTTAAACCTTCATAGTGCATCACCTGCACCAATCTCAATCACCTCCTAGCATTACAAGCACTGCACTCCCGAGCATAGCAACAAATATTAGTGGCTTTCAGCTTCAAATTGCTGCCTCAAGGCATCCCTGATCCTTATGGCCCCGCACTGCGTCCCTCTAACAGCCCTGGTCTCTGGCTGTTCAAATTCAGCCTCCAGGCACTAAGCCTCAGTGGTCCAGCCGTGAGTGAAGCTTTCACCCTTCCCTTCACAAATATTATGGAGCATATAGCACACGGTTATAAGCATAGGAATATTGTCATTGGCCAGGTCCAACCTTCCACGTAGGCAGCTCCAGCAGGCTTTTAAACGGCCAAAAGCACACTTAACACTCATTCTGCACTTACTCAGCCTGTTGTTGAACCGCTCCTTCCTGCTGTCAATGTGCCCAATATATGGATTCATAAGTCACGGCATTAAAGGGTAGGCAGGGTCTCCCACAAACACAATGGGCATTTTGACTTCCCCTACAGTGGTCTTCTGGTCCAGGAAGAAAGTCCCTGCTTTCAGCTTCCTGAACAGGTCAATGTTCCGAAAGATGCGTGCGTCATGCACCTTTCCGGACCAGCCTGCGTTAATGTCTGTGAAATGCCCATGGTGATCCAATAGCGCCTTGGGAACCATAGAGAAATCCCTCTTCCGATTAATGTACTCAGTGGCTAGGTAGTCTGGTGCCAGAATTGGAATATGCATGCTATCTATCACCCCTTCACAGTTATAGAAGCCCATTTGTGCAAAGCCATCCACAATGTCACACATGTTGCCCAGAGTCATGGTCTTTTGGAGCAGGATGCAATTAATGGCCCTGCACACTTCTGTCAACATGAGTCCAACAGTCGACTTTCCCACTCCAAACTGGTTAGTGACCGATCGGTAGCAGTCTGGAGTAGCCAGCTTCCACAGTGCAATCACCACACACTGCTCCAACAGCAGGGCAGCTCTCATTCTTGTGCCCTTGTGCCGCAGGGCTGGGGCGAGCACATCACACAGTCCCATGAATGTGGCTTTCCTCCTTCGAAAATTCTGCAGCCACCGCTCATCATCCCAGATGTGCATGACGATGTGATCCCACCACTAAGTGCTTGTTTCCCAACCCCCAAAGCAGCGTTCCACTGTGATCAGCACCTCCGTGAATGCCACAAGCAGTCTTGTGTCGTAGCTACTACACATGGCGAGATCAATGTTGCACTCCTCTTGCCTTTATAGTTTAAGGAATAACTCCACTGCCACTCAGGACATGTTAGTGAGAGCGAGCAGCATATTGGTCAACAGTGCGGAATCCATTCCTGCAGAACAAAGAGGCAGAGCATGCAGATGGTGCCAAATGCAGACGGAAGCACAGGGATTGCTGGGATGCCAAACAGTGCATCATGGGGCATTGGGACAGGACCCAGGATGCCCTGCGACCCCCTCCACCTTTCCACAACTCTTAGCAACAGAAGAGGAAGATACGCTCTGTGGGATAGCTGCCCCCAGAGTGCAGTGCTCCAAATAGTGCTGCAAGTGCCGCTATTGTGCAGTCAGCTGACAGCGTGAACACATAACAGCCGTTTCCCTTCAGTGCTCTCTGAGTGGCACTGTAACTCTGCCAGTGTAGACATGCCCTTAGTCTCCGTGTTTATAATCTGAGGATACTACTACTTCCCTGCCACACAGGGATGTTGAGGATTAATGTTTTTATAGTGCTTTTTGAAGATGCAAATGATCTTGCAATATTTTTTTCAAAATGTATATAATATCTGTGAGCAACAGGGTGTCACTTTCTGAGGCATTGCACAGGAATGCTGAATTATGCTAAACTCCCCCTAAACTCAGGTGCTAGAACCCTATATGAAGATGTAACTACTGCTGGCTTCTGCTAGCAGATGGATGTCTTTAATTCCAGACAGGATATAAGAGGGATTTGAGTGTCTCCCTCTGAAGTAGAGGGAAGTAGAGGCTGGGACGGGGGAGGTCATGCAAGGAAAAACTGTAGCAACAGCCAAACTTGAGGAAACAGTTTGTGCCTTTATGTTTAACTTACCCCCTTTCTGCAGTTTGTTTTATTGTAAGTTTGGACTGTGTTTAATATGCACACACTTTATTCAGATCATACTGGGTGCTTATAGTTACAGTAGGTGTAGTGACCAGATAGCAACTGTGAAAAAACAGGACAGGTGGTGGGGGATAATTGGCGCCTATATAAGAAAAAGTCCCAAAAAACAGGACTGTCCTGTTAAAACCTGGGCATCTGGTCACCCTAAGTAGGCCTGTTATATTTCTAGGAGGGCGTAATGCTTCATCCAATCCCACTGAAGTCAATGGGAGTCTTTGCACTGACTTCAGTGAGCTTTGGATGAGGCCTTACTCTACAGTACTTTTATCATCCAGGATCATTTGGAACTTGCTGCTGCAAATAGCTTACTAAGTGTCCACATAAAAAGAAAAGATTAGATTTCTATGAAGGCCAATACTGCAATTAAACTAGCTAGAATAACAAGAGGAAAGTTATCAGCCCTTATGCTTCAGGGTATAAAGCTAGTCAGCAGCTGGGGTTAGGAGAAGCTTCCTTTCACAACAGAGCATTGCACAATTAGGCATATTATGTATTACTGTGATGCTGGTTGCAGTAGGAGGCAGGCTACCAGACTAGACTGATGATTTGGCTGTTCTGATGCACCAGTTTTGTCAGTGGGCAGGTCCCCTGTTTGTCCCTATATCTTCCAGCTGCCACATTTTAACACACACACACACACACACAGCTCTAGCTCATATAATTCTTTGATTACAGGATCCACCTTCATTTCTGTGAGATGATTATTTTTTAAGTTATTAGCTTCACAGATTATTACCCAGATGTCCAAAGCAACTTCTCCTATTTCCATGGAGTGGTGATGAAATTTGCTCCCTGCTAATGTAAATGCTGGGACATAAACAGAAATTCATTTTATACTTCAGAAAGTTCAGGATTTCTCCTTTCACATTCTTCTTAAATTTCCTAATATTAAAAATATTATCCTAGTAACCTGACCCAATAAAATTCCATAAGCCAATTAAGATGATGCACAGGAAGTGACATTTATGTTTGTGGATTTGAATGTTTACACAAAAGAGTAAACCTATAAGAAGTAGATTTGCTGTACAATGAAATCGCATGTTTTTAGTAATTCCTACTATAGTAGAAGCAGTAGTCGTCTTGCTGTCTGCAGTGACTCACAACCCTGAGTGCCTATCTCAGGGCAGACTGTCAGAAAACAGGGCAGATGAGATACCCTAACCTGGTGGTATGTTCTATAACTAGATTTCACCAAGTCAATACAAATGTGAACTCCTGAATCACTCTACCATGTAGTCGCCATCTGGACTTTGTGATAAAATGGTCACTTAAACCAAAAAATCACACCACATCAAGTTGCTGTCAATCCCAAGTGATCAGTCAGTTACCCCAGATCAGTTGGTACTCAAGAGCTTACACCAAAGGCAATGCTGGCAGTCAATTCTATAGTAAACTAACTGTAGGTTTATTAGCTAAGAAAAGGAAATGAGTTATTGAGAGGTAAAAGCAGGTAAAATATAACAGGTGAGTCACTGTTTGTAATTCCAAATGGTGGCAGTGATGTAATAAACTGCCAGTCTCCCAAAAGTCTTTTCAGGTTACCCAGATTGTCTCTGGGGATCTCTGCTTTGCATCTGGTACATGTCCCTGTAAAAGTCCAAACAGTCCAGAGAGGAAGGATCTTTCCATGAGTCCATATTTGTAGTTTCTTAGCTCCAAAAGCAAGCTGACAGTGTCTTGTTGGGATTTGGTGGTTCCCAGTGAGTCTGATGCTGGGTAGAAATCATGGGACTTCGATCCAATGCGATTCAATTCAATAAAGCTTTATTCAACATGTGCACCAAGAGACCCCTGGTACAAAGAATCAGGCAGAGTCCCTCCAGCAAGGAGCCCCTCCCCTCGCTACTTTATAGCACATGGTGCTTATATAACAAGTTTTATAGCAACTTACATAACATGAACCTTAACCAATCAGAGTTAAACCCATATATGGGTTTGTTTATCACATGCTCATAGTGCTCCAGTCCACATGCCGAGCTCACACCCCTCCCCGTGGCCTTCTCCAGAAAGTTGCTAGGCCGGTGAGCCACAGCATGCTTCCCTATGCATAAGCACCCTGTAAACCACATTTTATTTAAAATAAACACAACCATACCCTTCAGTCTCTACCCACATGAAGAACAGGAGTACTTGTGGCACCTTAGAGACTAACACATTTATTTTAGTATAAGCTTTCGTGGGCTACAGCCCGCTTCATCAGATACATAGAATGGAACATATAGTAAGGAGATATATATACACATGCAGAGAACATGAAAAGGTGGGAATTGCCATACCAACTCTAAGAGGTTAATTAATTAAGAGAAAAAACTTTTGTAGTGTTAATCAAGATGGCCCATTTCAGACAGTTTGACAAGAAGGTGTGAGGATACTTAACATGGGGAAAGAGATTCAATGTGTGTAATGGCTCAGCCATTCCCAGTCTCTATTCAAGCCTAAATTGATGGTATCTAGTTTGCATATTAATTCAAGTTCAGCAGTTTCTCGTTGGAGTCTGTTTTTGAAGCTTTTCTGTTGCAAAATTGCCACCTTTAAGTCTGTTACTGAGTGACCAGAGAGGTTGAAGTGTTCTCCTACTGGTTTTTGAGTGTTGTGATTTGTGTCCATTTATTTGTGTAGAGACTGTCCAGTTTGGCCAATGTACATGGCAGAGAGGAACGATCATACATAATGGTCACTTGCTTTGAAATTAAGATTTTCTGTTTAAATCCTTCATTGGCATTTCACAAGATTTCTTTGTTGGGCTATTTAGTTATGGGGTATACACAATGTAAATGTTTGCTATTACAATATAACAGGAACAAATGAATGAAAACAATACAAGTAACATGCCGCTAATTTTCATGAAGTTCAAACACCTGAATACACTCTTACATTTACACTCATTTTGAGCAATACTAATACATAAGTCTATTGGCCTGGGCTGTGATCTGACTGGGTCTGCCAGCATCACAGCAGTAATACTAGGAGTAGAATAGTAGTAATAAAATATCTGTTATCTGGTGGTGAGATGAAATCCTCCACTGGACAATTGTTAGCTGTGGGGGACACAGCAGAAGACTTTCAAAATGCCATATTGTAAATTAATTTTTAATTTAATTTTCAGGTTAAGCTTTTGATCACCCGCCTGTAACTCACTAGGCTCTGTCTTGCCCTGTAAAACTTCCTGCTCCCCGCAACCACCAAAAAGCGCCACTTTCCCAACATATGAACTGTTTGTTTGGTAGCAAGAACCTACATTCATGAGGAGCTGAGTATTCTGCTTCTCTCTTCCTCAGTCCTCTGATGTCTGGGTGAGGGTGTCCAGTGCTCCCTGAAAACATGCCAAGAAACACTTTTTCTCTATTAACTAGTTAATTAAAAAAAAATTGAATGTTTGGAGGTATAGCCATTGGGTGAGATAGGATAATGTCACCTGACCATAGTGCAGCTGATTAGACTGTTTGACAGTCAGCAGACTCAACTTTTTTCTTCTAGTCTATATCTACTCCTCCCAATCTGGGATTTACAGTATTTGTGCTGAGCTGGTGTGTAGGCAGTGCTCTCTGAGGTTAGATGTGCCCAATTATGCATGATTAATGACTTGTAAAACCTTGCCTCAAAACAGACCCGAAATGATTTTGACTGAAGTGTTCAGATTTTTTCCTAACTGATTTTTTATTTTGAAAAATAATATACTGTGTAAATACGATTCAGAAAGGGAGTAATTCAGCTTTGTCTCCTGGGAGTGCAGTGATTCACTTTCATAATTTAATTTGTGGCTCAGCTATTCATACATGTGATCACAAGCGACTGAACATGTTTTTTACCAATGCAATCAATTATATGTTTTCTTGCCTTTCCATCCGTTATAAATTCAGGTAATTTAAAGAGCATCCTTATTTGTAATTGCTGAAATAGAGTACAACAGAAATGATTTCTTGGATTTATGTATGAAGAGGGTTATGATAAGAGATGGGTCATGTGGATAATAGGCTTTTTCAAAAGCAGAGATTCTTAATAATCTTGAAATATCAATTAATCATTCTGGTATGTTTTGTAAAGTATCAATTCATTTTCCTTTTTAACATTAAGTACTATCTGCCCATATTTTCTCTCCCTTTAGTATTCTGAGACCCTTGGTGCTTTCATTCTGGTCTCCTATGTTTTCCTCTTACATACTTTCTACCCCCCCCTCCTCCACACACACACCAGTCAGGACCGGTGCAACCATTTAGTGACCTAGGCGGTCGCCTAGGGCACTAGGATTTGGGGGGCAGCATTTTCTTCAGCAGTGTCTGCGGCGGCGGGATTTTCGGCCGTCCCCGTCACCGCTGGCATTTAGTCTGAGGGAGGTGGGGCAGGGGAGTGTGGGGAGGGTCGCCTGCAGCAAGTAAGGGTGGCGCTGATTGGTGCCGCAAGCCTGGGAGGCAGGAGAAGTGAAGCAGCGATGGCATGCTCGGGGAGGAGGCAACGCAGGGGTAAGCTGCTTCACTTCTCCTGCCTCCCAGGATTGTGGTGCCAATCAGCTTAGGCGCCGCAAGCCTGGAAGGCGGGAGAAGTGAAGCAGCGATGGTGTGCTCAGGGTGGAGGCGGAGCAGGGGTGAGCTGGGGCCGGGGGGCACCTCAGCATGGAGGGTGGGGAGCTGACGCCTCAGGGCAGAGGGGGCGAGCTGCTGCAGGGGGCGCGCCTCAGGGCGGGGACTTGGGGACAGGGAAGGGCGCAAGGTGGAAGTTTCGCCTAGGGTGCGAAACATCTGTGCACCAGCCCTGACACCAGTGCATACTTCCTTGCAACAAATAGCTTGGGAGACAAGACAGAAGATTTCTCATGAGGTCGATGAAACTACCAGCAGTCGCTTTAAGCCCCTCCTTGAAACAGCACCTGACCCAAAGTCCATTTAAATCAACAGAAGTGTTTCCATTCACTTCAGTGGGCTTTGTTTCAGGCCCTTAGCCTCTTCCTCTGATCTTTGTTTCCTTAACTCAGAAGGTGGGGAAAAGCCAGTCTGGAATCTGGGCCACTAGTACATTGCAGCTAGGCCACTATGGTTGGATATTTAGGTTCTTGAAACATTTGTCTCATGCATCCCAACATAAATCTGAAATTCATGGTAGATTTTGATGATGATGAAAACTGAAGCTATTGAACTGTTAATAAAAATAGATGTTTTTCTTTTCCTCCCCAATGTTTTCACCTTTGTAAAAAAAAAAAAAAAAAAAAAAAAAAAAAAAAAAAAAAACAGCTTGAAACTGTCTGTGAAGATCCAACCAACTCAGAACCGTTGATTCTCTTTGATGTGGCGACCTCCATTGTTGAGCCAGTCAGTGACCATTTTTTTAATTCTAGCATATTATTGTGACTATATTACTTTCTAGTGCACATAGACCAGGGGTAGGCAACCTATGGCATGGGTGCCGAAGGCGGCATGCAAGCTGATTTTCAGTGGCACTCACACTGCCCAGGTCCTGGCCACTGGTCCAGGGAGCTCTGCATTTTAGTTTAGTTTTAAATGAAGCTTCTTAAACAGTTTAAAAACCTTATTTACTTTACATACAACAATAGTTTAGTTATATATTATAGACTTATAGAAAGAGACCTTCTAAAAATGTTAAAATGTATTACTGGCACGCGAAACCTTAGATTAGAGTGAATAAATGAAGACTCGGCACACCACTTCCAGAAAGTTGCCGACCCCTGACATAGACAATCATGGTTAATATAGAGATTGACATTTGTCCATATTTTTTCAAAGCACATCCACAATGGGTTTGAACGTTACTCCCCCTGAAATCTACAGGAACTGTGCTGCAAAAAACCCACATACTACTTCATATAATAGATCTCTAATTCCTAACCATGAATTCAGTCTACACTTCTGTACCCACCATTATGGGCTTAATGGATTGAAGCCTGGTCTCATGGGGCAGGCTGTTAATAACAGCATCAGTAAGCATGTAAAGAATTTTGGCTGTACTAACCTGAACCCAGTTCTGGCATTGCTTTGCCCACTGAATCCCAGGTACTGCTCTTACTGAGACAAGTAACAGAAAAGCTCCCTTTTTGATGAGGGAACTTACAGAGATTATAGGAGTAGCAAATGCCCACATTATGGATTATTACTGTAATCAAAGAAGTTAGCCTCATTTGTCAGATCTGGGTTGAAGTTCCTGGTCTTTGCCACGGAGACCTGAAGTTGTGCCCTATGGACCCCAACTTTCCCCACTTCAAAAGTATTCAGGGAGAGGAAAGAGTAGGCCAGAGGTCAGTTAACGCATCAGGAAGACTTCCTCAAGCACAAGAGGCATAGAACACAGAGAAGTCTGGCCCCAACTTTGACTAAAGGGGCTATTCTGATGGTTGTACTGTTTCTGGTGGAGAGAAATTTTCAACTAGTGTAAAGCTGACAGAGCTGGCTCCCCGCTCCTAGCACAGGGGGCACATCATCAGAAAGAAGGGGACAGAGCAGAACTCTGCTCCACTATGAGAATTCTCAGCTGGCTTACAGCCCCTTTGGCACTATAGCCAGCTGTTGCAAGTTATAACTGCCCCAGGCTGCTCTTTCTAATGTCAAGACTGCAAAATGAGGAAGCTTGAAAAGCAGGAGGCTATAATTGTCTTCATAATGGCCCTCCCCACTTCAAGTGTATCTGGTGCAGGAGAGAATATGGGGCTGTATTTCTGTTAGTCCATGTGCTTAAGCATTTGACTATGGAAGTGTTTGTGCATATTTGATATAGCAATCTGTATAATAAATTAGTCTTTTTTTCTTCTGTGAGAAGACATCGGTTGAGGAGATGCCTGATAAATCTGCCCTGACACAAGATGCAAATAGTGATGACAATCAAGGTATGAGAGCAAAGTGTCTTGTCTTTTTCTTCATTCATTAGGTTTTAGATGTAAATAGGCGCTTTATAAAATTCCCTTTGCTAACAGAATCTGTGCAAATCTAGCTTCTGAGTCAGTTATGCATTAATGCAAATCTGAAAGAAAGGCTTGTAACAGTAACCAAAGAGAGGACTTACTGACAGCAACAGAGCTGAAGAAAAACAAATTGATGGACTGTTATTTTAAAATGAACCCCTCATATTTGCATAAACTTTAAAACCAAAATACACCTTCTAAATGTATGCTGTTCCAAATGGGCCTAATAATATACTTTTTGCCTAAGACGTCAACAAGAATTTTGCTTAAGTAAAGAATGCAGGATCTGAACGTTAAAGGTAATAAAATGTCCAGTGATGATTTCTTTTTGGCCTGCCTCAGATCTGCCTCACTCTCTGTAGCTGACATACTTAGATAACATAGAAAGCCTTTAGGTATGTAATTGTCCCATAAGGCCGAAGTTTTGCTTTATACATATTTGCAAATTGTTTTATATATGACTATGGAAAGCTACCTCTTTTTCTTAGCCAAAGCACAGTTGCAGGCATGGAAGGCACACTTGGTCTTATTCTTCAAGTTATTACTATAAATGGGATGTCAAAAGAAAAGGGAATATTCCATCAGGGTGCTGCCTGGAAGGAGAACTCCCAGATAGAATTGGATGATTTTTTTTGTCGAATAGTAAATTTGCCAAAAGTCATTTTTGAGGCACTGAACCTTTTTGCGAATTTGCCTAATGGTTTCAGGGGGAAAAATTAAAATGTTTTGTTTCTGCTTTTTGTTTTTGAAATGTTTCGATTTAAGAATAATTTACCTAACGTGTACCTTTCTTTTCAGCATATAAGAAGTATTATTAATAGGGCTTTAATCAAAGTTGAGAGCTATGGACTGTTTTGTTTTCAAGTACATAATTAATTTAAAATAACTTTCTGTTTATTTTCAATTAAGCTCTGAATATAAGCACTACTGCCAAAACAATACCAAAGGATTTTAAACCATCTCAACACTTGTCTGTCAAAACAGGTAAGAGGAGAAAATTTTAGCAGCTGACATTAATTTTCATGTCTTTTAACAAAAAATGCTTTTTTTAAAGAACTTGTCAGCCAAACAATTTTCTTACCAAAATAAGCCTAAATTTGTTGTTTTGTTTTGTTTCATTTTATTGGTAACGTTCCTTTTACTCTAGTAATAATTTTTAATAATAAATTATCCATCCCATGAGTTAATGACCATTATTTGCAAATTTAATCCGAATTAGGATTTGAACTTGTCAAAAAGGTTCACCTACTGTACTTTTCTTCTGATTAATTTCTTAAGCACAAAGGACATTTTGTAATATAGCATATTGTAAAGTTCCATTTTTTTCTGCACACAAGATTGGTAAAAGTTGGTAATAATATAATTGTTGATGGAAACCTTTCCCAAACACAGAGTAAACATTATATCTTGCCAGTAATGATTTTGAACAGTCTTCATTTTCACAGGAGCTGAGTACCCATAATTCTCACAGAAGTCAATGGGTGCTTAGCAATTTTAAAAATTAAAATTTGTGATAGGAATTATGGTGCTATAGCACTGGTGCCACAGTTCAGGCTGTAAGTAGCTTTCTTTTCATGTAGCTATTGATTCCCTTCCCCACCCCTATCATTTTAGAAAGTTTTATTTCTGGAATGGCATATGTCAAAAATCGCTTGCTTGGTCCAGAAACTTCATACTTGTTCTGTTTGTTTATTTTCACTCAGTGAGAAGTAATGCCTTTAAAATTAACCACCCAATCTTCCTAAAAATATTCCTTGCAAAGCTATGAATATTTGAAAACTTTATCAGGTCTCAGTAGAGCATATAAATCTCAGTGGTTAACCACTTAGGTATTAGTGCAAATCTGGGTTTGCTTTTTAAAAAAAAAATTTGAAGTTTCTCATCCTTTTAATCATGAAGATATCCTTGATTAATCAAACTGACCCCAAGGGCCTGTCTTAGTAGTTGTGCCTTAAAACTCAAGTTTATTAATGGCTCCTCAACAGCTGCGTGCCTCATTTTCAACTC
Organism: Gopherus flavomarginatus; assembly: GCF_025201925.1. NCBI lineage: Eukaryota > Metazoa > Chordata > Testudines > Testudinidae > Gopherus > Gopherus flavomarginatus. Next base: position 230,349,162 of record NC_066617.1, on the reverse strand, counting down.
TTTTTTTCCTGGCTCCTTCCCAAACACTTGGGAACTGCAAGATTTCCTATCTTCAGCTCATGTTCTTGACTGATTGTGTGGTCTTCTACATACATACTTCCCTCTAGGCAGGAAAGTTAGTGGCAGAATCTTTATCTTTCTTTCTTTGTACTCCCCCTGGGATTTCTGAGTTTCAGTTTAGCAGGACTCCTAGCAGTACACCTTGGAAAAGCTGTCATTGCTCCCACTTGTTCCCAAGCCACTGCAAGTTCTAGCCCCTCCTTCACCTTTTCTCCATGAAGATGGAATGGATGCTGCTGTTCTGTTCTTTTGTGGCACAATTTTGTACCCCTGAAAAGGTTAGAGTCAGAGTCTTAATTCCCTAGATGATGCAACCCTTTTCCTTCTCTGCCTCCTTCGTTACCGGCTGCCCTTCAATCCCTTTCCCCTTACTTGCTGACTCCCTTTGAGTCCAAAGGGAAATAAATGGGATGAAATTTAGGAGGAAGAATTAGGTTTCATAAATCAGGAAAAAAGATGTTATGAAATCAATTAGACCGGGGCCGGCAACCTTTCAGAAGTGCTGTGCCGAGTCTTCATTTATTCACTCTGATTTAAGGTTTCATGTGCCCGTAATACATTTGAACGTTTTTAGAAGGTCTCTTTCTATAAGTCTATAATATATAACTAAACTATTGTTGTATGTAAAGTAAATAAGGTTTTTAAACTGTTTAAGAAGCTTCATTTAAAATTAAATTAAAATACAGAGCCCCCTGTACCAGTGGCCAGGACCCAGGCAGTGTGAATGTCACCGAAAATCAGGCGGCACGCGTGCCATAGGTTGCCTGCCCCAGAATTAGATTGTTGAATAGTCCACCAAGGTAGTAGTGGTAATTCATTTGTGACAAAGTTCCTCCTCTGCCTTGGTGGGTCCTGCGCTTATTGGCGGATTTGCTCACCTCAGTGATCTTCCCCTCTTGTGGAACCCACAGTTTGGGTCAGCTCCTCCTGTGTCTGATCAGGAGTTGGGAGGTTTGGGGGGGAACCTAGGCCCGCCCTCTACTCCGGGTTCCAGCCCAGGGCCCTGTGGATCGCAGCTGTCTATAGTGCCTCCTGTAACAGCTGCATGACAGCTACAACTCCCTGGGCTACTTCCACATGGCCTCCTCCAAACACTTTCTTTATCCTCACCACAGGACCTTCCTCCTGGTGTCTGATAATGCTTGTCCTCCTCAATCCTCCAGCAGTACACTCTCTCACTCTCAGCTCCTTGGCCTCTTGCTCCCAGCTCCTCTCACACGCTCCTTCTCCTCTGGCTTCTCCCCGCCCGACCGGAGCGAGCTCCCCCTCAAACCCCGGTGCCCTAACCAGCCTGCCCTGACTGGCTGCAGGTACTCTAATTAAAGTAGCTATCTCCACTGCCTTCTAGAAAGATCTTAATTGGCCGCAGGTGCCTTGATTAACCTGGAGCAACTGCCATTTGGTTACCAGAGTACTAGGGATTTGTTTAGCCTGGGGCTAACACACCTGTTTCTCAGTACTTTACTGTAGCCATCTGGCCTTGCCCCATCACACGTTACATTGAGTTATTTAAAACTGGACTGGACAGAGTACTAGAGAATATTCTATAGGTGTCCTTGTACTGGCAAAGGGATTGGGTTAGATGATGTGACAGAAGATAAGAGGTGCAAAAGACCTGTTTTGTCAAGCCACAATAATAGACAGGTTTCCTATAGTGATCATCAGTGTTTAAATATCATCGTTATCTTTAGGCTTCAGGACTAAAACTCAACTAAGATTAGAGTCCTGCAAATCTGAAGATATCTGCAGACCATGTTCGTGGATTATAGGTCAGATGGAGATACACATTTTGAATTGTGCAGGGCTCCAATTGAAATGAATAGGGAAAGTTCAGATCTCTCTTGGAGCTATTGATTCAGGCTATCTGCCTGTGTTATAAATTCAGGAAAGACAGCATTTCATTGGTTCACATTTGGAAGGTTTTCTTCACAATCATAAAGATTAGTAATTTGAAGTCAATGCAAACTGTTTGATTCAGCACTTTTGAAAATCAGGCCACTTATTTAGGTGCCCGTATGAAATTACATTATTGAATTTGGGCACCCACGTTTAAAAATGTTGGTCCTTAATTATTTCCAAATAACAGCTTAAATTCTGCTCTTGCTGCTTAAGCCAAGCACAAAGCAGCTCAGTGTGCTGCAGACTGTGAACGAGTGTTTTAGGATAGTCAAGAAATCCTTTGTTTCTTCCTTTTGCTTTTCTACCACTTTAGCATATTACACCATTTAATGTATGGCTTTCAGTCTTCAGCCTCTAAAGAGACTCACCACACACTTTAATTTTCCAAACCTGAACAGACTCCAAGACCTTAGATTACAGCCCAAAGGCCCAGAATCTCCATTCTGAGTTTCCAAAAATAAATGAATTGGGAATTGCTAGTGTCCGTGACATTTCTTTTGTATTTTTCATGTGAGATGCAGGCTTATGTGCATTGAAACAATGGACTGAAGTATTGTTACATTTGCTGGCACTATCTCTGCAACTTAATGGTTGCACATACAAATAAACTATCTTTCTTATTTAGGAGAAAAAAACCAAATAGTTTTCCCCCTACCCCACCCCCGGTTGAGTTGTGGGTGTCATTGAATCTTAATCTTGAATTTTCTGACTTTCACTTGCTTAAAAAAAGGCCTTGACCACAACGCTGCATTGATATAGTTCTTTATTTAATACAATAATCAGTTCAGAATAGGATTCAGTCTTCCCCATGTTCACCTCAACAAAACATCATTTGAGGACTCTGATGTCAACCTTCCCTATAGTTTTGTGGAGATGCTCTGAAGAAAACATAAATATTCTAAAAATATGGTTCACCTTGAATGATATAAAATGAGAAGGCAAATCTTTCAAAAATTATACATATAATTTAAGTTATCATTATCAGTACTGTCAAAATTGGGTCATAAGATTGTAGAAATCTGTTACTAAAATTGTATTCTGTGAGTGTTTCAAACCTAAAAAAATATTCATTATTGCTCGTTGTTAATGGTAATTCCCTCTCCTTTCTTCTTTTAGTTGCTAGTTAAGAGTTGGTTACACTGGAATCTGGAATGACGCTGAGTCAGTTTGTTGATGACATTAATCTACTGAGAGATTCATTCATAAGTGGTTTTCTTATTGAACATTTATCACTACCAGTTGCATCTGTATATCCTCCATGCAGAGCTTCAGTCAATAATGTAAAACCCATGCAAACAACTTCTCTTATGAGGAAAAAGTGCATGTCTGTGGATCTACATTATGATGCCTGCTATCTCATTTGTTCTGCATGGCTGTAAACCCCCTAACTGGTATGTGCATACAAGAGAATAATACAAGCCATTAAAAAGTCAGCATTTGCAAACTGCTATCACAGATAGATTCTGCATAAGAAAATCTATGGTAAGATCAGATAGATACTGGAGTGTGGTAACCTTTGGCAAAATGCTGATTTTCTGAAAGTAACAAATAACACCAAAAGTCTCTCTCTAGTACCATCCCTCTGGGTTCTCTTTAGAATACTATCTAGTATAACAATTTAATAAAAAAGGAACTAACCTATCTTAGACTTTTAAAATTGATTACACAGGTGTAATACCCCAAGAATCTCTCTTTCAGGGAAGTAGATTTGAAAGCAATCACAAAGTTATGTTTTTCAGGATTACTTTTTGTTTAAAGAGGAGACTCATAGAAAGGGATGTACATATATAAGGAATAGTTCTGAGAAGGTAAATCATTCACTGCTATTTTTCTTGTCTCATAAAACAAGAACAGTTAAACTGACTAAAGTTAACAAATTTAAAATCAATAAAGAAAATACTTTTTAAACAACTCTGAAACTGTGGAACTTATTGCTGCAAGGTGTAACTGAAGCCAAGAGTTGGAATAGTCGGTCTCAGTGGAATTAAAAAAAAGAACTAGAGATCTATGTGGATGATGAGAACATTCACAGTGACAGATGGGGAGTGAGGAGTGAAAACAATCAAATCCTCATTATTATGCAGGGATAAGCATCACTCTGACATCCTCCATTTGTTTGTAATTAATTCTAACTACCTATCATTCTGCAGATAAAGAAACATCCTCTTCTTTTTTTTTTTTTAAAGTTTTTAACAAGTAATCTTTTGGTTTCAGTTGTTCAGGAATCGAACACACTCAAGGCAAGACCAAGATCCAGGTACTTATTTCTGTTTCTGTCAAAGAAATATTCCCATCTGAAGAGATCTTCAACAGTGTATTATTTAAACATCAAACTGTGTAGGAGTGAAGGTGTTGATATTGCATTTTATTAACTGCGGTGGAAATAGAAGCCAGCCTAATGTTATTTTGGGAGACCTGTCATCATCCCATTTCAGGAACAGTCTCGAGACTTCATCTAATTGAAAGTTGCATGCTACATACGGATAGCCACATTGGACAATCTAGAGAGCACCAATAATGGCAGCATCTGATGCGGCTGAGTGTGTCCTATCTTTTGAATTGTGTAGTATCATATCTAACAGTAACCAGTTGGTGTGTGGCAGAACACAGTATATGGTTCATATAAGAATGTGGATTAAAAATTAAAGCTGCTAAGATTGGTTACTTGCAGGGAATAAAAAAGGCAACTGGTGTCTGAAAATATTGTGTAATGAAAAATACACTAAGTATGTTAAGCAGTGTTTTTGGCTGATCAGCATTCTGGTATGCCCACATCTTGTATTAAACTTTAGGCTGTCTATTTCAACCAGTCAGATTAACTACTTTAGTGCTTCATTTCTTTCTCTGATGTAATGAATGTTTAATCATGAGTCTCTTCTTTATAAAGCTTATAATTAATTGAACAAAAACAGAAGAAGGAGGAGAAAAAAAGAGCCTGGCAGAGAAGGAGGATAAACCAAAGAATGGGAGAAACTAAAAGAAATAAACACTTTGAAATTAAACTAAAGGCTATAGAGAACAAAATTATATGCTTGCCTGTTTAGAGTTTGTTTCAAGGATTGTAGATATAGCCTCTAAAGCCAGGAGTTGTAAAAGTATTAAGCAGATTTCTCTGCAGCAGATGTATTTTTGCTCCCAAAGTGGCAATAAATTGAAGGGTGGGAGGAAAAGGAATTTGACTGGCCTACTACAGCAAGGAGTACACTGGTGCTGCAGACAGACAGTATTTGCAGGACAGAAGTTTGATATACTTCACGGTTGGAAAAAAGTATTGAGAGAGGAAGAATATGAATATCTAATAGGATAGTAAAGTGAGTAGTAGAAAATGAAATAAGAAAAAACGCACTTGGGACAGGTATGCAAAAACTAGAAATGAATTAGTCGGAGAAGAGGAATGCAAGGTTGATGTGATGTGATAAGGAAGTTTTTACTTCTGGAGAGCTGAGTTTACTTTGCACAAGAAAATATGATTTGTTGGAGTTCTCAGTCTCTACAGGTTGTTTAGCCACATGACAGAATCACCATATAACTAGACACAGATAGATTTTTGGTCATGAGTTGTATGTTGGCCTGGAATGGCAGGATAGGGCTGAGAGACATGGCTGACAGAGTCTGTGTCCAGGAAGATTGCACAGCACCTGCACACTTTGTGCCCAACTCAAGTTGGAGCGTTTACTGTCTTAAAATTCACTTAATTGTGGTTTAAAATCATAAAATGGGGGGGTAGGGACCTTAAATTACTTTGAAAAGAAAATCATGTGACTGAGGGACTTCGATATAATACTTCAAAAGTATGAATTAAGTTCATTTTTAACCTCAGAACCCCTGTCTAGCATGTATTGCATAACGCACAGGTCTGTGTGTGTTTTCGTGTTCCCCTCTGTGCCTGATCCCCAGAGGATATGATGGAGATGTGTAGAGGATAGAAGTTGCATTTTGCAAAGGATTTCGAAGTTTCAGAATTTGGCTTTGTTTTAATTAGGAACAAAACCTGAACATTTTGAAATTCTCTGCAGAGGAAAAATCAAAAATCCTCCCCCCCCACTTTTTTTATTTAAATTTTGATTTCATTCAAATAATGTTGCAACAGGATATTGACTATTTTAAAACTCAAATTCCTGCAAAATAGACAGCATTTCAAGTTTGATAGACCTGCATATTGTGACAAATATGGTTCCCTTGAAGTTTATCTGAGCAACTCTAGAGAGGTATCTGTTACTCCTCTTAGCTTAGTTCAATCTATAGAGATTCATGCTTTTAGTTCTGGAGGTCCCCAGTTCAATCCCTGGTCTCAGTCAATATGGTGGCCTTCAAGTAGCATTGTATTAGCTCTGCAAGGCCAGATGCATTTTTGCCTCCTAGGCACTGCTTTACAGTTCCTTACAATGAATGATAAAGTATAAAGCTGCCTATTTTTTCTCCAGTATATCTCCCCTTCCATTGTTTATTGTATATATTTGAAGTGCAGTATCTTAGGGCCTAATCCAAAGCCCTCTGACTTCAATGTGTTTTGGATCAGGTTTTAAATGAGTTGGGTGGAGGATTCTAAACCCTGGGGTGAAAATGCAGTGGAAGCAAAGGCAAAATGTTGCATGTGAACCCTGAAACAAGTTTGGTTTTACCTCATGTGTATTGGTTTAATCAAAAATATAAGATTGAAGTTGCCAGTGTCCAACCTGTTAACAAAGAATTGCCTACTAACTACTGCCAGTTTGGCAAAAGCTGCTGATCCGTTTTCCCATTAGCTGGAGTTTTTGCCTGTTGTTGCTTAATGTTTTTTCGTCTTGCTTGTCATGCGTAATGTGTTATAGTAAGTATAACACTTCATGTTGTCAGTTCTGATTTGAGTAAAGTCTGCAGCCTTGCAGAAAAAACTTGTGACTCCAACGGCAGAAATTATTGGACTCCACTCAAGATAATGAAACTTGTTACAAGTGTTTAGAACATACACTTCATAATGCACAGCCTGTATCATGAAAATGGATCATTGTGAACGGTGAATTCAAGTGATACATATATTGCACCTATGAATAGACAGTCACATTCCAGTTTAAGGCATGGTAATGTGAGTTCAAATAGTTTTGCCTTGTTGTCCTACCACTTAATTATTAGTTTAGGCCCCCAAATTACCAACTAGCTAGCTCATTGGCTGAAGGAGAATCATGTGATCTGAATCGGACAGCTCAGATTGTCTCTGCTACAACAGATTTAGAGCAAAAAAAACCTGGGTTTGTCTGGCCTGCTTGCTCAAGGAGGTACAGATTTCTCCTCCCTGAAATGGTGAGGGCAGGCAGTGTTTCTAATGCTGCCCTCCCCCAGGAATTCCATTAGAGAAAGGCAACTTTTTAATTTCCCCAGTGGTCTGTGGGAGCCCCATAAGCAGGTCCTGTGAGGGTGAACTGAGTAAGACTGGGCACTTCTTTGGCCAGTCCCACTCAGCTGCAGACCCTGCAAAGGAGATGGGGTTGCAGGCATGTTGCACTGTTACAGAGCCTCTCAGGGAGATTTTGCTTTGCCAGCAGCCCTGTGCCCGGGGTGATGCTGACAGAATACATCAAAACTGCAGGCTGAAAGTAGTCTCCTGCCAGGACACCTTGTTATTTTAAGTACTACAACTTATGTTACAGTTAATGCAACATTTTGGCTGCATTTATTTATTTTTGTGCTTTTCAGAATTCAGCCATATTGTAGGAAATAAATATCATAGTGAAAATGCTTCAGAAGCAAATTAGCACTTTTAATATACTCCTAGCGGCAGCAAGAGCCCAGCATGTTGAGAGTTCAAATTAAAGTTTATGGAGAAGGCGAGGAAGAAAGTTGGCAGAGAGGAAAGAAATTTTCATTCAGGTGTATTCAAGATAGTTACTACAATTATTCTGCTGTTGGCTGAGGTCACATGACCCTCTGAGTTAAAGTGGAGCCTGAAGTTATAAAACTAAAACAATGAGGCTAAAAGGCATTTTTAACACTTGTACTTGTTCTGTGTGTTTAAAAGTAACCCTCCCACTCTCTAGAGCAAGAGTGCCCGCCGTCTGTACCATCTAATATTATATCCCACCGCCATCAGCTGCCCTTTCAGTCCATGAGTCAATGATGTTCCACTGTAAAGCTCAGCTCCACTCAATATTTACTACATTTGTACACATGAATGGTCTGAAAATATCAGTTGATTTTATTTTCCTTTTGAGATTCTTTTATTTTCCTTTAGGTCCTATTCCAGCACATCTATTGAAGAGGCAATGAAAAAGGGGGAAGAGCCCCCTATGCCCCCACCAAGGCCGCAGAAATCACATTCCAGAGCCTCCTCCTTGGACCTAAATAAAATCTTCCAGCAAAACACACAAGGTAAACATTCCTATTGCTTATCACTCAGGTTCTACTGTGATAAGTGCTTCAGAAATACATCTATTCTAAATAGCTAGCTATCCTTAATAAATATTTACATATACAACTGTTAATATTACCAATATATTTCTGCATCAGATGTTGAGAAGATAATCTTATATATATTTTCTTTGTTGTTCACTGAGGCTATGATTCAGGAAAGGATTCCTTTTCGGGAAAGCAGGATGTTCCATGAAAGCCAATGGGATTTAAGCACATCCTTAAGTGTTTTCCCTAAATAGGGAGGCACTTAAGCATATAGTTTCATAGCTAAAATATTGTTGTTAGAAAACATGTATGGTAGCACAACATTAAATAATGTTATTAAACAAAAAATAAAAAGTTCAGTATTGGTGTCAACAAGTAGTAAAATTATACAACACTGTGCATATGTTCTAATCTTTTCTTCTTATAAAACTGTTCACTGATGACTAAGCTTTCAAGATAACACAGTTTTCAAACATAATGCAAGCAGTTTTTGCAGTGAAAGAAAGCAGCTGGAACAGCTTTAGTGTCTTGAAGCAGAAGTTTTCCAAAACTGATTGAGCAAGATATCCTTAGGTACAGTTTTCTGCCCAACATCAGTTATATAGGCCATTAGTGTATTTACTCAGGGGAAAATTGGTGCATTTCTGCATAGGTTTGTACATAACAGGATCTTGCTTTGGTTCAATAATACCAATATAAGACGTTGGGTTTTTTTAAATGAGATTACTAGCTCCTTGCTTACCACATTGTCTTTGGTTTAGCAGCTGACAACATTAATCCTCACTGTAGGTTCACCATGTATTATTTTTGCTGAATATATAGCCCTTGGCACACAGCATGTTGGTGTACGTGTGCACATTTATATGTATTGTTGAACTTTATTCACTCCTGGAAACATAATAGCATGTTTCAAGTACAAGCAGAAATGTCACTTAAATACATACATGAATTGGCAACATCGTTAGCTCCTCTTTATGCCCTCACTTAGATAAGAAACTTGCCCATTTTTTCTCCAAGGCTATACATAATATGGACTTGGAGAAAGGGTGTTCCCGGGGCAACCTGGTGTTCTGTCACGTGGAGTCTTTTGCTTCTTGGATCCGCAGGAGAGGGGAGAACATCATGAAAGGGATATTCTTGCCTTTTGGCTATTTTTGGACTCTTTTGTAGTGGTCTTCATTTCCCAACCGGCCAGTTTGGGTAAGAGGCTGTAATGAGAGATTTTCCTGCTTTCTGGTCACTGGTAAAAAGTTTTGCAGGCTAGGTGATGGTGCAGTGAGGAATGTTGGTGGTCCTGTTAATGGTTGCATCCTGAAGCAGGAACAATCCCTGTTTTGGGAAAGGAGTGGGTTTGAAAAATGGGAGAATGTGTCATTCACCGAGATTGACCTCACACATTCAAAAGTCTCTGACGCTCTGCTGTTTGGGCTCCTGAAACAAGCTACAGGAGGCAGACAGGTGATGGTGTTGGTGAATGTTCTCAGTGGATACAATGTGCTCTCTCTCTTGTGGTTTTTTCATACGTTGTGAGTCTGCCTTCAGATTCTTCCTGTGGACGTGAATTTGGAAATAAAATATTGAGAATAGCATGGGCCAACAATGGGTGAAGTATTCTTCTGAATTTTGGCAGGCGTCATGGCTTTAAAAACAGTCTGCATTGGCTACCTGCTGTCTGGCTGCTTACAACATTTTCTGTCTATCAAAGTCATTAAAGAGTTTTCTTCTGGACTGCAGTCTGGGCTAACTTCTGGTTTTTTGGTGATGATCAGAGGCCATGTTATAGCAGTGCAGTTATCTTTGAAATGTAATGCTTTTGTATAATATAGTCTGAAATGCATTTTATTCGCTGTTTAATTTCAGTTCTTCATTACAGTTCTTTAATTAATGCCTGTGTGACACAGGTTATTTGTTTTGGAAAGAAAAGCAGCTTTGGCCAAGTACAACTGTAGCTGCAATAATCAATAAGATTCCTGAGTAGATGGAAGCAGTAGAAAATGTAATTACAGATTAAATGTGTGTTGTATCATCCATCAAAATAGCCCAATAAGTATTTACAAATGAATTTGTGAGTGGCAGCTTTAGTTGCTGAGTTACTTTTGGAACTCAAGTCCCACTGAGAATATTCTTGCAGTCAAGGTATTGTATGTGGAATGCAGGCACCAGTTCTTGAATGGGTGTGTAAGCAAACAGTCAGTGGACTTGCTTCTTCCAAAACGACTATAGGATGTTGGTTTCAGCCATAGTAGTCAGTAATTCAGGGCCAGCTTTTTTGTTGCTCTACCTCACTCTGTGTAAATTAAATACCATGTTTTTACCAAGAATTTGTCAAGGTTTTTTAACTTTCTTTTTATTTTATTATTTTATCTTAGCTTATGTAGGTGTGAGGGCCAGATCACAACCTACTATTTATTTTATTATTGCTGGGCAAAAAATGGGAAATGTTTTCATGAGAGTGTTTGACAAAAAATTTCCCCTTATTCCATGAAAATGTTCAAAGTTCAAAAATTCTTGACCAATTCTAATTACTCATAGACTTTAAGGCCAGAAGGGACCATCATGACCGTTTAGCTGACCACCTGCACATCACAAGCCACAGAACCTCTCCCTCTCACTTCTATAATAACCTCTGTATGCGTTATTGACATCCTCCATTACTATTTATTTCTATTGCAGTAGTATCTCGGGGCTCCATCTTGCTAGGCTCTAGGCACACGTGTTGGTGTCTCCTCCAAACAGTGTACAATCTAAGTAAAATAATTCTTATGTGGAGGAGACCCTTTAAGCATGGATCTTCCCTTCCCCACATGGAAAAGAGAATCAGTTGCTTTCTGCAGAGACTTCTGAGAAGATGATGGCAAATCCCAAATGCACATGTGGCAAATACATTTTCTGGTTGTATTAGTTTTCTATGAGAAACACTTAAGGGCATGCTGGCGCAAGAGAACAATGAGCAACCCCATGTATATCCCTGCTCCTGCCCCAATCACACTTCCCCAGCCCTAGCCCTATCCCTAGCTACTACCCATCCCTTCCTTTTCCTGGCAATCCAGGAAAAGGAAGGGATGGGTAGTAGCTAGGGATAGGGCTAGGGCTGGGGAAGTGTGATTGGGGCAGGAGCAGGGATATACATGGGGTTGCTCATTGTTCTCTTGCGCCAGCATGCCCTTAAGTGTTTCTCATAGAAAACTAATACAACCAGAAAATGTATTTGCCACATGTGCATTTGGGATTTGCCATCATCCTTACTGCGAAACTCTGGGTGCCACCACCAGCTGGGGAAGTTCTTATAGCATGGATCTGTTAGATCCATGCTGCAAGGTGGGGGGAGTGTGCCTCCATGTGAGTGGATAAAGGATGAAACTAAATATAAAACAGGCCAAGGCAATAATCACAGAATCATGGGACTGGAAGGGACCTTTAGAGGACATTTAGTCCAGTCCTCTGCACTCATGACAGGACTAAGTATTATCTAGACCAGTGTTTCCCAAACTTGGGATGCCGCTTGTTTAGGGAAAGCCCCTGGCAGGCCAGACCGGTTTATTTACCTGCCATGTACACAGGTCCAGCCGATCACGGCTCCCATTGGCCGTGGTTCGCTGCTCCAGGCCAGTGGGAGCCACGATCGGCTGGACCTGCGTACGCGGCAGATAAACCAGTCTAGCCCACCAGAGGCTTTCCCTAAACAAGCGGCGTCCCAGATTTGGGAAACACTGGTCTAGACCATCCCTGACAGGTGTTTGTCTAACCTGCTCTTAAAAATATCCAATGATGGAGATTCCACAATTTGCCCGAGCAGTTTATTCCAGTGCTTAACTACCATGACTGTTAGAAAGGTTTTCCAACCTAACACGCCCTTGCTGCAGATCCCTTTCTGCAGTACTTCATCCTAGGCAGTCATTTCCTGTTTTGTACATGTGCAACTGAATGTTCCTTCCTAAGTGGAGTACTTCGCATTTGTCTGTATTGAATTTCATCCAATTTATTTGAGACCATTTCTCCAGTTTGTCCAGATCATTTTGAATTCTAATCCTATTCTCCAAAGCACTTGCAACCCCTCCCAATTTGGCATCATCCACAAACTTTATAAGTCTATTCTCTATGCTGTTCTGTATCACTGATGAAGATATTGAACAGAAGTGGACCCAGAACTGACCCCTGTGGGACCCCACTAAATATGTCCTTCCAGCTGGACTGTGAACCACTGATAACTACTCTCTGGGAATGGCTTTCCAACTTGTTTTGCATCCACCTGATTTGCTCCATCTAGACTTGCATGAGAAGGTCATGCAAGATGGTATCAAAAGCCTTACTACTGTCAAGATATACCACATCTACCGCTTCCCCCAACCCACAAGGCTAGTTACCATGTCAAAGAAAGCTATCAGATTGGTTTTACACAATTTGTTCTTGACAAATCCATGCTGACTGTTTCTTACCACCTTATTAACTTCTAGATGTCTGCAAATTGATTTCTTAATTATTTGCTCCATTATCTTTCCGGGTGCAGAAGTAAAGCTGATTGTTCTGTAATTCCCCAGGTTGTCCTTATTCTCCTTTTTATAGATTGGCACTGTATTGGCCCTTTTCCAATCCTCTGGAATCTCTCCTGTCTTCCATGACTTTTCAAAGATAGTCACTAATGTCTCAGATATCTCCTCTGTCAGCTCTTTGAGTATTCTAGGATGTATTTCATCACGCCCTGGTGACTTGAAGACATCAAACTTGTCTACTGTATATACTCGTTCATAAGACAAATTTTTTTTTAGTGAAAAAGGGAAGCACCAGAGAAGGGGGTCGGCCTATGAACAGGTATAGAGAGGGAGAGGTGAGACACAGTATCTCCCCCCAACAGAGGGGGCAAGGAGAGGCAGCAGAGCCAGAAGGGAAGAGGCAGGGCCAGAATTTCTCTGCTTCTGGCCATGCTGCTCTCCCCCCAGCCTTCGAAGCAGCTGCAGCTCCAGGGCTGGCAGGCTGCAGCCGTGCTGCTTGGCCCTGCCCACCCAGAGCAAGCTGTGGCCGCGACGCCTGGCCCACCGGAGCATGCTGCTGCCATGCCGCCCGGCCCAGCCCGCTGGAACATGCTGTGGCTGCGCCACCAGGTCTGGTCCACCAGAGCAGCTCCAGCCAGGCCAGAGACATCTTCCCCTGGCCCTTCCCAGATAAGGTGGGAAGGGATGGGATGGGAGAGTGTGGGGGTACCGGGGTAGGGGAGGGGTCATAAGGGGGGTGGTCCCAGGGGTTAGTTCCCTGACTCCCAGCTTCTCCTCCCCCCGTCCCCGCCCCCCTCCCCAAAATTTCCCCACCAGTTGCTGTCCCGGCCCATCACGGTAAGCAGCTGGCATGCCAGGACACTTTGTTTACTTAGGTTTACCTCCATGCCTGCGGACGCTCAAGGTAAACAAACCATCTTGGCTCATCAGTGGCTTATCTTGATGGCCCAGGAGCCAGAGTTTGCTGAGCCCTGAATTATAGGGTCGGTTTATGAACAGGTTATAAAAATTTTCCATTTTTACTCATCCATCTTGGGGGGGTCGGCTTATAAATGAATCAACTTATGATCGAGTATATGTGGTAAGTCATTTTTAACCTGTTCTTTCCCTATTTTAGCCTCTGATTCTACCTCATTTTCACTGGAGTTCACTATGTTAGACGTCCAATCGCTACTAAACTTTTTGTGAAAACCGAAACAAATAAGTCATTAAGCACTTCTGCCATTTCCACATTTTCTGTTGTTATTTCTCCCCTCTCCCTCTGCCCTCATTGAGTAACGGCCCTACCCTGTCCTTGGTTTTCCTCTTGCTTCTAACGTATTTGCAGAATGTTTTCTTGTTACCCTTTATGTCTCTAGCTACTTTAATCTTGTTTTGTGCCTTGGCCTTTCTAATTTTGTCCCTACATACTTGTGTTGTTTGTTATATTAATCCTTTGTAATTTGACCTAGTTTCCACGTTTTGTAGGACTCTATTTTGATTTTTAGATCATTGAAGATCTCCTAGATAAGCCAGGATGATCTCTTGCCATATTTCTTATCTTTCCTTCACAGTGGGATAGTGAGCTCTTGTGCCATTAATAATGTCTCTTGGAAAAACTGCCAGTTCACTTGAACTGTTTTTCCCCTTGAACTGTTTTTCCCCTTAAACTCACTTCCCAAGGAATCTTACCTTCGAACTCTCTGAGTTTGCTAAAGTCTGCCTTCTTGAAATCCATTTTCTTTATTTTGCTGTTTTCCCTCCTACAATTCCTTAGAATCATTAACTCTATCATTTCGTGATCACTTTCACCTAAGCTGCCTTCCACTTTCAAATTCTCAACCATTTCTTCCTGATTTGTCAAAATCAAATCTGGAACAGCCTCTACCCTAGTAGCGTTCTCCACCTTCTGAAATAAAAATTGTCTCCAATACATTCCAAGAACTTGTTGGCTAATCTGTGCCCTGCTATGTTATTTTCCCAGCAGATGTTCCCCATTACCACCAAGTCCTGTGCTTCGGATGATTGTGTTAGTTTATAAAAAGCCCGATCCACCTCTTCTTCCTGGTTAGGTGGTCTGTAGTAGACCCCTACCATGACATCACCCTTGTTTTTTACCCCTTTTATCCTAGCCAGAGACTTTCAGCACGTCTGTCTCCTATTTCCATCTCAGCCTCAGTCCAAGTATATACATTTTTAATAAATAAGGCAACACTTCCTCCCTTTTTTATCCTTCCTGTTCTTCCTGAGCAAGGTGTACCCTTCTATACCAGTATTCCAGTCATGTGTATTATCCCACCATGTGATGCCAACAGTCATAGTTGCGTTTATTAACTAGAATTCCTAGTTCTTCCTTCTTATTCCCCATACTTCTCGCATTAGTATACAGACATCTAAGATACTGATTTGATTCCCTCCTATGTTCCCTTTTGTTTCTCCCTTATCCCTGCTATAACAGCCCATGCTCCCCCCTAGAGACTGACCCTTCTCCCAGGTCTCCATATTTTTGACTACCTGTGAGCTTTTGTCTCCTGCCCCCATCCACCCTAGTTTAAATCTCATCTCACTAGATTAGCTAGTCTTTATCCAAACATACTATTCCCCTTCCTTGAAAGGTGGACCCCATCTCTACTTAGCAGTCCT
This sequence comes from Gopherus flavomarginatus, assembly GCF_025201925.1. Taxonomy (NCBI): domain Eukaryota; kingdom Metazoa; phylum Chordata; order Testudines; family Testudinidae; genus Gopherus; species Gopherus flavomarginatus. The sequence goes on along the minus strand of NC_066617.1, from coordinate 230,333,719 downwards.
TCTTCCCAGAAGAACATCCCATGGTCAAGGAAGCTGAAGTCCTCCTGGTGACACCATCCTTTCAGCGAGGCATTCACCTCCAGGATGCATCTGTCTCTGTTAAGGCCCCTACCCTTTACTGGAAGCGTCGAAGAGAACACTACCTGCGCTCCCAGCTTCCTCACACCGCGGTACACCCAGAGCCCTGTAGTCACTTCGGATCTGCAGAGGGTCATACCTCGCAGTATCATTTGTGCCCACTTGGATGAGTAGCATGGGGTAGTAGTCAGAGGGCTGGAAGATCCTCGACAATCCCTCCATAACGTCTCGGATACGGGGCTCTGGCAGGCTGCATAACTCCGGGATGCCATGTCAGGCTGACAGATGGGTGCCTCCATCTCCCTCAGATGAAAGTCACCAACCACCACTACCTTATGTTTCCTCCTGGGAGCGGTGGCTGTGATTCTTCCAGCCTTGGGGGTACATGGCTTCTCCTTCTCCAGCTTTGGGGCCGATTCCTCATCGCTCGTTGCCAGGGCAGCATATCGGTTTTCCATCACCATGGTGGGTGGGATGGGAGTAGGGGTGGCACACTGCCTGCTTTCAGAAGTAACCAGCAGCCTCCCTGTAACAGGACACTGGACACATTTTAAAACAGTTTTACAAAATCTGAAACTAGATAATGATTAAAAAACAGGAAAATAGATAATGTTTAGAAAATAGAAAAGAACAATAATTAGAAAATGAGATGGCTTAAAAACTGAAAAAGAAATGACATGCATAAAATGATAAATGCACTTGAAAAAATATACTAAAATAGTATAAAATGTATTCAAATAAGTTTATGGGCAAGGCATTTAAAAATAAAGCAAATCTAGCAGGCAGTGTGCTTTACATCACTTGAGACATTTTCCTTGCTTGCTTGTTTTGCCTTTCCATTTTAGGGCCTGACCCAGCACATATGTAGGTGAGTAACTTTACTCTCGTGAGTGTTTGTAAATTGAGCCCTGTACAGTGTGAACACTTCATGGCTGGCAATATTTTTTCTGCATGCTTGGAAAGTGCTTAATTCATTTTTGGATGCTACTGCAATATATATTAATATGACATAACATTATGTATGATTAACATATGAAATGTGCATGTCTATATTAAGAGCCTGAGTGTCTATAAAGGGGTGTGTGTGCATATCACACACTTGGATGCAATTTGAGGGGTAAGGCCTCATTTTCAGAATCATGCATTATATTTTAGTTTAGGAGAGCCAGGACAATTATTTTTTCTTACCCTGACAGCATTACGCACTTGCTAATATGAAAATCTGTTGTCATAAAAGACGCATAAAAGTGAGAAGGAAGACAGCTGCCAAGGAATACAATAAACATCATTCTAAAGTTTCCAGTAATTTTAGTTTGAGGTGCTACTCCTCTTTCATGTTAAAAACCATACTAAATGCTTTATTAATAAAACTGTTTGTGGCACCTCACAACTGAATGCATTATGGCAATTTTATTCAATAAAAATATGTCACTGTCATTTCGTTAGAAGTGCACAGCTTGCTGTTCTTATATTTTGAGCTAAAGAATACTAAGTGCCCAGTATAGACTGTAGATAAATAAAATCAGCAGCCACACTTCTGCATGTTAATCAGAGAATGCTGGAAAGTAGAAATGGAGGAGGTCCATTAGACTATGTTGGGCTTGATCCTGCCAGGTATTGAGCACTTTCTGAGAGTGGTGGAGTGCCCCCTCAGCTCCTTCGGGATCATTGAGAGTTCAGGGCAAGATTGAATCCCTGCTGTATGAATGTATATACTTGTGTTACAGTAGCATCTAATTGGCCCCAATCAGAGGTCAGGACCCTATTGTGATAGGCACTCTACATACACACACATGCACAACCAAAAAAGTCCCCTTGGTAATACAAGTGTAACATGAACAGCCATACTGGGTCAGACCAGTGGTCCATCTAGCCCAGTAGCCTGTCTTCCGACAGTGGTCAGTGCCAGATGCTTCAGAGAGAATGAACAGATCAGGCAGTCATCAAGTGATCAATCCCCTGTCGTCAACACCCAGCTTCTGGCAATCGGAGGCTAGGGACACCCAGAGCATTGATGGATCTATCCTCTGTGAACTTATCTGGTTCTTTTTTGAACTTGTTATAGTTTTGGCCTTCACAACATCCCCTGGGCAAGGAGTTCCACAGTTTGACTGTGTATTGTTTGAAGAACTACTTCCTATTATTTGTTTTAAAACTGCTGCCTATTAATTTAATTGGGTGACTCCTGGTTGTTGTGTTACATGAAGGAGTAAATAACACTTCTTTATTCACTTTCTCCGCACCAGTCCCAGTCTTTTTTAATCTCTCATATGGAAGCTGTTCCATATTCCTAATAATTTTTGTCACCCTTCTCTGTGCCTTTTCCAATTCCAATATATCTGTTTTGAGAAAGGGTGATGAACTGCACGCAGTATTAAAGGTGTGGGCATGCCATGAATTTATATAATGGCATTATGACATTTTCTGTCTTATTATCTATTCCTTTCTTAATAGTTCTTAACATTCTGTTAGCTTTTATGAGCAGATGTTTTTCAGAGAACTATCCACAATGACTCCAAGATCTCTTTCTTGAGCGGTAACAGCTAATTTAATACCAATCATTTTGTATGGCTGGGATTATGTTTTCCGGTGAGCATTACTTTGCATTTATCAACATTTGTTGTCTACAGTAGTGCAACCTCTATTCTGATTTTAAATATCACAATGATTTAAAAAAGAAGACACCTCCCCACACACACACTTAGGCATTTCAATATAAATGATATCTAGGATATCTTCTTGCCCAGTTCCATCCTTGTGAATGTAAAAGTTTATGCTGCCTTGATTCCTTGGCACAGTACAAATAAAATTAAAGCAGATTTTATTGTAGAAATAATTTGGGATAATGATTATATTCACCTTTTTCCCTTACTCCCATTTTTCTTAAGATTTTTGTCTTAAGTAATTTTATTTAAATTTGAAAAAGGGAACTGTTATTAATGAAAGCTTTTAAATGATTTATTTTAAATTAGTTATTTCCTCATGTCTTGCTATATCCCCATGTATCTGGAAATGAAGGAGTACTCTGTGACTGACCTTGTGCAGTACTACAAAATGCTTTGAGCCGTGGGGTCCATCAAGAGAAGTGATATTTTTTTCATAGTTATAGTTGTTTAGAATGATGTGCCAAAGTGACATAGGCCTTTACCTCAACATTTTAAAAATAATTAAGTTGGGTTTTAGCAAGCATCTCCTGCTTAGTTTACTGAAAGCTTCACAGTTAGTTTTTTTGCGAGTTTGAAAATACAATGGTTAGTGCCATGCTGCTTTGTCTATATCTGTTAGCTTTGCCATGTGAAGCTTTGGGATATCATTCTTACATGAGATATTGGTAGAGACAAGAATCTTTATAATGCCTAAAATTAAACATGGGGCATGATCTCTATTTTCCTCTAGTCTCCCAGAATCTGATAAAACCAGCCTCATCTACACTACAGCTTTTGCTGTTGCTATGATTGGTGGAGAACTAACGGCTCCAATTTTCCTGGGTTAGATGAGGCTACAGTGGTAGCCACCTCCTCCTCTGGACTCCTTGCCAATTCTCTTACACCAGATAAGTCAAGTAAGAGAGCCGGGATCCAGTGGCCATTTCTACCTCACCACCACCTGTGGAATGGGGAGAGGAGAGTGCAGCAGTCTTGGGGGCTGCTGCACTCTTAAGGAGTGATTGAGCAGCCCGAGGGAAGGATTACTGCTTCTTCGAGTGATGATCCCTATTGCATTCCACTGTGGGTTATGCATGCGCACCATGTGCCTGGAGTTGGAAAATTTGAAAGTAGTGTCCATTGGTCCACGTATGCGCCCTTACTTGCCGCATGCTTCTGTCCGAGGTGAAAAAAGGATGGGGCAGACCAACCGTGTCTCCAGTTACTTCTCCCCGCTACATGGTCTGGGTCGGAACCTTCAGTGTAATTGTCTCTGACGCAGTTTTAATTATTACAATTACAAATAGTTTTATCGGATTTAGCTGTAGTTTTACTAGGTTTATTTCTTTCCTAGTTTTAGTAGTTACTAGTTTTAAAAGTTAGACTAGAGCAGATTTGGAGGATTTTCCCTGTCCCTGCCCCCTGCAGAACTCCAAGCTTCAAACTTTGTGCTTCTTGCCTGCAATCCTTCTCCGTCACTATCAAACACCAACTCTGCCTCTACTTCCTGGGAGAAGTTCAGACCATGGCTAGGTGCAGTATTTGCCAGTCCTTCCCTAGCTGTACCCAAGAAGTCTAAGCACTTTGTCTCTGCAGGCATCTCATGGAGGTGGCCATGAGACAACATTCAGACCCAGGCTGGGGAACCCCCCAGGTATATTAGCTTGATTCAGCAAAGAGTGTGCCTCCTGCTGCTATGTCTGACTCTGGTGCTGGTGGAACCACCCCCAAAGGCCCAATGGCAGAGCCTAGTCAGGAGATTAGGAAGGAGTTCCAAGCTTATTCCTCCAAGTCCAAGAAACTGGACATTCCCTCCACCGGCTTAGTACAAGGGGACATAGCATGTTCTAAGTGTCACAGGCATGAGACAAAGACCCACAAACAATGGGATACAGTGGTTCCGGGCAGCAAACTGTCGTATTGCCATCTCTAGCACCTCACACAATGTGAAACCCTCCTGCACCAGGAAAGACTTCAGCACTGCTACTGGCAATCGGAAAAGAGAGAGTGACCCTTACACTAGGGAGATGTCTTCACCTTACTGGGTCCAGAGTCTCTTCCTCCATTCAGTCCTTCCATTTCCAGAGAACTCATGTCCCTGCCACAGGATATGCCTAGGGTACAGCCTCCTCATATGTGTTATGCACCACCCTATCAGCACCAATGGTACCACCATTGGAACCAGAGTCCACCTTTTCCTCTTCTGATGAATTGGAACTAGGGGAAGAACTGTCTATACCGTACCACTCCTATGCACCATCACATAGACTGACATCATGGGAGCAACTATCTCCTCACCTTCTCCAGAGCCACTGGTGCCCCATGCTATGGGGACTCTTGCAACCCCCTGTTGATTCTGCTTATTGGCCATATTGGGATCCCTGAGCACAGTATTCTCCTTTGCAGCCCACCCAGTCTGCAAGAATTGCCACCTGTCCCCCCCCCCACCTCCCCTGAGGGATCCATCAGGCATGCCCATGGGTCCGATAGCAGAGGAAGAATTTTATACTCCAATTCTGTCAGTTCTGCTGGAGCCAAGTAGATTTCTATCCTCATCGCCGGATGAAGCTGTGACTACATCACCCCTTTCCCCACTGGATAACTTCAGACAATTTCAAGATCTTTTACAGGGCGTTGTGGGGGGAACTCCACATTCCTCTGGAAGAGATCCAAGACTATCAGCATAAGCTTCTGGACGTTCTCCGTACTTCAAGACTGACCAGAATAGCACTACAATCAACGAAGTCATATTGGAGCCAGCCAGGACACATATGGCACACTCCTGCCACATGTACCGCCACCCTTAAAGGAGCAGAGAGACGCTACTGTGTCCTGGCCAAAGGATCAGAATTCCTCTTCTCTCACCCAGCTCCCAAACTCACTGGTATTTCAGGCTGCTGCAGAAATGGCTAAACAACAAACGCCCTCCAGCCACACCTGCATACAAGGAAAGGAAGCATCTGGATCTACTGGGGAGAAAAGTAGTCTTTTCTTCCAGTTTACAATTCAGGACAGCCAATTATTAAGCATTGTTGGCTCAGTATGACTGCTTGAATTATGCTAAATTAGAGGAATTTGCTAAGACTGTGCCCGCTTTCAGACAGTTGGCAAGGAAGGGCAGCTCATAGCCAGAGCTGCCCTGCAATCCACAGTGGATGTGGCTGCTCCTTCCTCCAGGACCATGGCTACAGTCATTGTGATGTGTAGAGTCTTGGCTTCATGCTTCTGGTTTTTCTAGGGAGGTCCAGAACACAATATAGGACCTCCCTTTTAGTGAATCCCATCTCTTCAACCAGAAGATAGATGAGTCTTTGCATACACTAAAAGACTCTAGGGCTACTCTTCACTCATTGGACATCTACACTTCTCCCTTGAAATGAAAGTCCCACTGCCCGTCATCCACAGAGAGGTACAGGTCTTCACAGTTTTACCAACATAGGCCCTATGAACCTCCATGCAAGCAACAAAAGATCCAAAGGTCTCATTTCCCTGCTCCCTCCCTCCCCGCAGGCTTCAGTCTCCAACCCAACCCAAACCAAGAGGTATTTCTGATGCGAGCTCTTGATGTGAGCTCGAGAGCTTCCAACCACTGAGCCTAACACTTCATGACCCTTCGACTCCTTTCAGGGGTTATCTAGCACTTTTTTTCACACTCAGAGTGCAATCACAAGGGACAAATGAGTGCTGAATATCATCCACCCTGGAGATATGATCAAGTTTGTAATGCTTCAAGACCCTTTGCCCCATCTCCCTTCGTGGATCACTCTCATGACAGTTTTCTCACCCAAGAGCTGAATGCCTTATTAACAACCTCCCTTTTGAACCAATGGTGTCTTGATCCATGTCCCTCCTCTCCATGAAGGTTGCCTTTTTTGTTGCTATCACTTCAGTGAGAAGGGTTGGGGAACTCAGAGCTATGATGGTGGACCCGCCATTTACAGTATTCCACAAGGAGAATGTCTTGTTACATCTACACCCAAAATGTTTACCAAAGTTGATCTCCCAGTTTTATATTAATCAATCCATTCACTTACCTGTTTTCTTCCAGAAACTGCATGCGTCTGCAGAAGAATGTAGACTCTAGTCCCTCAGTGTCCGATGAGGTTGGGCCTTTTACCTGCAGAGAACAAAAACAATCAGGAAGTCTCCTAGACTGTTGTGGTAGCAGAGAGAATCAGGACAGGCCATATCCACCCAGAGAATCTCCAAATGGATTTCTGGCTGCATTAAACTCTGCTACCAGCTGTTGAATCTGTTCCACCACAAGGGTATGGCTTCACTCCACTAGAGCTGAAGCAATGACCATGGCATGTGCCTCTCATAGACATAAAATAGAGCAGCCACATGGAGTTCTCTCTATACATCTGCAACACACTATGCCTTGGTACGGGACTCAGCAGTGCATGCCTCCTTTGGCACAGCGGTTCTCCACATGACCCTTCCATCCCCATTCTTGCACCCTCCTCCAACTTAGGTCCTGCTTGTCTGTCATGCACAATGGAATATAATAGGGACTGTCACTCAAAGAAGAAGAGGAGGTTACTTACCTGTAACTGGAGGGTCTTTGAGATGTGTGGTCCCTATCTGTATTCCACTTCTTGCCCTCCTTCCCCTCTGCTTTGGATCTCTCAGATTCACCATGGCAAAGAAACTGGGGACATGATCAATTCGCCTCACCCTTTGTCGCCTCAGAGGGAAGCACAAGGTGCATGCATGGACCAATGGATGCTACTTTCAAATTCTTCTCTGGGGATACGATGCGCATAGGTAACCCCAGTGGAATACAGCTCGGGATCACATATCTCAAAGAACATCCAGTTACGGTAAGTAACCTCTTTTCCAGTTACTTGACACCGTTTTCTATGAAAGAAGCCTGATATTTGTGTTCACCATGGAAAGAACTGTTTGCTCTGCTAGTTTATACTTCTAAAGTACACACAACAATACCATCTTTAACAGACAGACCACAACACCGACAAACCCTATGTAGACCGATTTCCAAGAAAGACTGTCCTTCCGGAGTCATCTACAATTACGGGACAGCTGCTGAAATGTGCAAAAATGTATTTGTTTTATAGAATGCTCCCTTTTTTAGGGGAATGATACTTGAAAAGGTCCAAGTCAATATCACCTGTCGTTAATACTCTTTTCATTCCCCTTTGGGAAAAAACAGGGCATAATTATTATAAAAAGTTATTACTTCTTAATAGTCAGCTGACTCCAAATCTTCTCTGGCAACTGTGCTAACATAAGCATGATTTCCTTCTAACAACAGGCCATAGATGTTCTGAAATAGCAGGGATTTTATGAATATTTCATTAATAGCTTAAGTTAGAATTTGTAGGATTTAAAAGAAGAGGAAACTGGGTCAAATTTGCGTGGTTAAGTATCTCACTAGCTTAAAATACTAAACTTTCAAATATGTCATATTTTAGAAGCTGAAATAAGAAGCTCTGTGCTGTACCTGACCACTTCAGCGTAAAGTAATTTTAATAAGGAAGGTTGTGTGGACCATTCTGGCAGTGTTGTGTGGGTGCCAAGTACAAGTTCTGAGCTTGGGAGCAACTTCAGAACATGCTTTCACTGTTGGGCAAACTCATTTCCTCTGTATAGAATCTCATCATTTCTCTGGGGATCAAGTGTATCACTGGGATAAAGTGATGAGTGTTGGAGATACAGAATGTACACTAGATGCTGTATTCTTTGGAGCAATGTTGAGGTTAAAGACAGCACAGATGCTGCCGTCCTCCATTTCCCTGGGGATGCTCAACCTCTGCTCAGGCCCTACCCCTACTCCACCTTTTCCCCTAAGGTCCCACCTCTGCCCCGCCTTTTCCTGCTCAGCTGTGTCCTCTCCCCCAAGCGCACTCCATCCCCACTCCTCCCTCTCCTCCCAGCGTCTCCTGCATGCTGCAGAACAGCAGATTGCGGTGGGTGGGAGGTGCTGGGAGGGAGGAGCAGGAGTTGATTGTCAGGGCTGCCGGCAGGTGGGAGACGCTTGGGGGAGTTGGGGTAGCTGACGGCTGGCGGGTGCTAAGCCCTGGAGCTATTTTTTTTTCTATGGGTGCTCCGGCCCCAAAGCACTCACGAGTCGGTGCCTATGAAAGCCAGCTCTGGCATGAAGAGGAGGTGAGGAGCCTTTTTTGTACAAATGGCTATGAGGGCATGTCAGAGTTAAACAGAAAATTAGTAGGCACAAGAAGTGGGCCAAATTAGTCAGAAAGTTAAAGGAACAACCGAACACAGTATGCAGTACCAACAACCGTTGACTATGAGTACTGTACTCCATCGCTGTCTAGTCCCATGATTTTGAATTACCTCGCCAGTCCTGCCCCTCATACTGTAATGTCCTCCATAGCTTTAATTTCTGGCTCCCACAGCATAATTGTAAGAAATAATCGCAACTGAAAGGACTGACCTATGGTGATTTTACTACCTTGTTATTGAATGGTGCATATCATGATGTTAGTCGAACTAAGAGTTTCCCTAGGCTTCAGAAATTGCTCCTTTCTTTCTTTTGTGGTGTGAGCGATCTGATCTCTCATCATTCAGTGCACAGTATGATCCAGTGGATAGGGCACGGCACTGGGAATCAGATAGCCTGTGTACTTTAGCTGGCTCTGCCACTGATCTGCTGGGTGACCTTGGGCAAGTCACCTCAGCTCAGTCTGTGTTTTCCATCTGTAAAATGGAGATAATAACACTTCCTTTCCTTTGCAAAATATCTGTGGAAAGCCATAGATGATGATATTCTTATCATTCTCCTACATCAGGCAATGTAAAATATATTCAGATTTTTCAGTTTAATTCCTAAGCATGACTCCTGCAAGATTTTCCCAAGTAAGTTCATCACTTTGAGCATATACAGTCATCTTGTACATAGAAAGTATGTGACTGGCCTGGGGAGCTTTTGTGTCTGAACTAGATTCCACTTGGAGTAGGGACTATTAGTCTGTACTTGCCAGGCACACTATCAGCACTCAATAAACAGTAATAATCAGGAATCTGGGGTCAGGAAGGGAAGGTTTCTCACCCCTCTGCTACAGCCCAGAGACTAGGTGCGTGGATGAGGTGAATGATGACAGATGAAAACATCACAGCTGTGTAGCAGCTTTTAAAAAATCTAACTGAACATGGGGTGAAAGGTTCTGGTAACTTAATCTTTGCCCGTTTGGATACTTTGTGAATATGGTTAGTCTTTTATACCTTCGGTATATAAGCAACTTCCCTAGGTAGCCTAAATTAGGATTCAGTAGTTCCACATCCCTGTTTGGCACTTCTTTGTTTTTTCCATCTTGTGTGTCACACCCCTCTTTGGAGCTGTAGTTAGCCAGTACAACTGTATTCGATGTTTTACCCATGCATTTTTACACTAACGTCTCTGTGTACTTGGGTCCAGATTTTAAAGTGATTTAGGCATTGCTGCACTCAGCGTTGCAATACCTAACTGATTTAGGAACTTGCATCTCATTTTCAGAAGGGATTTAGGCACTTAGGAGTGTAGATCCCATTGTTGCGACACTGAGTGCAACAACGCCTAAATAACTTTAAAAATCTGGGCCTTAGTGCTTTAGATCTTTTTCTTTTTTTTTAAGGAAATGAACAGGTTTGCATTAGGGAAAATGTATGGACAATTTTAGATAGAGTGCATTTTAATAAGTTAAATGGTTATGCTGAAACAAAACTTGTAATGGTCTATGTGGTCTTTCAGAATATGGGTAAAACTACACATAAATGTGTATATATAACCACTTGTTTAGCATTATTATAGTAAAAGGGCTGTTTTATTGTTGTTTTAGCACTACATTTTAGGCTTTACAAATAAACACAAATCTGAGATAAGCTGACTTGTATTTTTTCAAAGGCAAGTATTGGGAAGGCTACGCAGCATAGGGGCCTCTAGAAGGAAAAATTAGTCAAGACTCCCATCAAATTCACTTGATATCTATGAGTTAATCTAGTCCTCCTCATCACAGCTGCCTTTACAAAGCCTCATCTTCCCTGCAATTCTGCCCTTGGATGGGTTTTATGGATTTAACGAGAGCCAGATTGAGAATTATAATATATGGCCCACATGGTAGTTACCAACTCAGTTCACTGGCTCAGAATGAAAGATCACATGATATTGCTTTGTTACGTTACCCAAGGGGCCCAAAATTGACTGTTAAAATATTTTTTCCCTCATAAAAAACCCTAAACAAATCAAAGCTAAAACTGATCTCTGTATGCTTCGTTTAAGCATCCATTCTAATTCCATGGGAGATATTTTCTTCTCTGACTGGGCTTTGTGACTTGTCAGTGTATTTTATCTTGAGCAAACCCTAATGTGTACATTAGTACACTGCATTAGTTTTTTTTAAAAAAGGCAATAATGTTAATGACAAAGAACAGTGTCTTAAAAATAAGTAGAGTTTCACCCATGCTCTGTACTTTAACTATAGTCAAGTTGTTTTAGCTGCAGACAGCTGACTGTATATATCTTTGTAGCTGACTGAATATATCTTTATCTTTTATTTGAACAGTAAGCTTTTTATAGCATTTAAATCTCTGGTCTTTTTCAAAGGGTATGCTGTAGCAGGAAGAGGTTTCAAACAGTGTTTGCTCAGATTTGTTTTCAGTAAAGACCTAGTCTGATTTTCATCATTAAAAATGTTGAAAACCACCTGTTCACTGACAGTCAGCAGAGAAAATAGTCTAGTTCCAAGGTTTTCAAACTGTGGGGCACGCCTCCCTGAGGGGATGGAGAAATGTTCAGGGTGGGGGGTGAGTGGCGATGCCAAGTGTCTCATACCAGCACCGTGTGGCGAGGCCCAGGCCAGCTCTCCCAGGGCTCCCTCCTGACTTACCTCAGCGGGCACCCAGCCTATGGGTCAGTGTAAACATCTGCTGCTGCCATACCAATTTCTGTGCCTATCAGTCTCTGCACCCAGCCCTTGTTCCGCCTCCAGACACAGTAACACATGCCTTCCCCCACCCTGAAAACCTGTGGGGGGAGGGGTAGAGGGACAGATATTGGCCCTGCCCTAGTGGTGCAGCCTGGCTGCAAGGTAGAAGTGGCCCGCTGCTGAGGAAGCCTTGGCTGTTCAATTGGTAAGTGTCTGTGTATTTGAAACTTACAGATGTAGGTAATTTAATTAGAAGTTGGCATCAAGGTCTCTGTTAGGTTTATAAGTAGACTATCAAGCATACTTTTGCATGTATCTATTTTTGCCTGGGTTGGGGGGGTGCATCCAAAAATTGTAACTCAAAGAGGGAGTTCAGCTCAAAAAGTTTGCAAACCACTGGTCTAGTTTTTAGTTGTATTAGTTAATTTTATTTGTTTGTCTCATTTCAGCTGTGAAGTCAGGTTGGTTACCACCACCACCTGCCCTGCCCCCTAGGCCTTTTGTATCACAGGTATGTACAGAATTTCAGTATGTGGATAATTGGTGTACAGTGGTGGTGGTTGTTTTTATACTGTGGTAATAAATACATGCAGGCTTGGATATCTAACCATTCTCATTATAAAGCTAATACTCATCTATAGATTGCTTTACAATGTCAGGCTTTTTGTGTATGGATAACGTTATATTTGTTTGGTCTGTCTATCCTGTATGGCATGATGTCATAATTTTGACTCCTTCCAGCTCATTGTTGTGGAGCTGGGTATGTCCAGTAGAAAATCTTGTAATTTACAAGCCTGATGGTAGTGTTTGCTATCTGGAAGGCACAGGTTTGATTCCCAGCCTATTTCTTGCTTCTCAAGCTGTAAATGCTGTCAAGGCAGCAATGCAGGAAGCAAATGCATATCGCATTATGATATGTTACATATCAGTGTGAAAAGTCATGCTAAAAGGAAATAAATCCCACGTTAGCTACATTATTGAGTGGCGTGCTGGCTTTTGGTTCATCAGTGTCACGCAACCATTGTGTAAAGCAAATGGATCTAATCATGAGTAGTGGTCCTGAGGAATGTACGATGTATTCATAAGGAATGATGGATACACAAAGGCCATTTAGCTCAGCAAGACTATCATAGTGATTGCATCTTCACCTCCTTGTTTGCTACCTCTCTTAGTCCTCTTCTATAAAAATGTCGGTCTAGCTGTTTTACTCAATTCTACCGTTGGCTCCAGTTGGCCTTACATGGCAATTTATTTTTTATGTTAATCTTTCAGATGAGATGTAGAACTGAGTCCCTGACCACTTTGGAGCTAACATTCCAACTCTCCGTAAAAAGTGCATTGGCACCTTTGAGTCAACCATCAGCAGTCAGGACTTCAGTTTTAAGTCTCAAATAAAAGTCAGAATCTCCAGCAGAATAGTGCCCCCTAATGGTAGGCTGGGGCATGTGTTCTCTAAAGGGAAGGTTGCCATTTGCTGGGTCACAAACAACAATTCTCTCTCCATCCCCTTCTCCCCTAAATTATCTTTGTAGTTTGCTAAATTCTTCATTTGGAGGATTATATAGATTGCTGCCTTAAGCCTTCTTTGATCCAACTACTACCTTAGCTGCGCACCTTAGTGCATCCATCAAAGCTTTGCTTTGCCTAACCTCCTGTAAGAAGTGTCTATTCCTTGCACCCCCTTCTACTCTGAATTATTGCTTCCTGCCTCCCTTCTATCACTGCCATCATCAGCTGTACCCTTTCACTGCATCTCCATCTCCAATGTACGCTTACACATTCAAAAGTCTTACAGTCACTGCTGTCTGGAAAATAAACAAATGAGCAAAACAAAACCCTTTTCTTGAGGATCAAACCAGTGCTACAGGCAATACTTGTGCTAATGGCTTATTTTCTTGGCATGTGATAGGTTTTATTCTCTCTGACCATGCAATAGGAGAGACTCATATGTATTTCCATATCCAGCAGGGTCCTCACCATGTCACAAATACAGAGTCTGTTGCCCAGGCCAAATCCAGCTATGTAGAGTTCAGACTAAAGGAACAGGTATGCTCTGAAATTGTAAACTATAATTCCCTTGTAAAGTTCCTAATGCTTTCTTCTCTCCCATTACAATATGCTGTTCCTTGCAAAATATGTAGTGTTGGAGAAACATATGACACTTTACTTTTAAAAATTATCGGGAATTGGATGTCGTTACAGCAGGGTTTTTAAAAAAAGATATTTCTGCCTTCTCAGAATACTGTTATTTTGACTTCAATCTGAAAAATAATTGTAATAATATTTTAGACCATGTCAGCTGCATCCTTGCTCACATCTTCTGTGCCTAGTCATCAAAATGTGCCTTTAAATGCTCAAGATTGTATATAGAGGATGGGGTTCCTAATTCAACTTATCTGATCCTTAATTATAGCAAGCACAGCTATAATAAACATATGGATTACATTAGCCAAAGGGGGCCCTTGACTTAAAGAGCATGAATAAATTCAAGCGAAGCCAATCTGTTTTCAAAATAAAGGGAGGATCAGGAAAAACTGAAGTAAAACATTGAAACTGGCGTGGCATACTCAGCTTTTACCTGTTTTAGGACTTATCTTGCTCTTCTTAAATTTCTGTTTCAACTAATTTTCTACAGTGTTATTGGAAATTCTTTTCATTGCCTTAACATTTCAATCTCCATATATAGCTAAGCACCCTGAATGTAGTTGTAATGTACAGTTGTAGCTTGGGAATTAAATGTGTCCCAAGTATTTTAAGGCTGCCCTGCACCACTTGTGCATGCTTATGGTGTAATTATTTTGGTGGTGTTTTGTAAATCAATTGATGGAGTGTAGGAAGAAGGAAACAATTTATTCTGAACACTGGAGTTTTCCATGGATGACTGGGAGGCAGCTAGGATTGGTTAGGTGTTTAGAGTGTGTGTTCCCTGTAAAGTTAATTGGGTGATTGGCACCCACTTTAGCCTAGTCCAGGATGAGAGTCCCCACAGGAAAGCCCCACCCGTGTTACTGCATCTTCGCTCTTTCTGCATTCTCCTGTGTGTGTCTGGGGGCATAGCCCACATAGTCCTTTGTGTTGAGACTTTCTAGGATTCTTTCCCAGTCAGTTGTGGGAGAACTTTGACCTTTAGGGGGAATTGTGGGAAGGGTTTGAGGACTATCAGTACTTGAGTGAATTTGCTGGCATTCTCACTGCAAAGTTTGGGAGGGTTCCAACCCAAGCAAAAGTGGAGCTCAGGTTCTAATCCACCCCACAACTGTGTAAACTAGTCTGGGCTTAAAGACTCTCCAGACCTCTCCAGAAGTTTTCCTGTGTAGATGGTAGGGGAGTGTGGGCTAAAGCCTAGTAAGAGCCCAGTTTAACTGTGCAGTTGAGACATACTCATAGAGTGAAATTAAGGGATTCACTGGACTCCAGGTACTGTTGTCTATCAGCAAGTTATGGTAGGATAGAAGTTCAGTCATTATATTTTAATTGGGCAGAAGCTCCTGTGTGAGAGTAATCAATAACAATGTAGAAATGGAGCTTTAACTTTGGTCCTGTACTTTCGTAGTTTTCAGAAATTGTTTCAGCTTTTTTGTTAGACTTCCATCTTCCTGCCAGTACTTCCTAGGCAGCCAACCTCACTATATTACTGAAACAACACAGTAATTCATAGCACTAAACACTTCTAGTTGTGTCAGAAATCCAACCCACCACATTATTTATTGATTTATAGTTCATCTTAGCTAAATGGTGGATAAGCAGGATTGGGCCATTGGGCAGTTTTAGCATACTTAATAGCTTTGGCCGGATATAGCACAGGTATCCTCAACCCTGGTCCTGCTTTCCAGGCAAAGTACCCTGTTTCCTATTAAATAAAACCCATCATGGCTGGATTAAGGCATAGGGTTGCCAGCTGCCTGGTTTTCGACCAGAAAGTCTGGTCGAGAAGGGAACCCGGCAGTGTCCAGTCAGCAGTGCTGTCCGGACACTAAAAGTCCAGTTACTTGTAGTAACCGCCTCTGCCACTGGGAGGCGGGAAGAGCAGCTGCTGCTGCTGGAGCTTGGAGGAGCACTCAGCAACAGTTCCCACAGAGAGAGGTGCTGGCGGCTCCCTGGTCTTGCCCCGAGTATTGCTCTCCCTGCCCTGTCCTGCCCCACTCACTCCTCCATCCCCAGAGCATGCCTCTCCCTCCTCCAGCCTGCCCCAGTCACCTCCCACACCTCCGGAGCCTGGCTCTCTCTCCTCCATCTTGTCCCAGTTACTCACCCTCAGCGTCCATCTCTCTCTCTCTCCAGCGTCTTGCCCAGGCACACTTCCACCCCTAGAACCCTGCTCAGCTGGCAGGGGGAGGGTGATGGAGAAAGCAGCAAGTGACAGTGGGGTGGAAAGAGGAGTGGCGGGGAGGGCCTCGAGGGAAGAGGCGGAGCAGGAGGCAGGGGAAGTTCTGGCACTCAATGTCCCGTTTTCACAGATTAGAAAGTTGACCACCCTACATAGGCACCAGAGGTGTATGCAAAGGACCTCTGCTCCTAGAGTTTTGTGATTACATCTGAATCTCAGTTCTTTTTTTCTTTTTTTTAAAGGAAAGTTGCTAGATTTCATAGTTGTGAAGAAAATTTTGAAGCTGTATGGGCTATGCCCCCCAACTGTAACTGATGCAGAGATGTTTTTCTGAATCTGCAGACAGCTTGAAACGACAGCTTTGAGTGATGTGCACTGTCCCATGCATCAAAATGGCTTGCGGCTCTGGGTGCCCCCAACAAGGCCGACCCAGCAGAGGACTCTGCATGTAGCAGAAGAATAATGCAGTAGGCCTTGCCCACCAACCAAAACAGACCCTGGTTATTGGGGTAAACATTAGTGGTGGTGGGGTGTGGGGGATTGCTGCCACTCCTGCCTCTTAGGAGGCAGAGGGACCCATCTTGCTGCTTCTTTGGTGTAGAAAGGATCATCATACCACTGTCGCTGCCTGGGAGGGGAAGGAGGGTTCTGTTATCATCACTTCAACTAGGGAAGGGTGTGGCTGGGCACAGAGCCATGGGGGCAGAGCTCTGGAAGTGTTTGCCAGAGCTGTCGTTAGAGCACTGCATTGCTTTAAACTGACCTTGTTCCTCAGCCCCTCTCTTGGGCCTAAAGGAGTTGGGAATGTTGTCTTCGGGTGAGCTAATAATGAGGGAAATGGCAGCTGGGTTTGTTCCCCAGAACTATATCACTCGTAGCCCTGTAGATAAATTTGTGGGTGTGCGTGCATCCTTGTCATCTATCTATAGAACTTGAGGTTGTGGTTGATTAACCAGGCATTTACTACTCCTTGACTTTCCCTGAGGAACTACTGTAACCCATGTCCTCTGTGATCTTATCTGTTGTCAGTCTGCACTGAGTCCAATCCTCATCTGTACCAGTTCACACAATGGACCGCTGTTTCCATATAATTTTCACCAACATTTTTCCTAATGCTCTGAAATCAGTCTCAGTGTTCCTGTGGTAACTGCAATAAATAAATTTGCCTTTCATCAGTGCTTAGATACTGTAGTGTAGAGAGGTATCTAAACTATTGTTTATGGTCTCTTAATCCAGTTTACAATCCACATCTCTGTTTTCCTCTGTAAGACAATTTGACTTAATTTTTCCTGTAAGATTTTGAGAGACACAGTATCAAATGCTTTACTAAAATCCAGATATATTACATCAGCTGCATTACCTTCATTCACTGATATTGTGTTTCTGTAATTTTTAAAGACAATCCAAGTCACTGTGAAAGTTTGCTGGAAAGACTTTTTAATAGAATTAGATTTACATAAAGGCTAGTCTTCTTTTTTGGCTAATAAATTATTTTGAAGTATTTTCCATCTACAGATCTAGTGTGTTCCCTTCTAATATTGGATGTATGTAGTTCCACTGCTATCTTGTATAATATCCAGTGGTGGTTAAAATAAAAAATAAAAATAAAATTACTGGAGATATACCAATCTCCTAGAACTGAAAGGGACCCCAAAGGGTCATCAAGTCCAGCCCCCTGCCTTCACTAGCAGGGCCAAGTACTGATTTTGCCCCAGATCCCTAAGTGGCCCTCTCAAGGATTGAGCTCACAACCCTGGGTTTAGCAGGCTGATGCTCAAACCACTGAGCCTGCCCTCCCTCACAGAAAGAGAGGCATGCTCTGGGGGTGGAGGAGTGAGTGGGGCAGGATGGGGCAGGGAGAGCAATGCTTGGGGAAGGACCAGGGAGCTGCCAGTACCTCTCTCTGTGGGCGTATGTTTTTGCACGTACTCCTCCTGCAGTATTTTCTTAGATATAGGAATAAACGTATTTTTCAAATTTTCCTCCTTGTGTCTACAGCTGATAACTCGAAGGATCAGTAATTAAGGAGGGATGGAATCAGTCTAACTAGATTGTCCAGTATGTAATGCTCTAAGCTCTTTGGGCCTGGGCCTTGTCTCTTTGCTCTGTGTTTGTACAGTTCCAAGTACAGTGATGTCCAGGTCCAGAACTGGGGCTCTTAGGCACTACAGTAATACAAACAGTTATTAACAACAGAAGGTTAGGGAGACAAGCTGGCCAGTTTATACAAACAAAATACATGTTATTTAGTGGCAGCAGGGATCCATGCTAATAATGCTGGACAGTAGAGGTGAAATTAATAATCAACTAAGCAAAATAACAATTTGTAACAATATATAGTTACAACTGGAATTGACTTTGAACACACATGAATGAGGTTCCGTTTGAACTGAACTGAGCACATGCACCCAAAGATTAGATAGGGCCCTTATTCTTTTACGTAAAACAAAATAATACCTTATTACAGTTGGCTTTTGGGTCTACAGGAACCGGCTTCAACAGCTGGATAGTGTGGGGGATTTATTAGCACATTAATGTTAGTAGGAATTATTGAGGTACACTGAACAGAAAATAGGTGTTCAGGGTTTTATCCAGAGTCAGCGAAATAAATACAGCATATATCACACTTTAATTAGCACTCCTAACTTGAATTGCACTGTACTGGTATTTTCCACTGCATAAATCACTATACATCTCAAGTCCTGCATGTACTACATGAGGGGAGATGTGGAAAATGAAGGACTGTATATTTTGGCTGAAAAACCAATTATTCCTAGCCTCCTCTCCCATAGTCTGGTTTACAAAATGGTTGGTTTTGTAAATTGATGCTGATTCTTCTGTAATTTATTTTTGGAAACTTGATTACTATTTTCACGTTTGTACTGGTGATTTCGGCACACATTGATTAAAAAATATACACTCACACAAGTAAATAAGAAGATAAGAACAGCCATATTGAATCAGACCAAAGGTCCATCTAACCCACTATCCTGTCTTCTGACAGTGACCAATGCCAGGTGCCCCAGAGGGAATGAATGGAACAGGTAATCATCAAGTGATCCATCCCATCGCCCATTCCCAGCTTCTGGCAAATTCTTTAAAATAAATGGAATAGTGAAGAAGTCATTAACACCAGAGTACTGGTGAGCTGCAGAGCCTTAAAAGATTAAAATCTTGAGTTTCTAATACGGCAATCTGTAGACTGAAGGTTAGATTGTGCAACCCTTATAAATGTTTGGTAGCCTTTCTTCATCTTGCTAAGCACTTACTCAATGAGGTCAATTTGATTATTATATCATTACGTTCTCGCCAGTGTAAGTAAGGTTTATGCAGTCTGGCTGTGAAAGTATAAATTATTGTTGTTTTCCAGTAGCATCTAAGGGCCTGATCCAAGTTGCTGGAAGTCAGTGAGAGTCTTTCTATTACTTTCAGTAGGTATTGAATCAGAACCTGAAGGTTGCAATCAGATTGGGGCCCCATTTCAGCAGGGAGGGACTGTACAACATAGACCAGGGATGGGCAAACTTTTTGGCCTGAGGGCCACATCTGGGTATGAAAATTGCATAGCGGGCCATGAATGCTCACAAAATTGGGGTTTGGGGTACAGGTTTGGTGAGGGCTCTGGCTGGGGGTGCAGGCTCTGGGGCGGGGCTGGGGATAAGGGGTTGAGGATGCAGGAGGGTGCTCCGGGCTGGGACCAAGGGGTTCAGAGGGTGGGAGGGGGCGGGTGTTGGGGCATGGGAAGGGGTTGGGGTGCAGGCTCTGGGTGGCACTTACCCCTATGCATAAGAGCCAGAAGTAGGGGACATGCTGCTGCTTCTGGCAGCCACGCAGAGCGGTGCAAGCCCCCAGCCCCACTTCGCGGCTGCAGCTCAAGGGCCAGGTTAAAATGTCTGGAAGGCTGGATGTGGCCCCTGGGCTGTAGTTTGCCCACCCCTGGCATAGACAAAGAGAGTTCACAATCTTGTATCTGTAATTTTTAAAAGCAAAATAGTTGAAAAAATATTTTTCTAATTTTACTGCTGAGATCAGGATACCATGCATCTGTTGGAACTGCTCATGACATCACAAACCCTAAATCAGTGCAGATCTTTTCGCAGTAGCTGTGATAACATCAGCTGTTGTAGTGCAAAAATGGATCCTGAACACAAGGCTTGTCAGGAGGAGTCAGTAAAGAAAATAACGATTTTCAATTATTTCATTTGAAATGAGTTACATTTGAAAACTGAGACATTATTATTT
Source organism: Gopherus flavomarginatus (assembly GCF_025201925.1). Classification (NCBI taxonomy): domain Eukaryota; kingdom Metazoa; phylum Chordata; order Testudines; family Testudinidae; genus Gopherus; species Gopherus flavomarginatus. Next base: position 230,313,542 of record NC_066617.1, on the reverse strand, counting down.
TTACAACTGTTAGAACGTTTAGATCTAAAAATGTAATCTGGTACTGGATAATTCCTTAAAGTTTTCACACTGTTCCTTTTTAAAATGTTATCTGTGATATCTGCTATCTAACCCTATTCACAGACTTCATTGCTTCCTTTAATTAGGATCTGTAATTATTAATCAACTATCCAATTACCATTGAAATCGACAAGAGTCATTCTGCTGAATTTAATGATCTTTGGAACCAGGCCCCTTCATGTGTGATAAATAAGAAAATCAAGAAAGTGCATTCTATTTTACTACTACCAGAATTAAAAGCAGAGCTGTCAACAGGATAATCTCTGTGAGGGTCCGTTGAATGTGGAATTCTCTTCTCCCACCCGTTTGGTTCCAAATAGTCCAAGTCTGCTGACCTTTAGGGGATCTAGTATTACCCATCTGTATGCACAGGCATTCATAGAAAGTAAAGGCATTGAGTGAATGAGACAGAATATGTTGATTTGTTTCTGTTATTCTATTGTGGCTGTGTTTTTGTTTAAACATTAGGATAATCGGTGTGCTTGTTTATATTTAATCTTGATGACATTTGTGCATGTGATTGTAAGTGCTGGCAGGACATCTAGAGCTCTAGATAAGTAAATTTTTTGTTTTAGAAATCAAAAGGAAATAATGTATTGAGGTTATGGCAACCTAGTACTTGCATACGGAGTGGTACAAGTAGAGCGAATCTTTTCTTACATTATTAAGTCATGGTAAACTCTTCTTTAGCCTGCATATACAAACACTGTATTAGAAAAAAGGAATTGTTTTATAAAGGATTGATACAGTCCACCCTATGTGCTGTGGATTAACATATGGTGTATAATCAATGTGTTAGATGCTAAAGGAGACTGTGACTATAATAAAACTATAAATCGTCTGTAGTATGAAATATTCTGCCATGTGTCACTTTGAATACAAGACAAGCGGATTATCCTCCTCTGTCAGGGGAAAATTATATCTTAAATCTAGAATAGCCAGAGCAGAAAAATAAAAAGGGTTTCAAATGATAGCGACCAGCACCTTTAATAAGTTATTTTGGGGTTCAGGGACAGATGCAATGAAACCTTTTCTGAAGTGGTTTCCATAAGGAGACAAATCTCTTAAATCATAAAAAAAATTAATTTTGTATTTTGCTGCAAAAATTGTTTAAATAAGAATCATATGCCTGTGTCTCTAACAGAGCGCACATGCCCCCTTTCAGCTTATATTAATATGGTTCTGTGAAAGTGGAGTATTAAAGCAGGTTATTAATGTTTCCATCTGGGTCCCATGCATTACTTGCAGTTGGGTTGAACATTGTGGCAACTTTGTGCATATTTACTCCCTTTTCTCCAAACCTTATCACCAGCTCTCAGATAGCTTTTTTAAAAAAGTGCTTATCAAAATTTCAGGATTGCACAGTGCTGAGAAAGCAGTCAGCACTCTAAGATCTTGGCAGGTTGTTGCATTTGCATCCCTATAGGTTTTCTTTCTGCCTTATCACTTACAGTTTTTGTAACAAGCTGTAAAAAGAATTGACAGTTCAATGTGGTATATACCAGGCTCACTGAAACTGAAGAGAGAAGGCTGGGTTTTTTTGGAAATAGCCTTTAAACAGAAAAATTAGGTTGAAACACAAATATGTGAACATTTAGAAAGGAGAAAAAGCTGCCCCTCAAAATTAATCTATTTATAGGTGACAGAAGAGTATAATTAGTATCCTATAGAGTGTAAAGCATGAATAGTCCACCTCACCTTACAGATAAGCTCTTCTGCACTCCCCTCTTCATAAATTGAAGAAGTGGCACTATAGGAGATCAGCATCGGGTGATCCTGTGAACGCTTTTGCATATATGAGTAACTTTTTTTTCATTTGAATAGTCTCATTGACTTCAGTTGGGCTACTAATGTGCAAATTTACTCTTGTGCATAAGTGTTCATATGTGCTGGAATGAGGAGTGCTGCCATACCCCCTAGCTTGAAGTGGTTTCCATCATATACAGGGTTTATAGTTTGGCTCAATAGCTCTCAGCACCCCCACTATAAAAATTGTTTCAGCACTCCTGTAAGTGTTGGCAAGATCAGGCCCTCCATATGTATTTCTCTCCCGCAGAAATGTTTCAATATAACTGAAATATAAAGTGTGTTATCTATTTTGCTTTGGAAAGTCAATCATGCACTTCCTTCTAGCAAAGTGAGAGTGGAATCTGTGTATAATCCTGCTTTGCTTGAGGACTGAGGAGCAGAACCTAAAAAATGAAATGTAAAATAATGTAATTTTTTCATTTATCTAAACCTGTCATCTGAGGACTTCAAAGTACTAAACTATTAAGCAAGCCTTGCAACAACCCATCAGATAGATGTTGTTACAGATAACAGTAGAGAGGTTATTATGGCTGACTGGCCCAGGGTCACAGAATGAAATAGTGAGTGTCTGAATAAAAACCAGGGGCCCTGACACTGTCCTCTTCTCTGTCCATTAGGAAAAATTTAATATTGGCTGTTGAGCTACAAGTTTGATTGCTCAGTAGGAGATTGAGATCTGAGCCTTGCTAGTACATTCCTCTAGAATGGAAGCTTCTTAGGGTATGGCTACACTTGCAAATGTAGAGTGCTTTGAGTTAAACTAGTCTTCAGAGAGTGCAGTAGGGAAAGCGCTGCAGTCTATCCACCTTGACAGCTGCAAGCATACTGGCATGGCCACATTTGTGGCATGTGCAATGGCATTGGGAGCAATGCATTGTGGGCATCTATCCCACAGAGCACCTCTTCCCATTCCGGTGCTGTGTCTTGTGGGAAGGGGACAGGGGGTGCGGGGCATTCTGGGTCCTGTCCCAATGCCCCGTGATGCATCAGCTCGCATACCAGCAATCCCTCTGCTTCCATCCACAATTGGTGCCATCCATCAGTGTTTTTTGTGCTGTGTGCTCTGTCTTCCCTTTTGGTCTGCGGGAATGGAGCCCGAACTGCTGAGGAATATGCTGATAAGTCTGGCCAGCACATCACATTTGGCAGATGAGTTATTCCTTAAGATCCAAAGTGACAGTGAGGACTCCAATGATGATATCGACTCAAGTAATGCATACGACACGAGATTGCTTGTTGCATTCACAGACATGCTCACCACCGTGGAACTCCGCTTTTGAGCTCGGGAAAAAAGCACTGAGTGATGTGATCACATCGTCATGCAAGTCTGGGATGACAAGCAGTGGCTGCAGAACTTTCACATGAAAAAGCCACTTCCATGGGACTATGTGAGGAGCTCGCCTCCACCCTGCAGTGCAAGGACACGAGATTGAGAGCTGCCCTGACGGTGGAGAAGCGGGTGGCTATTGCAATCTGGAAGCTGGCAACTCCAGACAGCTACCGATCAGTCGCTAACCAGTTTGGAGTGGGGAAGTTGACAGTTGGAATTGTGTTGATGCAAGTTTGCAGGGCCATTAATCGCATCCTGCTAAGAAGAACCGTAACTCTGGGTAACGTGCCTGACATTATGGCTGGCTTTGCACAAATGAGTTTCCCTAACTGTGGAGAGGCGATAGATGGGACGCATATTCCAGTTCTGTCACCAGCCCACCTAGCTTCCTCCTCCTCCTGCCTTGTTGAACTAGGCTCTGAAGTGTCCATAGTGGTACTCAGAGTTGAGATGGGGTCACTCTCAAATATCGCGTCCAACTCTTTGTAAAAATGGCAGGTCATGGGGGCAGCACTGAAGCACCTGTTTGCCTCATGGGCTTTGCAATAGGCATTCCGCAGCTCCTTCACTTTAACCCTGCACTGCAGAGCATCCCTGTCATGGCCCCTTTCCATCATGTCCCTTGATATCTGCCCGAAGGTATTGTAATTCCTACAGCTGGAGCGCAGCTGGGACTAGAAAGCTTCCTCCCCCCAAACACTGATTAGGTCCAGCACCTTGCCATTGCTCCATACTGGGGATCGTCTGGCACGTGGAGACATGGTCACCTGGAAAGATTCACTGAGAGGACTCCACACCTGGCTGAACAAACAGGAAGGGGATTTTCAAAATTCCCAGAGAATTTAAAGGGCGGGTCTGACAGTTGGTCACCTGAGGGCAGGGCAGTAGAGTTCAGACTGATGACCAGAGTGGCTAGAACAGGCATTGTGGGACACTTCTGGAGGCTGATCAGAGCACATTAACAGACCAGGGCATCCACACTGGTGCCACAGCACTCCAGCGGGGGTGCATCAAACGTTATTCCATTCGCTGAGGTGGAGTACAAGGAACGCTCTGGCCATGGAGTCAGAGCATTCGATGTGCCTTGCCAGTGTGGATGGGTCATGAGTTGGAGTGCACTGGGCTGTTTTAATGTGCTCTGACTCGCAAGTGTAGCCATGCCCTCAGTCAGATTTAAACCCCTACTCGGAGGGTAAGAGTATCCTCAGAAAATATGAATATGATATGCAGCTGAGGAACATAGGAGGAATATCTCTTTGGAATATGAACTGCTGTACATTGGTCTGGATGAGCAGTGAGGCTTGTGAAGAATTTTGAAATAGAAGAGTATGTTAGTTAGTCTTTTGTTTAGTCCTTTATTGCTCTTTCCAAGAATAGTATAGTCTTAGGCCTGGTATACACACAGGTTTTGTACCACTATAACTGTGTCAGTTAGGGATGTGACTTTTTTTTTTTAAACCAAAATAGTTATACTGGTATAACCCCTCGTGTGGACGCAGTTATAACAGTATAAAGGTGCCTTATACAAGTATAGCTTATATATCCGTCTAACTGCATCCGCACTCAGTAGGTTGCAGTGCTTTAATTATACCAATGGTGCTACTTTCATGTGTAGACAAGGCCTTGCATTCAAGTTGTAAAGTGGTGCTTACATGCTGAAGACTTTCAGACTCTACAGTAGAAGACTGAAGTCTTTAGCACCAAGGAAGAATTCCTCATACCGTAGAGTTGTAAAATCACATGGGAAGCAAGGAACATGTTGCTCAGCTCCCAAATGAAGAAGGGGTGCCCAGGCATTCACTGATGAGCATGGCAAAAGAGCTAGAATGGAACAGAATAGAGGAAGCACACCACACATTGCTTGTCAGTGATCACCTTCTCCTTGTGCATCATAGCAGCTGCTCAGAGTGGCATTGTGACATATTCTGGAGCAACTTGCACTCAGCCCACAGCAAGAGAGACAGATGCTGGTATGTAGCGCCCAAAGGTGAAGGCAGTTAAATGAATGGGGGGGAAGGGGTGGGAAATCCCCTGCCAAAAGAAAAAAGCTGTCATTGTAAATGCCACACTGTTTCTGGAATAACTTTAGAACAGATCATTCCCATGTAAGAATACTTGTAGCTGCTTCTTGTGGAGTATCATCTGCATTCTTTTACTGGGGGGAGAGAGATTGCTACCTCCATGAGGAAGGTCTGGCTCCTAAATCTCATGAATCCCCTCAGGTCCAGTGTCTCTGGTGTTGCCCAGGCCCTCCTGACTGTTATCTCTTCTCTGGATCTTCCTCAAAGGGGAAATCCCCAGCAGAGGCAGCGTATGAAAAAGTACTGTATGACTATTCCTTTAAAATCTGAGTGGGACTAGTGAGGGGGAATGCTTTTGCTGCTATAGCTTATACCAGTTCCCCGAACAAAAGAAGTGATACTGGTAAAAGGACTTTATTACTGGTATAACTGCTTCTACCCTAGGGCTTTTGCTGGCATAGCTATATTGGTTAGGAGGCCGATTTTTTCAATACGCCTAACGTAGCTATGTTAGGAAAACTTTTAGGTATAGACCAGGCTTCCTTTTTATAAGAGGAAATGGAAAGTTCAGAAGCGTTCATACACACTGTCTCCTGTTGTCCACCTGCCTTGTGAACAGGGGTGAAAGTAAAATTTCTCTCTTATAGGGGGTGGGGGGGGGAGAGGAGGGACAACTCTCCCCCCCCAAAGGGGCGGGGCCTTGGGCAGAAGGGGCAAGCCTCGGGGGGCGATCAGTGTCCCCCAGCCAGCCCACCTGCACCGCCTGGGGCTCCAGCAACAATTTAAAGGGCCCAGGGCTCCAGCCACTGTGGGTAGCAGCGGCACTTTAAAGTCAGCGGTATGGGCCGGTACAGGCAGCCACTTTTTATGCTGTACTGGCCTGTACCACCTTACTTTCACCCCTGCTTGTGAATGAATTCAAAACCACCAGATCAGTCCCAAGCTGATGAATATGCATGCATCTCTTGTGTTGTACTGTGTTCTGAGAAACACAGTAATGACCTGTTCTAAATGCCACTAGGTGGCACTTTAAGGACACGACAACCGGTGGTTGTATTCATTTTACATCAGCTCCTGTACCAGAACTGATTCTTTTCTTTTATAAAATCTGTGTATGTATTTAACCATCTGACCTCTCTAGTTAGCCATGCCCAATTGTATTGTGAGATCTGCATTCCACACTGGGGTATGATCCTCATGATCACAAATGAATAGTCAGGGCGGTACCAACACCGATGGCTTTTGACAGCAGCGAATAGTACAATAGAAATGTAGCCCTGCAATCACTGAAGCTGTTATTCTAATGAGTGGCCCATGCCCACAGCACTCAAATAGCCAATAAATATAAAAAAATGCTGTGTCATCAGATTGGCAGGAAATTCTGAAATCTTATCCTTTAGCATTGGCATCAACACTTGGTTCAATATTTGCATCTGATAGTGTCCAAAACTTGTACTTTTTTCTTTCCTTTTACAAATATTATTTTAAGTAACATTGTTCTACTTTGAGGCCTTTCTGTTTGGATCAGTTTAGTTGCAGGTTGGGAAGGTCAAAGGCAGCCTAACTCTGCTCCCCTTAGCTTCAGTGAGAGTTTTACCATTGAAGGCAGTCGGTGGCAGGGGGATAAGGGGTGTAAAGCACTGTAGCTTTGCAGCTGGAGTATGATTCTTTTTGCACCTGCCAAAATCTAATCAGTAGACAGAACCAAATGGTGCTTCTCTGGTTCTCTCTTCCTTCCATCTCAAACTAGCCTCCTAGAATCTTTTACTCTATTTTTCCCTGCTTCCTTTCTCACTCAGTTACATGTGGTCCCCTTCCGTACATTTCTTCTGAGCAGGACGACATACCACATGGCTCCCTCTGGGGCCATCATCATTGGTTTTTCTCTGTGAATCAACACTTTATCAAAGGAATGTGGGTGAGGGCAGAGATTTTCATTCCCCCAATGTCCAAATTCATTGCCTCTGTGATGCATTTGAGCTCTGCTGTCCCAAGATCATTCATTAGAATTTATACGCCTGGAGTGCCTGCCCGATATGCTGTTGCTAAGCCACTGAAGCCTGTGTTTTGGTCCTGAATTTCTTTCAGTTACATAAGAAATGGTTCTGGAAAGTAGGGAATCTATTGTTTGTTTCACTGGATAGCAGAGAGACATGTTTTATTAAGAAAAAATTAAATCCTTGACCTCAGTGATTCAGCAAAGAGTGCCCTTTCCCGCCTTTCATTCCTCTGTATGTCAGGAGCCTTCAGTTATTATCTCAGCCTAGCAATACCTGGAAGGTTTTTGGAATCAAAATGTTAGTACGCATATTAGCATTGGTGTGCAGTTCAAATGTACCATACTTGAAGGAGGGAAAGGGAAATCTTGTCAGCCATGGCATTTTATTTTCTCTTCTGTCTCGAGGAATTACATACGCATTTAAAGGAAGATCCCAAATCCCTCTCCTAGCATTAGTTCTACCCCTTTCAGTTGTAGAGCACTAGCAAACCTGACAGAGCTTCCTCTCCCCACCAGCTTCCGTCGTGGTACTGTTGAGAAGGGAGTGGAAGTGGTGTGATAAAGCCCCACTTTAAATATGTTATAATCTTATATATAATTCTGACATGGATTTTTTTATGGGTTGCACTGAATCGGAGGCATTGAAGTAACTTCGACTGCTCTAGATCGTGATAATGTAGGGACTGTCCTTGCTTCCCGCCTCTCAGCAAGAGTCGGTCAGCAATAACAGAATAAGTTATTCCGTGCTTGATAAATTATTGGTAAGAGTCTTTAGGTGAAATCCAGGCCCCATTGAAGTTAATGGGAGTTTTGCTATTGACACCTGTGGAGCCGGGTCTTAACCCTTTAAATGTAACCGCACAGAAATAAACCATTTTGGAGAAGTGAGCATGCTGTAGTGCAGTAACCCCATTTTAATTTTCAGCCTAGCCTGATGCATTTAAGGACTTTTCCTTGGAAGTGCTTTGACTGTTGCAATTATTTTCTATTTGGAGCTGGATTAGGGCAGGAAGGCGGTAGATTTGTCTCCTTCTATACCTTATATATAAAGTGACATCATCACAGTTTTTGCTGTAGTTCCCATTTTCTTGTTCTAGGCCTTAGCACCCACAGTCAGAGGCTCCCCTGTAAACGCCTCCCTCCCACTGAATATCATTTGATCTCAATATATGTTCATATTACTATTTGTTCAGTTTTTCAACTGGAGTCTTCAGGATCCAGTGACAGTCTACACCTCTGACCTTTGTAGTTGTTGCTGTGGCTTTTCTTTTCTCATAATGGAAGAGCTCTATGTGCTATAATGTAGGAACCAAACCCTAGAAAAGACTCCTGGGTAGCAGGCCATTTATTTTCAGAGACGTTGCCGTTTTCAGCTTTTCACAAAAAGTTTTCTCTTCTTTTCTTATCGCAATAGAGGGAGGAAATGGTTTAATTAAAAATATACAAAAGACATGTCATTCACTTAGCTGTCACCATAACTTTCCCCCTCAGAGTTAAATTGCTAAAGTAACTTTCCTTTTGTGTCTGGTGTTTGCTTTCATTGTCTTTATTGTACATGACTGCTAGTCATTTTCTGGGTGTAGCGGTGACTGATTTGTTGTTACAGACAGAACAAGTATCTGAGATTGAATTACATCCTCAGATGAATAGAGCTCCATCACAGACAGAAGAAAGCAGCCCAATGAGAAAGGTAAGGCCAATATGTCTAATGCTGTTGTTGAATGATCTGCCTTTATCTTTTTGGCTTCATCAACTGACCTTAGTTGTTTTAAGTTTTAAAGCAATTAAACTGAGGTTTAGGGTTACATTTTTACATGTTTATTTTTTCTGGAGGTCAGGACACCAGGGGGAATTGGACTCATGTGACATCCACCATCAGCTCAGATAAATCATTAAGAAAGCTTTCAATCCACATGTCAGTACATGTGCATTAAGAAAAACAACTTGCCATGTGTTTACAGTATAAACACACAGGCCCTTAAAGAACTGGGGAGAAGAGATCAATGGTGTCTGATCCTCATTTCCTTCCAGCCCTTCCAACATGAAACATTTTAAAAATCTGATATTAGGATCCAGCATAAGTACACCAGTTTATTAGAGCTCAGAATCTCTTATATAATATGCATAGAATTGCAGGACTTTGTTTAAAACATGAATTACAGGTTTTATATGTGTGCAGGCATATAAAATAGACATGCTGTAACTACAGCCTTGCATTTTCCAGGGGTGAAACCTGGCCCCATTGACATCTTTAGGAGTTTTGCCATTGACTTAAGGGGGGCATGATTTCACCCATGCTCTTTAAGGTTTTCCTGTGCCCACATTGGCTTATTCTTTAGATTTATGAAGCAACAAGAGGCACCTCTCTGAATGCTCTAGGTGCTTCTGACAAATGCTGGGACTAGGAAACACCCCCTAATATGCACTAAATAATCAGGTACCACAAAAACAAATGAGCCCCCAACTTTCTCTTCTCCTGTATGTCTTCCTCTAACAACAGTTGCTTCTTTGGTAGCCCTCCTGAAAAGATGGGATTTGTAGTGTGCCGGGAAGGTCAACACATTCCGGCTATTACGAACCAAGGAGGGACTCCAAAGGGATGGCTTATGTCATTTTCCTCCTAGTGCCTTTTAGGGTCGCACCCCTTTGTGCCTTTGCTTTCGAGCCATCACTCTGGCTGCCACCTCAATCCTTTCCATCTAAGATCAGCAGCAGGGGAAGTTGTTAATTAGGAGTTAGAGGCCTAAGATTTCCAATAATACTCCACCAGTACTAATGCAGAACAGACATTACATAGTGTCTATTTAGTACTGATGTACAGCACAGTGTGGTACCAGGTGCTGCCACAGAGGGATATTCTTGAAAGGGACGGAGCTGCATGATGCATGGGTGGAGGTGAGAGTCTAGGTGGCCTGTAGGAAAGTCGGGAGAGTTTGGGTGATGTCTGGTGGGAGAGGGAGCTGTTAGCCCACTTTACCACCTGTGGTGGTGGTTTTTCTTCTGCTTTCCTTCTGTACTCTCTGCCTCTCCCTGCCCAGTGATGTTTCTTCCACAAATGAGCACCATGACCTGTTTATTTGGCTGGTAGTTCCTGTGCCAGATGCTGCAGCTGCTCCTGCTGTTCAGTCGCCCATATGACCTTAAGCCACCAGAGGCAGCTTTGCAGAGAAGAAGCCAGAGAGAGCATAGCTACAGCCAACCCAGCCCACTACAGAGCTGACCACATGTAGCTGGGCTCCTGAAACTGGCAGCTTTAAATAGCCACTAGCCCCACTCACTCCAACTTCCTGGAGTGTATCCCCAGGGCACAGGCCTGCAGGAGATCTGCAGCAGTGGCCTGAAGATCCTCCTTCTCAGTACAATGAAAGAGGAGGCAGGAGTATCTATCAGAGTTGTTCTGCAGAACTTCAACCCTCCTCCCCGCCCCTGCAAGGCACAGCTTAGTGATATGGGGGCAGCGGGGCACAGATGGGGAGAGTTTCAGATGGGAGTAGGGGGGCAGCAGGGCCTCTGGGAACTGTAAGTTTCAGGAGGGCCTAGTGGTTATGGCACATTTACTTGTCCATTTCAGGAACTATTTTATCAATAGAACTTAACTTGTCATTGGGAAGTTTTTTATAGCAGAGCGTTCATATAAAAAAGCTGACTTCTAGAGCATAAAACACCATCATCTCCTAAAATGCAGGAGCTTACAACTACTCTTCCAGAATTTACCAGGGAATCAATCTCTTTAATTTTCTTCCTCATTCTCCAATTTTTTTATGGGGTTGGACCCTGTCCCAAGTGCATCTTCCTGGTGCTTCACTCAGGTTCCTACACACCCACACACACACACACACTCTCTCTCTCTCTCTCTCTTTCTCTCTCTTCCTTTGAACTCCCTTTGGGTGTTGCTTTTTTATTGAGGAAGGGACGAATGTACTGAGTAGGGACTCTGGCACCAACAAATGTACCACTTGCACTAGGCATGAGAAGATGGCTTCCTTCCTCCTAGAACAACCAGCAGTGCTCATCTCTCCAAACGAGCACAACAGTTTCCCCAAACTACATGCAGGTAGTTTTTAAGTGAAAGCAAATTTATTAGAAAAACACAATAGAAAGAATCAGTAGTTAGAGAGACCCCTGAGAATCTTCCCCCTAGTCACTAGGAGGGTGAGAAGCTTAATTACAATTATAGCATTGTAACAAGTCCTCTTCCTGCCCCTCTTCCTTGGGCCCACTGGCTGCCCCAATAAAACTCAGAGAGGCCTCTAGTTTTTCAGCATCCATGGCTTTATTTACACCAGGTTCTCCCACCACCAGTGATATGCTATATACAGCTTGCAGACCTTACAATCACCTCTTCCACACAGAGTCTGCCCTCAGCCTGGAGACTGACCTTCTCCCTGACCATTCCCCCGTTCTTCTGGCTGCCAGCCAGCCTTTATAGCCCTCCAACCCTCAGGCCCGCAGGTGCAGCCAGTTCTAAAATCCAGGCACCAGACTTCTCCCCAGCTCCAATCTATTTCTCATGAATGGGGATGGCTGAGCAGGGGCTAATTAGGTGCCTTTGCACCAGCACCCTGCTACAGGCATGTTGTCTAGGACATAGCTGAAAAGTCCATCTAACTTGCAGCTTAAAAAGCTAGCTTTGTCGTCAGTGTCTTATCCAGGTATGTTTTTAACTAGATGCTCACAACTTATTTGCCTGGCATCTTCTGGCAGGCTCAATGTGTCTATCTTTAACCAACAAACCTCTTATAGGCTAGTTTCCAAGTTCAGTTAGCACTGGTGATATTGTCTCAGCATAAAACAAACTACAGGATAGTAGAACTGCTTTCAGATCACTTTGTGCAACTCAAATTTCTTTTGTTCTCAAAAGGACTGACTTCCCTATCGTCCTGCCAAGTAAGGTTCTCTGTGTTTTCTGTTTGTCTGGCTTTAGGAATGTGCCAGCCCCTCAAATAGCACTCATGAAAATGGGGCTTTTTGACATCCAGGTTTGGCTGTTTTTTGCCAAACTAACAGAGATTGTGTGTTTTGCATTTCCCCAGCTCCCACTCATTCCAGCATGTAGAAATCACACACAGGTTCCCTAGTAGGCTCATGTGACATTTTCGGAGAGAGCTATTCAGCCCTGCCAAGTGTGAGGCCACAAAGCACAATCTTACTCCAGATCTATAACCATATAATAGTTACATTCTTCTGCTACCCTGTTCAATTACATGGCAAACATAGATACTATTCAATTATTTAAAAAAAACAACAAAGGGGAACCAGAGGACTGAGTTTTGGAAATGAGATTCTGAGCCTTTCTCCTGAAGGTTAGTGGTGGAAATCCAACTCATGCCAGCAATAGTGATTGACAGGTATTACCATTTGATGGCTGTTCAGTGAGGTCCTGGAAATGAGCTCTTGGTCTCATTTCAGATTCTAGCAGCCTGGTATCCACATTCATAAAACCAGCACCACTACTGGCAGCCACATAGGAGGCCCAAGACTGAATACGCATAGAGGCTGAACTATACTCTGCCCCAAGTGGTGGTCCTACCCTTTCTAGATTTAGGCATGCTAATGTGACAGGATGGGGAAGCTTACATTGCAGTGATTCACACTGCAGCCATTCTCTGTGGAAGTGGGGGACTCAGCCACTAACACTGTTAAACCAGCAACTTACATGAGGACCACATTCAATCACTTCAATTAACAAACACTAAGGGACCCATCTCCATTGTGAAAACAAGCAAAACAGTGTATAGTCTGAAAATGTCTACTGTTTTTAGCAACAAATATCTTGTGAAAATCTGGTATGTAGATGTAATCGCTCTCAGCCTGGGATACATTTTTTTTTAAAAGCAGTAAGCAAATACATTAATTATACAATGCCATGTAATTATTTGGAGTGTGGTATTCCACATATTTAAGGCAAGTGGCTTTCCATGTTGGGTTGTGTGCAACAGATCCTGGTGTGGTTTTTTTCGTTGGTTCTTTTAAATATTTTTAAAGTAGTCATGGAACCCTGTTGGGATTTTGGAATGTTAGAGACTCTACCCTCTCATAACGCTAACTCTATTCATGGCCTTAAATTACTTTTTATTGCAAAACACCCACAATAGCCCCCTGGTGACATATTGCAGCCTTTTGGGCACTTCTCTGGGTCATTTAAAGGTGTATTACTTTGTTTAATATATTTGTACTGTATTAATTGGTTCCTAAGACACAGAAAGTAAGGTAGCCTGGTCCAGTGAATACACCACTAGACCATGTAATGAAAGCTCGGTTCTAGTCCTGGCTCTGCCATTCATTTACTATGTAACCTTTGGCAAGTCACTTTACCATTTTGAGCCTCAGCTTCTTACTTTGTGAAATGAGGATGATGATACCCCGGCCTCTCTTTGTTAAAGCCCTTTGAGATCTACAGATGCAATGTGCTATGAAAGCTAAGCTTTATAATAATAATATATTAACTGCCTGAAACTGCAGTGGTGTTGAAGATTTGGGCAAAATAAAGGATATTTTAATTAAAATAATGAAATCACTTCTGGCATTGTTTATTAAAAAATTAATGTATTTTGTCTTTTCTACCTGAGCCTGACCGCATCTTTTCATGTACTTCTCCATGACAAATCACTAGCCTCACGTGCACTCATTCTGCAATGATGGTTTACATGTACGTCTTTGTAAGCCAGTTTCTGAGCTGTCTCTAAAAGGGAAAGTATTTCTGGGACCAACCTCATAGGGTAGAGGAAGCCTGTCTTGTGTTTGAGGCATTTGCCTGGGACACAGGAGATCTGTGCTGTGCCACAGCTTTTCTGTGTGACCTTGGGCAAGTCAGTCTCTCTCAGACACTGTATGCCAGCTGTACTGTGAGGTTGGTAGTAGTTCTGTACCTCTCAGAGGTGTCATGAGGATAAATTTATATGTTTGTGAGGCACTCAGATTCTATGGGGATGAGATGAGGCCTGCAAGTCACCAGGGCCCGATGAAATGCATCCTAGAATACTCAAGGAGTTAATAGAGGAGGTATCTGAGCCTCTAGCTATTATCTTTGGAAAGTCATGGGAGACGGGAGAGATTCCAGAAGACTGGAAAAGAGCAAATATAGTGCCCATCTATAAAAAGGGAAATAAAAACAACCCAGGAAACTACAGACCAGTTAGTTTAACTTCTGTGCCAGGGAAGATAATGGAGCAAGTAATTAAAGAAATCATCTGCAAACACTTGGAAGGTGGTAAGGTGATAGGGAATAGCCAGCATGGATTTGTAAAGAACAAATCGTGTCAAACCAATCCGATAGCTTTCTTTGATAGGATAACGAGCCTTGTGGATAAGGGAGAAGCGGTGGATGTGGTATACCTAGACTTTAGTAAGGCATTTGATACGGTCTCGCATGATATCCTTTTCGATAAACTAGGCAAATACAATTTAGATGGGGCTACTATAAGGTGAGTGCATAACTGGCTGGATAACCGTACTCAGAGAGTAGTTATTAATGGCTCCCAATCCTCCTGGAAAGGTATAACAAGTGGGGTTCCGCAGGGGTCTGTTTTGGGACCGGCTCTGTTCAATATCTTCATCAACGACTTAGATGTTGGCATAGAAAGTATGCTTATTAAGTTTGCAGACAATACCAAACTGAGAGGGATTGCAACTGCTTTGGAGGACAGGGTCAAAATTCAAAATGAACTGGACAAATTGGAGAAGTGGTCTGAGGTAAACCGGATGAAGTTCAATAAAGACAAATGCAAAGTGCTCCACTTAGGAAGGAACAATCAGTTTCACACTTACAGAATGGGAAGAGATTGTCTAGGAAGGAGTATGGCAGAAAGAGATCTAGGGGTCATAGTGGACCACAAGCTAAATATGAGTCAACAGTGTGATACTGTTGCAAAAAAAGCAAACGTCATACTGGGATGCATTAACAAGTGTGTTGTAAACAGGACACGAGAAGTCATTCTTCCGCTCTACTCTGCGCTGGTTAGGCCTCAACTGGAGTATTGTGTCCAGTTCTGGGCACCGCATTTCAAGAAAGATGTGGAGAAACTGGAGAGGGTCCAGAGAAGAGCAACAAGAATGATTAAAGGTCTTGAGGACATGACCTATGAAGGAAGGCTGAAAGAATTGGATTTATTTAGTTTGGAAAAGAGAAGACTGAGAGGGGACATGATAGCAGTTTTTAGATATCTAAAAGGGTGTCATCAGGAGGAGGGAGAAAACTTGTTCACCTTAGCCTCTAATGATAGAACAAGAAGCAATGGACTTAAATTGCAGCAAGGGAGATTTAGGTTGGACATTAGGAAAAAGTACCTAACTGTCAGGGTAGTTAAACACTGGAATAAATTGCCTAGGGACGTTGTGGAATCTCCATCTCTGGAGATATTTAAGAGTAGGTTAGATAAATGTCTATCAGGGATAGTCTAGACAGTATTTGGTCCTGCCATGAGGGCAGGGGACTGGACTCGATGACCTCTCGAGATCCCTTCCAGTCTTAGAGTCTATGAATCTATGAATGGGTAGATGCTTTATAATCCTTAGCTGGCGATCAATATTGGTCATTCCTGGGAAATTTAAGATGTCCTGTGTTGATCACGATGGAAGCATATGCAGACAAAATCCTCAGATTACACAGAGCATAATTTTTTAATTATTATATTCTGGTAATGTCCAGAAGCCCCAGTTGGGGTTTTGGCCCCAGTATGCTACATGTACACATATGCACGAACACACATTTGTATGGACAGTCCCTGCCCCGAACAGCATACAGTCCAAATTAAGATAAAACAGAAGTAATGCGCATGCAAGACAATTGAAGGGAGGGAAGGGCAAGACACACCAACAAAAATAGCCAACCTGCAAATATAGAAAATTAATATTAAAATGACAGAATGCAGTTTTTTAAAAGCAGGTTATTATTGAATTTAGTCAAAACTGAAACAGCACAAAGCTTAGGCCATACTTCAACAGTTTCTGTGTCAAAAGCATTCACTCATCATAGCCTTTTCTTTCACCATGTCAACATTTTAGCATGTCTTTGGACACTGACTTATTTAAGGACTAACTGAATCTTTGTTTGTTTTTTCTCCAAAGGAGATTCTGCTTACTCAGCCACCATCTAAACCAATCCGGAGGAAATTCCGTTCCGAAAATCAGATGTTGGAAAACCAGGAGCTTACTCCCACTAGCAGTGTGACCTCTTCCGTGCCTGCAGTCAAACCCCATCTTCCAGCCCAAAAGTAAATCACACACCTAAAAACTACATCAAGCTGCATCATGAGCTATGACTTGACTGTTTGTTTTTTGCCTCCTTCTCATATTTAATGATTGAATGACTCAGGGCATTGGTAATGAGATACAGACCTCAGCTCTTGATTGCCAATTCAAATGCAGCCCAGGTCAGTAGTGACCAAAAATTGTTAACATCTGATAGCTGAACAATGCCCTCTTTGAAATGCACGTGATGGTTTCAATCAACAAATATGTGTCCACATCACAAAAGCTACCACTCAGCTACCCCTTGTAACAAGGTGGCAGGGATCTTGTGTTGACCTTGTTAGCAGGTGTTTGAAGCCTGCATAATGCTGCTGAAGTTGTGTTCACTCCTATTGGCAGTTCTGACTTGTTAACCAACCAGGAGATGAGCATCCAGGGAGTGGCTCCAAATCCCTTCAGTCTTGTCATCATAATAAGATGGCAGTTCTCCACAGCCAGGAACTAAACTTCAACACAGTCTCAGTTACACAGGCATTCACAACGCTGAACAACCCCACTGGTCAGGTGTTTGCAAATGCAGTGGCTGAGGAGTACAACACTGCTTTCAGCACCACTTCAGCCATAGTGTAGGTGTGCCAAAATTCTCTGACACAACTGGTCAGACTAAGCACTTCTCTTCAGTCCCAAGCATGCTAAGACGCCGCCATTGGTACGACTAAGTTGAGGGTAGGTAGTGTCAAAGGGTCTTCACTGATACTGAGCAATAGATAGTTATAATGTTCTACTCCATCAAAGAGAGGCCCAAACACTGAAAAGCAATATTTCCCCCATCTATTCTGCAACCTCATTGGCTCCAACAGTTTACAACAACGAAATATAGAAAGGGGTCTGTCAAGCTGTCAGGAGTCAAGAAAGGCTTTCACCTTCCGCCTAGGGGAGATGTCGATCAGAAAATGATTACAATAGATGTTTAATGCTCACTTCTAGATCCATCCCAAAGAAAAGAGTGTAACATCAGTATGAGTTGAGCCATAAATCTCCTGGGATAATCTTATCATTGCTATGATGACTATGAGATCTAGAGTCAGCATGCTACAGTTATTGCCAGTGTGCAGATTGAAAGCATAGATACTGAAATCACCAGGACCAAAGAGTCTTAGTGACTCCAGTAACTGTAATGCAGGCACAAGTGATGGAGTGGGAAAAGGGCTGTATTCAGGCAAATTTATTTTATCCCAGGATTCATATGCGAGGTGAGTGCAGTTGAATCTTTCTTAGGGTTTGCACATCTCCTGCAGCTGAAGTTGTACACAAAAAACAAGGCTGTGCTTAGCCCAAATCCTCTGTGTCTCATCAACAGATTGTCTAGGGATGTTGTGGAAGCTCCTTCGCTGGAGGTTTTCCAAAGGAGGCTGGCTAGCCATCTGTCTTGATGGTTAAACGCAACAAATCCTGCATCTTGGCTGGGGAGAAGATTAAATGAC
Source organism: Gopherus flavomarginatus (assembly GCF_025201925.1). Taxonomy (NCBI): domain Eukaryota; kingdom Metazoa; phylum Chordata; order Testudines; family Testudinidae; genus Gopherus; species Gopherus flavomarginatus. Next base: position 230,295,650 of record NC_066617.1, on the reverse strand, counting down.
CCTTGGTCCCTTCTAACCCTATGATTCTATGATTTTGCACCACGTAATCTAAGCCAAAACCAGGCCAGCTAAGTCATCCAGTCAATTCTTCACAATACGTATACAATCAAGCTGTTGAGGGCCTGAATCTGTGCTACATAGGGATGTGAAAGGTTAACTGGTAAGCATTAGGTTTACTGTTAACCGACCTTAACCATTAACCCGCTACTTGCCAGCCAGAGCAACCCCAGCCTGGTGGCCATGCACCCGCCAGAGGGACTCCAGCCCCGGCTGCCTCAGTTAAACAATATAATTTTAATTGTTTAACCGATTAACTTTTTTAAAACAATATTTACATCCCTAGTGCTACATAACTTGGAAGATTAAAATAGAAAATAGAGCTCCTGAGATGACCAGAGAATGCTTGTACATGTTTTTTGGGGTCCAAGGAAAATTGCATCACCTGCTAACATCCCTAGTCAGCCCTTTCTGATGCAGATGTTTGTATTTTCTCCAAAACATTTACGTGACCACATAGAGATATCTGTATGCTTTGATTTATTTTATTTTATTTTTTAATTTTATTATAAAGATTGATTGGGGCAGAATGTAGATAAACAGGTAGGCGAAAAGGTGAAAAATAATAGCAAAAGGGCCAACCTATTAAAAGAAACAGGCACAGGTTCTATTGCAAAGATCACAGCTGTCCGCTCTGTTCAGAGAAAGAGCTAACTTCGGCTTTTCCCAACTGGTTGCCACTATGCACTCTCTTTAAATATGCATCTGTCTTAGATCACGTTGTCATTAAAGAGCTGCTGACACCTCAAGTACAACTTTAAAATGTCTATTTAGAAACAGTTCTTCATATCTAACCTATATTTATCATATTTCCCTTTCCTTGTTTTTTTTTATTACTAGCAACATTTGCATTTAAACAAATGTTTTGTTTCTTTAAGAGTCATGGACAGATGAATAATGTTCATAATTGATCGATCTGAAGTCCCATTTCTGTGTGTGACATCACAATTAGCTGTGTTGGAAATAACTGGTATGAACATGGAAGATTAGTACTTCAAGCATAGAAAAAAGCATCAGAAGCAACTAAACTCTTGAAAAAACAAAGATTTTATTTTCATGCAGATGTTCTTAATAATAAATGATTAAAAGATACTAAAAATAAGTAAAATTGTTTCTAAATAGAATGTTCTGTACATTTTCCATTCGGCATCAGTGAGTTTTAACCCCAATTAAGTGTCTGAAAACAATAGTAGCAAGGATATTGCAGTAAATACAAGTACTGTACATTGAAAATAAAATAGTTGAAATGGGCCTAAAATAGGTTGATGGTTCAGATTAAAAAATGAGACCATTTTGCTTTTGAATCACCCATCTGATTCAGTCAACACTTATTCATTACATTTTCTTGTAAATTTTTATCTTTTTCTTTTGATTTAGGTTCAGTACACATGTCCATAAAGTGGATGTCTGTTCTCCTGGGCACAATCACTGTTGAGGCTCTGTTCATTGCAATGTTTTGTATTTATCTCCAGCAGACAGTCTTCCAAGCAGAAGAGGGCTATTCAGACGGCTATTCGTAAAAACAAAGAAGCCAATGCGGTGCTTGCCAGGTTGAACAGCGAACTCCAGCAGCAACTGAAGGTAAAGAACGCATTGAATATCACAATTACAAGGCTTGATGCAATCGGTTGTTTTTCACCACTGGCTGAGGATCTTGTTCCTCTTTATAGATGAAACCTACTGCTTTGTTTCCAGACTCTCTTTTGAAAGAGTGGCTACGCTGTACCTTTAGGGATGAGTGGCCTGTATAAGAAAATGTGTTAACTTAAGTGCAAAGGGCTGTGTTGTCGATTGGATTGAGTTTAAATGATAATTCTTGTATTTTGAATGCTTCAGGAGCATTTAATGCTGTCTCCTCATGCCTGAGAGGAACTCAGACATAGTTTTCTTTGTCCTGATCAGTTGTTATTTAGCTTCTTACATTCAGTCATTCAGTATACAAAGTATTGGCTGTACTGTTGCCTTAGATAAGCTTCTCAGAATGATTTTAAAACACTATCCATTGGCTTTTATTTGAGAACTTCTTGGAGTATTTAAATTGGTAAGTTCCTGATAAAAATAAATTCTACTCTTTTTAATTGTCCAATCATGAAGTCAATAAATTCCTTTAATTTTTCTTCTGCTGAAGCTTCATGTCACTTACATAGACTATTATATTCTATGTAAGAAGATCTGAATGTACTGGGAATCCTTTCAGAGATCATCAACGCTGCTTGCCAATCAGTCAGAGAAGACTGCTGTTGCTTTTCCCTACTGGGTTGAAAGTGCCACCTTCTGCAGCACTTCCAGCTCTATAATCGTCTGGAAATGTGAGACCAGGACCAGAAACTGAACCCTGATAGCGCAGTGGGCGCCACTGAGTTGGTCTGCCTTGACCATCTTTCCTTCATTTAGCATTCCTCTGCATCTCTGTCACACTCCTGAGAAATTCCCATGCTATATTTTTCCTAGCTTCACATCCCACCCCACTCACTCAACATCCCATGTTACAACCACCTTCCTTGGATCAGGACTGAAGTATGATTCCACATAGGAGTTTATCATTACCACTATTCCTGAATTGTCTACAAGGATCTCAGGAGCAGTGCAAGGCAGACTCTCCCTACCAGAGCTGAGTATGCGACCCTCAATAGCAAGGTAAAAAGAGGAAATGTGGCCCAGTGGACTGACCTTGGGGAAGGATGTCACACTCGTAAGTTTTAATAGTAAACACTTTGCCACCATTACATTTTTGACGCTATGGTAATTATATACCCCCCATTTGCACATCTGAGCACCTTACAGTCTTTACTGTACTGATCCTCACAAGACTCCAATTAGGTCAGGTCGTGCTGCTAACCCCAGTTTACAGGCAGGGAACTGAGAGATACAGTTGCATGCCAGGGTCACACAGGAAGTCTGTTTTGGAGCAGGGAATTGAACCCAGGTGTCTCAAGTCTATGCACTCACCACTGAGCCCTTCCTCTCATCAGCCAGGTTGGGAAAGTCCCTGGCCTCTCTGCTCATTTCCCCATCTGTAAAAAGGGAATAATTCTACTTATCTCAGTAGGTTGTTGTGAGGGTTAATTGTCTAACATTTATATGGTGCCTTGAAACTATAAAGCGTGATGTAAGTGGTATGAACTTGAGATCTGTAGTAAATGCCAGCTGTTACTAGACTACTCTTTAATAATGCAGCTTTGTATGCGTGGAAGTCACAAAAGTTACAGCATTTCTTTTTTCTCTGTGCTCTAGGAAGTTCACAAAGAACGAATTGCATTGGAGACTCAGTTGGAACAGCTTCGTCCTGTAACTGTCTTGTGACCTTCAGTACACTATTTAATGGCAATAAATGGACATTTGTGCCAAGAATTTTTGACTCTATTAGCACAACAATGTAAAGTCTATGTAAAGTTTTCACTAAGGCAAAGTGGAATGTGAGTTGGGTTTGTTGGCTTTTTTTTGCACACCACCTTGCACATTTTCCCTTTCAGATGAAGAGGGTAGATGAGATAAATGTCAAACCATAGGATATGTCTAAGAAATGAAAGTTGTTTCCGACTTGTCCTTCAGGATATTACAAAATGCAGTTAATCACCAAAATTAGTCGTCTAACTCTGAAATTATTAGTGGTTTATTTAAAGAATTCCTGATTTATGTACTTTCTTGAGAACCTATTATTAAAAGTTTCATGCATTCTTCTTTATATTTAAAGTTCCTATTCTAAGGTGGTTTCTTGGACGTTTCTGATTTCATATAGGTTTATACCAGGAAGTAGTGTCTGTGGTTTTAAAACACAAAAGAGAATAAAAATAATTGTACAGATAGTCTATATTCACAATCAGCTGTCACTTAATTGTCTTTTTCGTGCCATTTATGATTATTGGTCATTTACGTCGTATAAATATTGCAGGGTTTGTGTTTTATAAGTTAAAAATCATGTGAAAATGCAGTTTTGAGAACTAAAAGGTGTTGAAACCTGCTGATTTTAGAAACTTTTTTTTAAGCTATACCCACAGGGAAAGTTAGAAATGGGCATGTTTCTCTGTATGTAATTAATGTGTGCTTGTTAAAATAACAGCATTGTAATTTTGCGACTGGAAGTTAAAATGAAGCATACTGTATATTGTGCTTGTCTTTGGAGACATGGGTTTTATTTCACATTTGTTTGCATTGGTCTGCATTCCTGTTTTACCAGCTATTGCGTTTTTAAAGGACCTGAACTAGATGTTTGATTCCAAATGAAATAAACATATGTATATGCTCTAGGTAGGATTTTTAATGACTATGATATGAAGAAATGAATCCTACAAGGGTTTGTCCATTGAGTGGCCTTAATACCGCACAGGAGAGGCTCCTTACAGGATGAGGCTCCCAGGACCTTTCCCTTCTCCAAAGGGAGAGTCAAAGACTATAGTACGCTATCTGGGTCTGATCCAGGGCCAGTTGAAGTCAATGGATATCTTTCCATTGACTTCAGTGGACATTGGATTAAGTCCTCTATGAGACTTTCTTACAATGGAAACTTTCTAGTGAAATTTTTAGTTATTGGGCCAATCCTCTTATAACAGGTAGTTTTAGAAGTAATGAAATCAGCCTGTCCCCTTTGACATATGCCTCATTGATAAATACATAGCATGCACACCGTCCTATTTCTTTCCTTCCCTCCTTGCAGCCCCACATGAGATGCATTGTGTAGTTCATTGCTCAGGATGTAAACTAAGCGTCTGCATTAAGTTTGCAAAAGTTCTGCATACATTTTCTTCTATTATTTTTGATGTTTTATCCATTTTGTTTTGGAATGCTCCCCAAGGGTGGGTTAGAAATAACTAGCCAGTCTCCGGTCAGGATACAGTGCAAAATGGATAAATATGAAAAAGCTGTAGCGGAATAGCAGAGCAGCCAGAAGCTTTATCGAGACGTAAAACAAGAATGACATCAATGTAAATGTTTAAAGTTGACATGGTGACTGAACAGACTCCCTTGGCTGAAGTTTATATGCATTCAGAGTTTATAAAACATTATTCCAATGTTGGGAAGGCAGTCCTCACATTTGTAAAACTATGTTAACTGAAAGTTTGTTTGGTAATACGTCACTCCTTAGCTAGCTAACCACTGTTCATGTCTATGACAAAGAACTGAATTTTTGGATTTCTGACTTCTTCTGTGTTAATGCTCTGCAGTTGGAATCAGAGAGATGACCATGGCTTGTGACTAAATGAAGTTAGAATCACATCTTCTCCTAGTGAGCTGCAGAAGAAATCTGCCATCATCTTCCCTATTAGGAACAATGTTCAGAACTTACACCAGTCATTCTTAGAGAGACAAGGGGGTGAGGTAATATCCTTTATTGGACCTACTTCTGTTGTTGAGAGAGAGAGATGTTTTGTAGCTCAAAAGCTTGTCTCTGTCACCAGCAGAAGTAGTTCCAATGAAAGCTATTACCTTACCCCCCTTGTCTCTCTAATATCCTGGGACCAACACTACATACACAAGTCATTCTTTTCATTTACGAAATTGAATTGTTAGATCTGAGTGAGGTTAAATTTTTTTTAATTCTTGTTTCGTCATTTTATTAAGTAACAAAGTGACAATTTTAAAGGACAGAGGTGGGTGGCACTTTCCCATATTTGTGATCCAGAATGTTTGGAGAAAGGTTTTCAACTCTTAAGAAATGTGTAAATGTTTCATTAAGCACTTTGGGTGAGATTCTGCAGACCTTACTCATGTTGAGTAGGACCTTATTTCACAAGAAGCCTCATTTATTTCCGTGGGACTACTCATGGAGTAAGATGCTACGCTTAAGTAAGGGTGGAGAAAAGTAGTCCATAGGGCTTTTACAAAGATCTGTCATGCAAAGTACTATTATAATTATTCTTTATACTATGAATCGGGATACCTGGATGACCATCAATGGAAAATGTTACTTAGGTTTGGTCTACACTAGCAACTTATGTTGATATAACTATGTCGCTCAAGGGTGTGGAAAGTTCACACCCCTGAGCAGGGCAGTTGTAGTGACCTAACTCCTGGTGTAGACAGCCTTATGTTGATGGGAGAGTGTCTTCTGTCAACATAGCTACCACCTTTTGGGTGGTGGAGTACCTACACTGATGGGAGAAGGCCTCCTGTCACGGTAGGTAGTCTCTTCACTGAAGCGCTACAGCAGCACTGCTGCATCAGTGTAGCTGTGCCACTGCTGCCTTTTAAGTGTAGACAGGCCCATAGTCATCCTGAATCATAGGGATTAATACATAGAAGGGTTTATACCATTTCTGATGCTGAGCTTTTAGAGCTGCATTCTAGTGTTCTACTGAGCTCAAGAGGCCATCCTAATTCAGTCATTTTATGTGTTTATTATATTATTGATGATGATGTACCACTTTACACAGTGTGGAAAGCAAAATAGCAGGGGAAGAGTTAAGACATGTTTTATCTCTGAAGCTCGACATCAGGAAGTAAGTTACTTGGAGTATCTTCCTAGTACTTTGACAGTTCTGATAGTCTACAGAATATGTAAAATCTGCGCCTGCTGTTATTTTGATTAAAAAAAAAAAGTAATGGGAGTTACAGGTGCTCAGCCCCTTTGAAAATCAGGCCATTTATTTAGGTGCATATGATGATGTACCACTTTACACAGTGCCTAAGTCCCATTTTCAAAAGTGCCTAAGTCCCATTTTCAAAAGTGCTCTAGGCCTTTAGAAGCTTAAGTCCTGTTAACTTTCAATGAGACATAAGGAAAAGATGTCAAAAGTGCTTAAGTGGCGTAGGACTTTCAATGAGACATAGATTCCTGAGCTCCTAAGTCACTTTTGAAAATGTGACTTTGGCTCCTATTTCACATAGGCAATTTGAAAATTGTAGCCTTAGGCTAAACTTTTCAAACATGGGTGCCTAAAATTAAGCACTTGTAATGGCCTGATTTTCAGAAGTCCTGAACATCCATAAATCCTGTTGAAGTCAATGGGAACAAAGTGCTAAGAACTGTTTGAAAATCAGGCCATTTTATTTCTGTTCTAAATGTATATAATGGCTCAACAGCAGACACAATGAACAAGTTGTGGGGACCTGTTTAAAGATAGAACAGTCTGACTATACAATCCCAGAACATTGTTTAAAGATATTAAATATTAAAGATTAATGTTCTGGTTATTAAACTAGTATTAGGACACCATGGAAATTTATATAACATCTTTAATTATGGCTCCCATATTGCTGGATTTAAAAATATCGATCATTAGCAAGTTCAGCCCTGTAGTTTAGGTTTAGTGTAGGTACTCCACCACCCAAAAGGTGGTAGCTATGTTGACAGAAGACACTCTCCCATCAACATAAAGCTGTCTACACCAGGAGTTAGGTCACTACAACTGCCCTGCTCAGGGGTGTGAACTTTCCACACCCTTGAGCGACATAGTTATACCAACATAAGTTGCTAGTGTAGACCAAACCTAAGTAACATTTTCCATTGATGGTCATCCAGGTATCCCGATTCAGAAATGTCAGTTTTAACTTGAAACATTATTTCCAAGCACAGTTTTATAGGATGGGAGCTGGTCACTTCAGCGAGAGGAACTTTTTCTGCTTTCTTCTAAACATTCCAAGCTTCATATTGTACTCAGGGTCTCGGAGCATATCTTGTCATTTCACATACTACGCTTGCAGATGCAAGCAGGGTAGACAATTTTATTTAGGTGGTGGCCTGGCCTAAAATTAGAAATAATCTTGAGATGCAATGAAGGAGGTTAGTGACTGAGGGTATGTCTACATCTACAATTTTGCAGCGCTGGTTGTTACAGCTGTATTAGTACAGCTGTATAAGGCCAGCGCTGCAGAGTGGCCACACTTACAGCAACCAGCGCTGCAAGTGGTGTTAGATGTGGCCACACTGCAGCGCTGTTGGGCGGCTTCAAGGGGGGTTCGGGGAACGCGAGAGCAAACCGGGGAAGGAGACCAGCTTCCCCGCGGTTTGCTCTCGCGTTCCCCGAACCACCCAGCAAACCGCTGGGAAGGAGACCTGCTTGCTCGGGGTTCAGGGAACGCGAGAGCAAACCGGGGAAGGAGACCAGCTTGATTACCAGAGGCTTCCTCAGGTATGCTGGGATACCTGCTTATTCCACGGAGGTCAAGAAAAGCGCTGGTAAGTGTCTACACTTGATTACCAGCGCTGGATCACCAGCGCTGGATCCTCTACACCCGAGACAAAACGGGAGTACGGCCAGCGCTGCAAACAGGGAGTTGCAGCGCTGGTGATGCCCTGCAGATGTGTACACCTCCTAAGTTGCAGCGCTGTAACCCCCTCACCAGCGCTGCAACTTTGTGATGTAGACAAGCCCTGAGTTTTTCATACCTCAAACCTAACAAGACTTGGAGGACAATCATTTGCATTACAGAACTACCTTGGGGCGTGGTTGTGATTTGGAACTCTTCACAAGAAGCTTTAGGATAAGCTTAATATGGCAATTCTCTCTCCCTGTTGTAGAAGCTGCTTCCGCCAAGTTTAAATCCCAGATCATGACAAAGACAGTTTGTAAAAGCTTCCAGTCGGAAAGGGAGGAGCGTCACTTCTCCAGCACTGCCAGTCCTTTAGCCTTCAGCACATATACACCTTAATTGACAAGAAGTAGTTGTCGTTATAAAAGTCAGGATGGGAAAGAGGGATAATGAACCCACATATTTTAGCAACTAGAGTGAAAACTTATTTTTTCAAGACATGACTATCCCAAATGAGAAGAAATATATATTTTGAAGCTTTTCTTTATCTTCATGAAACTATGTATTACATTTTGTCTGCTATTGATCATTTGATATAAAACTCGTATTGGAAGCCTTATTGTTAATCTAAAATTTTCAAAAAGTTCCCCTCAGGTTACTATATATTTGTATATTTACTTATACAGTGTAGTTGATAACCATATTCCAGAAGACTTGTTTTCACAGCTGCAGAAATGTTAGTGTGGTAGATTGCAAGATATACAACATTCTATACTATGCACATCCAATTTTGGAAAATGTATATGGTATGAAACTGGGTGCTATGTTAAAATAAAAAGCTACAATAGCTTCCAATTGTCTCGCTACTTGTATTTTGTTGAGGATGTCATTTGTACAGATGATATGAAAAGAGAAAAGAAACTTTTGGCATGGAAAGATGCTGTGTTGAAATGGCTGACCTTTGAGTATTTAATTTGCAAACACATATGCCAAGGGGTGGGTGTGAGAGAGAGAGAGAGAGACTATTAAAAAGTTTAGAGTGAAATCCTGGCCCTGTTGACCTCAGTGGAGTCAGGACTTCACTCTTACTTTGCAAAAGTTCACCTTGCCACAAAGTTAACTACTAAATGGAACCAGTTTTAACTTTTAAGAATGTGCCTAGTATAAACACCAGTAAGGAAGAATAATTGTATTAAGGTGGTCTGAGGGTGCATAAGCAGGAGTAATGGGATAAAATGATAAGCAAATAAGTAAATTAAGCACAGTGTTTTCTCTCATTCAACCTAACGGTGAATTCTGTTAGACTGTAAAAAAGTGCTGGGTGCCCCATCACTTGAGACAATAAAAATCAGACTGGACAGATCACTATACAATAGGTATTTGGAGAACAATCTTTCATTGGCAGAGAGATAGACTAATGGATTATTTCAGTATCTTGGCTACTGTGATTTGTATTGCTTAACTTCACTGCTATCCAAAGAATGGGGTTTTAAAAGAGGAAATAATTAGTGATGAGTTGTAAATAAATTCTTACAGTATTAAGGTGTGACAAGGGATGCTTTATTAGCCCAAAAATATGTCTCGTGCATGTGAGGAACAAAGCCAAGGCACTAAGAACTTGTGAATATACTGTAGGGAGCAATTATGCATTGACAACAGGATGGATTTAGATGATTCTTCCATTCTTTAATTTTTATGCTTCTATGATATTCTGGGGAGCCTTAATTTGATTCTAGTTTGGCTCCCCAAGTTTAAATGAATATTTTTAACATACTCTTTTCCCTCTTTTTCTTTTACAAGTATCCTTCCACTATGGAAAACCTTTATTAGTGAAAGAATGAGGGGAAAGTGGGGAAAAAAAGCTAAAGACTTTTTTCTCTTCAATTTATTACATTGAAAATAATTCTCTTTTCATACCAGTTTCCTTAATTGTAAATCTCCATCCATGGTCCTCCCTTTCTAGTCTGTCCATTGTGTCCTCTTCAGACTTGACCAGCATTTTCCTGAGAGTTCTGAGCCTCAAGTGGGTCTATTATTATGCAAGGGGAGAGAAATGAAATAGCTTAATTTCCCTGAACAAGAGAAAAAGTGAGTTGGACCTATGCCTGCTCAAGGACTGGTCAGACCACAATAAGGGTGTCAATCAGCACCCAGACAGCCACAGTCCCAATCCAAAATAAAATCCAGGGTCTGCCACGTAGACGGGTTGAGCGAGAAACCACATGGGATAATTTCATAATTGTACTGGTGGCGATATAATAGTATGGACTGTGCATATTTAGCATGTAAATGTGGAAGTCACCCGGTTGCTAAATTACATTAAAGAATATGAGGTTAGTTGGAGGATGGCCCTGTGCTCCAGAGAGATGGTATCCTAGACAATATCAGTAGGACTCATTTTAAATGCTGCATACTGCACCTGGTCTATTTGGAGGTGGGGAGGAGGTCTTCTACCTAACGTCCCCAAAGCCACTGCAAAGATAGTAGGACCCAGGCCTTCACCAACAATTTCCCCTTCCGGTACTCCATATCCTCAGTTCATAGTGATATTTCTCAACCCTCTAATCCATTATTCTATGGCTATTGTAGGAGGTGCAGCTGCCGTAGTTGGAAGTATACAGGCAGGAACCACCAGGGCAGGGTGCAAAAACCATTTACTGTATACAAACCAGGCCCCCAAGACAGACAAAATTCTAAAATAAACTGGGAATCCACTTGCCAATGCTACCCAGACACTCGCTCCCAGTCCCAACCATACAAACAGGCATAACAAAATGGCAAAAATGTGTATGACCATTTGGTAGTGGAGTACAAGATGCAGTGTGTGTTAATGTTCAGGGTCTTAGAGGAAAAGAAGGGGCACTTTATCATGTCTGTCCACACTGACAGCACCCAGAGAGAAGGCAGAAAAGAAACGCTGATAAGATGCAATACTCACACTTCTTAGGCCCCACAGAGAAAAGCCTTTTAAAAAGCTTTGCTGGCTTCAGCTTTGTAAGGTTTAGATGCAAGGCTGCCACTTGATATCCAAATCATTTTGTTCCCAGGTCAGTCAAACAATCAAGCAGTTCATTCTGTTTGTCATAGATTTAGGGTGTGTTAAGCTAGTCATACCTGCATTCATCAGGCTGGCACAAAGCTTGCATTGTTTACTATAAATTCCACACTCTTATCTTAGAGGGGGAAAAAAAAACCTAATGGATGATCTCACCTGTGTCTTAGTTCACAAATCACCATTTTTCCTAAAAGATACTACATTCTGAACTTGAACCAGTGATATTAATGGATTTGAGAGCAGAACATCTTTCATTTGCATTGGGTCTCAAAGGCATAATTTTTCAAAAGTTATTAGTGATTGTGGGTGCCCAATGTGAGACACTGTTCACTCCCCCTCTGAAAATCAGGCCCTTTTAAAGGTGTCTCACACTGGGCCAGCCAAATTCACTAGTCACTCTTGAAAATTTAGGCCAAAATATTTCATAATATGTGTAGTGAAAATGGCTCTTCTTGGCAACATTCTATTCCTAGGATTTAGCAGCATACCAGCTGGCAAAAAAACTTGCCAACATGAGCTCTTGTGCTCATTACTCTCCAAACCAGTAGACAAACTCATATATTGCAAAACGTGCTGTCATGGTATAATTCCCCACTCTGAACCTTAGCGTCCAAAAGATGGGGTACCAGCATGAATTCCCCTAAGCTCAATTACCAGCTTAATACTTGTAGCGCTGCCACCAACCAGGAATTCCAGTGCCTGGTACACTCTGGTCCCCCCAAAACCTTGCCTGGGGACCCCCAAGACCCAGACCCTCTGGATCTTAACACAAGGAAAGTAAACCCTTTCCCCCCGTTGCCTCTCCCAGGTTTCCCCTCCCTGGGTTATCCTGGAAGATTACTGTGATTCAAACTCCTTGAATCTTAAAACAGAGGAAAATTCACCTTCCCCCTCCTTCTCCCTCCCGCTCCCAGACTCTCCCTGAGAGAGAAAGTAATCCTAACACAGAGAGAAATTAATCTTTCTCTCCCCCTTCCCTCCTTTCTCCCCACCAATTCCCTGGTGAATCCAGGCTCCGTCCCCTGGGATCTCACACCAGAATAAAAAAACAATCAGGTTCTTAAACAAGAAAAGCTTTTAATTAAAGAAAGAAAAACCAGTAAAAATTATCTTTGTAAATTTAAGATGGAATATGTTACAGGGTCTTTCAGCTATAGACACAGGGAATACCCTCCCAGCCTAAGTATACAAGTACAAATTAAAATCTTTTCAGCAAAATACAAATTTAAACTCCTTCCAGCCAAATACACATTTGAACTCCTTCCAGCCAAATACACATTTGCAAATAAAGAAAACAACCATAAGCCTAACTCACTTTATCTACCTAGTACTTACTGTTCTGGACATATAAGAGACTGTATCAAAGAGATTGGAGAGAAACCTGGTTGCACGTCTGGTCACTCTCAGAACCCAGAGAGAACAACAACCAAACACTAACAGCACACACAAAAACTTCCCTCCCTCAAGATTTGAAAGTATCCTATTGGTCCTCTGGTCAGGTGACAGCCAGGCTCACTGAACTTGTTAACCCTTTACAGTCAAAAGAGACATGAAGTACTTCTGTTCTATTAACCCTTAACTATCTGTTTATGACAGGTGCTTTCTTAGAACTGTGTTGTCAGTTAATTACTACCAGGGATACCAAACCAGAAACCTAGCTCAGTGCATCCAATAATATGAGGAAGGCTTCGATCTGGGGCTGAACTTCATAGCTCAGGGCCTTCGCTATTAATTACCCGATTAATTTGACATACTAACATTGATATTTAAACACACTGCAAAGGGTGCTACCATAATATAAATATTTACTTTTACCATCTTTTTAACAGCTGCTCCATTCAGATGACATTTGAAGAAGTGCACCAGAGCTTCTCTAGTGACTGGAAGAACACACTATGCTACTCTGCAGGACACATCTGTGCACACAGTTGACCTAAGTTAATGCATGTTCTTACTCAGATTTTACTCATCCAGGCTTTCTTACTTCTTTCCATTGTTTGTTACACCCATGTTGCTTCTCGTCTTAATTTAGGCTCTGACCCTGCAGTTAGTAGCATGTTGACAGAGTGCTGAGCCAGTGTGGAGCCTCACTGAAGTCATGTGCAGCAGTCCACCCACACACAATCAATTGCAGCATCATGGCCTTAGACTGTAATTGACAAGGAGTATCCTTTTAATCTCTGTACAGCACCCAATACAACAGGCCTCTGAATCTCATTAGGACCTCTAGGGCATTACTATAAAGTAAATAATAATAATGTCCCGCCCTTAGAAATGTGAATCGCAGGTTTCTACATGGATGGTGAAGGTTATGTAAAGAACGCAGATGATTACTTCTCATATTATGGGTCACTCCTAAATCAGGCTCCCACAGCCCTCCCCGGTTAACTGCTTGTCTGGTTTCAAGCTTTTCTTTCAGGACCAGTTGTAGACTTTTGGAAAGCGATTTTTGCAGAGCAACTGTGAAGTGGTTAGATATGAAGGTGGGTATTTTGGCCACGTATCAGTTTTAACTGGATTGGGTTTGTATAGGCTGCTCATCTGTGTATTTCCTTGGCTTTTATCCTTAGTGTTTGTATATGTCAAATATTTGTGAAAGCACCTTGAGCCAATGAGAATAGGCTCTCTTAATACATAATTATAAACACATTAAATATGCTGTAGGCAGAATTTGGAAGCAAGCAAACAAATAGAAACCCCATAATAATTAGGCATGGAGGAATTGCCACACCAGATTGGTCCATCTCATCCAGTATGTTGTCTCTGACAGCGGCCAGTGCCAGAGGCTTCAGAGGAAGGTGCAAATACCCCACTTTTGACAATAATGGAATAACCTGCCCAAAGGAAAGTTTCTTCCCTTTCCCCACAAATTAGTGGTTGGCTTATACTTGAAAGGAAAGGTCCATATCCATCATTTTTAAATTTTCTCTTTAACTGTATACATCTATAACCCTATCTGAATCCTACTAAATGCTTGGATTAAATGAGATCTTGTGGCAATGAATTCCATGGGTTAATTACACACTGTAAAAAAAAATTAACTATTTTAAAATTGGTTGCTTTTCAATTTCATTGCCTCCATTTTGTAGCATAAGAAATGGTAAATAGGAGGGTGATGGCCTCCATTTGGCCAACACACTGGGAATTGAATCGAGGAACTTGTAATGGGTTGTTCACCCCACACCAGCCCTGAAGGGGTAAAGTGGCCCAGAACAGGCCAATTAACCTTCCTTTACCAACTCTGTCCTTTACAAACACTAATTGCAGATGGGCTAGGTTTATAAAGGGAGGAAGTTTGGAATAGCAGGGGGCTGCAGAGGGAGAGTCTGCAGTCACTCTTTGGAAGCAGAGGGACAGGAGGAGAGGAGGAAACCCAGAAGGGAGAATAAATTCTGGAATCCTAGTCCTGGAAGAAGGGTCAAGCCCAGAGGAGTTGTGGAGAAAGACAGCCTGAGAAGGCAGGGGTAGACAGAAGCCCAAGGAAACCACAGAAAGGAAGAGAACTGTGTAGACCATGGCTGCTGGTTATAGGGTCGCTGGGCTGGAACCCAGTGCAGAGGGAGGGCATGGGTTTCCCTACCAGTCACTGGGCAGTGGCACAGGATTACTGGACATGCCAACCACCCAGCTGGTCCAGCAAGATTTTGCTACACCAGAAGTGAAGGGTCTATATAGTGACCTAGGTGGAGGGCTGAGTTGCAAAGAGAGAGAACACTACAGCAATGGGGTGAGATGGACAGGGGGCACCATATGGGAAGAAAGCTGCTATGCCACGCCTGGACAGAAGGAGGTGCTCTTGTAGTGAGCAAACACCCATTACAGAAGTAAAAAGCACAAGCTGCTACAACTTGAACTGAAAAGCCAGTGCTCCTCAGTGGGTGGCATAATAACTCATAGTCTGCTGATTGATACAGATGGGGCTCTGTGATACACACTCACGACCGGGTTACAGGAGCTCCAGGTTTAGCTTCCCTGGATTTGGGATAGCTTTGCATGTCCCTTCTTATTCATCTCTTGTCTGCACAAAAGATTCCCAATCTTTTCAACCTCTCTCCATAGGGCAGCCTTTCCTTTCCTCTGATTGTTTTTGTTGCCTATCTCTGGACCGCTACTGTGTCTGGTTTATCACTTTTTTTGGACTAGGATGACCAAAACTGAACAAAGGTTGGCTGATTCATTCTTAAAGCAGGAATCTACTTTGAAAAGCGAGCCTGTGTTCCATGTTTATCGAATCCCAACAGTTTCTAATTTCTTTGTTTACAAGTAAAAATATGTTTCTTTCTAACTTCCAGCCCTGCAAACACAAGCTGGGATCCTGAAAGTCAAGCTATATCCTTTTTTCATTGTGTATCGTTACCAATAGATTAGGTGGATGCAAACCAAATTCTGCCTGCAGTAATATTTGTTCAATACCATCGGCTACAGGGTTTGTACAAGTGTAATTGATTGGAATTTAGTAAATCATTCCATTAATGTACAAGAGGGAATAGAATCAAGCTCACTCCCCATAGCTATGCTGGCTGACCAAGGCCAGCTCTAGCTTTTTTGCTGCCCCAAGCAAAAAAAAAAAAAACCCAAAAACCTGCAGGGCGGCTGGAGCCAGGGAACTCTCTGCGCTGCAGACATGCCCTGGCTTGTGGGGGGGGGTGGGGGTGGGGGAGGGAGCGGGGGGCAGAGAAAGAAGAGGGGCAGCCAGGGCTTCAGCAGGGCGCTCGCCACACAGCCCAGACTGCCGCTCCACCTGCCAGGCGGGCTCCGCGCTGCTCCGGTCGGCGGGGAGGGAAAGACGCAGGCTGCCAGGCTTGCTGCAGACCTGGCACTGGCTGGGGCAGACGGAGTGTGCAGCCTGCTCCCAGCAGGGCACTCCCCTCCTCCATGACGCCACCCCCTGCAGGGCGGCCGGATTGGCGAACCAAAACAAAAACAAAAAACCCAGCCATGCCGCCGTAGGATTGGGTGGAATGCCGCCCCCTAGAATCTGCCACCCCAAGCATGAGCTTGCTCAGCTGGTACATGGAGCTGGCCCTGTGGCTAACAGTTACAATTTACAAAATAGTTAAAGCTTTTTTGTCACCAACATCAGCAGAGAGACAGATGGAGCACGCCTGCTGAGTACAAAGGTGCCATTTTTATGTAGTCACTTTTCAGAGAAGAATTGTGTTTTACCATTTTTGCTTCCCTAGAAGAGGTTATTCCTATCCCCTGCTGATTGAGTGGACTTATCTTATTCATTGCAAAAATATTGCTAACAATTGTATTTGTCCGCTCACGTGAATAAAGACTTTCTTCTGACCCTGTGCTCTTCGATTTCTTCTACCTCAGATAACAATAAGACTGTGTGTATCTTTTGAGAATGCAAAGTGCAACATCAGGAATTATTCTGTAGCTTATGCTAATGGTAAAGCAGAACCAGAGATTTGAACATTCCTGGAATGAACAATATTTTTGTAAGTAATAATACTTTGTAAAATATCCCAGTGACAGTCCAATCTAGTCTGGAGGAGGAGGGACAAGATCAAAGGCATAATGGGAGCAAGATATGTGAAATATTGCTAGTCAAATTAATAAACAAACCAATTCTATATCCTCTTTTTAAATATTTGATTGGTATTCTGTGAATTTAATAAAACATTGAAAGGATCACTCTCAGTTATGAGCTCAGATACCTCTATAGTGAGCTTTGTATAAGTGCCTCCAAACATCAGATTAAATAGATAGTTTAGGTCCCAAATTTAGAAAAACCTCAAAGAATTTACAAAATTTATTATTTGTTGACTGCTCAGTAAGAGGCAGAATAATCATCTCCTATGTCCAGAGGATTCAGGTCATCTAGCCCAATCTTCATCCTAGATGCCTCTGATGTTTGTGGTTATTTTTTGTAGATATACAGTTGTTTTACATTTTTTATTAAACAAAAAGGAAGGTGGAGGGATAGCCATAGATCATGAGGGATGCTGACCCCAGCCATGGGAGTAACTTTCTGTAACCTTGGCCTATGTCAGGTGATTGGATCCAGGAAAAAAAAAAACTAATCTTATACTAGTACTCCTCTGGGGTCACACTAGAAACAAAGTGAAATTCACCAGCCTATTTTCATGGTCCCAGATGAGTGAAGTAACCACAGCACAAATGGTGAAAATTAAATTAAACTTTAAAATTGTTTCCAGTTTTTTGAGAATCCCATGTGGTGGTAAGGTAAGAGAACTTTATTTAAAAATGTTTGATTTTTCAGTTTGATTGTGTCTCTTAACTTGGGGTATTGCCTACCCCAACTATTCGAAATTCATGAGTCAGGCCCCCAAAATCTTGATTGTCTCAAAAAAAATTCATGTTGACTCTTTATTTGCCTTCTGGTTTCTGAGCCCTCGAGTCACATCTTCAAGCTTTTCTCCACAACCACAAACCTTTTATTAAGACATCTAGGAGTTTGATATAATCACTTGATTACTGCATCAGGGGCTTTAAGAAATACACCAAATACCTTGTGACCATGAACTGGGAACACTGAAATTGAGTCATGACTTACACTTAATAACACAACAATCTTAGAGCATTATACAGGGCACATAAATAGCTACATTATGGGGAAAGAGTCAGTATTTATGAACTAACAGCCTGTATTTAGAAAAAAGAACAGGAGTACTTGAGGCACCTTAGAGACTAACAAATTTATCTGAGCATAAGCTTTCGTGGGCTACAGCCCACTTCATGGGATGCATAGACTGGAACATACAATAAGAAGATATTTATACATACAGAGAACATGAAAAGGTGGAAGTACCCATACCAACTGTAAGAGGCTAATTAATTAAGAGAAGCTATTACAGCAGGGGAGAAAAACTTTTGAAGCTGGATTTAGTTAATCTATGCAATACTTTCTGCTTTGCTACAATGAAAATAATTTCAATATCAAAATCACCGAGATTTCATTCAAGCCCATTCTCTGTTTGGTTTCCTTATGAAGTTTAGAGCCTGGGAAACATATCAGCAGGATTTGATCAGAAATGGAACTTCTATAGTTATGTACAGAGGAAATGTTTCTTCAGTAAACTTCCTTCCATTGGCCTACCATGGTGCCTCAACTGTGACATCAAAGTACCCTCTCGTAAGACTGAAAGGGCTTAGTAGCTGCATTTCTATATTGATCCATGGCTTTTCTACTAAAATTGTAAACAAGGGTGGGCAGTCAGTACCAGTCACTGTAGTGGGTTAATATTTTCCAACTAGAAACCAGACTGAGAACATGACTTCCATATTCCTTACTATTTTTGTACATGTATTGTAAAATGGATATATTGGACAATTAAGCATCATTTCTGCAAGGTACTGAAGCATGTGTATCACTTTAAATAGCTGATTAATCCCTCTGGTGTCAGTTATACACTTACTTCAGTACCTTGCTGAACTGGGACCTTAGTTCTCAAACTAGTTTTTTGGGGTAACTCTAGATTTTTTCTGCTAAATTACCTTGTACCAAGGCAGCCTCTTTTTTCATAGATCTAAATCACACAGCATATATTTCAGAAGAAGCCATCCAATTATTTCAGCTCTTTGTCTTGGCCCTAAAAATCCTGACCCCAACAATTTTTGCATGGCTGATACCATCATCCTTTATAGAGTCCAATGACAACAGCTTGAACTCCATGTATAACCCAGTTTGACAAAATGCTGCCACCCAGAATAACTGAATTATTTAATCACCAGTGACCTAATAACATTGGTGTGGCAGGTGCAACAGGGCTCAGAGAACTAATGAATCATGGGCTGAACCAGCTCAAGAGTCTGGGAGAGCTATCATGAAACTAATAAGGGGATGAACTAGCAAAAAAGGATTATTCTTGGATGTGCTCAATGGACAGAGCAACAAGCTGTCTCAGTTCCTGAGTTCCTGAAAATCAGCCCCTTCAATATTGTGAACTGTAACTTGAAATCCCATGGTTCTTCTTGGTGATGGTAGATTTCATTGTTGTAATCTCTGTAACCAGCCAGGGAGGAAAGATGTTTTGGACCTCATCCTGCTCCCATTGAAAACCATGGCAAAACTTTCATTGACTTTAACAGGTGTGTGATTAGGTCCTTTGAAGGCTTAGTATAAGGTTTGTAAACCCTAAAAACCAAAACTCATGACGTTTCAATCAGTGTCAATAGTTGAGGTCTGTGACAGGGCTCCAACTGGTAAACAAAGCTATTAATGTAACGGATTACAGTAGCATTGCTTTATAAACTGTAATCCTGAGGAAAGCTGATTAATTCTGAGAACAAAAAGTGACCTGTGTTGCATTTATTATGATGTTGTATTATTTATTAAGCACTGACAGTGTGTGTGGCACTCTGCTAACATGGTGGAAGACAAGATCCCTGCCCCCTAGGTGAGTACTCCAGTAGGGGATGGATGGTCCACTGGTTAGAGCACCAGCCTAGGACTTGGGAGATCTGGAGTCAGGTCCCTGCTCCAACACAGACTTCCTTCCTTGACCTTGGGCAAGTCACTTAGTGTCTCTGTGCCTCAGTTTCCTATCTGCAAATCAGTGCCATGAGCTCAAATTTTGTCTCTGGCTTCTGGCTACTTGGTCAGATTGAATTATTTGGGGTTACAGTGGAGGATCTAACTATGGGTCTGGACCCTCAGTTCCAAGGTGGCTCATCAGAGGGAAAAGATTCCAGGCTGACTCAAATGGGAATGACATGACTGATAGCTATTGTAAGTGATGTTCCTGCCGTGACTTTTACAAATGAGCTATAAATCACAAATCTCAGGGCCTCATTCTGCCAGCCATACCTATGCTGAATAATACCTGACTTTGCAAGTCATCATATTGACTTCAGCTGGATTATTCATGGAGCAATTTCTCATCAGGCCCTAATTTTGCAATGAGCTAACTGCTTTTGACCAAATGAGGACAGATGCAAATCTTCACCCATTCCCAGAAATTGATTTAGTCCAGACCCACATTCCAAAAGGGCCTTTTCCCACAGCATTTTTGTAGGGGTGTTGTAATGTCGCATTGCGTCACAATATTGTGGTGGTGTGATGTGACTCATCAGTATGATGGTTGATCTGGTCCTCATGCCTGCTTAATCCATCCAAGCCCATCAATCAGATCAAGTCATATTTAAAGTCTGAGAAAGTTTGCTAAAGTTTTTTTCCTCTCAATTTTTGCTCAGTTCTTTCCATCTGGGACTGGAAATGGAAGCAATGAAATGTAAAAGCAGCTGTATTTGCAAGATTTCCAGCTTGGCTTATAATTAAATACAAGATATCACACAAGAGAATCTGTTTTCTTGAGATTTCCAGCCCACTTCTGAAGACTAAAGATGCTGAAATAAGGAGCTAAACTTGCAGATTTTCATGGGGTGCAAGGGAAAGCACCTGTGACTTGATTGCCTGCGGCCCAATTGACTGAAAGGGAAGGCACTTGTGACCAATTGGCAGCTGCTAATGGATTGAAAGGAAAGGTACCTGGTGATATAAGGCTGGGAAGAGTGGGCCAGAAAGGAGGGAGGTTGAGCAACGGAGCAGCAGGGGAGAGCTGCTGGGTTCAGAGAAGAGGAGCTGTTTGAGCTGGGGCTAAGCTCCTGATAGAATGCTGGAGGGAAGCAGTTGTGGGAAGCCTTCTAGAGACACAGTCTGAGAATCCAGAAAGCATAAGCCCAAGAAGAGGAGCCTGCGTAACCCAGAGTACTCTGAAGGGAAAAAGAGTAAAGAGCAGCCAGGGAAGGCCGAGATACTGTGTTAGCTGGGGAACTGAAGCCAGACCTCAGAGAAGACGGGCTGCGAAAGGGGATTAGATACCCCTCAGAAAATGAGGCTGGGCCCTGCAGAACCATGTGAGGGCCAGAAGGGGGTGCTGCAGAACACTGCATGCTCATCTACACAGTTGCTTGAGCAAAGCTCAAAAGGTTCAGTTTGCATTTCACTGCTCTAGATTTAACCAAGGTCACAAAAGATTCTGCCCATCGTTTAAAGCTGCTGGTGCAACAATTTGGTAGGAATCTGTAGCACTGTTAAACCTCTTTTGGCAGAGGCTTGGAACTCTGCAGCCACCGTAGGTGCTCAGTAAAGATCAACAATCTTTTAGAAAAACGATCCCATCCAGGTGCTGATTGAGACAAAAGTGAAGCTGGGGCTTTGTATTCCTCCTTCCAGTATATAAACAATTAAAGTCATGCATATGTACTGCTTGTCTGCATTGCAGTAAAATACTCACAGCTCACTTGAGTCACTGGGTTCAGGGTGTGGGGCTACACAATTGCAGACCGTCTATACTGCAATTTTATAGTTCCGCAGCCTGAGCCCTGCAGGCTAGAGTCAGCTGACATGGGCCAACGGCGGTGTCTTTTTGAAGTGTAGGCATATCCAGAGGTGCCTAGAGTAGTGTAGCCTAAGCTGAAGATGTTTAACTGTAGAGTCTTCAGTGTACAAATGACACCCAGCTCTAAAAGCATTACTGGTGCAATTCAGTGACCTATACAGTATCTAGACTTCATTGCAAGCTAGCTGGCTGAGACTCAACCTGGATTAGACAGGTGGTAAGAACATAAGAACAGCCATACTGGATCAAACCAAAGGTCCATCTAGCCCAGTAGACTATCTTCCAACAGTGGCCAATGCCAGGTGCTTCAGAGGGAATGAACAGAATAGGGAATCATCTAGTGATCTATCCTCCACCCATTCATAGGTAATGCACGTGTCCTCTGAATAGGGAAAGGTCATTTTGTCTATCCTGACTAGGGAGTACACCCAGGATTTTCCACTCAAGTTTTCAAACTCTGGGGGTCTTGCTGGAGCCCAAGCCAATCTTGGTTGTCCAAGCAAGAAAGTCATGACTTTTTCTTTTGGATGTGCCACAACAACCCATGCCTTTATCGCTTTGAGTTTGTTATTGAAATATGCTCTACCTGGAGCTACACCTGAGGACCATGTAGAAGTTTCAGCAGGAGTGGTACAGTACGTAGCAGCCAGTTTCCTTGGGAGTATTTCACACCAGCAAAACGTTACCCTGGCTTCCACTTTGTTTTTAGGTGCACTTCAAGTTGTCAGTTTTAATCTATAAAATCATAAATGGCTTGGATCCTGGTTATCTGAAAGACCACCTCACTCTCCCTGAGTGACAACCCAGCAATTGAGATCAGCAAAGTTGTTCAAGCTAATAGCCTCTGGTTTAAATGGAGATGTTTTCAGGCATTATCCCTAACAAAGCCCAGGTTTGTTGACCTTCTGGCAACAGTACGAGTCATGTGTAATATCTCAGACTTACAAGATGGGGATGGGTTGAGAAACACATAAACGTGTTACACGGGAGTGTGTGTCAAATGTAATTTCTCAGGGTTTGAAGAGGTGTTTTCATAGTTTTCATATCAATGACATATTGTAAGCTTTGTATCTAGTTTTATGTTGTACAAACATTTCAAGTCTAGATGCAGTGCACTCTATAAACTGTAAAGAGAACCTTCCTGATGGGGATGAATATGAAAATTGAAAGGTGGAAAGGAACTGGTTAAAGTGGAGACTACAACGGGTCGTACTGGAAGGTGAACTGTCGGGCTGGAGGGAGGTTACTAGTGGAGTTCCTCAGGAATCACTTTTGAGACTAATCTTATTTAATCTATTTATTACTGACCTTGGCGCACAAACTGGGAATGTGCTAATAAAGTCTGCGGATGACACAAAGCTGGGAGGTATTGCTAACACAGAGAAGGACCATGATACCATACAGGAAGATCTGGATGACCTTGTAAACTGGAGTAATAGTAATAGGATGAAATTTAACAATGAAAAGTGCAGGGTTATGCATTTAGGGATTAATAACAAGAATTTTGGTTATAAATTGGGAACACATCAGTTGGAAGTAACAGAGGAGGAGAAGGACTTCAGAGTATTGGTTGATCACAGGATGACTATGAGCCGCCAATGTGATGTGGCCGTTAAAAAAGCTAATGCGGTCTTGGGATGCATCAGGTGAGGTATTTCCAGTAAAGATAAGGAGGTGTTAGTACAGTTATACACAGGGCCAGCTCTAGCCATTTTGCCGCCCCAAGCACAGCAGCACGCTGCAGGGGGCGCTCTGCTGCTCGCCGGTCCCGTGGCTCCGGTGGACCTCCCATAGGAGTGCCTGCAGATGCTCTACCGGAGCCGCAGGACCAGGGGACCCTCCGCAGGGACGCCAGCGGAAGGTCCACTGGAGCCGCCTGCCGCCCTCCCAGCAACCAGCAGAGTTCCCCCCGCCGCATGCCGCCCCAAGCACGCGCTTGGCATGCTGGGGCCTGGAGCCGGCCCTGGTTATACAAGGCACTGGTGAGACCTTATCTGGAATATTGTGTTCAGTTCTGGTCTCCTATGTTTAAGAAGGATGAATTCAAACTGGAACTGGTACAGAGAAGGGCTACTAGAATGATCCGAGGAATGGAAAACCTGTCTTATGAAAGGAGAATCAAAGAGCTTGGCTTGTTTAACCTAACCAAAAGAAGGCTGAGGGAAGATATGATTGCTCTCTATAAATATATCAGAGAGATAAATACCAGGGAGGGAGAGGAATTATTTAAGCTCAGCACCAATGTGGGCACAAGAACAAATGGATACAAACTGGCCATCAGGAACTTTAGACTTGAAATTAGACAAAGGTTTCTAACCATTAGAGAAGTGAAGTTCTGGAACAGCCTTCCAAGGGGAGTAGTGGCGGCAAAAGCCGTATCTGGCTTCAAGACTAAGCTTGATAAGTTTATGAAGGAGATGGTATGATGGGATAGCCTAATTTTATCAATTAATTGATCTCTGATTATTAGCGGAAAATATGCCCAATGGCTTATGATGGGATGTTAGATGGGGTGGGATCTGAGTTACTACAGAGAATTCTTTCCTGGGTGTCTGGCTGGTGAGCCTTGTCCACGTGCTGAGGGTTTAGCTGATCGCCATATTTGGGGTTGGGAAGGAATTTTCCTCCCGGGCAGATTGGCAGAGGCCCTGAAGGTTTTTCACCTTCCTCTGCAGTGTGGGGCATGGGTCACTTGTTGGAGGCTTCTCTGCACCTTGAGGTCTTTACACCACGATTTGAGGACTTCAATAACTCAGACATAGGTTAGGGGTTTGTTACAGGAGTGGGTGGGTGAGATTTTGTGGCCTGCGTTGTGCAGGAAGTCAGACTAGATGATCATAATGGTCCCTTTTGACCTTAAAGTCCATGAGTTGGTCCTTTTAAAATACGAAATGTCAGATTTTTGCCATTTGTAGTGCATAGTGGAGACTACGTACAGGTCCCAGTGTATTTTATGGCTGCAGAATTTGCTACAGAATCAACCTTTTGCAGAATTATAGTCCAGCTCTGATGTTTCTACCATGTAGTGTCATAACCATAACCTTGAAAATATGAACTGAGTGTAAACAAATTCAGTGTTCTCTTATTGAGTCTGCAGACAACATGGAATGATAGCTCAGAGAGAGGTGAACAGCACCATTCATCTCAATGGGTTGTTGAAACCTAAAGATGGATGTTTGAAATGTCAACACTGTTAACTGTCTCACTAATCATTCCCAGCCATTATAATCAGCTAACAGGCTTATCCCACAATCCCAAACTGTCTCCCACGCTTTCCCAAGTGAAAAATGCCCCCCTACCACAAGCTATGAAAATATCTAAATCCTCCTGATGACAATGTCTATGATGAACATGTTTAGTGCAGAAACTGTAAAATACTGAAAACTGAAAATGTGGGGTTAGCATAAATCTAATATAAAAATAACACTGGATCTACTGTACTGTTTTTATTATTCATGTTCATATCTTATTCCGACCCATCATTTTTTAATTTCAATTAGGCTGCTGAGGATTTTCCAGTCTGTCAACCAGAGTGCTGCACAATCTAGGGAATCTGCTACAGAACTTTATTCTGGCTTGAGACCAGCCATCTCAAGATAGAGGGCCAAATTCTGCTCTGTTCTAAAAATCAGTAATTCCAATCCAGATTTACACAAGTGTAACCAACAGCTGAATTTGGCAAGAGTCTCGTTGTTCTTTTATCAACTCCAGCAACTTCATCATCTGAATTGGAACTCAGAGAGGACAAGTATGGAGTACACTGTTCTAAGGTTGATGGGTTGTTGTTTTCTTTAAGCTTCTTGCTGTTTGGAAAGCAAACAAAATGATCAGAGAACATTAGCAGTATGGGCATGGTTTTGGAAAGAAAAAGAGTCCCTAGATAATTGTCCAATATATGAGCTGCCCTCTTTACCAAAGTTTATTCAGAATGAATTTTCACTGCAGCTAGGGAATGTTGTTATTAACAAGCCCTGCAGAGTTTGGATATTGAGTCTGTAGAATGATTGGCATTTTTAAAGGCACACATGGGCCTTTAATTGAGAAGTAACTGTTGCTAAAAATGCTGGCCTAGCTTTTAACATGGGTAGCCATGATTGGTGCATAATGTCAGTTGAAAGGAGAGGACACGTCCCAGTGAAAAAGGAATCCAAAGGTACATGAATCAGAAATACACTTCATATTCCTGACATGGGGATGATTGACAGAGGGTATGTCTACACTGCAGTTGGATACCCAAGGTTGGCCCATGCCAGCTGATTTGGACTCGGGCTTAGGGGCTATTTAATTGCAATGTAGAATTCTGGGCTCAGGCTGTAGTCTGGGCTCTAGGACCCTGCGAGGTGGAAGGGTCCCAGAGCTCGGGCTCCAGCCCAAACCCAGAATTCTATACTGCAATTAAACAGCCCCATGAGCACAAGTCAGCTGGCACAGGCCTGCCTTGGATTTTTAATTGCAGTGTAGACATACCCTAAAAGGCCAAGACAGCTAGTTATACATTCAGTTATTTCCCACATGGGCGCGCGCGTGCGCGCGTGTGTGTGTGTGTGTGTGTGTGTGTGAACCCTGTCTTCTCCCAAAGATCTTCCCATGGGCTTTTAAAATTCCCTGTAGAGGAAATGAAAAATAGGCACTCTGCAAATATTTTATAAAAATACTGTCTCTAGTTCTTTACCTGTATCTCTCAAAGGGCTATGCTGTATTTTAGCACAACTCTCCCTGTGAGAGGGTACTCTCATTTTACAGCACTTGCTCAGCATCATGCAGGAAATCCATGGCAGAGTAGGGAATTGTACCAGAGCCTTCCAAGTGCCAGGCTAATGCCCTAAGCACCAGGCCCTCCTTCCTCCCTTATGACGTACATTTTCAGAAGTGACTAGTGACCCTCTATTTATGGGTGCTTCATTTAAGGCACTAAGAGGGGGCTTGAGTTTTAGAAAATGCTGAGCATTTGCTCTTTGAAAATAAGGTGCTTTTTGACATAGTCAAGTTAGGTAACCAAGAGGATTCATTGCTTATGAAAATTTAGCTCATTTCTTTTATTTTTTAAAGTGACTCATCTAACCTATTAAGACTGAAAGAATGTGCAAAATAAGTTCATTTTTTTATTAGTGATGCAGATTTATTTTGCATTCCACTCAGCTTACATGCTCGCCAGTGACACTTTTTGACTCTCACGCACGGTGCTTTATTGACGCTATTCGTTATTTAGTTGTGTGAGTTTTACACACCCATGAGTTTGAGATCCTTATCTCAAAAAGCTTGGCAATTTAACCTCCTTAGAGGAAGGCTACTATATGTTGGCTCATAACACTGTGAGGAAATTTTAATATCAGGGAAGAACCTGTTTTAATTTGCATTGTAGAAAATCATAACATTTCTATAAACATCACATTTTGTAAAAATACTTTAAAAGACAACTACTGAAATTGGGACCTATTCTAAGCTAATTGTGCCCCTTTAGTTATGAGGAAAAATCAAAATTGGGACAGGATAGCTACAAGTATCTATCAATAACTAAAAATAGGCCTGAACAAGAAGCCCAGATCCAAACACACCTGTACTTTTGGGAGTATTTAAAATATCAACCTGGATCCAGATTCACATTTTTCAAGTGTCTCTTATCTTTATAATAAGCCAACACAAAGTCTAAGTCCATATTCCCAGTTTCCCTCCTGAACTTTGAGTGTTCAAAGTCCAGATCTGGATCTAATTTTTGCATCTTGCACTTAATAATCAATGATATTCCATGACAGCTGAATGAGCTATTGCAGGCACACTCATTGGACTGAGCATAAGCTGCAATCCTACTGTGCTTAAAAAAAATGTGTGTATCACATAACCTACTCTAGTGTCTTAGAATTACATAAATTAGATGGTGTATTTAGCTTGTTAAAAGGCTACTTTCAGCAATGCTATTCCTGTGTCAATCAGAGGGCTCACTCCAGCAAAACACATGGCATGCATTTCCCCCAAGTTCTGAGTGCTCTGCTATCATAACAATCCCAAGCATTGAAAGATGAGGGAAGTTGTCCTCACAAACCTCTGAATCACTAATGATCAGCACCTGTTTCCTCAAGATTCTCTTTGATTTATACTAAGACCCATTTGCTGGTATAATTTCTTCCTGCCCTCATTTCTTGGTTGCTTTGGACAGGATTAAAATCTCTTCAGGTTTGCAAGATTGCTGAGTCATTTTGTTTGTTTTTAGGAGAGAAAAGAAAAAGTAGGTTGAACTAATCTCCCCCAGCTTTAGCCAGGGCATGCTGCAGAACTGAGCACTTTTACACCAGTCTATTGCTCGCTGCATCTCCCACATCAGGAGTTCCATTGGAAGAAAGAAGATAGGCTACAGATGGGATTATGGGATCAGCAAAAAGAATAACAACAACCACCTCCCTTACCCCTTCCTCTTGGAGTTCTGAACCAGCAGAATATCTGTTACCCACTCTTTGAGGATACCATTTGGGACACTTCCAAAAAAACACTTCTTTGCAGTGCATTAAGTCCCCTCTGTTCTGATGTCTGGCATCATGAGTCCCCCTTACAAGTCCTACCTGGCTTTTAGTAACTCTAGTTCTCATTGTGGAGTGAGGAGCACCTGTGTATTCTGATGGGAAATTGAAACCCCATTCATCTCTGAGCTCAATCTAAATTATTTATATGGCCCCCATTACCATAGTAACTGAGCACCTCACAGTCTTTGATGTATTTTATTTAAGCTCTGTCCTTCCCATTTTACAGAGGCAGAATTGAGGCAATCAGGGAGACTAAGTGGCTTGCCTAAAGTTACACACACAATTTGTGGTGGATCAAGGAACTGAACCTTGAGTCTGATTTGGGTTCAAACTACTGGACCTTCTTTCCACTCTGAAAAGAGCCTAAGGGTCTCTATATACAAAAAAGAAATTACACTTGTTTGTCAAGAAAAAAGTATTTATCAACTGTTAATTGTTTTAGGATTGTACATTCTTGCAAGAGGCGGCTATCCAAGAAAGTCACACTGTTATGATTCGTTAAGCAATATAATCCAGTCCCATTTTCTTTAAATACCCTGCCTACCAATACTCCTGCTCTCAGTATAGTTGAGACATAAAACAAGAAAGAGGGGCTCGAGCTGTAAAATGTTTTCCATCGTTCCAGGTGTAGGAGTGTTTAGATCCAGCATTTTAGGTTGGTCCATTAGATAGACAGGGGCCACTATTAAAAAAAATTGAACTAGATTTGGCTTCAGATTTCAAAGTTCTGGAGATGGTTAAATCCAGGGTTTAGATCTAGGCTAGTCTTTAGAAATAAATTTCAACCATTTCTGATGTTTGTCCTTCTTATAGCATGAAGTCCACATCTGCAATCCAGTACAGCCGGTGAACATGAAATGTCCTTTAGTTTGCATTACAATGTCCTTAAATTAAACCAGAAGCTATAGCATCAGAAAACTGTCCTCAGTGCCATATCAGATGAACATCTCCACTCTTTCTCCAGGGCAGTTTCTGTCCTAAAAGTTCAAACCCACACGGTTCACATTCAAGTTTGAAGCATAAACCAGCATGGAGTGACTGAAATGGGCTCTTTCCTTCTTAGTTTTTTACCAGAGAGGGAACCTGAGTTTGATCTACGTCTGCTGAACAGCTCAATACTGCAAGTATTCATTGGGCAAACCTAGACAGATCTGTGAGTATCCAGAAAGATTCTCGGATGTGATTCAGAGTGAGATTTCCACATTTTCACAGACTCAGAGATTGGACAATCTATTAGGTGATCCAACCCATCTCTCTGCTATTGCAAGTTTGTTCACTACATTTCCGCCAGCAAATATAATGTGATTTGTCTCCATTTTGATTCAAGGTGAAATATAGTTGTCATCAATATTTTTTTGCAGCAAAATCACAATATAGTTTTGCACTGGCAGTATAGTTTTCATCAACAGATGAAATCAACAGAGCTGAGGTGATCCCACATGATTTGCATTGCCTAGCAGCTCTCTTTTACAGACCTCTAGCCTGAACATGAATTAATTTCTGACAGAATTCTGAGGGCCTTGCTTAGTTTATATTCAGTTCTTACATAGTCAAACGCTCTTTGGGTACATCCACACAGCAAAGAGAAACCTGCAGCTGGTCCATGCCAGCTAACTCATGTTTGCAGGGCTTGGGCTGTTTCACTGCTGCATAAAAGTTTGGGCTCAGACTGCAGCCCAACTCTGGGACCTTCCCACCCTGCAGGGCCCTAGATCCCAGGCTCCAGTCCAAGCCCAGAAGTATACAAAACAATGAAACAGTCCTGCAGCCCAAGCCCCGGGAGGCTGTCGGCTGCCATGAGCCAGCAGCAGTTTTGTTGTTGTGGGGTTTTTTTTGCAACAGGAGTTTAATTTGAGTAAGAACCTCAACAGTTAAAAGCATTGGTACATATACATATGGAAATGTACATAACATTATGCTTCAGAGTTAACACCTCATTGACTGGCTGCTTCTCTGCAGACTCAGGAAGATAGCTCTATATTGGGTCACATAGAGAATGTGTTCTTTGTAGCTACAAAGGCTAGAATCTTCATTTTTCCCCCAAAATGAAAATTTTAAAATCAGTATAAACTAGAAGACAGCCAGAAAAATGACAGAACAGAGTTCTGGCTCATTCCAGCTCATTTCAAATCCAGTATGTACCTATTAAGCCCTACAGCACTACAGTCAAATTTAAGCTTAATTTCATTACTTAAAAGGCCTTACACCAGTTAGCTTCAGGCTCTATTTCAGGGGTAGGCAACCTATGGCACAGGTGCCGAAGGCGGCACACGAGCTGGTTTTCAGTGACATACACACTGCCCAGGTCCTGGCCACCAATCTGGTGGGCTCTGCATTTTAATTTAATTTTTAATGAAGCTTAAGAGCTGCATAGACTCAGCAATCTGCCCTGATGCTACACATTGCAAAACTGGGCCCTTGGCTTGAAGACGTTTGGCACAGGGACCACATCTTTACTTCTCTCTGTGAAGCGTCCAGTGCATTTTTAGACACTAATAATCATGTACGTCACAGGGCTGCTCTTAGATTTAGTTAATATTTTAGTACAGTGCTTTAAAAATGCATATTGCTAGATAAATGCAAGGGTTGCTATTTTCCTACCACATACATACAAACACACACACATTCATTCCATGAGATGGAAAGCAGGACCCTAGCTGAGTGAGCCATCTTACAGACTGCATTTCCACACACAAACATGTGAATTCTTGGTTGGAATAAAGAGCCTGGAATTACATCACACTATATCTCATGGATAAACAGAATGCGTTAAAGCTATTCTCAATTGTACTTTGTTCTGTACATACTGTCATTTAGAGTTTGTCATCTAGTTGCTTTATTAAAAGCTAGATTAAAAATGCATTATGAGTCTTGATGAAACTTTTAAAAGAAAAGAAATTCACCAGTAAGACTCAGACCTCAAACATCTATTCTCACAAGGGCAGTTGTTTCTTCTTAGAGAAGACAACCCCCTCCTGGGACTAGATATTACATGTTATCAGCCTTATCGGTGAGTGTCTTTTCTTTGCAAAGCTAAAGTCATGACTTCAATGTCCTTTTATTTAATTTTTTTTTAATGCAACTTGTTCATTCTTTGGTTTCTAAAGACTTTATTCTGGACTGAAATAATTAATTTCAGAGAGTAATTTCTAACAGCTCTGAGTCTTCTTTCTGATAATTTAAATAGGTCTTACCTCGAGGTGTATAAGACCTAACAAGAAGGTATTTTCAGTGCATGCACAACAGCCACATTTTCTATCATCAGTTTCTTTGGCAATTAAAAAATATTGACACTCAGGCTATGTCTATACTACCTACAGTGCCACAACTGTACCACTGCAGCTGCATTGCTGTAAGGTCTGCTGTGTAGCTGCTCTATGCCAATGGGAGATAGCTCTCTTGCCGGCATAATTAAAACACCCCCAGTGATAGCTACATCAGATGCTTTCCCGCTGAAATAACACTGTCTATGTTGGAGTTTTTGTCAGTGAATCATAGAATACCAGGGTTGGAAGGGACCTCAGGAGGTCATCTAGTCCAACCCCCTGCTCAAATCAGGACCATCCCCAGACAGATTTTTGCCCCAGATCCCTAAATGGCCCCCTCAAGAATTGACCTCACAACCCTGGGTTTAGCAAGCCAATACTCAACCCACTGAGCTATCCCTCCTTGTTTTGTCAGTCAGAGATGTGAGAAAGAAAGAAATGGTTGCAAACAAATACCAGTGAAAAATGCTATCTAGTGACTTTGACTTATCAAAACTACAGTCTAAGTTTAAGGTAAGTGATTAACATTCCTCCTTCCAGCAACATGGCTGACCACTCCCACAAAGTCCAAAGTGCTTCCTTCCTTTGTCTTCTTAGGTGAAAGGTAAAGTAGGATTCTTTGCCCCTCTCTTTTATAGGCCAGCGAACATTTGAAATGTGTCTGTCTCAAAGTCATGTGCCCCTGCTTGGATGAAAAGTGCCACGGAGGCTGATGGAGAAGGTTCCACTCTGGTTTCTTCCCTGCTGGTACTTTCTGCAATGCAAATTGATCTGTCTCTTCAGTCTCCGATATGCCAATGAATGGCACTGGCCGGTGATTGCCAATTATCTGTGATAGCACCTGGATGGAGGCATTGGCCTTTCCTTTGTCTGGAAAAAACTTGTGTGCCCACTCCCCAGACTTGTCTGTTTCAAACAACATTTTAGTCTCATGTTTCCTTCACATTTGTAGAGTCCTTTGGGTGTTTTCCCTACAAACGCCACACAAGAATATTAATGATCAGCATGTTACTGATTTTCCAGAGATACCTTACATGACACAGATTATGACATGAGTGAGTTGGGGTACACTAAACTAGTCAGGCCTGCTGAAACTTACTGCCTAATCCCAGTGCCCCTTGCCTTCTGGCATTGGGATGCTCTTAGGGTCAAATCCCCATATCCCAACCCCCACATCAATTCTGCTTCCATTCGCCCCATATCCCTCTTTCCTTCAGTGTACTACCTATGCTGTTCCTGCAGCTTCAGGATCCTTCAGCACCCCTATTCCAGGCCTGGGCAGTGGGTGAGAGGGGACAGCTGCAGCAAGGGCCCTTTTGCCCCTACCAAAGATGGTAGAGGGGCCGTTCCAGATTCTTCACCCCTCTCCCTCTTCCCAGACCTAGTGTTGCGGGGATAGAGATGGGAGGAGCAGAGAGGAGCCAACCCATTTTTCATAGGATGGGAGGAGAGAACAGAGCTACTGTAAATTGCTGGGTCTTTCTGTGCCATCCTCCTCTGCAGTTGCCACCTCTGAGGTGCCAAAAAGTGGGTCATGGGGGTGGGCAGTCTGGCCTGGCAAGGGGAGGGCAGTGTGTTCAGTGCTGCTCGCTCCCTCTGCCATTTAAAGTGCTGAGGTACTTGATGGGAGAGCGCCAAGCCATTGTCAGGCCCCATGTACCTGGCCATGGCCCTGGTTTCCCCCGCTAAGCCATCAGTGGGCCCTACACCCCCCACTTCTCAGTCCTGGCCTCCTCCACAGTAAGTGCACCGCAACCTAATACCAGGGCACAGAGTAAGCAGGGACCAACCTAATGGCAACCCCTTACACAAAGGGAAACCCGAGGAAAGGTAAATGGGGGATGGGGAATGAGAGATGTGAGATGCAGCCCCTAAGGCAGGTGGTGACAGCCCTCTTGGCAGGATTCCCACATGAGGCTGGCCTGGCCTGGTGTGCCAGGGACCAATCGGTGCACCACAAATGAGGTCTACAAGCCGAGTTTTTTCTGGCCTGTGCATCTTGACACTGAGCCCCCTGAATGAGACAGGAGCCTCTCATGACCAGCATCGGGGCTGGATGCCTTGACCAAGGTGGCCACCTATGCCTGGCACCAGCTGCCTCCCAGAAGCCATGTTGGTAATGCTAAGAGGGAGGGGAAGCAAGGCTCCTTCCACATTCCCTCAGTGGGGCAGGGAGGGGTGAGTAGCAGATTCTGCGAGCTCCCTGAGCTGGAGAAGGGGAGTACAGAAGGGGAAGGGTAATAGGAGATGGCTTCCAGCAGGAGGAGCAGGGACCCGCTAAGCAGGAACAGCTGTCACTGTGGTGAGGAGCCAGGCACTGCAGAGGTACTGTCTGGAGCTCTTCTCTGCCCTTAACAGCTTGTTGGTCAGGTAGGAAGCTGCAGCAGTATCTTCTTGCTGCCTGATGGCTGGTGCTGGGGAGGGGGAGAGCCATGGAACAGCAAGGAGGGAGGAGAAGGAAGACAAGACCCTCCAGCAACAGCCCAAGAGGTGACTCAATGGCCAAACCCTGGGAGTTTTAATGTCTATGGAAGTTACAGGTTTTCTGGGACAGCTACCTCAAAAATGGGAAGCTCCTGGGAAAACCTGGACAGGTGGCAACCTTCCTCTCAGCTCCTGGGAGAATGGTGTCAGCTGCTCCCTCTCCCCCGTCACCTTAGGAGCTGAGAGGAGTCTGTGAGTAACCTAAGTGGGGAGAGCTCTGCCTTTCTGCTGCAGCAACTCTGGATGGCTGTTCTTTGCCAGGAGGAGAGTAAGTGAGGAAGGCAATCAAACAGAATGTGTTTTCCCATGGGCTGGACTGAATTGTGTGAGGGCTGGAACTAAGGTTGCCAACTCTCTAATCACACAAACCCAAACACCCTTGCCCCTCCTGCTGTCCCTTGGCCCTGCCCCTTCTCAGAGGCCCTGTCCCACTCACTCCATCAGTCGTTCACTCTCCCCCACCCTCACTCACTTTCACCGGACTGGGGAAAGGGGTTGGGGTGAAGAAGGGGGCTCAGAGCTAGGAGAGGGGATTGGTGTGCAAGAGGGGGGCTCAGGGCTGGGGTAGGAGATTGGGGTGTGGGAGGAGGTTAGGGATGTGGGCTCTGGGAGGGAGTTTGGGTGCAGGACGGGATGCAGGCTTCAGGTGGGAGGTGCTTACCTCAGGTAGCTCCTGGTCAGCAGCGCAGTGGGGCTAAGGCAGGTTCCCTGCCTTCTCTGGCCCTGCACCGCTCCTAGAAGCAGCCAGCATGTCCCTGTGGCCCGGGGAGGCAGGGGGCTCTGCATGCTGCCTCTGCCCACAGGCACCACCCCCACAGCTCTCATTGGCCACAGTTCCTGGCCAATGGGAGCTGCTGAGTCAGCTCTGGGGGGCGGAGCAGAGCCAGGACAGGTAGGGAGGGAGCCTGCCTTAGCCCGACTGTGCCACCAGACTTTTAGTGGCCTAAAATCTCCTGGATTGGCTTCAGTAGCCTCCAAGAGATAGAGCCAGATTCTGGGAGACTCCCAGCGAAACTGGGAGGGGTTGCAACCCCAGCTGGAACATCTTGTGACATTGGGAAATTGTCTCCAGCAGGGGCTAAAAACGGGTTACTCACAATTAAATTGGGAAAGTTGACAACAAAACAAAGTCCAAAAGCCAAACCTCAGTATAGACCACTTTTAAGTAGTGACTCCATGAGCTCCCAGCTGAATCCTTTCAGTATTCATTTCAAATATTAATTTTTGTTTCTCTAATGAATGTTGCCACAGACATAACTTTTCACACCTATCTGGAATCCTTGTTAAGCCCCAGGAATGACAACCCTGCTAAATCTGATATCAAAACTTATAGCGCTGAAAAAATGGGAGCAGAACAGGATGACAAGTCAAAATGGTGGAGTGATGCTATTTGCAAAACCCTGCAACTGCCCACAAGATCATACAAGAACCTACTTAAATTTTTTCACAGGAATGGGGAGTGAGTTTTCAGAATAAAGTTTGTTGCAGGATTGGCTACAAGTATGTCTTTGATTTGAGATGTGAAGATCTGAGTAGGGTTGACCTGGGGTAAGTGACTGCTCTTTGGGACTGTAAGGAAGCTAAATATTATTGGAGGGGGGGTTGTGTGCAGTGTAAAGGATCATCTATCACAGAAGCAAGTTTGCCTGGGTGGCAAGATAGATCGGCGTTCAAGGGAGGGACTGTCTGTGGTTTCCTATTAAGGATGTTATAGTGCCTGAGGAATTCACACTTGTTACTGGGTTGGTGAAATCTAATGATGGAGCTCACAATCAGTTTGGGGTCAGTGCCCTGTTTCTTGACTGTCTGCCCTTGGCATGCATGGTCGGGAGCCACACTAGACAGAGTGACATGGCCTATTATCATCCTAGATACATGAATGAGTCAAAAGAAATCTATGATCAATTCCTCCCTTTTCCTCCCCTCCCTGTAAATAATCTTTGGAATTTCACAGGCACCTGTGCTAAATATTTAGCTTCTGCTGTACTTATATTTCACCTCATAGTCTAATACAATTTATTAACTGATTCAATGGACCTGATTCCATTGCTGCTGGACCTTTTTATTTTTGAGAATCCATGACATCCTCCAGCTCTCATGGTGGGAGTCCAATGCCTTTTAGCTGATGGCAATACAAACTCCCCTTTCACCCTCAAAGTTAACACTTTTCTTGGTGTTGCTGTTTCAATCTGCCTGGAGGCCGGCCTAAGAGCTGAAACCACACTGAGCTTTTTTTCAAGAAATCCCACGGTTGCTATAGTACCAGTGCTAGCAACATGGGGACCACTATTGGTTTTAACCATGTTATCTAACCCTGTTCAGGGGATACAAGACTAAAAACATATCAGTGCCTTAAGGTTTGCATGGCCCAGACTCATAATGAAAAGGGGTATGTGACAGGACACTATGAGTCGCACCCTGGTCACTGATGTTGCTGCAGCATGAAGGAGGCTGCAAGCTCAGCTATGAGCAATTAAACACTTTCTGTTGGGGGACTGTGAGTACTTGGGTGGGAATCACTGGGCTAATGATGTAATTAGGAGGATATAAGTTGAAGAAACAGGAGACTCAGAAGGAAGTAAAAAAGGAAATATCAGAAGATGGGATTGGGCTGTTGCACAGAGGTTGTGGGAAACCTGCCTACTGTTGTACATCTACAGCACCCTGTTATACTTTGCAGAGAAGGAATTAATAGGTAACAACTGGGTGTGTGTTTATGACCATGAGAATTGGCCAGGCAGTGTGGTACATTGGGAGTGACAGAGTGACACTGGGGCTTGTCTAGGATCATTAACCCTCTCAGCTCAGAGGAGATTTGAAGGGTGCCTTGTGCAGAGGCAGGAGATCTGGGCACTATGCATGAGACACGGTGCTGGTTAGTGGAACAACAAAAGGAGATGCAGAGAGGAAAGTGCTTCTGGGTGAGCAGGTGGAGGCGCAGCAAAAGTTACCAGAGTTCATCAAGGAGTAGGTCCATGTACAGCAACAGTTCCTGCAGAGGCTGGTGAGTTCTAGTGAGGGGGCTGCAAATCAAATGGTGGGCCTGGGGAATGACCCTGACATCTTTTTACTAACCTTTGAGATGGTGGCTACTAGTGCCAGATGGGACAAGAGTGTGTGGGCCCCTTATCTAGCTGCTGAGGCTCAGGTGGCCTTTATGGCCCTGAGCGAGCAACGGGCCAAAGTTTATGATCTGCCAAAGACCTCTACTTTAGAGATAGTGGGCTGTCAGGGGAGAAATATCCTGCAGAAATTCAGGGCAGCTACGTGGAACAGCAGAATTCGTCCCAGGGCCTTTGCACAGCAATTGTCAGACTGGGCTACTTGGTGGCTTTGGCCAGATAGATGGGACATGGAGGCTCCATTGTTCTGGAACTCTTTACACAGAGTCCCCCCAAGGCTACAGGAGGCTGGGTTGTAAGCATCAGCCAAAATCATTAGAGGCAGCACTACAGTCAAATTAAGAGAGGAGTTTGTGGAGGTGGCTCTTCCATGGAAAGAGCTCCATACCCCTATGACCAAGGATGGGGGAAAGAAGGTGGAAGAACCTCATGCAGTTAAGTCCAGGAAGGGGCTGCAAGGGGCAAATGAGGTGTCCTAGTTACCTGTGCAGTTGCTTCCTGCCATGGTGGGCACATGAAGGGCACATGAAGAGAGACTGGCCCTATAGGGACCGTGGGTTTGTGGAGTTCTGTGGGTGGACAGGTGTAAAAG
Organism: Gopherus flavomarginatus; assembly: GCF_025201925.1. Lineage (NCBI taxonomy): Eukaryota > Metazoa > Chordata > Testudines > Testudinidae > Gopherus > Gopherus flavomarginatus. The sequence goes on along the minus strand of NC_066617.1, from coordinate 230,258,056 downwards.
GGGCACCTGGGCTAAGGATGATCCCTGTCAAAGTAGGCTGAAGAATGACAAAGCGTGTTGCAGATTCAGTAGCAGCCTGTTCCCATGTATGGAGCACCCTGGCTAGGCTGCAGTGGTAACAGGAGGAGGCGACAGTAACGATTTATTGTATATCTGGGGAAAAGAGCACTTGGGAGCAGAAGAAAGGTTTAGAAGGTGGCAAGTAGGGTAGTAAAGTCATTGCCTGACTTGGTAATGTTAGGAACAGACTGGACCCCATTCCACTTTTGTAAAAAGGGTAGACAATGAGAGGAAGGGACCTCAACTGGTGAGTCTGCATAAAAAGCTCCTGAGTGTAGACTGTCCAGGGAGTCCTCCAGTCTGTGATAACCCTAGACATATGGTAACAAGCTCTGTAAAAGGAAAAAAACAGAAGGACTTGGAGCAGGGGAGGAAAGTATGAGATGGGGGTAGTGGAGCAGGGAGTGCTAGATCAGGGACACCTAAAGGAAAAGGGAGGGAGGAAGGAGGCTCAACCAAGTCCCAGGAGGAGCAAGTCCTGGACAAGGCACAAGGCGAAGAACAAACTGATAAGAGGGAGGGAGTCCTGACAAGGAAGCCTTGGTGGAGAAATCAACCCTGATAGCCCCAAATCAGGGGCAAGATAAGTCAGGGAAAGAGAGTGATCCTGAGATTGTGGCTCTAGAGTAGGAGTCTCAAACTTAGTTTACCTTAGGGCCAGTGCCAGTCCTCAAATCCTTCCAAGGGGCCAATAATGTCACTCATACCCGCCAAAACTGCGCCCCATCTGCCTAAGACTCTGTGAGGAAGTTTGGGTGTGGTGGGAGGAGATTGGGGTGCAGGCTGTGGAAGGAGTTTGGGTAGGGGACGGGATCTGGGGTGCAGGCTCTGGGATGGAGTTTGTGTGCTAGGTGCAGGCTTTGGGCTGGGGTGGGGGTACAAGCTCTGGGAGGGAGTTCGGGGACAGGAGGGGGTGTGTGAGGAGAGGTGGGGGAGTGCAGGCTCTGGGAGTGGGGATCATGGAGTGCAGCGCTTACCTGGGGCTCTGGGGCAGGCTGGGGGACCTCCATGTGCTGCTGTCCCAAGGCACCACCCCCACAACTTCCCACAGGCCGCAGGGGTGCTCGGGTCAAAGCAGGGTGCGGAGGCATAGCCCTGCTCCACTTGGGACCACAGGGAGGGGCTGGCACCCATGTGGAGCAAGTGCGCAGGAACTGATGGGCGGGCCCCAGGGCCATTTTAAATCACATGAGGGGGAAGCATCCAGGGGTGGGAGGCAGTGCCAAGCAAGAGACCTGTCCTCAAAATTGCTGGAGCCCCATGGGCCACATTGGGGTGGTTCTTTGAGACCCCTGCTCTAGAGGGACAATTCACGCAGGTAGATATAAACCTGGAGGAGAGATCTGCAGGATGTGATTGGTGTGATGGGCTGAGATTGAGCTGTGGGGGAAACCTCCAGCCTCAAAATATAATTTTTGAAGGTGGAGGCAGGAGACTGTCGCTGGTGGTCTAGAGAAGGCCAGCCCCAAAGGACCCAGGAACTGTAGTGGAATCCCAACCCTGTAAAGAGGGTGGAACATAAGCAGTGAGGAAGACCTCTTCGGAAGGCAAGAAAAGGCCTCAGGTGAAATGAGGAGTGGGGGAAACGTGTGACAAGGCACTATTAGTGGCATCCTGGTCACTGATGTTGCTGCAGCATGAAGAAGGCTGCAAGCTCAGCTATGAGAAATTAAATACTTTCTGTTGGGGGATTATGAGCACCTGGGTGGTAATCACTAGGCTACTGAAGTAATTGGATAGATATAAGTTGAAGGAACTGGCAGCAAGGAAAGCGTGGAGGATGAGGCTGGGCTGAGGAGTGAAAGCTGTAGGGAACCATCCTCTTGCTATATGCCTACAGAACATGTATACTTTGCAAGAAAAGAATTAATACACACATGGTAAATAGGGAACAATTGGGTGTGTTTGTGGCCATGAGGCCACACAAACCGGCCAGGCTATGCAATACACTGCATAGCAACTAATGCAGTTTTTACAGTTTGGATAGCTAGTCTGTGGTTTCTCTTGTCACCAGGGCTTATAATAATCTGTAACGAAAAGCTTCTGTCATTCTCTGCAGATTAATAAAATTCCACCAATGCAGTTTTTACAGTTTGGATAGCTAGTGTAATGTTCCCTTAACCAGCAACTAAATTATCTTTTCTTTTGACTGTTCTGTGACTCCAGACAGCTCAGCCAGTTTAAGCCTTGATTGTTTCGAAGCGAGACTGTTTCCTGCAACTTTCTATATGCTGGGATACTCCTTACATGGTGTCCTAAGGTGCAGAGTGGAACATGCTTTACATATCTGGATTTTGAGGTCTAGTTTTCATTTGCTTACTTCTGGACAGCTGCCACAGAACAACCCTAATTCCCAGGAGAATGTTGCCAACTTAGCTACTTTGTCACTAGATTTAGTGACTTTTTGGATTCCTTAGCGAGAAAATAAGTGACCAGTGACAAATCTAGTGACTTCCATTGCCAATTAGTGACATTCAGAGAAAGAAGTCACCAATATGTATAGTCACAAAATCATTCACAAGCAGTGGTGTTAATAAAATCCATTCCATGCTCCTCTTACTACATTTTGTTGCACACCAAGTCAATGTCATTACGTCTCAGTTGAGCATGTCCTCAGAAGGAATCCTATTCCAGGGCTTCTTGGGCTGAGATCACTATAATCTGCAGGTGAAGAAAAGAAGTCTGTGGAGGCTAATTAAATACTTTGGTAAAGCCAGGCGCACTTTGGAGAGAGTGGCACATTAGTCAGGGTTTTTACCCAAATGTGTTCTTTCTCGCTGCTCCATAGTAATAGGTAGCACACCCTGTGATGCAGGGAAAAATAGCTAATGAAGCGGGCTGGGTGGGGGAGGCAGGCTAGCCTGCAAGGCGGGGAGCATGGATGGAAGGTGGGGTTGAATGAGACAGGAGGCACCATGCCTCCAGGAGTGAAGCCCTTACTACAGGATCAAAGGTGGAACTAGCTTGATTTCAGTTCCCCTTTATTCCTGCCCCTGGCTTGGCTGCCTGGGATTAGCTGCCCAGCTGTTTTCAGAAATGAAACCCTGGAAGTGCAGGGAAGAGGTCCAGCTAGAGGATTTTTGCTTTTAAATCTTCTTTCTTGGCTCCATGCAGCGCTGAGCTCAGGTCAGGTGAATGTTCTCTTCCCCCGGCGCTCTGGACTCTCCCTTTCACTAACCTGTTGGTTCAAATCCAGGCTGAAGGCTCAGCTGAAATTAAGCAACCCCAGCCAACCAGGGCTGCAGTGTACAGAGCACCCTTTCCAAGAAGCAGAGGGCTGCAGTTTCCTTCCCAAAGAGCGAGGGCACCCTCCTGATGCCGAGAGTGTACTGGTGTAGTTGCTTCTGGTGCGCAACAGAATGTAGTAAGAAAAGCATGGAATGGATTTTATTAACACTGTTGAGATTCTTGTGAATGGTTTTGTGGCTGTACTCTCCTGGGTGTGTGTGGTGTGTGTGTGTAGATAGATATAGATATATATACACACACACTCTAGAAATTTTGTTTGGTGACATTTTTTACTCCTTTTGAGTACTTAAACAGCTACATGTAGCGACTTTTCAGGGTTTGTCTGGTGACTTCCTGCTATGTGGAGTTTGCAACACTTTAAAAGGGCCCAGATCCTCAAATGTATGTAGGTGCCTAACTCACATTGATTTCAGGATTTGTACCTTGGAAACTGAAAATGCAAGTAGGTAGTAAGGTGGTTAGAATTAGTCTGACTAGTGATCATGGCAAGCATACATAGAAAAAGGATTTGCTAGATAAAGGGACCAGTGTATTTGTTGGAAAAGAGTTAGCTAATATTTGTAAAGTGCTTTGAAGATAAAAAGTCCTGTATTAAGTGCATATTGTCATTATTACCAGAAGGGTTTAGAAGTAGGGAGACCAGATGTCCCATTTTTAAAGGGACAGTCCTGTATTTAAGCCCTCCTGCATGTGTCCCAACTTTTTTTTTAGAAACGGGCAAATTGCCCCATATTTTCTGCCTCCCCACCTCAGTACCAGTGAGTCCTATGACTAGCCAGATCCCTTCTGCGGCAGCTGGTGAGTGCAGGCAGGCACCAGGGGGCGTCCAGTTACATGTTGCCTCTGCTGCTCATCCTTCAGCCTTTTACCTGCTCCACCTCTTGCTGTCCTCTCCCTGCTTTGCTCCTTCACCCTCCCCGCCCCATGCTCCTCCATAGCCCCCTCGGTGGAGCATGTCTTGCTCCGAGCGCTATGTGGAGAACCAGCCCCTGGTCAGAGAGCTCAGCTAACCAACAGCCTGGCTGGCAGGCTCCTTCCTTCCCCTACTGCCTCTGGCTGGGCTGGCACCCCAGGAAAACCCAAGACCCTCTGGCCAGGGGTGCTAGTGCTGGAGGAGTCGAGCACTGCATGTGCCAAAGCCCCTGTACAGCACTGGCATGGGGAAGCCTCTTTGCTCCTCAGCTAAGCTTTGTGGCGGGGGGAGGGGCGAGGAGTGATTTCCAGCCTGTTTCTGCCCCAAATCTGAAGGCTCCACAGTAGTCCCATCCAGGGCAGGGGCTTAGCACCCTCTTCACCCCTGCCCTGGGTCCTGCCCCCAGGGAGCGTGGGGCTGCTCTGTCCTCTGGGCACTCTCCCCTGCTGAGCCACCTTTCTGGTCAGGCTCTTGGGTGCTGAAGTCCCTGCAGTCAGTTTCCCTTCCTGCCCTCGCTGTGGCTGGGGGACAGGAAGTGGCTGGGTTCTGTCAGTGGCCAGCAGCAGCCTGGAGGTGTTAGCTGCTTTTTGACATGGGCAGGAAGGGACAAGCTGCTTCCAGCCATGGTGGGGCTCTGCAAAGACATTGGCCAGGTCATCCCTTGCTCCCTACCATCCCCACCACACCCCCTTGTCTGGAAGCAGCTCTGGTCCCTTCCCTCCCACACACTCGCATAGTGCCAAAAGACTGCTGCTGGCCCCATTTTGGTGTGAACCTTGGCAGAAATTGGGGTAGGGGGAGGGCATATGACCCTGCATTCCATCCCCCACACGCATTGCCTCGGGAACATGCAGTGCCAGGTACTAGGAGAGGTTGGTCCATCCCAGGGCCCCAGCCAAGCATGGAGGGCAGAGGGCGCCAGGCAAGGAGGGTTGGGTCAGTTGGTCACCCTTCTGTGTAAGAAAGGGGTACGTGTGTGTGTTACCTCTCCCTGTGTGTGTGTATGGGGGGGGTAGGGATATGTGTGTCACCCTTCCCCATGTGAACCCTAAAGCCTTAAAGATAAGAAGGTAAATAAAAAGAATTCAACTAAGCAGTATTTCTTTTTAACGGGGGCTCTGTCAACTGGATAATTTAAATGTTTGTACTACATAGTTCTGATTGACTGCCATTAAACTTGCTTGAATCAGGGCTTTGGAGTGGAGCCTGGAGCTGAAGCGCAGAGCAGTGGAGCTGCAGGTTTTTGCCTGGAGCTGGAGCGGAGCCGGAGCACAGCTCCAAAGCCCTGGCTTGAATAAGAGTAATTTTACTAGGTGTCCTGTGTTCCACATAGGGAAACATGGTCACCCTATTTAGAAGGGTTCAGCAGCTGTATCTGCCTACAGAGGGATAGCTACATCCGCAGTAGGTAAACCAGAGAAGTAAGCATAGAGTGCTTCTGCTGAATTAGGGACAAGCCCTGGGAGTCAGAACTACTGCATTCTACTCCATGCCTTATCACTGGTCTCCACTCAGAGGTGAAAGTAAGCTGATACGCGGAGGTACGGAGGACTGGTAAGAAAAGGAGACTGACTGACTGAGGGAGGGAAAGAGAAGCCTGCTCCCTGCATAAGGATAGTTTAAACTCAACTGTTCCCTGATGGTTCACCCCAGGGCTAGGTTTCTGGCCTCCTTGTTAATTTCACTCACAGTAGCTGGAGGGAGGGAGTCGAGGGAAGGGTGGGTTTAATCATGGCAGGAGCAGTCCCTGTCTGCCCCCAGGGATGAGAGGATCTCTCCTACTAATATACACAACAAATACAAGCATTTGGCTGCACAGCTTAAATCCTGAGCTAATAAAAGCAGGTGGAAGGGGAAAGCTCACTGTCACATTGGTTTCTCGTCTCCTCCCTCCCCCTCATCCAGCCAGGCTGTAGACAAGGCTCTGAATTCCTCTCCATTCCCCCCAGCAGGAGTTTTCCTCTAGGCTCTAGCTTGCAGTAGACTGGCTGACATGCCTCCTATAGCTGCCTGCAAAAGAACAGTTTAAACTTAGCTGTTCCCTGTGCAGTTCAGTGCCCAGAGTTAGGAGCCGTTTCTGGCATCCTCGTTAATTTCATTCCCAGTTGTTGTTGGGTGTGTGTGACCATGGCAGGGGCAGTTCTTTTCTGCTCCCGGGATGAGGGGATCACCTAAACACAATCAAAATCAGGAACCATTTCCAAGTTCAAATCTATCCCATTCCCTCCCCAGCAGAGGATCATGGTTGTGCTGTCCAAACTGCTTGCAGATCCTCTTTGAAATGTTACTGTTTAAAAAAAACAACACAAAAAACATGGAGAACATGGTGGAAAGATGTGTCATAATGATTAGGGTTTATTTTGGGCAAAACAATTTTGCTAAAGCAACGAAAGATTCACAGGCAAAGCAAATAGCCCCCATAGACAAAACCACAAAGGGATTTGAGGGGAAAACTGAATATTCAGCGAAATTATTGTGCCTCCTTTGAAAGAAATAGTAGTTTTCATTTCAATCCACCTACTTTCTATATTGATTTAAAAACCTGAAATGTCCTTAGGACAGCAGGTGCAATCTCTGATCTCTTTTTGTTTTGTCCTGCCTGCAGAGTGCAGAGGCTGAAATTGATAAAACTTTCTTTAAATATCTTGTATATTTCGTGAAGGCTATTCCAGTTGTCCTTCATTCACCCCTGACTTTTCCTTCCTCTCCTCCCCCCCTCCACTGGCTCCCTCCCTGGCTGTCTGGCTGTGGTTTTTGCCTTGGTTACTTACTCCTTGGCAGACTCAACCCAGCGGCACCTGCTGGCTCTCTGCAGGCAGCAGCCCACAGGGGCCGGGGCAGTGGGCGGCAGGCTGCAGCTGCATTGTTTGTGACACATTCATACACATACATACTGTATGTATGTGTATGTGTATGAATGTGTATGTCACAAACAATGCAGCTGCAGCCTACCGCTGACTGTCCCGACCCCAGCAACCGGCTCCTACTATTGTATTTTAGTAGTATTGAGATCCCCTCATCCAGGGAGCAGAAAAGAACTGCCCCTGCCATGGTCACACACAGCTTCCCCGCTCCCAACAACTGGGAGTGAAATTAACAAAGATGCCAGAAACATCTCTTAATCCTGGGAGCTGAACCATCAGGGAACAACTGAGTTTAAACTGTTCTCATGCAGGAAGCAGTATCCCTGCTGCAAGCTAGAGGGAAGCCTCTGTAGCAGCTGCTGAGTGCCAGGCAGGGAGAAAGCACAGAGCCTAGCATCGGCAACCTGGCTGGAGGAGGAGGAGGGAAGACACAGAGAAAAATGTGACAGTGAGTTTTCACTTTTTCAGGCTTATTCCAATAGTAAAGTTTTATTACAGACAGTACTGGTAGTAGTAATAGTAGCTTTATTTTCTCTATCTATGTCATGCAATGGGAGGGATCCATGAAGTACGTAGGACAGGTGGGTGGGTTGCTTGCGATTGGACCATATGGGTAAGAAATGTAAATTACTTTCACCCCTGCCCAAACCCCAGGGCTCCTAGCTGCCTCTGCAGCTGGTAGCTCTGGGGTTAATTTAAAGGGCCTGGCTCCTAGCTTCAGCCGAATCCCTGAGCCCTTTAAATCCTGATCTAAAAGCCCCAGGATTTAAACGCCACACCTTTTTCAATAGGGGCCACGCCTCTTCCAGTTGAGGCCTCTCCCTCTCCGCAGGACTCTGGAGTACCAGTAAGTCCTTTAAGTTACTTTCACCCCTGCCTCCACTGTTGTGTTAGCCAAGTGAGTTTAAATTGAGATACAGAAAGGCAAACAGGGATAATAGTTAGCCACAGTACTTCAGAGGTATGAGACCTGATTCATTACTGTTTGCAAAGCTCTTGGAGATCCTGGGGTGAAATACAGATACGTATATGGCAAAGTATCATCATTTTGGAGACTGCTTTGTAAGGAAGACAGTGATCAAAATATGCCACAGATCAATATGAGCTGTGATACAAAAGAACTCTTTATTTACCACGAGAAGAATGACTAAAATGTCCAAGTGCAAATCAGGCAGTAACACCATAAATATTTAAAACAATGACTAAGACCCTAAAAACATTCACAGCAATTCAGCTGGAATAGAAAGAAAAATCAGCCACAAGGTTTTTGTAAATTTAGTTTGCGTTTTTTTTTTTTTCTCTGAAGCTCTTTCCCCTGCTATAATTGGAGAGTGCGTGGTATGTTTTTTTGGTTTTTTTTTAAAAGTTGCTCCACATGGCTGGCTGACCTTTCACACTTCTAGTCACATGATTTGAATAATTGGACTAATTTGTTTTAGAGAAAACCAACAAATAAAGCAAGCTTTTATTTTCTGCATAATTCTAACATTCTGAGGAAGTAGATTCTACCTGTTAGGTGAGTGATTTAAAAATAAACCAGTGGATGTTATGCATGGGGCCTTGTATGCATTCCTGCTCTGTCCCATCCCCCTACCCTGCTGGCAGTTTTAACCATAAAAGGTTGCTAGGCCTACAGCCACCAATTAGTCTTCCTGCTTCCCAACAACATACTGTAGTCATCATGCCATAGTTTCTCAGGTAAGTTCTTGCATATGGTATTATGTACATGCTGACATGTTTTCTATATACCCTCTGGTTAGAGCATGATCACATTCCTGCAAGATTAAAATAAGGGGATTTGACTATAAATCAAAAAGCACTTAAAGCGAGGTTAAATTTACCCAAAGAGGAACAAAGCAAAAATCTGTGGAGAACTGTGATACCCCCAAAAGTTCAGATTGGCCTGAAACTCAGTTTTGATCTGAATTTAAATTTCCCCAAAGCTCAGGAATTTTGGAACTGGGGTTTTGGTTTCAGCCCATCTCCACTGAAAACCTGTTCAGTTGTTCTCATATAACACCATACTTCAATATAATACAGTGAACATCATAATTTTTTTAACAATTTAAGAAATATTTAACCCAAGTGAGGCAAAAATCCATGGCAGAGTTCTAATACTGGCTGATGACTTGGCCACTCTGTCACAGGAAGTCTTGTACTTTTGCACCAATTAGGGGAAGGGGGAATGGGTGATAGTAGTTGTAAGTTATCTAGAAGAGGCGCTTTGAGTTGGCTGCATGTATTATTGAAAGGGAATTGCATGTGGGTTGGTGGGAAGAAGCTGTCCACCTTTACATGGTCAAAAAGTGAATCATCTGTTACATTTCACCCCCTTAATGCTCGTGGAGAAGCTGGATGGGTGGCCTATGAATAGAACATTAAAGAATTTTTCAGAACAAGAAACAGCAAAAGTAGCGAGGTAAACGGAAGTTAGAGAGGTCAGGAAATGTAACCAAATTAGAGGGGCAACTGTAGAAAACTTACTTTGATTAAATTCATTGGAAAAGAATGGAGGGTGGGAAAGAGGACCACCCACATAGTAAACTCAGAATAAATCTGCTATAAGAATATTGATTTTTATTATTTTAATAAATGTAAGTGGGATTGACCCAAACTCTGGATCCAAACTCCCTCTGACCATTAGGAAAACTCTCATCAGGATCCAACCTTCATAGCTGGCCTCAGCTCCTGAGAAGGCCAAACCAAAGTCCTGGCACTGAACACTGCTCAGATGTTGGGGAAAATTCAGATCCAGATACTAGATTCAGCTCTGTGGCTTGGGCCCATTTCTAAGTATAAGTAATAAGGAGGGGAGAATTCAGAACTGGGAAGACAGCAGAAAGTCTTAAGGATTCGACACCTCCACTAGAAACAATAGAATGAGGAAGAGCAGATTCCTGTGAATGCTTAGGGGGGAGCATCTCCATAATGCTAAAAAAAGTCTGTCTATAAAACAAAACATCTATAAATGTCTGAACTTAGGTTTCAGAATAGCAGCTAGGTTAGTCTGTATCCAAAAAAGAACAGGAGTACTTGTGGCACCTTAGAGACTAACATAAGCTTTTTTGAGCATAAGCTTTTGTGGGCTACAAGTACTCCTGTTCTTTTTGTCTGAACTTAGTATTGAAATAAAGATATAATTACAACCAAACAAAATATGCCGTCTTCTATGTGGAGGAAACCTAGTGTAGGGGAACCAGTGTGGAGCAGGATTTGGGGATGCTGCAGAAAGGTTTCCATTCTCCCTCAGAAGCCCCACTCAGTAGGCATCCTACATGAACAGAGGCAGCAAGGCTTGAGTGGTGGGAGAGGAGGGCAGCTTAGGGGACAAAAGTGATGGATGATTTACCACTATGCTGATTGACAGGCCACTGTCATCTTGGAGTAGGGGCACAGGAGGGGAAGGAGCTATTTCAGCCTCAGTGTTGCACTAGCAGAAATAAAACTGCTCCCTTGTAACTCCACTGCCAGGAGGGGAAGGACCCACCCAATAGGCTTTGCATTTGAGGATGGTGATTGGAAGATTTAGCCCAGAGGGAATAATCCTATTTAGAAATACAGAATAAACCACTCCTAATTGTCCAGGGCATTTTAAGGTTTGGGGAATACCAGTATTTCTGGGGGTTCTGCATGTTTACCTGCTCCTTTTGACAGAATTCTGCTAAAGTCAGAAGTAAACGGGTCTGCTACCAAAAAGAGAGAAGCTAAAAATCTAGTATCAAATACCCTTTTCCATGCCCTCCTGCCCCACAAAATCACAGTTTAGTCAGCCTGCTCTGGAAAGATTTGAGAGCCCATAACCTAAGTTAACATCATTTAGGTCCCTTATCTCAAATATTTTGGGATTTATTTAATAACTTCAAGTGTTTAGTATTTTATTATTATTTGGCATAAGAAAAGTATAATATGGTATTTCTATGACCATTAGCTCTGTAGTATCTCAGCATCTCACGGTTACTAATGGATTTTATCTTCACAACCTCATTGCAAAGTAAAAAGGTGGTATCCCCCTTTTGCAGATGAGGAATGGGCTAGATGAAGTGACTCTGTCAAGATCACACAGGAAGTCTGTAACTGAACCAGGAATTAATCCCAGGTCTTCTGAATCCTAGTCCACGGCCTGAGACCATTCTTCTTGTAGGCCTCCTTAGTTTAACTGTTGCCTCATGTTAGACAAGATAACCCACAGGGGGTGCTGGAACAATTTGTATAGTGAGTGCTAGAACCACTGAACCAAACTATAAACCCTGTATACAAGGGACACCACTTCAAGCCAGGGGCTAGGCAGCACCCCTAGTTCTAACACCTTTGTTCCCAAGAGAAGAGTGGCCCTTCGAACCAGCTGGCTTTTTGACCAAATAAATAATAAATCTACTTTGCAGGTGAGATTGAAAAATGGCAAATTAACACCAGGAGCTTCAGATTATGTACAGTTGAAATACATTCACTTAGGCAATACAAGTGGCAGGCTGAATAATTAGTCTGGTACTGAGCTGGTGTAGCTCTCATTCAGAGTCTTTTAAATAAATACTCGGACTTTAAGGCCCGAAGGGACCATTATAATCATTTAGTCCAACCTCCTGCTCAGCGCAGGCCACAGAACCTCTCCCACCTATTCTTGCAATAAACCTATAAATTCTGACTCAGTTACTGAAATCCTCAAATCTTGATGTAAAGATTTCAAGTCTCTGAAGATCGGCTACTTCATAATCCTTGTTAGGGTGTCCTTTCTGACATTGTCTTTTAGCTTGCTGTAATGATCAAATGAACAAAAGTTAAGTTGTTCCGCCACCGAGCTGCATTTCTTTTTGTCTTCTCCTTTATCTTCCTGCCTCCTTTCATTGTGCCTAGCTGAAGATGGACAAATAAGTCCATTGCTTCTGCTTATTTCTTAGAAATGGCAACAAACAGATTCTATTAAAATGTGTTGTTTTCACTGTGAGGTATTGTCTTTAATTGTTATACAGTTAGACAATCAAAATGGCTATCTATTTTTAAGAAATGTTTCCCTCACAATGATGTTTTCTTCAGCTCCCAGCTAGACAATGAACTTATAGACTCATAGACTCTAGGACTGGAAGGGACCTCAAGAGGTCATCGAGTCCAGTCCCCTGCCCTCATGGCAGGACCAAATACTGTCTAGACCATCCCTAATAGACATTTATCTAACCTACTCTTAAATATCTCCAGAGATGGAGATTCCACAACTTCCCTAGGCAATCTATTCCAGTGTTTAACTACCCTGACAGTTAGGAACTTTTTCCTAATGTCCAACCTACATCTCCCTTGCTGCAGTTTAAGCCCATTGCTTCTTGTTCTATCATTGGAGGCTAAGGTGAACAAGTTTTCTCCCTCCTCCTGATGACACCCTTTTAGATACCTGAACTTCCAGCTCCCATGCTTCCCTTTGTCCCTAGGTGTTTGTATTGTGCTGTGTTGCATTATTTAGTAGTAGTATTGGTATTGCACAAGTGCCTAGGGGCTCCAGCCCCATACAAGGCCCTATACAAACATGTAACAAAGAAATGGTCCCTACCCCAAAAGGGTTGCCAACTTCCTAATAGCACAAAACTGAACACTCTAGCCCCCCACTTCCCTGAGGCTCCACCCCTGGCCCTGCTGCCTACTCACTACATTCCCCCTCCCTCAGTGGCTCGCTCTCCCACGCCCTCACTCATTTTCATTGGGCTGGGGAAGGGGATTGGGGTTTCAGAGGGGGTGAGGGCCGCTTCCAGGCGCAGAGCAAAACCAGGACAGGTAGGGACTAGTTTGCCTTAGCCCTGCAGCACCACTGACCAAACTTTTAATGGCCCAGTCAGTGGTGTTGACCAGAGCCACCAGGGTCACTTTTCGACCGGGTGTTCCACTCAAAAAATGGACACTTGGTCACCCTGTGCCCCAAAATGTTTATAAGTGAAGTATAACACTAGGGACGGCGGGTTCTAGTTCTTACCCTCTCACTGTCCTTTGGGTTTCAGGGTCCTGATAGATCAATAATCGATCTCTCTCATTCTCCCAATCTGCTATTCTTAATGCAGGTTTGCGGCCTCCTGTCTGAGGGCCATTTGGGGAAAAAAAGAGAAGACCACGATCTTGCAAGTTCATAGGTAAGGGCAGATGCCTTGGCCAGGGTGAGGACCTATTGACTTCAGTGGAGTTAAGTTATGTATCTGTTGAGGATTTGTCTCGTGATTGATTTTGAACTCCTTTTCCACTCCCCCCACCAATATAAGATTGTTTTCTTAGGAAAAAAGATATCATCTAAGAATCTATAAATAAAAAAAAATTCATCTTTCTAAAGGAAGTGCCTCTTGAAGATCCACCATTACAGTTACACTCCTCTTTGAGCTTTACTCTGTTAACATAAACCCATACACACGTAGGCCCGTTGAGTTTATCAGTGTCAGATAGATAGGGACTTCATACAGCTTACTCAGAAACGCTACACTTTGGCAAATGCCATTTGCAAGCTTCAGCTTTAAGTCCATCTTCTACTGCAGCCAAGGAGCTCAAAACCTTCACAAATATTAATGGATGTGAGGTTGATAAATATTATTTCTCCTGTATGATATATACAGAGCTGGCACAGACAGGTAGCCTGCTATTTGCTGAAGCACCAGAAATAGAACCCAGACATCCTGACTCCCAGTCCTGTGCTTTAACCACTAGAGAATACAGCTGCTCTGACTGAGAAACTGTCAGGTTAAAATGCATCAGAGAAAGGATCTGAGAAATTTCAAATGAAAGCATGAAATTGTAAATCTGTCAAGATCTGTAAAATAAAAATTCTCTCCAAAGGAAAATTCTGACAAGATCACATTTTCTCATGCAACTGGAGCTGGAAATGAGGTCAGTGTGAGAAAAAACACTTGGCATAAGCCACTCCTGTGAGATAATCAGAGGGAGGATTTTTTGAGAGAGACTGTATCTAAGCCAAAAAAACCTACAGTTAGATCTCCTACACAGATCAGAAAACTTAGAGACAATGTCAAAGTTGCTAGAGCAAACATATGAGCAATCTTAAAGCGATAGAAATAGGATTCGTGTTTTTTCTTATTTTTTTTAAAAAAAGGGGGCTGAAAGTGGTAGAGTGGCGATATAATTTACATACATGCTTTTTAAGTAAAGATAAGCAAATTCTTTTGCTTAATTTCAACCCCCTGCTTTAACACTGTAGGACTGAAATTTTAACTTCAACTCAAAGTTATTAGATTGACACTCTGCTTTGCAGAGACTTTGAAAAAAGTGGCAGAGATGATGGGGGAAACTCCAATAGAAAATAAGTTGAAAAATGAGACAGAGGGAGGAATGAAAAACAATGCAGAAAATTGTTTAAAAATAATTGGTGGGTATATTCTGATAAAGTAAATACTGTTCAAGATGGTTTTCAGAGGTGCCAAGAATGCAAAAACCCATTGAATTCAATAGCAATTAAGAGGACTCAGCAGAACCTCTCGGAAATCTGACCACTTTTATTTAGATGTTTAAGGTGTGAGGCAAACCCACAGCCAAACCAGGGCTGCTTGCTCTCTTTCCCCTCCAACAGAGCTGCAGTGAGTCACAACTGAGCCACGCAGCAACAACTCAGCTGCACTAACTTACTCTTCAGACAGAGCTTGCAGGACAGTCTTCAGAGAAGTGGCAGTAGAGCCTGGGTCAGATGACCCCCAGGCCCAGGTATTTCCCCAGCCCTGCTAGTGCTGCAGATCACTGTGCAGCAGCACTACCTGGCCAAGAACCCTCCTGCTTCCTCGCAGAATATCAGACTCTCCAGAATCTCAGCTTGTTCTTGATCCTGTTCTTGTTCCAATATTGTTCTTGCCCTACGTTGACCTTGCTCCAGTCCTGTTATTGACCCACTCCAGCATTGCCTCTGCTTTCTGACCTTCCCTGGACTCTGACTTCAATCTTTAGCCTGTATCTGGACCCTGGCTATGATACTGACTTGGCTTGTCCCTGGACTCTGACCACTTAGCTTTGACCCCTGGCTTGTTCCTGGGTTCTGGCTATGATATGGATCAGGGATCGGCAACCTTTGGCATGTGGCCCATCAAGGAAATCTGCTGGTGGGCCAAGATGGTTTGTTTACCTGCAGCGTTGGCAGGTTCAGCCAATCGCAGATCCCAGTGGCCGCGGTTTGCTGTTCCAGGCCAAGGGGGGCTGTGGGAAATGGCGTGGGCTGAGGGATATGCTGACCACCGCTTCCTGAAGCCCCCATTGGCCTGGAACGGCAACCTTCAGCCAGTGGGATCTGCGATCGGCCGAACCTGTGGATGCTGCAGGTAAATAAACCGTCCTGGCCCGTCAGCAGATTTCCCTGATAGGCCACTTCACTCTGGACTCTGATATCAGATCTGACCCATGTTTATCCCTGGATCTCTATTCCAGCACAACTCTTGACCTAGTTATGACCCTACATTGAGCTTTGACCTCTGCTCTAACCACTAGGCATGACTATTGAGAGTCAGCACCTGACATAAGGTCTTTAATGCCCCAACTATACATATAACTTTACATTGGTGAATAGTCCCATTGAAGCTAACAGAACTATTGCCACCTGTAAAGTTAAGCATATGTGTAAATGTTGGCAGGATATGGACTTAAGAGCTTAAATGCAGATACCTTTAAACTGGTTTAACCTTCACTTAAATCAGCTTGCCTTAACATTGTTATTTACTGATGCAAGCTAAACTGCTATAAGCAAGAGTTAAACCAGTTTAAGTGTCTGTGTATTAGGGATTTGTAGTGGATTAAAAGAGATTTAATTAAATTGGTGCAACTTTTATTAAAGACTAGGCCTCAGTGACAATGGGCTTGTAACACCTGCCTTAGCCCTATTTGTCAAAGCTGGAGAATCCAACATTAGAAATTCTAAAAATCACTGACAAGTGCATCTCCTCGGTGAATCTAGCCATAATATTTAGACTTCTTTTCTCTTGAAAAGCAACATTAAAGATCAACATACAAGTTTGTCGTCCACTCTATGGCCTCTGGTGCCCTAGAATGAATCAAGGCTGTCCCTCCAGAGAAGGATCAGAGAAGGCAGCAAGTCATTAGATGTGCCATGGTTTGAGTCTCCTCTCCACATTGGCATAGGGGACTGTCCTTCATTTTCCATTTCTGTAGTAGATGAATGCAATGCCTGTATGAGGTTCTGATGCAGCTTGCTGTGACCTATATATTACGTGGCATGTTGAAGTCAGGTGATGGGTCTGTATGATCTGTGAAGTGGTCTTGATTCTTGACCTTGCTGTTTTCCCACAGTCTCTGCCACTTGTCTTTTGATAAGAGTCCCACGTTCTTAAGAGCTGTGGCTTCTAACCAGAAGGGCTTCCTAGACTTAAGGCAGCATCTGGAGGGGGCATTGGAGAGTTTGATAGATGGACAAGTCTGGATTCATTACCATGCAGTTATTTTCTCATATTACAAGAGGAGGAGCAGGAAGATGGAGGAAGAGGGCAACTATCACACAATCTTCCTTGTTAAGCGCTTCACCATAACCTATGCTAGCAACATGGTGACCAATTGGCAGCTTTGCAGTCTAAAAAGTATTTAGTTATCACCTATGTATTTTGTCTTCATTATTAAAAATCTGAAAACTCCTCTCAACATTTCAGCCTTTGTAAAGACATAGAAATTCTTGGCCTGATTCTCACTGCCTTGCACTTTTTGTTGTCAATTATCCCTAGGCAAAGTGGGTGTAAAAAGCTACCCGATCAGACTGGTAGCAATTGACAGTGCCACCCACTGTGCACAGATGTGAATGACTGTACAAGGAGCAAGGCAGTAAAGAATCATCCCTTAGATGGTCTTCTGCTGTTTTTGTCTCACCCAGGAGTGTAATCCAAGCCCCAGTGCAGAGCTGAGAAATACATCTTTACTTTACTCCCCTCTCAGAACTCAAATTGTGATGGTGGCCCTGAACTGGCTTAGCTACATACATACAGAAACTCTGGCTAGTTTCTGGCAGCTTCTCCGAACACAGTGATTACCACTAGAAGGCTCACAAACTATTTGGAGGGATATTCTACAATTCCTATACACTGCACTTATATTTCATAGACTCATAGGTCAGAAGGGACCAATCTGATCATCTAGTCTGACCTCCTGCACAAGGCAGGCCACAGAACCCCACCCATCCAATTTTATAACAACCCCTATCCCAGGACCGAGTTATTGAAATCCTCAAAAATGGTTTGAAGACCTCAAGCTGCAGAGACACCACCAGCAAGCGACCCGTGCCCCACGCTGCAGGGGAAGGCGAAAAACCTCCAGGGCACCCGCCAATCCGCCCTGGAGGAAAATTCCTTCCCGACCCCAAATATGGCGATCAGCTAAACCCTGAGCATGTGGGCAAGAGTCACCAGCCAGCACCCAAGAAGGAATTCTCCGCAGCAACTCAGTACCCATCACATGCAACATCTCCCCGCAGACCATTGAGCAGACCTGTCTGGTGGTAATTCAAGATCAATTGCCCAAATTAACGATCCTATCATAACATCCCCCTCCATATACTTATCAAGCTTTGTCTTAAAGCCAGGAAAGTCTTTTGCCCCTACTACTTCCCTCGGAAGGCTATTCCAGAACTTCACTCCCCTAATGGTCAGAAACCTTCGTCTAATTTCAAGTCTAAACTTCCTAATATCCAGTTTATACCCATTCGTCCTCGTGGCTACATTGGTACTAAACTTAAATAATTCCTCTCCCTCCCTGACGTTAACCCCCTTGATATATTTATATAGGGCGAGCATATCCCCCCTCAGCCTTCTTTTGGCCAGGCTAAACAAGCCAAGCTCTTTGAGTCTCCTTTCATAAGGCAGTTTTTCCATTCCTCGGATCATCCTCGTAGCCCGTCTCTGAACCTGTTCCAGTTTGAATTCATCCTTCTTGAACATGGGACACCAGAACTGCACACAGTATTCCAGATGGGGTCTCACCAACGCCGTATACAACGGTACTAACACCTCCTTATCCTTGCAGGAAATACCCCGCCTGATGCATCCCAAAATCGCATTTGCTTTTTTAACAGCCGTATCACATTGGCGACTCATAGTCATCCTGCTATCAACCAGTACCCCAAGGTCCTTCTCTTCCTCCGTCGCTTCCAACTGATGCGCCCCCAACGTATATCCAAAATTCTTATTATTAATTCCTAAATGCATGACCTTGCACTTTTCATTATTGTATTTCATCCTATTTCTATTACTCCAGTTTACAAGGTGGTTCAGATCTTCCTGAATAGCATCCCTGTCCTTCTCCGTGTTAGCAATACCCCCCAGCTTCGTGTCATCCGCAAACTTTATTAGCACATTCCCGCTCTTTGTGCCAAGGTCAGTAATAAAAAGGTTAAATAAGATCGGTCCCAAAACCGATCCTTGAGGGACTCCACTGGTGACCTCCTTCCAGTCCGACAGTTCACCTTTCAATACGACCCTCTGGAGTCTCCCCTTTAACCAGTTCCTTATCCACCTTACAACTTTCATATTCACTCCCAGCTTTTCCAATTTAACTAACAGCTCCGTGTGCGGAACCGTGTCGAACGCCTTGCGGAACCGTGTCGAACGCCTATATAAATCTATATAACCTAGAAAGCTGAATAGCCATGTGGGTCTCACAGTTCATAAGTTTATTTCTCTCCTATGTAAATCATACCCTTTCCCCACCCTGCCCTCCTCCTTCCAACCTCACACGTACATATAACTGCACCAAAATCACCTCTTCTCCATCCCAGAGTCCCAGCCTCACAGAGGGGCTTCTGGAATATCCAGGAATCATTGACCCAAGGCAGAGGGGACTCTGCTCTGTCTTTCCATCACCGGTTTTCCTTCTTTCTTGTCACAAATAGCAGTCTATGTAATCTATCTACACTATGCAACCTCTGGTCCCTGGAGCATTAGTGGAACAGCACTAATTATAAATCATAGATGCTGGCTTGAGACTTTCACCTTCAGAGAAGACAATTATCATGGGCATTGTGCTGGTTGGTCAACAATGGGCTTGGTGGTATTACAGGGACTGTGCCTTCTTGTACTTGCCTAACACATTTTGGGTGCCAATGTAATATAAATATTCATCTAAACAGCAAAAACATAGTTTTCATAACAACTGAAGCCAATGTACCACATAGAACTGAAATCTATCTATTCTGGACACCAGAAGTTTCACTTTAAAAAAGGTTAACGGAATCGTGGAAAGCATTTTAATACTTGCAAAGTCAACCTCGTGTTTCTCTAAGTGAGAAATAAGGCAGCAACACATGAAGCTTATTGGGCTTCTGTAATCAGCTTTGGTTTATTACTGAAATTTAACTACAGGCAACTTGGAGGAGGAGGCTCGTTTCAGAAGCAAATTAATTTCAAGTGACTAAAAATCCACTCTCAAATTTTCTGTATGCCATGGTAAGTGTTAGCTAATGACACAGATGTCAGACAAGTAAAGGACTCATTTCACTTTCTCAATTTAAATGGAAAAATAAAGATGGATTTATGGGTCCATCTGGATTGGACTCTTCTATGCCCCTCTTGTCAAGCTTCCTCTGGCTGGGACACTGGCTGCTGCGGTTGGATCCACACACTGGATCCATGTGCTTTAAACTGCCCTTGGGTCTGGGTAGGCTCTTATCTATCTTTTGACCTCTAAGCTCACTCCCTGGGCAGGGACTCCTGTGTGGTACTCCTTCTTGGCATTGGGACCTCATGGTCCAGCTACTCTAGTCCAAACCAGTGCTCAGCCCCTCCAAGACTCCCCAGGAGCTTATGTGCACCCTTATTAGATCTTCACCCTTGAGGGTATACTTGTTTATAGTTCAACCATTCAGGGATCTGTGATAGTTGAAGCCGCTAAGACAGAGGGATTTCTAAATCAATCACTCTTTACACAGCACAAGAGATACACAGATCCTTGCAAAACAAGAAACACATGAATGCCATTCCCTGCCTCAGTTTCCTCACCACTCATATGTCTTTTGGAATTTGGTCGGTACCTTCAGGGATCCCCTCTCCCAGACCTCACTCCTTTGGCTCAGTCACCAGTGAGAGCTGGTCCTTCTATAACTTTAAGGAGCCCTTTGAATTCTAAGAACGTTATGAACAAAGGTGACAGAGAACAGCCCAAGCCTCCTGATAAGCTTTGGAAAACACTCTATGTAATTGAATAGGATTCTGTACCTATCGTTGTTTCCCTTCCCTCATTTGTGACTTGGAATATTTGCATAAAAATGGGATCTTTATTACTTAAGAATTCATTTGCTCATGATGCATATTCACAGAACCACAAGAGCTGCATTCTGCTGTAGTGCCATGAGTTTCCTATAGAACTCAATGAGAGTTTTGACTTTAGGCTGATGGAAAAACTGGCAGAAAAGACAAAGTAGTCCATCTTGTCCAGCCTGTTGCAGTGTGCAGAAATGTTGTTCTGTCTATGACAGTGTAGTTACTTTCACAGCTATTAACTACTATATCCCAGACAGAGAGAGGGGCTTCAGGTAGGGAATGAGCAGCAGATAAATTCCTTAAAGAAATATACTGTAAACCAAATGTTGCTCTTATACCCACTCTTGATTATTATTTAAACAAATAGGGTTACCTAGGCATATGGGAGAGCAAAATTTGGATCTTGTTTTTGTATGCAAAATCTTCTTAATTTAAAAAAAAAAAAAAAGCTTAGAGAGATAGACAAGATGAGATACAGCAACAGAAAATACTGACGTGGACATTATCCCAAGTTTTACACAAGGAATTTTTCTCTGTTCAAAAAATGAAACAATGTGACAGCGTCTCTTTAAAAAGGCAGATATTTTCCTTGTTAAAATGGGAGTTGGGTATAAGCCGCACTATGAGGATGTGGACGTTTGTGGTTCAGACTCATCACAGATCATGAAGGGAACACTAACATCACACAGCAGTCACTGAATAGAACTCTTTTGTGAAACATTTGATCTGGACGGCTGTCCATCGGCAAATCTCCCCAGACTTCAGAGCTGGGCAGGCTGCAGAAGTTACATGGATGTTGGCTCAGAGGCAGATGAACCTATTTGGGATCTAGGTCTGGCTGCTGTGTAGGGTGCTAAACTATGGTTTAGAGGGATTCAGATGTTGTTCTTTGCCTTTTGAGTTCTGCAGACCTGACTCTTGCCCCTCATGAGCAAAATAGTCTGCAGGAATAAGATCAGTATTCAGAATCAAGAAGCGGGACAAGGGCAGTCAGCCTATGGACCATTAACTACACTATCTTAAGGGGTGCCTCTTTCCTCTCCTTCCTAGTCATCTGGAGAAGTGCTGGTGATAGGCCCTCCCATTACTGTCAAGCATCAGTATGTGGGAGGGCATACTGACCTGCTTCTGGGGTTGGCATGGAGTGGGTTTGGTTAACATTCTTTCTGAGGAGAGGAAAGCCCAAAACTGCAAGTCCTGAGTCAGGAACCACCAGGGAACTTGTTTGTGGGGGAAGTATGGCTGGGCCTAGTTGGATTGAATGATTTCTCCTCCCGCCCCCACCCCCCCCCAGGTTCCAATTTTGTCTGTATGTCATTTGACTGTAATTCATTTGTTTAAAAATTAGGCCGAAAGAAGATTTCTTGGCACTTCTATTTTAAAGCTCTATTTGTGTTAATTTGGAGAGGGCATCAGAAAACCTCATTCTACATTTATATAACTAAGGCTTCAAACAACACTGGTACCTGTTGGCTGTCTGGACTCTTCCATCAAGAAAGAACATGTCTCTAACACCACTAATGGCAGGCTGAAGATGGGTGGAATATTCCTATGACCCTGAAAGTCCTATTGCTGATTCTGCCCTTCATTGGAAGTCCCCACCTCCACTTCTCATTATACCCCTCTGATTCGAGAGTACCCTCTACAGCTCCACATACAGTAAGGCTTGTGGAAGGTGATGTAATTTGGAAAGAGCCCATAGGTAGTTCACTTACAAGTATTTAGTTGTTTTGTCTTTTGAACAGTAATTATATTTGTTATAGCAAACGCTTTGTGTGTTCCAAAATGTTAAGGAATGTCAAGGACATAAACCGTCAAGTGCTCTTATCATTGAATCCCTAAGGAACAAGTGATAAAATATTTTCAATTTTTCATCTTAAATTGCAACAGATTAAGGTTACAATCCTGCAGCTCATTTTGTGTGAGCAGACTCCTGTTACCGGATGGAACTCCAGTGAAGCTAACAGGGTTGCGTGCAGGAGAAGGGGCACACCCATTAGAAATGCCTTGTAAAATCCTAGTTTAAAGCCCCAATCCTGCAAAAGAGTTAGACCCGCGGTCTCCAAACTTTTTATGTCATGTCCCCTCCCCCATACCTGTAATGTAATCTGTCCATACTCCCCCAGGGACTGGAAGTGGGGTCAAGGCCATAGCTGCAGCCTGGAGCAGAGCCTCACGCAGGAGTGGAGCCATGGCTGGGAATAGGGTCGAGGGCTGATGCTGGGGCCTTCACTGGGGGGCGAGGCAGGGGCGGAGCAGAGTTGGGGGCAGAGCAGGGCTTGGTGGTGCTCTGTCCCTGCCCCCCATGGGGGCTGGTCTAGGCACTGCCGTGCCCCCAATTATTTCTCCACGCTCCTCTAGGGAGGTGCGACCCACAGTTTGGGGACCACTGACTTGGACACACACTTAGCTTTGTGTACTGTGAGGAGTTCCATTAGACATAGGGGGAATATGCACAGTGTGAAAAGTAAAACACATTTGTAAAATTTTGAAGAACCGGGGCCTAAATTATTATATGTGCAACAGTGGCTTGAGCTGAATTGTCTACTGTCCATTATAACTACCAACTGTAAAGAAAATGGTTTGCTAATACAAGTATAGCTTTAGCCCAGATCATTATACAAGAAAATGTAGAGCAATGTTCTGGATACGAGATGCAGGATTTTCTTTTTGTTCTATTTCTCATTGTCCAAACAGTAAAAGGACATTGAATGCATTTTTCATAATTTCCCACAGTTGTTTATAATAATCCCGTGGAAGCTTGACATTGAAATCTGGTTCCTTAAGGAAAAATATTGCCTGCTCACGCACTTGTTTTGTTATGTAAAGTTTTTTCATGAGCTGAACCATGCCATTAGCACTTTTTTTTTGTATGAAAAGCAAAAGCATATTTTGGGAAAACTGCATAGAGAGAATTACATGAGCTTTGCAAAGGAGATACAAAGAAAAGGTAGGTCAGAGGCTAGGTTTATCAACCATGACAATTTCCTTTTCCATATATACTGGGATAAATCCTGTATGACTAATTTTAAAACACATGCAGGATTTTTTCCTCTGCTCTACTATGAGCTCCAAATACTAATTAGTTGGGATTGTTTTACAGTCTGTAATGCAGCAATTCTGCTCCAGCAACAAAGTCTCTTTGTTAAAGGAGCTGCGTAAAAATAGTAACAAACAACATCTGAATCCCTCTAAACTGTAGTTCAAGTTTAAAAGTATCGCCTGTAGTGTTTCCCTTTGACAGTGGTGATGACAGTGCAGATTAGATAGAGCTGGTGCTCTGTACTGCATGTCACTCCTCATTATATCAGGTGAACCCCTGCAAGACCCAGGTGTTGGGGACTGGAAGATTAGTACCAGCAAATGTAATCAGACTGAATCCTTAACTACAAATGTAAGATGCTAAAAAATGTCAATGTTGTGCTTTCTTTTGCAAACCCATGACTGCTTTCACCATGCTCATGAGTCTTCAGGTTTAATTATCATAACTGTGGCTGAGAAATCACATGGCAAAGACTATCATTTCCATGACGTTGGTGGTTCTGGACAACATGCATAGTCCTCAGAGAATAGAAGTTTTCTGACATACATGCACAGTCCCAATTACACAATCTTAAACCAGCACAGAAACCTCTCTCTCTCTTCTCTGCAGATGCTTTAGCTTTTTTTCCTCAGTTACAGTAAATCCTCTCTAATTCTCCCTTGTGACTCTGAGCTCGCCTGTAAGTAAGTGAATGAATTTTGCAAGTGAGTGAACAAAAGGAATAAAAAAAGTAGGGTATAATGCTTCACCTAAAAGAGACTTTATCTTGCCACTTGCCACTTAGTTTTAATACTAATGTACAATGGTATATTTGCTAAAAATGTAGTCTTGGTAATGAGCTCTAGTAAGTCTTTGCTCAGAATGAAAAAGAGGCAGCTATTTTGGTACTAATTATAAATGGGAACTAGTTGTTTTTCTACAGGCTTTAGGGTGTGTTGCTGATATCTGAAATGCTCATAACCCTGGGAGCGGGTGGATCGCTGCGAGAGACTCAGGTCACACTGGTAAAAAAAAAACCCCAAAACAGGCATCTGGCAATATGAAATGCTTTTGGCATGGCGGCCAATGAAAAGGAATTATATGGCTAGCTTTATGGAGGAATCAGCTAGGACTGTTATATTTTTTGTGTCCAAGTTAAAAGCTGGCTCCTAGGTTAGTGAGGTGCTATAGTTACAAGAAAAATGCAGAGAATGTAACATTAGAGCTCCAGGGGATGGAATTCAGAACCATTGGATAATGTGGTAATTGGAGATATACCAATCTCCTAGAACTGGAAGGGACCTCAAAAGGTCATCAAGTCCAGCCCCCTGCCTTCACTAGCAGGACCAATTTTTGCCCCAGATCCCTAAGTGGCCCTCTCAAGGATTGAACTCACAACCCTAAGTTTAGCAGGTCAATGTTCAAGCCACTGAGCTATCCCTGTAATCAGCTGCTGTGGGTGACCTGATTCAGTCCTAATTTTTTTCCCATAAGTCACTTAAAAACGTGACTGGACAAAGCACTGGAGGATATACTGTAGGCAACAATCCTGCATCATCAGAAGATTAACTAGATGCTCTAAGTGATTTCTTATATAAAACCTCAGAAGACTGCTGCTTCGATGTGTATAAACTCACCACCTTCGTACATAAGTGTGACATGAAAATACAGTCATGGTCTGTACAGAGAGGCTTAAATGCCTGCATAAACACGTTGGATGTAGCTGCTGAGATCCAAAAGTTCTTTTCTACTTTGGAATTCAGACATACCCATACTCTCTCTCCATCTATTAGTTGGAGATTGCAGCTTAACAGTAGGTCTGGTTTGTTTCATGCCTTCATGATCTTAATAACATAAGGATTTGATTGCTGAACACAAGACAATGTTCTTGTTTTCAAAACACAATACATGAGCTGGCCTGGTGGGTAATGATCCACAATGCCATTTAGAAGACCTGGGTTTCAATTCAGGTCATGGTTTTCCCCTCCGCTCTCAGGGGCTGAGAGTTTTGCAGAAGTTTTGGGCCTTATTCTCCAGTCCCTCACACCTTGCATAGTCCATTACACCTATGCAAATTGGGTGGAGAATCAGGATAAAACTGTACCAAATCAAAACTGTTGCATTTTCTACTCAGTAGGCACAGACACAGCCAATTACCTGAAGAGAAGGGTAGCAGAGAGTCATGCCAGGAGTATTGTGTTGCTAGGACAAGGAAGTGTTTTTCACGCCTCATTGGCAAAACCCAAGACCAATTAAGTGAGTTCGGAAAAGCGTGTACGCCTCCCTCAGCAAGATGGAATGTTGGCCACAACACATGGGTTCTCTGGGAGCGAGGCATAATTTGGAAATAATGAGGGATTCTCAGGACTCTGACCATGATGCAAACACTTCCTATCCCCTGTGGGACACATACAGTCATAAAAATCCCCAGTAGGCTACTTCATTCATAAAATGCCATCCTGTGCAGCTGAAAAATTAGTTTAGGGGAAATGGCAGTATGATGAACTATGGAAAATATGGTTATGTAATCTTGATTTTATTTTTAATCATTTACATCACTGTAGGATGTAGCTTTACTGGACAGGTCCAACTCCCAACTCTATTATTTGCTGTTTCGGGTTATTGAATGTTTTTTGTGAACTAAATTTTCAATATAAAAGTATTTCTGTGTATCTGCTCGGGGACATGGCTATAAAGGATTCAAACTCAAGGAATTTATGGAACAAGACACACTATGTTTTCTCCCGGTGGAGATTTTATATATTGTCTTTCTTAAATTTCTTTATTTTAAAATGAGGGCTTTTTACGTAATAGCCGTATAATCTACACATTTTTTTTTCCAATTTGTATCTGTTTTGAAAGTTTAACAAGATGTGTTTGTGCAGTTACAGTAGCTGGTTCACTGCAAACTAGAACAATATTCTCAGGTTGTCCCTTCTTAGATGTCACTCAGGCCCCAGTCTTGCAATCTGAATGCAGGATTGGGGGTTTATATTGTAAGCTTGTCAGAACAAGGATCATTATTCTCTACCAAACACCATGCACAGCAATGACACTATAGAAATAATAAACGTAACCTTTGGGTAGTATGTTTGGACTAGACATGAGAAAAAAGAGATTACGTATATTTAGGAAGGCTATATCCTTATTCCTTTACTCACTATCCTACCATGCTAAAACCTGATTTCTCAAAATATCTCCCAAGAGGGATTATTATTTCATTTCTTGAAGTATCATGTGAGAGGAGGTGGGTACTTCTGATGCTGAGACTGGCAGACAGTACTAACAGGAATAGTTTATCACTATAAGTAAGCTATGGGGCAGTTAGATATAAGACTGCCCAACGTACAAATCAGTAGGTAAGGTATCTTTCTTCATATTTACAGTGATCTGAAACTGATGTCTCTGCTTGGTAGATAGACCCTGTATCCTATTTTGATGTCATGCCATGATTCTCAAGGAGGTTGCTACTAGAACTAACAACAGAAATGCCTTTTAAAAGAAAAGCAGAGCAGAGGAATGGTAAAGAGGTGTCTAACCATATGTAGAGACTAGACACATTCACCCAGGGGCGGCTCCAGGCCACAACACGCCAAGCGCGTGCTTGGGGTGGCATGCCACAGGGGGCGCTCTGCTGGTCACTGGGACGGCGACAGGCAGGGTGCCTTCAGCTTCATGCCTGCAGAGGGTCTGCTGGTCCCGCGGCTTTGGTGAAGCTGCGGGACTAGCGGACCCTCTGCAGGCACGCCCGCCGGAGATCCACTGGAGCCGTGGGACCGGTGACTGGCAGAGCGCCCCCCAGGGCATGCCGCCGTGCTTGGGCGGCAAAATGTCTGGAGCCACCCCTGCATTCACCCCATGCATTTATTTGACCAGTAGTCTGGGAAATGCTAGGATTCTAAGGCCTGGTCTACACTACGCATTTAAACCGATTTTAGCAGCATTAAACCGATTTAACGCTGCACCCATCCACACAACGAGGCCCTTTATATCGATATAAAGGGCTCTTTAAACCTGTTTCTGTACTCCTCCCCGACAAGAGGAGTAGCGCTGAAATCGGTATTACCATATCGGATTAGGGTTAGTGTGGCCGCAAATCGACGGTATTGGCATCCGGGCGGTATCCCACAGTGCACCATTGTGACTGCTCTGGACAGCAATCCGAACTCGGTAAACAGGAAGAGCCCTGCGAACTTTTGAATTTCATTTCCCGTTTGCCCAGCGTGGAGCTCTGATCAGCAAGGGTGGCGATGCCGTCCCAAATCCAAAAAGAGCTCCAGCATGGGCCATACGGGAGATAATGGATCTGATCGCTGTATGGGGAGACAAATCTGTTCTATCAGAGCTCCGTTACAGAAGATGAAATGAGAAAGCGTTTGAAAAAATCTCCAGGCTATGATAGACAGAGGCCACAGCACAGTGCTGTGTGACAAGTGTAATGGAAAGCCAAAGAATCAAATGGATGCTCATGGAGGGAGGGAGAGGGTACTGAGGATTCCAGCTATCCCACAGTCCCCGCAGTCTCCGAAAAGCATTTGCATTCTTGGCTGAGCTCCCAATGCCTGTAGGGTCAAACACATTGTCTGGGGTGTTTCAGGGTATATGTCGTCAATTTATCCCCCTTTCCCCCCCATGAAAGAAAAGGGAAAAAAATCGTTTCTTGACTTTTTTTTTATATGTCACCCTATGTCTACTGCATGCTGCTGGTAGAAGCGATGCTGCAGCAATGATTAGCAGCATCCTCTCCCTTCCCCCTTCCGGTGGCAGACGGTACAATATGACTGCTATCCATCGTCATCATCATCCCATGAGTGCTCCTGGGTTAAAATAGGAATGACTCCCGGTCATTCCCGGTAGATGGTACAGAACGGCTGGTAACCGTCCTCATCATAGCAACTGGGGGCTGAGTTCCATCAGCCCCCCCCCCTTTCATGTCTAAAGAAAAGATTCTGTACTGCCTGGACTATCATAGCAGTAGGATGATGGGCTCCTCTCCCTCACACCGTTTAATGTCCTGCCTGGACTATCATAGCAGCTGGAGGCTGCCTCCCCCTCATTTTATCTCACTAAAAAGTCAGTATTTCTTATTCCTGCATTCTTTATTACTTCATCACACAAATGGGGGACACTGCCATGGTAGCCCAGAAAGGTTGGTGGAGAAGGGAATCAACGGGTGAGGTTGTTGCAGGGGCACCCCCCGTGAATGGCATGCAGCTCATTATTTCTGTGGGATCTGACAAGGAGCGGCTGTGCTTTCTGGTTCTCTGATACACTGGTTCTCTAGTACACTTGCCCCATATTCTAGGCAGGACTGACTCTATTTTTAGATAAACCATAAAGGAGGGATTGACTCTGGGAGTCATTCCCATTTTTGTCTCTGCGCCCCCAGCCAACCTCAGCTAACGCTAGCCAGGAGCACCCATGACAGCAGCAGACGGTACAAAACGACTGATAACTGTCATCTCATCACCAATTTACAATGGCACAGCAGACAGTACAGAACAACTGGTAACCATCTCTGCTACCTTGCAATGGCAAGTGAATGCTGCTGTGTAACACTGCAGTACCGCCTCTGTCAGTGGCATCCAGTACACATACGGTGACAGTGACAAAAGGCAAAATGGGCTCCATGGTTGCCATGCTATGGTGTCTGCCAGGGCAATCCAGGGAAAAAGGGCGCAAAATGATTGTCTGCCGTTGCTTTCACGGAGGAAGGAATGAGTGATGACATTTACCCAGAATCACCCGCTACACTGTTTTTGCACCATCATGCATTGGGATCTCAACCCAGAATTCCAATGGGTGGGGGAGACTGCGGGAACTATGGGATAGCTACGGGATAGCTACCCAGAGCGCAACACTCCAGAAATCGACGCTAGCCTCGGTATATGGACACACGCCACCAAATTAATGTGCTTAGTGTGGCCGCGTGCACTCAACTTTATACAATCTGTTTTACAAAACCGGTTTATGTAAAATCGGAATAATCCTGTAGTGTAGATGTACCCTAAGAGTTAAACAAGATGTAGTCTAGCACCTTAGCCAGGTGTGAGACACCATCACACAATCTGGCATGCTCTTCCTTTTTTAACTTTAAATTCATACTGAAGTGCTCTGTCTGTAGGGTAGATAGAGCTGAAAAATCAGGAATGCAACTTTAACTACACTGTCCTTCCCATACGCCTCCACCTTGACTTCTGCTAGGAGGGATCCCAGTTATAGTGCTAACAGTGATGGTGGGTCTATTTTATGTGGACATCTGCCCACTGCAACTGGGCTGAACTAGCTCATTTCACATAGCCCAGCAGATGGTTATAATGTTCGTTCACCTTAGCCACAACTGGATTTTGCAACAGTGGCCTAGATGTGAAAAGATTATGTTACTCCTATAGAACAGTGATATATGAAATCCGAGAAATATCTGGATATTGCAGATACAGTATGGTTATCATTTAGTTCAGAAGCCTCACCGGCCAATCAGATTATTCCTTGCCCAATTCCTGTTCTTTTTGCATAAAACCAAGTGTTGTCTATTGGGCTGGGAAGCTGAGAACAACATAAATAAACATAGGAAGAAATCACCACATGGAGGCTTTTTCTTTCAAGCCTTCTCTCAGACCATTAAACAAGGCAGATGTCACTTGAGTTACACTACAAATTGTATCTTTAGTTAGGGTGACCAGATATCCTGATTTTTGGTCTTTTTCTTACACAGGCTCCTAATATCCCCCACCCCCGTCCCAATTTTTCACATTTGCTGTCTGGTCACTCTATCTTTAGTCCACTAGATTTCATTGCTAACAAGGGTTCTCACCTCCAACAGCTCACTGATGAATTTGCATAGACATAATTTGTTTGTTTTTCTTGTTTTTTGTTGTTGTTGCTATGGTTATATTTTAAATTTGGATCCTCCAACTTACTTTGTTCTAACCCATTCGCTGTCTAGACAGTCTGCTCGAGAGGACAGAAATTACAGATGCAGTATATGTTGTAGCCTCAATTCCCAACTCTTTTTTTAGACTCAGGCGAACAAAGTACACAGCCCAGTTTCTAGTCAAGTGAATTGCAATCCCGTTATTTAATTATATGATTTATAATTGACTACAGAGCTATTGTGGAGTGGTTCTCTTTGCCATTGATGGTTGCAATTGTAAACTATTACATGATGTGCCTCAAAGACAGACTGAGCCCTGAAGAGGAGTGGGGTGTGTGTGTGTGTGTGTGTGTGTCCTACTTTGTACAGAAGTTTCAGGGTTGAAAATTTTCCAAGCAATTGACTATGAGGAGGATGTTGGCTTGTCATTCCTATTTCCAGTGGGTTTTGAATGTGTGGGAATATAAACAGTGTTCTTATCTATGTTACCCCTTGTCATAACCTAGTCCCAGATTTGGACCTTAGCGTCCAAAATATGGGGGTTAGCATGAAAACCTCCAAGCTTAGTTACCAGCTTGGACCTGGTAAAGCTGCCACCACCCAAAAAATTAGAGTGTTTTGGGGCACTCTGGTCCCCCCAAACCTTCCCTGGGGACCCCAAGACCCAAATCCTTTGAGTCTCACAACAAAGGGAAATAAACCTTTTCCCTTCCCCCCTCCAGGTGTTCCTGGAGAGATGCACAGAAGCAAGCTCCGTGAATCTAAACAGAGGGATTGCACCCTCCCCGTTTCCAGCCTTGGAAAACAGAAGTACCAAGAGCTAATCTCTCTTCCCCCATCACCCAGAGGGAATGCAAAGTCAGGCTAGTAAATCTAACACACACAGATTTCCCCCGACTTCTTCCTCCCACCAATTCCCTGGTGAGCACAGACTCAATTCCCTGGAGTTCCCCACTAAAGAAAAACTTATCGGTGTGTGGCATTGGATAGTTGTCCGGACGAGTTACCGCATTTAGCTTATGGTAGTCCAAGCAAAAGCGTATTTCCCCATCTGGTTTGGGTACCAGAACCACTGGAGATGCCCATGCACTGGTAGATGAGCGGATTATACCCATTTGCAGCATGTTCTGGATCTTTCGTTCTATAGCAGCTTGGGCATGAGGAGACACCCGGTAGGGTGGGGTTCTAATGGGGTGAGCATTACCTGTGTCAATGGAGTGGTATGCCCGTTCAGTCCATTCTGGGGTGGCTGAGAACAATGGGGCGAAGCTAGTGCACAGCTCCTTGATTTGTCGCCGCTGCAGATGTTCCAGGGTGGTTGAGAGGTTCACCTCTTCCACGCCACCGTCTTTTTTTCCATCGTAGTAGACACCGTCAGGCCACTCAGCATCATCTCCCTGGACTGTAAACTGACAAACCTGTAAGTCTCTGGAATAGAAAGGCTTGAGAGAATTAACATGGTACACTCTGGGCTTTAGTGAGGAATTGGGAAATGCTATGAGGTAGTTTACAGTTCCCAGGCACTCTTGGACCGTGAATGGCCCTTCCCATGATGCTTCCATCTTATGGGCCTGTTGCGCCTTCAAGACCATAACCTGCTCTCCTACCTTGAAGGAACGTTCTCTGGTATGTTTGTCATACCAGGCCTTTTGCTCTTCCTGAGCATCCGTTAGGTTTTCTTTAGCAAGGGCTAAAGAGTGTCGGAGGGTGCTTTGTAGGTTGCTTACAAAGTCCAGAATGTTAGTTCCTGGAGAAGGCGTAAACCCCTCCCATTGCTGCTTCACCAACTGTAATGGCCCCTTAACCTTGTGACCATACACAAGTTCAAACGGTGAAAACCCTAAACTGGGATGTGGTACAGCCCTGTAGGCAAACAGCAACTGCTGCAACACTAGGTTCCAATTATTGGAGTATTCGTTGACGAATTTATGTATCATGGCCCCCAAAGTTCCATTAAACCTTTCCACCACGCCATTGGTTTGATGGTGGTACGGGGTGGCAACCAGGTGGTTCACCCCATGAGTTTTCCACAGTTTTTGCATGGTCCCTGCCAGGAAATTAGATCCTGAATCAGTAAGGATGTCGGAGGGCCAACCTACCCTGGCAAAAATGTCTGTTAGGGCCAGGCACACAGTGTTAGCCCTGGTGTTGCCTAGAGCTACTGCTTCCGGCCATCGGGTAGCAAAGTCCACTAAAGTCAGTACATACTGCTTTCCTCTGGGCATCTTTTTTGGGAAAGGACCCAGAATATCCACAGCTGCTCACTGAAACGGGACCTCAATTATGGGGAGTGGCTGGAGAGGGGCCTTGACCTGGTCTTGGGGTTTTCCCACTCTTTGGCATACCTCACAACACCGGACATACTTGGCAACGTCCTTGCCCATCCCCTCCCAGTGGAAAGACTTCCCCAACCGGTCCTTGGTTCTGTTTACCCCAGCATGGCCACTGGGATGATCATGGGCTAAGCTTAAGAGCTTTCCCCGGTACTTAGTTGGAACCACCAACTGTTTTTGCGGCTGCCATTCTTTCCGGTGTCCACCAGAAAGAATCTCCTTGTATAAAAGTCCTTGGTTTATAACAAACCGGGATCGATTAGAAGAGCTGAAAGGCGGTGGGGTGCTTTGTACCGCTGCCCAAGCTTTCTGAAGGCTGTCATCTGCTTCCTGCTCAGTCTGGAACTGTTCCCTTGAGGCTGGGGTCACCAGTTCTTCCTTAGACTGTGGACTTGGGCTTGGTCCCTCTGGAAGCGATGTAGGTGATGGGGTTGTTTCCGTTGCTGGTGAACCGCTCTCCGCTGGTGCACCTGAGGGTATTTCAGGCTCTGGCTGAGCCTTTTGGGTATGGCTGTCTGTTTGATGCTTTCTTCCTTTTCTTTCAGCTCCACCTCTTTTTGTCTTTTTTCCAGTTGTCGCCTGTGTTCAGCTTCTTTGAATTGTTCTTCGGCCTCCCTTTTTGTATTGGAAGGCATGGTTCTTGTTTCCTTGTGTTGGGGTGCCCTCTGGTGTTTATTGTCTGAACTGCAGGCTCTGTTGCCTCCTGGGGTCTGCGTAGCAACAGTGCCTTTTTCCCTGTCTTCCTCTAGCTAATCTTTTCAATGTAAAGTAAACCAGAAAAAAACACTTTATTTGCATGTGTATTGTGCTGGTAATTGCCCCCTAATGGGAGTGCTATTGTCTGACAAAAGACCTGTAATAGCTCCTTAATGGTTCCTTGCTTAATATGCAAGCCACAACTGCCAGAGAGAGCAGAAAAAAAAATTCTCTCTGGTTCCCTTTTAAAACCAAACTGTTTCTCTCTGCTTAAAAGCCCCTAGCAGAGAAAAGAAAAATATAATATTCCTACTGGCTTCTGGATTCTATCTATCTCACCACTGCACACTATGTCATAACCTAGTCCCAGATTTGGACCTTAGCGTCCAAAATATGGGGGTTAGCATGAAAACCTCCAAGCTTAGTTACCAGCTTGGACCTGGTAAAGCTGCCACCACCCAAAAAATTAGAGTGTTTTGGGGCACTCTGGTCCCCTCAAACCTTCCCTGGGGACCCCAAGACTCAAATCCCTTGAGTCTCACAACAAAGGGAAATAAACCTTTTCCCTTCCCCCCTCCAGGTGTTCCTGGAGAGATGCACAGAAGCAAGCTCCGTGAATCTAAACAGAGGGATTCCACCCTCCCCGTTTCCAGCCTTGGAAAACAGAAGTACCGAGAGCTAATCTCTCTTCCCCCCTCACCCAGAAGGAATGCAAAGTCAGGCTAGTAAATCTAACACACACAGATTTCCCCCGACTTCTTCCTCCCACCAATTCCCTGGTGAGCACAGACTCAATTCCCTGGAGTTCCCCACTAAAGAAAAGCTTCGACAGGTCTTAAAGAGAAAGCTTTATGTAAAAAGAAAGAAAAATACATAAAAATGGTCTCTCTGTATTAAGGTGACAAATACAGGGTCAATTGCTTAAAAGAAATATGAATAAACAGCCTTATTCAAAAAGAATACAATTCAAAACACTTCAGCAACTACACACATGTAAAATACAAAAAAACATATAAATCACTATCTGATCTTTTGTACTTACAACTGGGAAACAGAAGATTAGAAAGCAAGAGACAGAAATCCTCCCATAGCCGAGAGAGAGACAGGCAGAAGACAAAGAACTCAGACACAAACTTCCCTCCACCCAGACCTGAAAAAGTCTGGTTTCCTGATTGGTCCTCTGGTCAGGTGCTTCAGGTTACCTCTTTCCAGGTGTAAGAGACATTAACCCTTAGCTATCTGTTTATGACACCCCTATGTTAACTTCTTGCACTGAGAAACTTGGCCCACTAGTTACCTGCAAAAATCAGGATAGGGGAAACTGTTTAACTGGTGTACATATGGTATTTGTTGAAGTGAAGTGCTGGAAAGGGGAATAGGAATTTCCCTCCACCTGTGGCAAAGTGACTCAAAGGGTTCATTATCCATCTGGCCCATGAGTCAGAAAGCACCAGGGTCTGGATCCACAAAGACTTAGGCACTGCAATGCTGAGCATTGCAACACCTAACTTTCACGCGCCTAAAAAAATCACGGGAGCAGCACTGCAATCCCACAAAGCTATATTAGGTGCCTAGGCTCCTTTTACAGTGCATGGGAGAGACAGGCACCTTAGAATGTGATCTACAAAAGCCCAGTGGTTAGAGTACTCTCCTGAGAAGTGGGAGCCCCCTGTTTAGATCCTTTCTTCTCACCAGGTGGGGAGGGAGAATTGAATCTGGATCTCCCATATGCCATGTGAATGAGAGAACCACTGAGTTAAAAGTTATAAGGTAGCCACTACTACCTCCTCTTAGATTCATAGACTCTAAGGTCAGAAGGGACCATCAAAGATCATCTAGTCCAGTGTTTCTCAAACTGGGGTCACCACTTGTGTAGGGAAAGCCCCTGGTGCGCCGGGCCGGTTTGTTTACCTGCCCCGTCCACAGGTCCAGAGGATCATGGCTCCCACTGGCCGCACTTCGCTGTTCCAGGCCAATGGCAGTTGCTGGAAGCAGCGGCCAATAAGTCCCTCGGCCCACGATGCTTCCAGCAGCTCCTATTGGCCTGGAGCAGCAAATTGCAGCCAGTGGGAGCCACAATCGGCTGGACTTGCAGACGGGGCAGGTAAACACAGTGGCAAGCCCGCCAGGGGCTTTCCCTAAACAGGCGGCGACCTCAGTTTGAGAAACACTGATCTAGTCTGATCCCGGGCACATTGCAGGCCATAGAACCTCACCCGCCCACCCCTGTAATAGACCCCTAACCTCTGGCTGAGTTACTGATGTTTTAACTCTTGTGGTGGCCAGACTTTCCTGTAGGCAGCCTCTGAGCACACCTACTATATCAGGCCCCACGTGTGAGTTAGGTGGATCAACACCTATCTTCCTCCAGTTTGTGGATTGCTCTTGGGCTTAAGCAGGAGATAGGCATCTGGAAGCCTAGACTGAGTCAAGAGCGCACATGCTCAGAGGCAGAAACTTAAGTGCTGAGGGAACTTTCACCCTGAAAGCTTAGGCTCTGCATGTGTTTAGGCACCTAAAGGGTTCATTGGGAGTTCTGTGGATCACAGTGGAGCCTAAGTGCCTTTGTGGATCAAGGCCCAGATTTTCAGGCTAGGACTCTGTGCAAGGAAGTAAGAGTTAATGGACAAGGCCCAGAAGCAGCTGGAACCTATTTGCTTTCCAGAAAAACATCCTGGTGCACATAAAAGGAAGAGGGGGTGTCAGGTAGGTGCTGACTGCTAGGACTGGCTGAAAGCCAAGTAGCTATGTTGATGGAACATGCCTGGTGAAGGGTCCCTTCTGAAATAATTGTGAGTTTTTCCTTAAACTCTGAGGAAAGAGAGTTTGAGAGAAGAGCCTTCTGCTTAACCCTGAGAAAGGAGAATGTGGGGCTTTGTTTGGCTTGGCCCTGAAGAGTGGAAAGGACCATGTGTCTATAATGACAAAATAGCATTAGAGAGAATCTGTGGGTAGAATAAATATAACATCCAGCTAAGTCAGCTGTGACAACTCTTTAACGTATGTTTAGTCACTGGAGCTGAATACATCAGCTGGGTTAACCTATTAAGCTATTGAATTTCTGTTTGCAAATGTCTAACAAAAAAGCAAAACTGGTTTTGCTATGCCTGATCTCACCTATCCACTTTGGAAAATTAAATTAAGAGGCCTGGGCTGATTCAAAATAATTATTTTAATAATGCCTCTGTCTTCATGATGGCCATACATCCCAACTCTTTCCTATTTGATTAGTGTTCTTCCTTGGGAAGGTCTGGGTCTCACAAATCTGCATGCTGGAGCACTTAATTGGGGAGTGAAGAAAGCAAAAAAACTTCACTTATTAAAGTGCTAACTCCCGTTTCAATGTGTTTGTTTCTATCTACATAGCTAGATAGGGGTTGGCAGATAACACTTCTCTTCTCTTCCTCTGCTTTAACTGGGGAGGTACACTGGAGAGCATCTATTCATCCACAATAGATACTTCCAAAATAGAGGTAGAGGATATCTTTAAAATAGGCTTGCTGCTCCATAGGAATGGAAAGAGAAAAACAGTGTTGTGTTCTGGGTGTTTGTTCTGCTCAGTTTCTGCAGTGTAGTTATCTGGGGTGACAGGAGCTGTATAAAAACCTTAGACTTATCTGTGAAAGATGACAATTCCCTGTGATATCCTTGGAAAACCTTATTGTATTAAATGCAAAGTTTATGTATTATTGTGGTCTGGGACTATATGCAACCTCTCTTGGGGGAGATGTGGTATGAGGCATGGGAGTTCAAGGAACTATATAGAAATTGTGCCAGTGAAGAATGGACTTTTTGGGACAATAAGTGTGAAGTGAATTTCCAGGGAAATACCTAGAGAGGTTAATGCAAATTCCCCCACCTCTGGTAATGCAAAAATAAAAAATAAATCAGTCTTTTGAAGCTATGTCCTGAAAAATGGG
Organism: Gopherus flavomarginatus; assembly: GCF_025201925.1. Taxonomy (NCBI): domain Eukaryota; kingdom Metazoa; phylum Chordata; order Testudines; family Testudinidae; genus Gopherus; species Gopherus flavomarginatus. The sequence goes on along the minus strand of NC_066617.1, from coordinate 230,220,914 downwards.
TCGTTGTCTGCTGATTACCTGTTCCTGAAGCCAAAGTCAAAGCCCCGAGCTGTATATAGAAAAAACTTGTATACTGAATCTGAGAAAGTTATTAACGTTAACCATGGGGGAAAAACCTAGGGTGGGTTTTAATGGACTGGCACTTGCCAGAGCCTGAGGCTGGCGACAGGGTGATTTCTGGCAAGTTTTTAGCATGCATGTTGGTTCTTTAATTGTTTTTAATGTGGTTTCTCTGTGATGCTGTCACCTTAAAATAAATGTGCTTGTTTACAAAGAGCTGTGTGGTAATGTGTAACTGCTAGCAAATAAACTGGGCATTACCTCTAGAAAAAAAGCAAAGTGCAGACGCTGACCTGTTTAGGCAGTCTGGCTTGTTGGGAATATCACAGTGTAAGGCAGGGAAATGTGCAGTGTCGAAAAACTCCAGTCAGGAAAGAGACCGAGCGAGAGAGAGGTGGGTCTCTGCTCAAGAGAGGTGATTGCTGAGGAGCAGGGAGCCTAGAGTGGGTGCCTTTGGTGGACCATGGATGGGGAATGCAGGTGCAGTTGCCCTGAACAGTGATAATATCTCAGACCTGGAGGCATGCTTCTAATTGTAAACCTGTTTTGTAATTTGAGAAGATGGTTCACCAGATGAACTTCTCAGCTGTCTGTAGAATAATTATTATATTCTTATAGTTACAGGCTGGGCATTAGGAAACAATACAGGAATGGAAAGCTAGAGAGCAAGAGACTGACAGAACTGTATGAGCAGAGAGAGTGCCAGTGTGGTCTTCCTGTAACTGGACAAGATTAGGCCTTGTCTGTGCTCAAAAGGTTTGCTGGTATAGCCATATTGCAAAACCTTCTTAGTGGAGACTAAGTTGATATCAGCAAAACAGTCCTTTTGCCAGTAATAGCTTACAGCAGTTCCCTCAGCAAAATAAGCCATATCAGCAAAGATGCAGTTTATACCAGCAAAACCAGCATCTACATTAGGGCTTCTATTGACATAGCTGTGATGGCCCAAAAACCCAGCACACACCCCTAACCAATATGGCTGTACTGGCAAAACTTTACACATAGACCAGGCCATACCATGTTCTAGTAAACAGTCTTTTTTTGTCATTACCACTTACCTGTATGACCATAACAGCCATGCGCCATAGTCATGGACCAGGACTCCATTTCATTAGGCGCCGTACAACCAGAATGAAGTGACAGTCCTTACCCCCCAAAAGCTTGCAGCTGAAGTGTCGGGAATGTCTGTTCTACCTGCACCTAGCTTAGCTAAGAACTCTAACTCTGGAAACAGGGGTGCTGGAACTTGGGGACCAGGGGACCATTGTCCCATCACTTTTTACTGACAGTAAGGGTGAATGACAAGGGGGACAAAGTGGGGCCTTGGGGAGAAGGGGTGGGCCAAGGGTCAGAGTGGCTTTCAGGGAGGCTTCTGCCACTTTCGGGGAGGCTTCTGCCTGGGAAGTGTTGTATCTGGTGCAGAATATGGGATAATATCTAGGGGGATTATGGGTCACCACCAGTCCAGGTTTTTTCTTTTTTTTTTTTAAAAAAGACTTCTGACGGTGATCCATATAGTACAGGGTTTCTTTTTAGAGTCCCTCTGTCCCACGTATACAAGAGCAATTTCAAAGCTGTATTGGTTTATTTAGGATCCTTTATTTTTATACAGTAAAACATACACCGTAAACCCAACAGTTAAGGGTACTGAGAAACACAAGGTAGAGGCTGATGATTTTGGATAAAATGCAGCATGTACACAAAAAATAAAATGTTCTAGATTATTTAATAACTCGAGCTTTTAGAGAGGAATCAGTAGGACAAATCTACCAACACAACCAAATAATGTTTCAAGACTAATACTTGGAAGTATAAATCTCCCTAAATTTTGGACCACATATAGTGTGTTATCAGTTACTTGAATGATGCAACATTTTTTGGAAGTGCACAGATCCTTCTGTACTCTTCAGCCATCTTTATCAGCTGCTGCTTTCCCACAGTTACACTGGAATGCAGTGTATTAAGATGTGTTCTAAACCTTGTCTGCATAATCTAGGATCCACATGTAAATCATTGGGGCGGGGGCAGGGGGTGAGTTGTAGTCAGCTGGTTCTGGACAGATGATTTTCAAAGGAAAAATTAAATGATGAATTTATACATTCTGAGTCCTTTAGTGGACTCAAAGCCAGGGCCGGCGCAACCCATTAGGTGACCTAGGCGGTCGCCTAGGGCACTAACATTTGGGGAGTGGTGGCTGCCGCAGTCGTCGGCGGTATTTCAGGGGCCGGGACCATCCATCGCCTCTGTCAGGGGCGCCATTTCGGGGGCGGGACCTTCCGCCACCTAGGACACCAAAAAAGCTGGCCGCATTCCTGCTCAAAGCTGCATTTTAGTGTGTGTGGCCACCTTCAAACACCAAAGCTGCACCTCTAGAAGTTGACTCTGGAGAAGCAGTGCGGATCTCCCAAGCAGTACCTGTTCCCTGCAGGCCTCAGAGCAAATGATACTGGCAGATGGGCTTTGTAAAGCTCTGTTACACTTAGAGTGATCTATATAAATTATATAAACCTGTGTTTATTAATATCTGATTAAAATCCTAAGTAATTTATATGCAAATTTACTGCTGCCTTCAAGATCTTGGCAAATTGTCAGATTGGCTCTTGGTGAAGCTAAAAATGATAAACTACTGTTCTTAGCAGTTACATTACTCTTATGTTTTTCATATACACATTAAATGTTATTAAAAACTCATCTGAATGTTAAACATACCATAAAATATAAGATCAGCTATACAAGCAGCACACCAACAGCAGGAAAAAGAGGCATAATTATCCAACACAGACATGTCTGTGAAGGTGCCATTATATCTGAATGAGGTTTGACAGTCATACAGTGTCAGAGCCTCAGCTGGCAAAAACTGGCATAGGTCCGCTTATACTAGCTGAGACTCTCTCCTTCTACGCCCATGAAAGCCCACAGTGGGGAGGGATAGCTCAGTGGTTTGAGCATTGGCCAACTAAACCCAGAATTGTGAGCTCAAGCCTTGAGGGGGCTACTTAGGGATCTGGGGCACAAAAAAAACCACAAAACAACCTGTCAGGGACAGTACTTGGTCCTGCTAGTGAAGGCAGGGGACTGGACTCAATGACCTTTCTGATGATCTGGCTCTGAATATAGAAATAAATTCTGTGCAAGAAATGTTGAAATAATGTAAGAGGAGGAAGGAATGATCACTTTCTATAAACTCCTGAGGAGAAATTATGTCAACAGTGTTCTTAGCTACTGGAGTAGGCCAGTAGGTGGGAGGGAGCCAGGCTATGTGAAATGATTAAGGCATAATGGCAAAAGGAAGGAACTGGCTAGGTTTTATATTTGTGGCCAGCTAGTTGTGATGTTGCACTCTATTCAATTTTATGAAAATATGCTAATGAGTTTGAATATGATGTCACTGGAATATGCTTCATGCAAAAGGTCTCTTGTAAGGTATCATTAGAAAGCTTATAACTGACTGAGTATGGTCATCCAATTTGTATGAATGTGACATTCTTGTATCTGAAACTAGAAATATGAAATATAACTCTGAGGTTCTATTGTAATTATGCGAAGTGTGGGCCATTAATGGTGGCTTGGAATCTTGAAGGCTCCCATTAACTAGGACAATTGGTTGTAAATGGCTCTGTTTACTTGTAAGTCTTCCTGTATACATGTGTGCTGGCAAGTGGGTAATGAAGTCTTACAGTGACATGTGATCATGTTACCAGAACTGGAATCCATCTTTAACCTGGTGCTTTTCCATTTAGAAGGCGGGGGTGGGAAGCCAGAGAGGTACAAAGGATTCCTGCCTTGTGCAAAAGATATATAAAGATGTGGAACAGAACAAAGGGGGCTGCAGTCATGAGAAATCCCCTAACTGCATCTGAGCTGGAACAAGGACTGTACCAGGGAAAAGGTTTGGGCCCAGACTAGAAAGGAGTCTAGTCGTCTGTGCAAGAAGCTTATTGGAACATCTCTGAAGGTGAGGTTTCATCTGTAATCAGTTTCTTACTGTATTAAGCTTAGACTTGCATGTTTTTGTTTTATTTTGCTTGGTAATTCACTTTGTGATGTTTGTTATTACTTGGAGCCACTTAAATCCTACTTTTTATATTTAATAAAAATCACTTTTTGCTTATAAATTAACCTAGAGCAAGTATTAATACCTAGGGGAGCGAATAACTGTCCATCTCTCTCTATCAGTGTTATAGAGGGCGAACAATTTATGAGTTTACCCTGTACAAGCTTTAGGATTTATTTGGGGTTTGGATCCCGTTGGGTGTCTGAGTGCTAGAGACAGGAACACTTTCTAAGCTGTTTTCAGTTAAGTCTGCACCTTTGGGGGGATGTGGTTCAGACCTGGGTCTGTGTTTGTAGCAGGCAAGCATGCCTGGCTCAACAGGACAGGGTACTGAAGTCCCAAGCTTCCAGGGAAAATGGGCTCAGAAGTAGCCTCAGCACATCAGGTGGCAGTCCCAAGAGGATCTCTGTGACTCAGCCCATCACAAAGGTATATAAAATGCTTTGGACATCTTTTGTAGCTGAAGATCTTCAAGTTAATAAAAATATTTTAAGGGAGAAAGAAGTAGTCTCTCAACAGCATCTCTAATTCCTGCTCCCTTTCAATGTTATTGCTGAAGCAGACCTAGACATACTTGTGACAGATGCTGGGATTTTTCTATATTGTCCATCCCCGCTGTTATGTTAGGCAGTAACTTGAAAGCTGACGCTTCTGTATGTCCATAGTCAAGAAAACAAGTTATATTCTTTTTAAAATCTATTTGGCACAATTCTAAAAATGGGGAAACTTATATCAGAAATGAAGTAAATAAATGGAGTCTTACTTTCATCCTGTGGGTGGTGTAACAATACCTCCTGGGCACTGGGCAAGCCTAGGTTCAATGTGCCACTGGAAGAATACATGGTTATTATTAGAAATGCAATCAGTCACTGATGTTCAGCCAATGGGCACTAACAGACTTGTGCAGAAGGTCCGATAGCATATTGGAAGGTCTGGGCTATTGGTATTAAGAAAGTGTGATATACTCTGTATCAGATAGAATTCTGGGGTTCTGTATTTTTGAGTTGCCTAGTCAAAAGTGCTCTGTTTGGGGGGAGGGAGGGAGGAATAACTCAATTCTATACTCAACCTCGCATCTGAAAGTCCATCTGGCTTCTCTCCATCTTGCACATCAGTTTTTACAGTGCATATTATATCCTCTGTCACACATGGAACCCCCAGTGCTGCAATAGGCTTGAAACAAAAGGAAGATCATAAGTCAGGATTGAAACTTAGACAGAGTTGTGCAGAGAAGCTAGTGCGGTAGCACATCTACCAATTATTTCATTTTATATCATTGAAGTGTGTTATGATAAACTCATATGTTGTCATATGAATAGATACAAATAGGATAGGGCTATAGGAATATATGATAAGTATTTAGAAATGAGGAGTGTGTATTAGGTTTATTAGTAAAGCAAGGCTGGAATGCAAGGCCAACAGGCTAAACTTTAAGATTTCAGCTTAGCCACACTAGGCCTCAGGCTTAAGGAGACTTGACATGAGTGGGTGACTGTAGTGAGGCGGTGGGATCCCCCACAGCCCCGCTGAGGGACAGCCCTTCTCCAACCCCGCTGTGGGAAGAGCCACTGGGTCCTGCACCCGCCCCTCAGAGGTCACGGCGCAGACCCGGAAGTATAAAAGCTGACCTGCGGCCGCTGCCAGCTGGAGCTCACACCCAGCCAGCCAAGCCTGCCCCCTGCTCGCTACCCCGAGGAGGACTGGCTGAGCCTGCCCCGCGCCAGCTACCCCGAGGAAGAGTCTAACCTGCCTCTGGCCAGCTACGCCGAGGAGCCGCTGAGCCCACCCTCGCACACTTACCCCGAGGAACCGATGGTATTTGAGACCGCTGGTGACGCCTCGACGACTCAGGTACCTGACGAGGGGGAGAGTGGAAGTAGCCCGGGGGCGGCCGACCCCAGTCTGGCTGCAGCACTGCCAGAGCCAATATCAGCGTGTTGCGGCCAGGATCCCCACTGACAGCAGCGAGTTTCTGCCGCTGCTAGGGCCCCGGGCTGGGACGCAGTGGAGTGGGAGGGCCTGCGTCCCCCCTGCCACCCCTCCAGGGGTGGCAGACTCCTCCTTTCCCTGGCCTGAGGAGGTTGAAACCTGCTATAGCTGCTCACCCCTGCCTGAGGGCCTGAGCCTACAGACTCAGTGTTTGCTGCCCTGCCCTGACCTAGGGCTGGGGTTAAGACTATTGCTCCTCAGCCCTGCCTGGGGGCCTGAGCGTACTAACTCTGTGCTTGTTGCCCCGCCCTGACCTAGGGCTGGGGTTAAGACTACTGCTGCTCAGCCCTGCCCGAGGGCCTGAGCCTACTAACGCTGTGTCTGTTGCGAGGACTGGGAGGGAGATTATTGGTAGCGAGGCGGTGGGATCCCCCACAGCCCTGCTGAGGGACAGAGCATGGCCGGGCTGTGCTACAGTGACCTAAGACTGACCCTGTGCCAATAAAACCACAAGATTACTGTAAAGGATGTGCCAACAGGTAATGCTACAGAAAATATTTCACAATGTATCTGTGCAGCCTGCAAGACACCTGATTGTAACATCACAGAAAGGTTTGTTCTGACCACAGTTTACCTTGGAAACAGGTTGACCTAAATGTTAATGAGATGCTAATAAGAAAAAGGGGAAGTAAGGAACAATCTATAAAAGCGGGGCATGCCAACATTTATGGGATGTGAAAGTATAGATAAGGAAAGCAGGGTTGGAAGCCTTACGCATATGTGTAAGGTGTTAGGCACGGTCACAACAAGATAAGAGGTTCCCTAGCTGGGCTGAAGTGGGAAGACCCCAAAGGGAGATGTCACTGGGTGGTTCCTGCTCAGGTCTTCCCCTCTATCAATGACCACCTGTTGAGAGATCCACCACACTCTACAGTATCTTTGGGTATGTGAGTATGAATACAGTATAGCCTATTGCTTTGGTTCTCTCAAGTTGTGTAGATGGGTATGTATACAAGTGTAACTTATAATATAAACAAGATTTTTTTTTAACTTGTAACTGTGTTTGTGGTCACTGTATTCATTCTTCGTGTGTTCCTAGGAGCCACTCACTCTAATAGAATCATGAAGGGTAACTTTCATCCCATTGATCTGAAAACAGCTCACTCCTTCGAGACATTATAGTCTAGGACAGAATTATCAAGTCATTTTTTAAATGAGGCTACATACATTATATCTATATTTAGCTACTGCTGTGGGTTCCTCCTCTTCATGACCACAACATTTGAGACCCAAGATAACAGGAAACTGTCTTTCTGGATGACAACTGTATTCCTTGGGTAGTGGAATGAATTCCGGGTTTGAAGTTTAAATAACTCTTGCATCAATGATAGCAAGTTGCAAAGCTCCATTTGTACTTAGAGTCCTGAGGTATATTCATGTTATGGCATTCTAAGAAACAAAAATAACCCTTCTTTGACTTCTGTAGAGATCTTATTGTTAAAGTTTCCACTCCTCCTCCTTAAAAAAAAAAAAAAATCACCTCAGACTAGAAAAGCCACTGTAAACAGTAAATCTATCCAGAGCTTTAAAAGAAATTGAGACATTTTAATTCTCATGTAGGGCAATGGCTACTAAAAATCCTGTGATCTATAATTAAGACCATAACACCTCACAGATAGTTTTATGCTTGTTAGTGAAAACTCTCTCTTCTGGTCTGCTGCTGCTTCAACTTTAAGTCAATATGCATGGTAAGTCCCTTATAGATTATTGTATTGTACCTGAACCTGCAAGGTGCTGAGTGCTTCCAAGAGGTACTAAGAGCCTGGGAGCCCAAGCAAAGTTAATGGGAGTAGAGGGTGCTAAGGGCTCTGCCATTCTGTAACAAAAGATAAACACTTGTCACTTAAAACAGAGGTTATCATTAGAGCTGGGCAAAGTTGCTCCCAGAGCAGTGCAGAGTTGGGTCTAATGAAACATTGTCTTGGAGGGTCACAAGGAGGGGAAGAGAACCTTTTAAAAATGTATAAACAGTTCATTTTGGCACTTCGAAAAAGTTGAAGTGTTTTGTTTTTGGAAATATTTCATTTAGGAATCTCCTTCATCAAAATGAAGTTTTTATCTTGGATTGATCCAAAATGAATTTGATTTTGGGGGGCTTTTTGTTTTGCTGCTGAACAAAGACAAAAACAAAAAACAAAAAAAACACCCCACAACCTTCTCTTATTGTGTTGGCCGGTATTATGCAGAAGGTCAAACTAGATCATAATGATTCCTTCTTGTCTTAATCGGTTTACGATTTATTATAATCAAAAATAAATTTCCTACAGCTTTCAATCTAGTACACTTGTTTTTCTATTAAGCATAGCACAGTGGTTTCTGGCTATTGCTTTGTACCTAGGTTTCCACAAAAGAGTGCTAAAATTATCTTAAATCTTTGTAGTAAATGGACTTGACTGTTCATGAATTCTTTCATATACTGTAGCTCTTTCCAAAATAAAAACCCACTGGGCACTTAAAGTAAATTTACAGAATTTGCCAGTGTTTGGACTTAATCCAAATTCTGCCATAAAGATGAACTGCTAAGACATTTTATGCTGTCCTGATAATGATCTAATCTGATTTTTGGCTTTCTAAAGTGAATTAGCCTGTCTGAAAAGGGATTTAAAATAGAACATTGGAACCTACTGAAGCAGGTGCTTATTCAAGGAAATAACTACAAACTCTGTGTGCTAATGCAGAGCCTGTGAAGCAAACGATGACACTTTCTGTGTAACAACGTTGGAAAAATAAGCATTCACGTTGATCACTGAAGGAGTTTCTGGAGACTCCTGGGATTCTGCCACCAAACTGTGGAGCAGTTAATGATGACTTCTCAGTGTCTGAAGCGGACTCCTCTTCTGTGGTAACGGTCATGATTATCCGTGGGACTCTTGACAATACTTGTGAAGAGAGAACTTTAGAATGGATGAAATGTCCCCAAATGACAGTTTGAAAGAGTCTTACAAAGGAAGGAGGTGCCATTACTAATTAATGAGGCTTTGGTAATAGGAAAACTAATTTCCAGTGCCTAACTCCCTCCTTTGCAAACATAAACACTCAGTTACCTGTAGTGACCAGACAGAAAATGTGAAAAATCGGGACGGGGGTGGAGGGTAATAGGAGCCTATATAAGAAAAAGACCCCAAAATCGGGACTGTCCCAGTAAAATCAGGACATCTTGTCACCCTAGTTACCTATGGCTTGTCAGACACTTGAGGGTGCAGTTGTGTAGGGGAGAACACAGCGTAATGGACTCATGCAGACTGGCACTGTTTCCACAATTCCTAACAAATTGATCAGTGATTCATAGTAAAATTCTGTCCTGCAGACTGTTCTCCTGTAGACGTCTGCCCACAAACCAATGGTGTTACTTTAGGTTAATCCTCTTCAGATTCCCCCGGGCCCCACCCTGATAGTGTATAGTCTGAGGATTGTCTGCAGCGGCAGTAGGTGGAACTCTCTGGGGCTCCTTGTCAGAGGAAAAGTGAAGACACTCGTCCTGTGAGGAGGGACGTATAGCTTTTGTGTCCAGTACTTCAAAGGAAATATTTTAATGTGCTAAAATGCAGGGAATTGTAGGTTATGACATTTTCAGTGAGGAAGTCTTTGGATGCCACATGGTCATCTTGTTTTTTTTTATTTGATTACATGGAGGATAAATGACAGCATCTATAGCATGGCTCTATACATTGCACATATACTCCTTCTTAGCTGGCTTTAGGCCTACACAGAGACAGGATCTTCTCTCTGAAAATCTGCTGCTGGCCTACATTGGTGCTTCCTCTGTTGCCATCATCAATGAAACTGCACTGCTGCGAGACCAACAGTGACAGCACTTCAGGAAGAACTCACCATCGACTGGGCCCGGTAGCCTTTCAGAAACAGAAATGGCATGTAATAGGTCTGAGATTTTATTGCCATGTGAATAGCACTCCTAACTGTGACTGTGTAACCAGTTTGGCTGGTCCATGTTTCTTCTAGCTCTGTGTGGTAGGATATTCCATAGAGCAATGTTCCAAGTGCGCTGTTCACATCCTCCAGATGCTCCAGCCCAGTGTTCCCAAACTGTGGGGCCAGGGTCCAAAGGTGGACCGTGACACAGTCTCAGGTGGTCCGCCATTATGGGTGGAGTTTCAGGAGGAAGAGCAGCAACTCCAGGCACTCTGTGCACCCTGGTTAGTTCCCCCACAAGGGCTGGGTAACTGCCACTCCACCTCCCAGGCTCAGGTTGATGTAATCTTTGGTACCCATGAACCACTGGTTGCCAGTGGCCACAGTGACCGTGTAGGACAGCATGGCCTGGCCAGTTGCGCACACAGCCACGAGGAACAGAGCAGCCCCCACTGCATCAACTCGAGACTGAGTGTACAGCTGGGCCCTGCAGCAGCAGCACTCCCCCCTTGGACACAGCCCCTCCCTGAACCCTGAGCCCCCTCCCCAGCACCCAGCCCCTAGCTACCCACCTACCTTTATCCTGAGATACCCCCCCTGCCTGCACCTAGCTACCCGCTGCCAGTATTCTGAGCTATATACCCTGCCTGCACACAGCCCCTAGCTATCCCTCTCCCTGCACCCTGAACTGCCTGAAAGACTGAAAATTGAAGATGAGATCAGGTTGAGCCTCGCTAACATATCCCAGCTGGAAAAAACTGTGCAAGAAGTGGCAGGCACATCCATCCCATTAAGAAGACTCCTGGTCTGTAAGTTATTTTATATTTTTATTTACAATATTTTATTCTTTTCTAGTTAGCAGAGAATAGTTACTTACTCAGCACAGAATTTTAGATTTTACACTGAAAATAAATTGAAACAAGATAGTGTTCAAAGTTGGACAACTATTTTGTTTTAAAATCAAATAACACAATGTCTATTTTTAAACAATTTTGTTAACACTGTTGTGTTGCTTATTGTTCAGTTATACAAAATAGTGTTTTCCCCCGTTTGAATACCACATTTTGCTCTCAATATTTCTTTTTAAAAGCATAGGTTTACTAAAACTTTCATTTAAAAGATCTTGAAGCATTTCTTTTGAGTGCATAGTGCTAGGGAATTCTGTTGTGACAATTGTTTAAATTAAAATGAAAAGGAAACAAGTACGTTGTTTATTTACAGTGTTATAGTTTATATGTATGTCATTAAAATTAATAATTTTCCTCAAAAAGTGTTAATAGTGGGCCTCAGTGGCTATTGCAGTTGCATAGGTGGGTCTCTGGTGAAAAAATTCGGGAACCCCTGCTCAAGGCCTTGCTGAGGCAGCATGGGGTAGCTGTCCAGATTTTCCCAGAAAGAGCTCATGCAAACAATGTTAGGTCCCATGAGGGGTTTAGAGGTGCAGACATGGCTGTAATGATGGCAGAGTAGTTACTGAGAGGGCAAACTGAACAGTGTTACTTCCAATCAGTTAAGGTGACTACTTCTGATCTGTTACACAATCATGGTTGTAGTTGTAGTGTGGATGGGCACCACGAATGATGGAACAGAGAAAACAAAAGTAGCCTCCATGACAACACATGTGTCTCCTGACAGTCTACACTAAGTTGATTGTCTTTCTCAAGAGAGTTTAGTCTTAAGGTTCACAGATGCAGTAACTGGGGGAGAAGGGCATGTGTGTGTGTGTGTGAGAGAGAGAGGAAGGAGGCAAAAGGATTGTACAGCTTTATAAATCACAAACCTTAGAAGTGTCTAAGGCAGGGATCGGCAACCTTTGGCATGTGGCCCACTAGGGTAAGCACTCTGGTGGGCTGGGCTGGTTTGTTTACCTGCCACGTCTGCAGGTTTGGCTGATCACAGCTCCCACTGGCTGCAGTTCGCTGTCCCAGGCCTATGGGGGTGGCGGGAAGCAGCACGGGCCAAGGGATGTGCTGGCCACCGCTTTCCGCCACCCCCATTGGCCTGGAGCAGCGAACCGCAGCTAGTGGGAGCCGCGATCGGCTGAATCTGCGGACACGGCAGGTAAATAAACCGGCCCGGCCCACCAGGGTGCTAACCCTGGCAGGCCGCATGCCAAAGGTTGCAGATCCCTGTTCTAAGGCTATGTTTACACTGCACTTTTGTTGGTAAAAATGTTGTCACTCAGAGGTGTGAAAAAAAACACATCCTGACCAACATAAGTTTTAACAACAAAAAGCACCAGTATGGACAGAACTTTGTTGGTGGGAGACGCTCTCCCCCTGACAAAGCTACCGCCCCTCATTGGGGGTAGTTTTATTTTGCTGGCAGGAGAGCTCTCTCCTGCTAGCAAAGAGCAGCTACATTACATACCTTACAGCTGTAGCAGCATGGTATGTAAGGTCTGCAGTGCAGTGGGTTAGCAGTGGTTCCTCCCCTTCTGGGGCAGTGGGAGGCCACTCCACCTCACTACATCGCTGGGTGTCACCCACTGTTAGGGAATTAGCTGAGCAACACACTGCCTGTGGCTTTGGCTCCCAGTCTGGGTGGAGCGATAGTCAGTTGGGGTCTCTAGTGTGCAATCAGGGCAGAGGAGAAGAGAGTTATGGGTCCAGGACTGCAGTCAGGGTGGGGCAGTAAGGAGTCTGTGTCTCAGACCTGTATTCAGGGATAAGCAGCAAGAGGATCAGGCATCCTAGCTCCAGCAGATGGCCAACAAACACAGGCTCCATGGTTTAAAGAGAGGGGACTATCAATTCCAGGGATGGGGTGGCAAGTGTAGGGAGATGCAGGCCCTCCTGACTCCACCATGTCCCAGTGACTCCTCGATGCCTTTGTCAGCAGGTGGCTTCAGCAGCTCTGGCCAATCCTCAGCTCAGTGGGAGCCCGCTGCAATTTCCCAGCTCAGGAGGCAGCTGCAGCCCAACTGAGCTCCAGGCCCCACCCTTTATACTTCCTGTTCTGCCCCCGACTGCTCGTGGGAGGGGCGAGCACAACCTGGTCCCTCCCCACTAGCCACACCGCCTCACTACACGCAGTGTAGACATAGCCTAACATATAGATACCTGTGGGCCCCAAACAAACTCTCAGTCCAACAGCAACAGAGCAGAAATACAAGTATGACGTGGCAGGATAGTGCAGCGTAAACACTTGACCCTTTGCTAAAAAGGACCTCAGAGGGATTTGATCCCCTGATACAAATCCCTCCTGGAGTTTTCCCAAATGTGGTGAAGCTTTGCACCACCCCTCGTGTCCAACTATCTGCAGTTTATGTAATTTATCCTAAAATTGCACCTCACACCAAATGTTGGCACTTAAATAATGATTGTATCCACCATTGTAGATTAAAAGAGATTCTGTGTACAGCAATTTTAAAGCTTAATTTATATTTTTTAAAGTATTAAAAGTTGTATCCAAATATCACTATGTGTGCTCACAACTAGTCTGTGTAACCACGTTTCTGATTGATAGTACACTCATCCTTTCTCTGTATGCCATCCATTGCTTTGTTACGAGCACCGGTTGCATCTTATTGTGAATTAGACTGTAAGGATTCTGCAGCAGGGATGGCCTTTCGCTATGGTCTAAATTTTCAAAAGCAACTAGTGACTTTGGGCGCCCACCTTGAAACATCTTTAGAAGGCCTGATTTTTTCAGAGGCTAAGTACTTGACACTTTCTGATAAAGAAGTGCCTTAAAAGATATGGAAGGCACTCAATCACTAGTTACTTTTGGAAAATATATAATACTATATGTCTGTACTGTGGTAGGTTACACAAGCATAATGAGGTAACGACTCCTTTGGCATTACTGTGATAGAAATAAATACAAATTGCCATGATGCCCATAGGTACCTTAGGTTGCTGTGACAATTGCCCATCATGCTGACCAATCTTGTCTCATTGTTTCTTTGTATTCCTCTGTGTGTATCGATCTGATGTCTCTTGTATTACACTTGGCATGTAAGCTGTTTGGGGCAAAGTCCCTCTTTATTCTGTATTTGTACAGTGCCTAACATAATGTCATTGTGGTCTATGACAGGAGCCCCTAGGTATTGCTGCAATAAAAAAATAGTAAATACTAATAACAAGGTATAATGAAGCTTCAAATTGTTGGCAAACTCAGAAAGAAACAGGTTTCTATGAATATATTAGACTTTCCGAGGTACATTTTAAAGAATAAAATGAAATGCCTACAGCAGGAGGACTCTTGTTTTGTCACAAATCTCCTTTGCTGAGAGAAAATGGTACACTCCCCGTGAAAATGTCACATTTCCAGCTGGGGCAAATTCATGGACGTGAAAATTTTCCTTCTTGTTGCAAATTTCCATGAATTTGCCGTAGGTGAAATGATGACATTTTCACAATGAAGAATGTCTCAATTTTGCTGAGAGTAGCAAAATAACAGCTTTCTGCTTGTAAAAGTTTTTTTTTTACTGCAAAAAAAAGAATGAAATTCAGCTCTTACAGTTGTATTTCTCTCCCTTCCCCAGTTTTGCCCCAATAGCTGTGCTCATGTGTGTCAAACAGCAGTAGGTCAAAGAGCATTAGAGAACTTTTAGCTCACAGAAGCGGGCTCCATATATCAACAATGTGCAACACGCTAGAATACTATAAACTAACACCCCAACTTGCCACACACTAACTCTCTATATTAGACAAGCCCAGATAGACTTTCCCCGGCTGAAATGTATAAATGCTCATCAGAATACACACTTACACAGGCAGTGAGAATTTGTAGTTTCATGCAGCTTTACACTTACATATCAGCACTGTTACAATAACTTTGAAACATGAAAAGCGGTAATTGTAGGCCAGATACTATAGTCCATATTCATTCATACAACCAGGGCCAGCTCTAGGCACCAGCAAACCAAGCACGTGCTTGGGGCTGCACAATTTCAGACATTCCAGACTCTTCAGCAGTTGCGCCCCTGGAGGTTTTTTTTTTTTCTTTTTTTTGCTTGGAGCGGCAAAAAACCTAGAGCTGGCCCTGCATATGACCACCCCCACCTCCCCCAAAGTCAGTGGGAAGATTTCCCTGCATCTGGACTGCAAGATGTAGCTTTACACGACCCTAATAAATCTTGATTTTTGGAAAAAGTAATTGAAAAGTATATCTTATTAAATATCTGTGCTTCACTAGTCAATCCAGTCTGCATGGACATTGCCAGGTCAGTCAAAGTCTAATCTGTGCTGCCACTGTCCAAAGCCCAGCTCATATTTCCATTGCTATGGCGGTGGGGGAGAAAGAGGGGGAAATGCCTCCCCATCTTTCACTTCACTGGTTGCATCAAATGGCTGGCCTATGTTATCCCTGGGGTAACTTAATCCACTCTCTGTTCTCTCTGTATTCCTCTATATTTGACTGTGCCTTAAGCCGCAGTAGGTGGCATAATGGACACATACCACCCATGGGAGTACCAGGCGGCATTGTGCCTCAAGTCTGCAGACCTTCAGGAGCATAGTTTCTGTGCACCCCTGAAGACAGTGTAGTGTTTATTCCCTCCACACACATACCTCGCTTCTCTGTTTGTTGTGGAGGATGCAGGCTCTCTGCCTTGTCCTTTCTGGGGAATCTAGCATTGACATCAGCACTCAACTTGAGTAGTAGTCAGAGCTGTCCCTTGGGTACAGTGAATTGAGGCGATCACTACAGGCCCTGCACTTTGGGCGGCCCGGCAGGCCAGTGCTATTGGCTGACGTGGTTGGTCCTGGAAGTGGGCAGATTTGTCACTTCCATCCTGGGCCCCGCATCTCTCTGGGGACGGCCCTGGTAGTAGTGTAGGGTGTTCAAAAACTATAACTGTGCCCAGCCCCTCTGCGACTTCACTTGCTCATGCTGTTACCAGCATAAATTTTAAAACCTTAATCAGAAATTTCATATTGTTTATTTTAATCATTAACATGAAGCTTTCCCCCTTTCTTTACTTAGGCCTTATTCCTGTGCAGAGTCCGAGTGAAGGCCTTGGCTACATTCAAACGTTATACCGCAATAAACCTCTCAGAGCCAGGGCCAGCTCCAGGCACCAGCCCAGCAAGCACGTGCTTGGGGAGGCCAAGGAGAAGGGGAGGCACGTCGAGCTCTTTGGCGGCAATTTGGCGGCGGGTCCCTTGGTCCCTCATTGTTCTAAGTGACCTCTGGAAACGTCCCATAATCCCCTTAACTGAAGTGGCCTCTCTTGTCTTTGT
This sequence comes from Gopherus flavomarginatus, assembly GCF_025201925.1. Lineage (NCBI taxonomy): Eukaryota > Metazoa > Chordata > Testudines > Testudinidae > Gopherus > Gopherus flavomarginatus. The sequence continues at coordinate 230,204,753 of NC_066617.1, read as the reverse complement.
TGTGAACTCCGGACACGGAAGTGTCCTTTCAAAGCTCCCTTTCGGAGTGCTGGCTGATTATCTGATCTGAGAAAAAAACAAACAGCTAAAGTTTGCTTTGAGTGAGGAGAGAGAGGCAGGGGAGGGAGGGGAGTCTGAACTTACAAGACAGCGTGCTGACACACTCTCAGCACCCCCAAAACCCACTCTCTCTCCCCTCACACTCCCTGTCACACTCCACCCCCACCCCCATTTGAAAAGCACATTGCAGCCACTTGAATGCTGGGATAGCTGCCCATAATGCACTGTTCCCAATGCAGCTGCAAGTGCTGCAAATGTGGCTACACTAGTGCGCTTTCAGCTGTCAATGTGGACAGACTGGAGCGCTTTCCCTAGTGCGCTCTTCGCAGGCTGGTTTAACTTAAAGCACTCTACAGCTGCAAGTAGCGACAAAGAGTCCTGTGGCACCTTATAGACTAACAGAAGCATTGGAGCATAAGCTTTCGTGGGTGAATCCCCTCTTCATCAGCCGCTTATGCTCCAATGCTTCTGTTAGTCTATAAGGTGCCACAGGACTCTTAGTCTCGAAAAAAGTGACAAACACGGCTAGCCCTCTGATACTTTACAGTTGCAAGTGTAGCAAAGCCCGAAGTTAATGGGACTTGTCAAGGCAGGCAGATTCTTATGACATGGTAGATTTATTTGAAGAATTGTGGCCATCGTGTTCAATCCTATCAGGTGCTGAGTATCCTAGATTCCCATTGCCATCTTAGAGAGGCAATGGACATTGAGATACACAGGCCACTTTGTAGGGTGAAGGGTTAAAATCTATCCACCTCCTTTTATGATATCACAATTCTCAGCCAAGCTATGAGTGTGAAACAACCTAGGGTTTAACCTACTTGCTGTAGAAATCTACACAGTTAGTAGTCTGTAAGCCAAATAACATTTCTGTTAAAACATTTATAGCTGATTAAATACGATTTTATCAATATTTCTCAACTTCAGTTTTTTTGAGGAATGAATTGCAATGCTCATGGAACAAAGAGTGCTAGGGGGTAGGACTAATGTAAGTGCAAACTGAAAGTTTTGTCCATGCACCTTCGAATGATTTGTGATCACATGTAGAGCTGGGCAAAAATACAGACCCATAGTTTATTTGCTGAAGAATGTAGTTCCAAGCTGACCAAAACTATTTGCAAATTTGGGTCAAATTCAGCAAGAATTTTCAGCTGTGAATTAAAAAAAAAAGTCAAATTTTGTTTCCATGTATTTGAAATAAAACATTTTGACTTTGTCTTGAAATGATGTTTTGTTTTACATTTAGCTGGATTTATTTAAGAAACAAAAAGGATGAAAAACGTCTGAAAATGAATCAAATTAGTACAGAGTCAGAGGAAATGTTTTGTTTTACCTGCAATGATTTTCTCTTTCTGTTTTGTTCATGTGAGAAACAAAAATTTCGGTTTTTGAGTTGACCCAAAACTACCGTAATTTTTTGAAGGGAAGCCGGACTTTTTAGTTCAGCTACTGATCCAAAAAAAAAAAATTAAAAAAATCAGTTATTTGCTCAGCTTTAATTACATGTGCACCATGAAGAGTGGGGAACTGGCCTTGTGACTTTCTGCTCCAAAAATCACAGGCCTCTACTACCTGAACAGAAAGATTGGTCAGTAGAAGTAGAGCTTTTATTTAAATGGGAGTAAAAGGGCCTGAGTTCATTACTATATCTAAGGGATCCTTTCTAAAATATGCAACACATATGGCTCAAGCCCCCACCTGAAGCCTTATTCACTCCTAGATTTCAGAACTCTAAAATGTGAATTCCCCATGTCTCCTTTACAAGTGTGTTCTTCCCCACCCAAAAACACCCCTGGGGAATCTGAAACCACAGCTCCCTTTCATCTGGCAAGGAACACAATAACTAAGTAGTTATATTAAAGTAAAAACTAGCATGACCCGCAGCTCTGGGAAATCTGGGGTGAGCCTCTAACAGGTCCTACCCTATGGACTACAGCAGTGAGGCTGCCAGAGCCCACTGGCAGCATTTCCCAGCCTGCTTGGAGTCAGGGGTGGAGACAAAATGGCTAGAAACTCCTGCTACTGCCAATAGGGAGGCCTCTGCATGAGATGATACAGATAGGCAGTTAGCTGGGTCATAATGAGCCAGGGCTTAGGGTGACCAGACAGCAAGTGTGAAAAATCAGGACAAGGGGTAGGGGGGTAATAGGACCCTATATAAGAAAAAGCCCCAAATATCAGGACTGTCCCTGTAAATCGGGACATTTGGTCACCCTATCAGGGCTGCTTAGCCCCTCAGTGGGTAGGAACTGCCCCAGCCATGCACTAGATCGCAAAGCAGCTCAAAGTCTCCTTTTGTGGGGATGGGAGTTGATCAGAGACTCCTTGAGCTGTCCTGCCTCTCAGCTCCTGAGCTCAAAACTGAAGCTAAAACTAGCCACTGTCTCTGAGTCAGGCTGTCCTCTCTCTGTGAGGGGGGGCTGAGCAGCACTGGGTTATTTTGGACCCAGGCAGGATTTAGAAAGGGTTGCCTATCTGTTGGCAGCAAGGGTCCTGTGTGACCCTTATTACCATGGTTCAGAGTACCCATAGAAGCAGCACAGAGTCCAGCCCTCCCTGTGATTAGGGATCCCTGGAGAGCCTCACTCATGGCCTTCTGCACCAGGGCACTCTGTTGCACTAAATTCCTGGGGTTTCTTGAGTCCTCCTGTATCCTTCTCATATTTCTGCATAGAAGGGGACAAATTAGCCTTGAATTTGGCCTAAGCCTCGGGCAGAATTGGAAAAGCGTGTTGAACTCCCAGTTATTACTGTGTTGTCTTTGGCAGTCGGATGATATTCCCTACAAGGATTGATGGTCCTCACTATTGATTTGGCACCACATCCTTTCTCTCAAGTGTTGTCATATTCATCCGTGCAGGGTAAATGGGCGCTGGGCCAGCACTAAATATACCAAATGAAATGTGAAGTGAATCTAACATAACTTTTTTATTTAAAATAATTTATTTACCTGGAAAGGCTTAGCTCATACTCAGCATCTGGTTTTCGGTCAGTTCCTGCTCTCTCTCTCTCTCTCTCTCTCTCTCTCCCTTTTAAAACCAGTTTTCTAGCTGAGTTGATAGAGGAACAAACTAAGATCAAATAACTCGCCAAAGATCATAGAGAGAATCATTGGCTCAGACAGGATTTATAGAGAGAATTGCTCTGACTTCACTTGTATCAACAACCTACACCCTTCCTTTTTAGGTCTACTCTTTTGTTGGAGTCTGGGGATCTAATTCAGTGTTGCCATTTCTTATGATTTTATCACATGTCTGGTGATTAGGGCTATTTGATTAATTGCAGTTAACTCACACAATTAACTCAAAAAAATTAATCGCGATTAATCGTAGTTTTAATCACACTGTTAAACAATAGAATACCAATTGAAATTTATTAAATATTTTGGATGTTTTTCTACATTTTTACATATATTGATTTCAATTACAACACAGAATACAAAGTATATATTATTTTTTATTACAAATATTTGCACTGTAAACATGCAAAAAGAAATAGTATATTTCAGTTCACCTCATACAAGTACTATAGTGCAATCTCTTTATTATGAAAGTGCAATTTACAAATGTAGATTTTTTTTTGTTACATAACTGCACTCAAAACCTAAACAATGTAAAACTTTAGAGCCTAGAAGTCCACTCAGTCCTACTTCTTGTTCAGCCAATTGTGAAGACAAAAATGTTTGTATACATTTATAGGAGATAATGTTGCCCTTTTCTTATTTACAATGTCACCAGAAAGCGAGAACAAGCATTTGCATGGCACTTTTGTAGCCGGCATTGCAAGGTCTTTTTGCGCCAGATATGCTAAATATTCGTCTGCCCCTTCATGCTTTGGCCACCATTCCAGAGGACATGCTTCCATGCTGATGAATCTCGTTAAAAAATAATGTGTTAATTAAATTTGTGACTGAACTCCTTGGGGGAGAATTGTATGTCCCCTGCTCTGTTTTACCCACATTCTGCTATATATTTAATGTTATAGCAGTCTCAGATGATGACCCAGCACATGTTCGTTTTAAGAACACTTTCACTGCAGATTTGGCAAAATGCAAAGAAAACACCCATGTGAGATTTCTAAAAATGGCTACTGTACTCAACCCAAGGTTTAAGTAAGAATCTGAAGTGCTTTCCAAAATCTGAGAGGAATGAGGTGTGGAGCATTCTTTCAGAAGTCTTAAAAGAGCAATGTGGAAACTACAGAACCCGAACTACCCAAAAATAAATAAATACGTAAATACATAAATAAAAACAACCATCTGCTGGTGACATCTGTCTCAGATAATGAAACATGAAAATAATGAACATGCATCAGTCCACACTACTTTGGATTGTTATTAAGCAGAATCCGTCATCAGCATGGATGTATGTCCTCTGGAATGGTAGTTGAAGCATGAAGGGACATATGAATCTTTAGCGCATCTGACATGTAAATATCTTGTGACACCAGCTAAAACAGTGCCATGAGAACACCTGTTCTCACTTTCCGGCGATACTGTAAACAAGAAGCGGGCAGCATATCTCCTGCAAATATAAACAAAATTGTTTGTCTGAGCGATTGGCTGAACAAGAAGTAGGACTGAGTGGACTTGTAGGCTCTAAAATGTTAGTGTTCTATTTTTGAATGCAGTCTTTTTGTACATAATTCTACATTTGTAAGTTCAACTTTCATGATAAAGAGATTGCACTACAGTACTTGTATTAGGTGAATTGAAAAATACTATTTCTTTTTTTACAGTGCAAATACTTGTAATCAAAAATAAATATAAGCACTGCACACTTTGAATTCTGTGTTGTAATTGAAATCAATATATTCAAAAATGTGGAAAACATCAAAAATATTTAAATAAATGGTATTTTATTAACAGTGCGATTAATTGTGATTATTTTTTTAATCACACGATTAATCGCAATTAATTTTTTTAGTTGCTTGACAGCCCTACTTGTAATAGTTGGTGTCTTTTCTAAAGACCCATCTCTTGAAGTCAACTGTTTCTGTGAGAATCTCAATTTTCATTTAAAAAAAAGTTTAGCCCTGGTGGTCACAGAGAGAGAACTTGAAAATGTGACCTGACTGCGTGTTAAAGCCTCAGAGGCAAATCTAAAGGAACCAAAGTTTCAAAAGAATCTCGTGATTATCTTAAAAATCGTGTGAGTTTTGGAGGTCCTCCCTCATGATGTTTGAACATTTGGAGTTATCAATACTCTGAACTTTCTTGGACCTCCTACTCCCCATGCTGTGAACTCCTTTTCTGCCTCATTCTGACTTCTCATTTAAGCAATAGGGGACCTTGCCTTAGTTCTAATGTTCAACTCCTAAATGCCTCTCTGTCTTCCCTGGCAGCATTTGTCATGGCATATTTCCACAATAGGATAGGAAGATCTGTTTGAGACAATACAATTTGATTCCCATCTGAACAGCTCTGCATGTCTCCCCTGTGCATCACCGACTTCAATTGCGCCTCAGACTTGGATAAAAAGGCCCTCATCTTCAGAGCTGCTGAATAACTGCCGTTCCCGTGACTTGAACGGGATCTAGGGATGCTCATAATGAGCATTATAAATGAGTGCATATCAGAACAAGTTTCCTGATACCCTGGGTACTGGGGCAGTTGGCCCTGGCATAACCACATGGCGATACCTGTGCAAAAGAAGAGTTTTGAAAAGGAGTTGAGGGAGAGTTTAAATTTAATCTTATACTTTTACTATTAACTGCTACCTCATGTCTTAATCAGCCTGACACCGTCCTAGATATGGTTTCAGTTTGGAGGTTTATGTTCATGCAAAAAAAATACCAGCACTCCTGAAATTGCCTGCTTGCCCTGTGAACATTGCATAATAACCCTCACTTGCCATTCTCCTCCTACATACACACAAAGCTTCACATCCCTGCAGTGTTAACTGCCTAGTACAGCATGTAATTATATACAGAGAATTATCCCTATGCTATGATTAGCCAAATGCATTCATAGGCATGCGAATTAGTCCGAGTGCTGACACAGTGAAAAGGCTGGAGGCTACAATTTTCTCTAGGGGTGTGAGTGGAATGTGCTTGGGTGGTCCTCCAGAGGTACTACCACTAATGAAAAACTTACTTCTTGCATCCCAATACTGTATCTCTTCTGCTGAATGCCTTTGACTGAGCTGAAGCTATGCCTCTGGATGTGTGTCTGCAGCTTTTATCTAAGCGTAGTCAGTTCTCAAAGGTTCAGCGTATTAGAGGCTGCATGTTGCTTTCAGGGAAGCACTGCCTCTTTTTGATTTTGCTGCTGGGTGCAGCTATGGCCCAGCTAGATTTCATCAGCCTGTTAGAGTAGTTATAGAGGGTGTTGGGTGGACTCAAACCTAAGCTGCAGATGACAAATTGTGCCCCATAACTGCCATAATAACTGACAATGATGATAAAGTATGTTGTTTTTGAGTAGGGAGAAGAGATCATCAGACTGATCTGCAGATCCTGAAGAAATATGAATGTGTTAAGTCCTGGAGCTGGTCTGACATCCAACCACTGAGTATATCTAACCTCTTAAATCTGAGGAACAGTACTCCTCATATTGTCTCTGCACCACGTGGTTCCTAATAATCCCTCCTGGCATAGGAGCATCTGCTGCTCTGTCACCTGTCGGGGTCCCCCTTCTCTGCCCTTCCACCTTTCTGTTTAAGAAACAAATTCCCTTGCTACCACTCCCGGCCCTCTAGCTACTGAGGAGAGGGTGGCATGGATAACTGCAGGGTCCCCTCATCCTGTGGATTTTGTAGGCTGATCGTCCTCACAGTCCTGTGGATCCGTGGAGAAGGGAGCCTGGATGGTTGCTGCTGCTGCCCGGCTGACTTTCCTTCCCTCCCCATGTCAGCATGGGTTGTACTGGAGTCATGATGTTAATGGTTGTATCTGTTTCCAGATGTACACCAGCAGCGGATCCAAGGAGGTCTGAGTTGCACTATCTCCCACATGGGAATCCAGGAACATATGGCTTAGTCAGAGCCAGATAGAGCTCCCCCACTCCTCTCAGATTGACTTCATGATTGTCATAAACAGATAGTTAAGGGTTAATGTCTCTTTTACCTGTAAAGGGTTAAGAAGCTCAGTAAACCTGGCTGACACCTGACCAGAGGACCAATGAGGGGACAAGATACTTTCAAATCTTGGTGGAGGGAAGTCTTTGTTTGTGCTTTTTGTTTTGGGGGTTGTTCGCTCTTGGAACTAAGAGGGACCAGACATCAATCCAGGCTCTCCAAACCTTTCTGAATCAGTCTCTCATGTGTCAAACCTGTAAGTAATAGTCAGGCAAGGCAGGATAGCTTTGTTTTGTTTTCTCAACTTGTAAATGCTTCTTTTGCTGGAAGGATTTTACCTCTGTTGCTGTAACTTTGAACCTAAGGCTAGGGGGTGTTTCCTCTAGGCTATATGAATCTGATTACCCTGTAAAGTATTTTCCATCCTGATTTTACAGAGATGCTTTTTACCTTTTTTCTTTCTTTAATTAAAAGCTTTCTTTTTAAGAACCTGATTGATTTTTCCTTGTTTTAAGATCCAAGGGGATTGAATCTGAACTCACCAGGGATTGGTGGGGGGAATGAAGTGGGGATGGTTAATTCCTCCTTGTTTTAAGGTCCAAGGGGTTTGGATTTGTGTTCACCAGGAAAGTGGTGAAGCCTCTCAAGGCAACCCAGAGAGGGGAAGGTTTTTTTTTTTTTTTTTGGGGGGGGGGGAAAGGGGGGACAGGTAGTGTGCCAGACACTGAATTCTGGCTGGTGGCAGCGTTATCAGATCCAAGCTAGGAATTAAGCTTAGAAGGTCCATGCAGGTCCCCACATTTGTAGCCTAAAGTTCAAAGTGGGGAAAGAACCTTGACAATGATCCTAGAGTGCATTTGCAGGGGTGGTAGTTTATAACTAAAATATGTAGGTGTAGTGGAGTGGTTACCCACTCCTGCCCTGAGGGGGTTAAAAAGCAGCCCTGGAGAGGGCTGCAGCTCTAAAAGCTGGGCTGATTGGGGAAGCAGCTGCAGCTGGGCCATGCCCCAATCAGGCCACAGCTGGCCTGTATAAAAAGGCAGTGAGCCAGGAGCCCAGTCTCCCTTTGCCTGTAGAGGGAGAAGGGCCTGGCTGCAGGGAGCTAGACACAAGGTACCTGAGTGGAGCAGGGCTGGGAAAAGGTCGAGGAGCTGGGGCGCTCCAGCCTGGAAAGCCCCAGGCTGTGGCCTAGCACAATGCCAACAGGTATTGGGGGCTGCAGAGGGCAGCCCAGGGGTAGGCCAAGGCAGCAGATCCAAACCCAACCTTGCCAGCGATGAGGAGGCTGATACTGCAGTCTGCCCCAGCATGTGGGGGCCAGACAATGACTGGCAGTAGCCATATACTGAGGCAAGATGGGGATAGAGGATGGGGGTTTCCCAGGGAGGGGAGACCCTGAGAGAAAGGGGTTACTGCCATGGTGCAGCACCCCAGCTAACAGGGCACTGGATTTTAGGGAGGGACATGGGGGCCAGTAGCAAGTGATAAGGTGGATCACTGGCCTGCAGAGGGTGCTCTGAAGGCTGGAAATTGAGCTAATTCCCTGAGAAACCAACAGGAGGCTCTGCAGGGGTGAATCTGCACCCTTACAGTAGGCTTTTTCAAACAGCTTAACTGATAAGGGAACTAATGACCCAATAAATATGGAACCCTATGATGGCATCTTATAGTTTCTATCTTGTAATATAAAAAGAGTATAAAGTTACATTATTGTATGACTTGGGGTATGTCTACATGGCAAGCAAGATCCTGTGGCAGTGAATCTCAGAGCCTGGGTCTACAGAGTCTTTGGTTCATGAAGTTTGTGCTAGGGCGCTAAAAACAGCTGTCTAGACATTCAGCCTGAGGCTGGAGCTCAGGCTCCAAAACCCACATTGGAGGGTGGGTTTCGGAGCCTGAGCCGCAATGTCTAAACTGGTGTTTTTAGCACCCCAGTATAAGCCCAAGTCTGTAGACCTGGGCTATGAGACTTGCTGATGGGGGTTGGAGGGAGTTTAAAATATATTGTAGATATACCCTGTGTTCACTCTGAGTTCTCTAACTTAATCTGTACATGCATGGACAAGCCTTCTGTGCCAAATGCTGATCTCAGTTATTTGGGTGTAAATCTGTAGTAAGTTCTTTGCAGTTATCCCAGATTTACACCAATTAATGTGTTTTTAATCTATTTACTCTTTGGATCCTTTTCATACTGTAGTGATATTAGCAGCTCTAAGTTAACTGTTATACTTCATATTTTACTAACTTTCTCAGCTATTTGGAAAGCACGTGACCAAGAAAACCCTTAGTGTAAAATCTTAACATAGGTATTCCAGGGAGAGAGATTTCTCCTGGCGATGCTGATCTCTGAATAATGTGCCCTGGAGTTGTATTTTTGTTTTAAATGAAAGGATTTTTTTTGGTCCACCCCTGCTAATTAGCAGAGCAATCCTTGGCAGACAGGTAGGAACAAAAGAGAAGAAATTTATAAGATTTTGACACTTGATCTGTGTAAATCAGCCTTACATAACTTGGTTGTTTTGGAAGATGTTCAGTTGCAAGCAAAGGTGCTCTGAATACAAATGTTGATCTGTATTTAATGATGAAGTGTATTGAGTTACAGACACACTAGACAGATATACAGGCAAAGCAAATAAATATTATGAGAATGAGAACACACCTTGCTCCAGTTCAGTTAGAGTACTGGAGTGCATTATGGCTGGAGATTTATCACATCACCACCCATACATAGTAACGGATGTATGAGTTTGCAAACCCTAGTAAATTTTTTCAACTAAACTCAGACATACTGAAAATAACTTCTTCCACTGAGCTCTCTGCTCATGCATCAAGTATACAGCCTAATTCATCTAACTGTTCACAGTATGCTTAGATGAATTAGGAATGCAAGGAGGAAAAAGCAAATATTTTAGTGTCCACAGAGGTTAAAACTTACATTTGGCATTGGAAGGGTAGTACTGCTGAATAGGGCTTAAAATCAAAGGTTTAATTTAATGTAAGACTTGTTTCATTTTACAGAGCCAAAGCTATTCTTGAGGCAGAATTTTGTGCTGATTTGCAAACAGAGGTGATAAATATTGCAGACTTTAAGAAGCCCAGCGAGATCATAAATTGGAGCACAAAATGTCTTTCTTAATTTGGAACATGGCAGAGGTTAGTCTAAATGGTGCTTATCTAGTGACAGACATTGACCCAGAAAGCCATTCATCAATGCTGTAGCTCTCCTAATGTAGAGCTGATGATCTGTAAGCTTCTCAGCTGGGACATTTGGGCATGGAGACCTATGTGTTGTGGACATGGCAGTTCTTGGTGGAAAAGATGTCTGCTGAAATGTTGTTAATGACTGCCAGACCTTTCAATTAACAAATAGGCCTAATCCTGCTCTTGTTGAAGTCAGTGGCAAACATCCACTTGTGGTGATGAGTACAGGAAGAAAAAAGTGAACACAGACTAACAGGAATCAGGGTATCGGTGTTCAGGGCCAATTTTAAGCTTGGACTTCTGGTTAACTTCTAGGTGATGTAGTCTAGGTTAGGGATCTCCTCCTTTCCAATGGCCTAATGCTGCCAAGTGGGAATCATATGGGAGCTGAGGGTGACCAACATTTCTAGAGGTGATGAGCAGCTCATGTAAGGAGGTACTAAGTGGATACAGCCTTAATGCTTCTGGTGAATGCTTTTAGACACACCACGGCTCCATGTCTGCTTTCTTCTCAATAACTTCCCTTTCCATTTTGTTGCCCTATCTTCAGATACCAGTGTCTTATTCTGACCTCAGCATTGCTCCCCTGCCGAGCAATGGTAACAGTTGTCCAGGGTCTGTCATGTTGGCTTCCCAGTTGAGAAGAAATTGATGATGTGGGGTCTGGAATATTCTAAGTCTAACTTGGATAGATGTGCAACTTATTTTCACATACACCATTCCTGGAATAGAGGTGGCCAAACAGCACAAAGGAAATGGAGAGGAGGAAAAAAAAAAGGGCACGTATCTCAGCTCAGTGCCAGTGCCCAGTTCCCAGGGAGCAACTTTGCTTCTAGAGTTGACTCTATCTGGAGACCAAATTCTTCTGCTGTTAGCACACTTTCTCCAAGCACCACTGACTGTACATGGAACCTTGCATAACAAAAACTAACACAGTATGTCTTCCAAAGACAGAGCATTTGCTCGCACAGTAAGAAAAAGAATATGGAGGACTATGTAATAGATGCAAGTCCAAAATGTTTCCCTCCATTTCTGTGAGAAGACCAAGAAGCAAGCAAGGGGAATGGAATGGGGAGTATTACCTCTGCAATGTACTTCCATCCCAATCATCTTAGAGGCCCATATCTACTGCCAACTTCTCTCTTTATAAACCCAGCCCAGCTCCTCCCCAGTTGGATTTCATAAACAATTAGGCTGTAGTACACCCTGGCTTTCCTCCAGGTGCAGCCTATGGGTTAATTGGCCAGACTTACCCCTGCAGGCCTTGTCTCATATAACGTGCTTTATACTTCAACATGTCCACATAAGCAGGGCTCCGTCAAGAGGCTTGCTCTTAGAATAAACACACCTTGTTTTGTAGAAGGTTCTTGCCAATAAATCTTCTTAACTGGCTGCATGCCTAAAAGAATCCTCCTATGCCCAAAACGAGAAAAGAGACACAGAAACAAGATCACTAGCTAGCAAAAATAGAAAGACATCCATACTTCTCCCTTCCAAACTTCATATGCTGAGCAAGCAGGTCCTTTTGCTAAGATGCTGTATCTTGATTTCTCTGAGTCTGTATGTTCTAAGACAAGCTGGGGAGATGACAATGTTTTCCATACTGTAACTCTGTCAGCCACTCTGTACTTGTCCTTCCCTGATGAACTATTTGTTCATTTCACACAGGGCTTGAAAATAATGGCTGGATCCTGTAGCCAGGGAGATGCAATGTGGCTTATGGGAGGCTTCTGTCCGCTAAGGAAGATTTGGTAGTGAATGATCAAACCAGTGCTTGTTAGCAGAGAAACAAAAGATGGGGAATAGAAATAGGCTTATAGCTATGGTCTCCAGTAAGACTTGGTGTCTCCTGAGGAGTCATGATCCCAGGTAAAGAGTGCTTAGTAGTGCAATGTAAAGTGGTGTTGCCCACCTGCACAGAAGTTTCACTCTTAGGAACACTCAAAATTAAAGAAGAAAATTCCTCATTCAATCTGCCATGCTATCACATTGATCGATCAGTCCATCAACCCTTACAGGGAGAGCACCAATCATAACACGTCATTTGTGTTGTTCTAGCTAGTCCTTCAGCCATCCCCTAGCCAGGCTGTCAGTGGCACCAGACACCCATATGGCATAGCACACCCTAGCCCAGAACCCCCTGAGTGATCTGCCAGACTCAGCCTCCCAAGTAGCTGGGATTACAGGCATGCGCCACCACACCCAACCTGCCATGATATAACTCAGTAAAAAGTATGACCAGAGAGTTGTCGTTTTCCTACTTGGGCAATTTCTTGATCAAGAATAAACTATAGAGGATAAAACAGAGGAGATCTAGTTCATTTAATCTAGCTGTTTGCCAGGGGATAGCAGCTATGGCTCCATCCTCTACATGCTTATAACTAGAGTACTGATTCTACATAGCCTCTCAAAACATAAATTAAAAGCAGCTGTGGAATACAGCTTTGCTATAAACTAAATTGAAGACGAAATCTCTTTTGAAACCTTAGCCTTAAAAGCATGAAGAGATCAAGTTCTGCTTTATGTAAGACTATGGTAACTGTCAGCAAGCTAAGCTCTGTATAATCATGGGTCAAGGAGCTAGGACATCAGAGAAATCTCCAGATTGCCCAGTTCTTGGTAGGAGTAAATGCAAGAATGCCTACCAACCGATCTGAAAGCAAACTGCTCATAATTATTGTTAGATGAGCAGTTTTAAACACATTTCAGTTAACTTAGTTTTACAATTTTCTGTTTCATTCTGATGGAAGCGGATGGCCTCTTTGCTTACTTAGAGCATCAATAACCCCCTTTTCAGTCCTAAGGGACTGATCCCCAGCTGGTATAAGTTGCCATCAATGGAGCTATGACAACTCCCATTAGGTGATGGTCTGCCCCAAAGTCTTTCCAGGATTGGAGAGCAATGTACTGGTTCTAACACGGGGCACAAATCTGCACCCATTGAAGTGCAAGTAAAGCTTCCTTTGACTTGCAGGTCCAACCATCACAGACTCGCCTCCTTTTGCAATCAGCGGAGAAGTCCATTTTAGCTCCTTCCTGCACTCCCCAACATTCCATGTGGCATGAGGGCTGCATCCCTACCCCTACTACTCCATGGTGCGGGACCATCAGGAGAACCGCAGTCACAAACACTGACCTGTGAGAGCCACAGCTGGTGTCTATTAGGTAGGAGTGCACAGGAATGTTTTCTACCATTTTTTATTTTAAAGTTCTGTACCAGTAAGTTATTTTTGAAGTTTGTATTTGATTTTTAATTGCACATTACATTGTGCACTGTTTTGGGTATGCAATAAACTTGTGTTTTTTTGGAAATAAATTCCTCTTTATTACTTCTCAACATATACTGCAGAATGTGTAGCATTACTTGAAGCACCCGCTACTAGTAATTGAACAGGGCCACCGAGCTCATGGGTTCAGTGAAGAACACAGTGTAATAATTATACATGTACAGCAAGCACCACATAATTCATAAATGCATTAAGAGACATGTGATGTTCATAAATGTACACCAAGCACCACACAATTCCTAATAGCTCCCAAAACTTTAGGCCAGGTAGAACACAATCCACCACATCACAGCACTGTGGCTGACCATTATAGTGCTCTTTGAAGGTCTTTCCCAGCTGAATAGAGCCATGTTGAGCTCTTCTAATGGCCCTTTTATCTGGCTGGTCAAACTCAGCCGACAGGCATTCCACCTCTGCTCTCCATTCCAATGGCAGCTTCTCTCCCTTTGCTTCATGGATATTATGCAATACACAACAGGCAGCTATAACCAGTGGGATATTTTGCACACTAAGATCCAGTCTTGTGAGTAAATACCACCAGCATCCTTTCAAACTACCAAAAGCACCTTCAACTGTTATTCTGCACCTGCTGAGTTGGTAGTTGGCATTTCAACATGGTCAATGGTAATCAGCTTTCTGTGTTCTTAAAGACATGAGTGTCATGCACTTTCCCTGACCGGCCACATTGATAGGTGAAGCATCTCTAGTGATCCACCAGTGCTTGCATAGCCACATAAAATTAGCCCTTTCTGTTGATGTATTCTGTGGCAAGGTGGGCTGGTGTCAGCCTTGGAATATGTGTGCCATCTATGGCTCCACCACAATCCAGGAACCCCATTTCTGCATATCCATCCACTATGCCATGCACATTGCTGAATGTCAAAGTCCTGTGTAGCTGGAGATAATTAATGGCCCCACAGACTTGCATGGCAACAGCCCCACTGTGAATTTTCCAACTCCAACCCCACTGACTAGTAGCAATTCAGTGTTGCAAGTTTCCATAGTCTGATCACTAGTTGCTTCTCAACTGTTAGTGCAGCGCTCATTCTAGTGTTCATGCACTGGAGGGCTGGTGTGAGCTCAGCACACAGATCCAGGGATGTGGCCTTTCCCATATGAAAGCTCTGCAGCCACTGCTCAGCATCCCAAATCTGTGTTATGATGTGATCCCACCAATCAGGGCTGGTTTCTTGGGCGCAGAAACTGCACTTCACTGTCTGCAGCTGCTCCATGAATACCACTAACAACCTGAAATTGTTTTTTCCTATGGCTCTCAGCAATTTTCCCTCCAATAAATCATCATGGCCCTTGTTGCTGTGGTGCTTCATGTAGCTCTGCTAATACTGGATGATCATTCATCCTGTGTTTGCAATGTTCATGCCAGGAGTGCAGAGCTGAGAGCTCTGCAGGCACCATGCTTCTGTCAGAGATGGCAATCAGCAAAAATTGCTGCACGGCTTTGTGGGATTTTTTAAAAAATGTGCAAAAATTATGGGATATGGATGGCATTATGGGATGGAGAATATTGCATGATGGGAACTTGCTCTCTTGCTCCCAGTGCAACTTATTTCTGCCACACCATGCATTGCCAAAATTTCTGAAAAGACAGTGCACGGGAAGATGGCAAGTGGCACACTGGGATGCCTGCACGGAACTGTGCATCAACACAAGCACTTGGCAGTATGTGCAGTACTGATGCAATGGCAAAGTGTGCATGTGCATGTGTGATTCATTAACTGCAGTGGCTTTAGGTTGACATAACTTGAGTCGACCAACATTTGTATAGTAGACGTTGCCAACCTATCTACTTCTCTCTCTTTCTACACAAATGATTACTGCAGAGTATTGGTTGACATCACATTTACAAGGGTTCTCTCTCATCCATATGAAGCAGTGTTCTCTGTTTGATGCGATACGGTAAGGTGGTGATAAGAGGATGCTACAGGTTAAAGGTACACACACAAAGGAAAGAGCTGGCATTTCTCAGTTGCAAAGATGTCTGGATTGTACCATATAGGTAGAATCATTCTACTGACTCCCAACGGCATGAACTGCTATAGGTGGTGTTCTTTAAACTGAGATGTGCTTTCTAAAATTGGCAGATTTGAATTCAATTCTTGATAGGATTTCTTCCTTTTTGATATATGATGGCCAATTTTAGAGTCGTACCATTTGCTTTCTTAAAGAGATGCAGCTGAACCCCTAAAATCCTGATTTCTCTTGTAGTTTGTATTTCCAATAAGGGACTTCTCGATGCATACTGAACAGAAGCATGCATTGTGAGCAGGCATTTTTGAACACTGAAGATATCTAGTCTCATTATCTACTTCCAACTTTTCCAAAGGATTAATGGAAGCCCAATCTCAGTTCAAGGACAATTGGTCTTGCTAAGGAATGTGCTGTGTCCTTTCTTTACTATGGAGTGGCTCACATTGATCCATAATGATGGATAAACATATGCACTGCTTTTCTAGTAGATATAAAAAGTGCTGTTGCCTTTTGAATGTCTAATTTAGGGCCAGATTCTGCCATCCTTACTCACATTGACTAAGGCAGTGGTGGGCAACCTGCGGCCAGCAGGCCGCATGCGGCCCACCAGGGTAATCTGATTGCGGGTCACGAGGCATTTAGCTGACATTCACTGTCTGCAGGCATGGCCACCTGCAGCTCCCAGTGGCTGCGGTTTGTCGTTCCCAACCAATGGGAGCTGAGGGACCTGGTGGCCAGCAGGGATGTGCTAGGAGAAGGGGTGGAGCCTGGGGCAGAGCCAGGGGTCGAGCATCCGCCAGCACAATGTAAAGTTGGTGCCTGTGGTACTATTCACAATGTAGGGTGTTACTTGGTCTGAGTAAGGGTGGGCAGAATACACTCAGTGAGTTTTTAATAATATTGGTAGAAGAGAAGCATTATCTGTAGCTATAGTCTGAAAATCCTGAGCCAGCTCTTTGGCTGGTGTAAATGACATTGCTCCATTAACTTCACTGAAGCCAACCCAACTGAGGATCTGGCCCACTATATATATAGTTTTTCCCTGATAATTAAACCTTTGACGTTACGAGTAGATTGCCAGCCACAAGATTAGGATGGAAAACTATACATCCCTGGTGGTTTAATGCATGAATTCTTTGATGAGCAGTAATAGCTTTTTAATCTGGCTATGTCCAAGTATAAAGATCATGCTGTCAAGGCACAGTATATCACATAACAATGTCCCTACTCTAAAGGGATATTTCCTTTGGATGGTGTCTATAGTCTAGAACAGAAGCATTAATGCATGTTCAGAAACTAATCTAGTATCAACAACAAATAGTAAAATATTTTTAAAGGTCAGCTTGGGGTCCCTTAGTGATACTGAGGCAGATACAGGCCCACATTAAAGCTGCCAAACCAGAACTAATGAGCCAGACACTAAGCTGATGCAAAATCAGTCTACCTCCATAAAATGGCAACGTTCAATTATTGTTCATTATTAAACAATTCATCCATTAAATCTCCAGGGACATATAGCGTTCCATCCAAATGTTGTGACTGGTTAACAGCTCATAATGTCAAGGGTTTAATGAGGAAAAAGTAGTAGGCCAGATCCTCAGCCAGTGTAGTAAACTGGTGTGGGGTTGAAGTCAATGGAGAGATGCCAATTTACACCAGAATAAGGATACGGGCCAGTGTATTCCTGAATTCAGGGCAGCCGGAGAATTGGCACAGCTCCTCTGCATACTGTGTGTGGAAATGGCTTTTGCCTGGAGAGTGTTAATCCCAGCAGGAATGGAGCATGAGGGGACAGGTGCATGTGTTGAAATGCACAGCCCATTTTCCTGGATCCACCCTGCCATACACCCGCTGTGGCCACAGCTGTGGAGGAATTTGCGGAGTGAGAACTCAAAAGATTGCAGCCCAGGATACTTTGCTTTTCAGCCGATCACATATGTGCAAACCAAGACCTACATTCAGCCCATGGTGATTCTCAGCATCTGGGGTGACCTCATTGTTTATAGTTTTCAACATGACTGACTGTCATGTTGGGGTTCCTGGTGCTGTTTGGTAACTCTTTGTGTATTCCTAATAGACGTTTTACCCATCTGAGAGTAGATTCAACTGTATTTCCCTTGCATTTGATGTCATCTCCTTCCTCTCATTTTGTTCTGCTCCCTTGTTATGCAGACAGAGTGTTAATTACCTGATAATTTACTTCCTATAGTCAACACTCTTTATCTTTATAGCAGAGTCATTTTGACAGTTTCCATAAACAGCTCTAATCATCTCCCTGATATATTGACACCAGCTTAATGGGTTTTTTTTCCTCTGCCATATTTAGAATGTGTTTGAACCTCCCTGGAAGAAAAATTAGAGGCTGTTTCTCAGCAATGGCCCCCCACCGGAGAATTAACCTTAACCTTTGCTCTCCTCACCTAAAATATTACATTAATTATAGAGAGCCAGATAAGTGGCTCTCAGGAGCAATTTGCACTTTAGTCGTTCATTTCATGTAACCCTAAGATCTCATACTTGAACAGCTGTGTTTCATTGAATGGATTGGGTCAGTCTCCTGGACTGCCACTTCAGTTTCATTTTACTTTATCATGTCCCGCTTGTTCACAACAAGATTTATAGTAGCATTATTCCACACCTAGTAGTGACGCTGTTTCAATAAAGAGACTTTTGGCTGTGGGGAGATTTAAAGTATCATGACAAACAATTAAAATACTAAAGAATAAAGGTAAAATTGGATGTACAATAAGGCTTGAAAGTAGCAACTTTCTTCCTACGCTCCTGTTGACTGATTATCCAAAGTAATTGTTTGAACTAGAGATTAGATAAAGCTGGAAAGATAATATCTGTCATCTAGGTTTTGAACTTTCTGAAGTCTGCAGAGACTGGATCTGTAACATTGCTTAAGGCTCATTCCTAATTTGCACAGTACGTGTCTTCCTCCTAACTCCTCCCTGCCTGCTTGAGCCTGTAACGAAGTCATAACACTGACTGTGACAGCACAGTCTACCACCCCGCCCCCATCACATGAGATCACAGTTGCAATGATGAGCTTCTTGTAATAAGAGAAACTGGATGGTGAAGAAGAACTCTCATTCAACTACAGCCAGTAAAAGAATAATATAGACATTAACAAAGTAAATTGTATTCTTTGTAATAAATGTTCCTTCTTAGCAATCTGATCCAATAAAACATTTCTCTTATGTGTTCTGTATGGTTGTTAGTGGTCAACAGAAAACACCTTCTAGTTTTCTTACTGAAAATCGTTGTCACTGAAGTCCTTATATAATGTAATAGTCTTAACTTGCTACATTGATTTTTTTTTAAATCACTGTAGATTGACTGGGTCTGGTACTTGAAAGGTTTAGTACTGGATTAGTAAAAGCAGCAAAGAATCCTGTGGCACCTTATAGACTAACAGATGTTTTGGAGCATGAGCTTTTGTGGGTGAATACCCACTTCGTCAGATGCATGTAGTGGAAATTTCCAGGGGCAGGTATATATATGCAAGCAAGCTAGAGATAATGAGGTTAGTTCAATCAGGGAGGATGAGGCCCTGTTCTAGCAGTTGAGGTGTGAAAACCAAGGGAGGAGAAACTGGTTCTGTAGTTGGCAAGCCATTCACAGTCTTTGTTTAATCCTGAGCAGATGGTGTCAGAGGGGCATATGCCCCTCTGCTATGTACATCGGCCAAACTGGATAGTCGCTACGGAAAAGGATAAATGGACACAAATCAGATATTAGGAATGGTAATATACAAAAACCTGTAGGAGAACACTTCAACCTCCCTGGCCACACTATAGCAGACCTTAAGGTGGCCATCCTGTAGCAAAAAAACTTCAGGACCAGCCTTCAAAGAGAAACTGCTGAGCTTCAGTTCATCTGCAAATTTGACACCATCGCTGTTGGTCCATGGCTCTGGTGGAGCTGCCGCAGGCATGCCTGCGGGAGGTCCACCGGAGCCGGGGGAGCAGCTGACCATCCACAGACATGACTGTGGCAGCTCCACCGTAGCCGCGGACCAACGGACCCTCTGCAGGCATGCCTGCTGCAGGTCAACCAGAGCCGCCTGCTGCCCCCCCGGCAAAATGCCACCCCCTCAATAATCCTGGCACCCTAGGCTGCCTAAATGGTAGCGCCGGCCCTGAGCACTTAGAGTGTTGAGCACCCACAAATGAAATTAGTGGGAGTTAAGGGCACTTGGCACCTGATCGGAGTGTTTAGGCCTGAGCTCTAGTGATTTGCCCAAGGTCACACAAGTCTTATCCGTTAACCAGTAATCCAGGTTTCTGCTAATCGTACACACAGCCATTGCTATCTCTTTTCACTAGCTTCCTGTTCAGTAGTATGAGTAACATGAAAGGTGGCACAAATACTGCTAAATAATAATAGTGCAAACTTCAGGGATTTCAGTGGCACAAACAAAATAAAGTGGATTTTTTTTGTAAGAAAAACTATTAAAAATGCAGTGTTTGATGTTACATTCGTAGTTTAATAAATTGAGCTCAAGTTGCCAACATGATTAGGGAATAACATTGTCTAATGGGAGAATGTCTGATAGGATTTAATCTCTCCTCTAATCAACATTCATTTACAATCTTTGGATTTTTTTTTGGCTTCTTATTTCTACTATTACAGCGCTCCTGTAGTAAAAAAATAAAATTAAACTACAGATGCTATTCTTGTTGATCCAAATGTCTTACTAGTCTATTTTTATTTAGCTGCTCCTTGCTTAGTAAGGCATCATAAATAGGATGATTTGGATGGTCAGTAGTGATAAAATCATTTTGTACATGTGATCTTTTAGCTGAGGAGCTTAAAACACTTTTTAAAATTGGAAATTGAGGTGACATAAGGGTAAGTGACTTGCCCAAGCTCACCCAGTCAGTTGATAGCTGACTGATACTGCAAAGAACTGCTGAACAGATGGTGGCAGAGGCAGTCTGCCTTCTTCATTTGGGTTTGCCAATCAGCTAGAAGATACTTCAGTATTTGTGGCAATTGACTGTGGTTAATTTTGACTTTGTGATTCTTTCTGTGTGTGTGTGCCTATAACATGTTTGAGATAAAGCTTTGTTGCGGACTATCAATCAGCCTAGGACAATGGGCAAAAGATCAGATTTAGACAGTGGCGTTGAAACACTTTTAACAGTGGGGGTGCTGAAAGCCAGCCCCCTCACTCCTGTCCATGCTCCCTCCCTCTCCCCCCTGGAGTTGGGGCCGAGAGCAGGGCTGTGTCTCCGGGAGGGGGGACCCAGCCAGAGGTAAGGGGGCCGAGGCTGAGGCCACAGCTGGGGCCAGCAGCCTGGGCATTGGGCCAGCAGAAGAGCCCCGGGAGCAGAGCCAGGAGCCGGCATGCAGGGCCGGGAGCAGAGTCCCAGAAGCGGGGCTGGCATCCGGGACCTCTCCTGCAGGGCTGGGAGCGGAGCCCCGCATGAAATCTGGGGATGCTGCAGCACACCACACAACCCTAGTTCCCGCACCTCTGGATTTAGAACTCAAAGGGCCAGATTCTGCTCTGTTGCCTTGGTGTAACTCCCTTGACATAAATGAAATTATTCTGCATTTGCACCAGTGTACTTGAAAGAAGAATTGGCTCAAAGTAGGGAAAAACAAATCCCACAGCTTCTTGTTGCTGACGTGCAGAGGTGATGCATGGGAGGGGGGAATGTGGGGTCACATGCCCCCCCATTTGCTGCTTAACTTCTACTGAGCATGCTCATATAGACTGAGCATGCTCAGTAACGCTGTTGAAGCTGGCTGCCCCCACTCTGCAGGGCTGGGTCATCTCTGCTGATTGGCTTTGGTTTGTGTGTATTAGGGACTGATGACATTGCAGAGCTCTCTTAAGCCAGCAAATTAACCACTACTTTTTGTAAAAACTTTTAGAATTCCTGCAGCAATTTGTAAATCACGTCTGAAAGAGAGAAGTCTCTCCACTTAGAGCACAAAAACTATATGTGCAATCATTGCTGTACTGTGTTCTGGGCTGTACTATTCATTATTGACACTTCCTTTACAAAACAGAAAAAGTGTAAATAATGTAATTACAATGCATGCAAAACAATAGACACGTGGGTACAAGTAATCCTTCCTTTATCCATACTTAAGCAGCCACAATTTCTAAGGGCAGAGTTAATGTGTATGTTATATGTTGTATTAATCTCTAGTTGTAGTGTTCTTCACATTAAAGCAAAAAGCTTGTGCTAAAATAAATTCTTTTTATGTAAAGATTACATAACTGAAACCAGATCTTCATACTGCATGTATGGCAACAGCTCTGTGTCTGCAGTCCAGCTCCCGCCCCTCCTTTTCAGTGTGGAGAGAGAGTCGGTTGACTTGTGCAGACACACTCTACAGCCTTCCACAACAGTAATTACCACACAACACAGCAATACCATGAGGAATGCTCTAATTCTAAAGCCTGGTCTACACTTAAAATTTAGGTTGGCATAACTACGGCACTCAGATGTGAAAAAGCCACACTCCTCAGCACTATAGCTATTCCAACCTAATCCTGGTGTAGATACAGCTAGGTCAACAGAAGAATGCTTCCATCGAGCTAGCCACCATCATTCGAAGAAGTGGAGTTCCTACAGTGATGGAAAAACCTCTTCCATTGCTGTAGGCTGTGTCTACACCATGGAGTTATGCTGCCATAGCTATGGCACCATATCTATGCTGCTATAGTCTCCCGCGTGTAGACATGGCCTAAGACACAAACCAGAAACACTTTTTTAAAAAGAATGTTTAGGTAGCTGTGGGTCACTTTGTTATGTAAAAACAAGTCTTTCCTTTCCATCAGCAAATACGTGAGCACCTCGTAAATGTCCTCCAGGCCATCCTGATGAGCATGGATTAACTGGCTGGCGGGACAGACTCTGGAAACCAGGACAGAGGGAGGGGAGAAGCAAATAAAGAGACATTCTTTGTTCTCAAATCCCCCTCAGCCCTCTGCAAAAAATATAAATCTATATAAACTCAATGGTGGGATTTTTCAAAACCGTGCAGCTTTGGCCTAACTCCGCCTATTGAAATCAATGTGGAGTTTTACAGTTGACTTTGAAAGAGCAGTTTGGCCAGTGTTGAGCACTTTTGAAAATCCCACCCTAAAATCCTTCTCTTCACTTTTCACAAGGCTTCTGACAAGTTTGAGACTTTAGTGTCCTTTGTCTGTCTGTTGCTAGATGAGAATTCATCTGTTTCAGACTAAAATAGCATGTTCTGAATTTGTGACATAGGAAACCAGTTCTGAACCAAATGAAAAGTTTTCTGCATTTTCTCTCTCTTTTTCCTAATAATAATACAAAGTACCTGACATCCAAAGGGTCTAGGAGGTAGCTGGGAATTGATGGCTTCTGATCATAAGTACTTTCCATGGGGGCGAAGATCTTGCTGAGTCCTTGAATGAAGTATGCCAGTCATGGCATCAGCCTCATCCTTACAAGCACCGATCAATCTCCCATTCTAATCAATGGAAAGGGACTTGTCCCATTGACTTTGATGGATGATGACTAGAAGTCATAGGACCAAAGTTTCAGGTTCCACAAAAATTCCCTTCATAAACAGCTTCAATCCAGTGGAGTCCTGGAGTGACTCTGTACCAGCTTCCATTGATTGTGGTTATCCTGCAGGCTGATCCCATCTGGCTATATGCCCTGGAGTCTGCCAGAGCCCTTCTTATAACCAGAATGACATTCACCACAACCATTGTGCTTTTCCTATGCTGCTCATCCACCCCAATAATATCCCCCACAACCTACCCCATGCAGACTTTTCTGTAACCCCAAAGCTGTGCTTGAGAGTTCATGGAGTCCACTAGGGACTTGCCAATCTAACCCAGAAGGTGCTGAGATGCTGTGGTGGTGAACGTTAGAACAAAACTCTACAGTCAAAGAGAGAAGAGAGACTGTGTGCTTTCAGCTGGAGATGCTTTCCCCTGTCTACTCCTTGTCTGCGTTTAGGGACTTCACCCAAATAAGGGTGATTGGTCCTGCAACTTTTCTACACTACAGTATTTTGCCATGATCCTCACAGAAATTAGGCTATATGGAGAATATCAAAACTATACAGACTCTTTGCATACTGGCTATGTTTTAATTACATACAGACACTCCAAATACACAGTTACCCATTCCTGTTCTGCTTTTAGTTAGGACAATAATGCATTCCATATCACTTATGTTGTTTTAATTTTTTTAAGTGAGCCTCTTGTTTTCCAGTTCTTTTTATAACGTTGTCTATGTTAGTGTAAGAATAATTCCAAGTTAAACTTTACTACAGATGTTTTGACACTTCTGGGTGAACATAAATAAAACTAGAGAGATGACATCAATAGGAGCTGTTTTTGAAAATCTACCATTTATTTAGATGCCTCTATATATGGATTTAGCAGCCTAGCATTTTGCACCCTTTTTTTGCACCCTCTCTGCACTGTGCCTACTTCAAACAGCTTTTTTTATTAAAATTTTTTTTCATCTAGAAAGGGCCCCATTGTACAGCACCTTGAGCAAACATAGGAAGACAATCCCTGCCAAAAAAGCTTACAGTCTAAATGTTATCTTCTTAGCCCATCCTAATTTATATTGATTTGAGATCTAGGACTAACAACCAGACTTGTTCTGAACCAGTGAAAGTCTTAAAGTTTGATAGCTTGAGACCCTTTAGGGCAATGTGGATGAGGGGGTGCCGGGGCTCAACCCTCCCTGGGGAGGAGGGGAGCTACACAGGCCTCGTCTCGTCGTCCGAGGGCCTCTGCCCTCAGGATCGCAGTCCGCTCTGGCGGTTCAGGCCCTGTATGCGGGACCAAACAGCTACACAGTTACATAATAGGGGCCCAGCCCTGGGGTCGGGCAGGCACCAACACAATTACTGTTATCGGCTCTGGCCCTTTGAGGAAGGGCAGAGCAGTGGCAAAGTCAAAGGGGGCCCAGCCCTTGGTTCGGGCAGGGCACCAAACACAGCAGTTGGCTCTGGCCCTTTGGAGCAGGGCAGAGCAGTGGCAACAAGGGGGGGGGAGTCTGCCACCCAGTTACGGGTGGCAGGGGGAACGCAGGCCCACCCACTCCTCTGAGTTCCAACCCTAATAGTGGCTGACGCCGCTAGTGGCGGTCAGTGGGGAAGGGGGTCCTGACCGAAACACACTGACATAGGCGCAGGGCCTTCTGCAACCTGACTACAGTCAGCTGCCCCCGGACAACTTCCAGCCTCCCCCCTGGTTCCTACCTGGTCCGTTGGGGTGTCTAGTACCATGGGCTCCTCCCAGTCCGGGCAGGGCGGTAGGTCTGGGAACACCCCCGGGACGGCGGACCAGGTCTGGTCTGGCGGCTCCTCGGGGCCGTAGTGGGGACGGGGCAGCTCCGGCAGCTCCTCATCGTAGCGACTGTGGGGCAGCTCCCACCAGCCTCAGGCCTCAGCAGCTTCCCGGTGACGAGGGTCAGCGGGCATGTCTGCTCCTGCCGGTGGCTGGGGCCTGACTGAGGGCTGAGGCCCGGCTTTTATCCTTCCGGGTCGCCGCCTGACCCTTTGAGGGGCAGGACTTCCTCCCAGCGGTTCTGCCCTGGGGGGTGATTGATGGGGCTCAACCCTCCCTGGGGAGGAGGGGAGCCACATCACCTTGCTACAGGCTAGAAATGGGACTATTTATACAATCTGAAAGGGAACATTCTGAGGTTTCCAACAGAGAAAATCAGGGAAGGGCTTCAGATATCAAACCTTAAAACCATATGCATATTGTTATGTTTGGAGGGGTGGTGGAACTACCTTGGGTAAATTTCAGAGAATGGACTCATGAGCATTAAGGCAGATTAGACATTGTGGGAAGAAATGAGTAAAATTGTGCCAATAGGCCATCCTTAAGATCTCCAAAACGCTGCTAAAATAGTTCCTCCAATACAAAAGGAGTCCTATAAAGAATACATAATTGAGTGGTATAATGGAGTGGTATGAGTTAAAGATTTTTTTGGATTAAAGGTTTTTATTATCCCTCTTTTGGAACAAATTGCACAACTCACTTGAGGTTTTGTCACTCCTGAGTAACAGGGCCATCCCAAATATATGCTAATAAACCCCTTTTATATATACTCAATTTCTTATAAAGCTAAATAAATAAAATCAGAAGTGCACTTTAGTTAAAGATCAGAGGAGAACCAACAACCCACAAAGTGTGTACTCATATTTTATAGTATATATAAAAATTGAAATATTAGACGATCTTAACTATAGACTTTGCACCCAGCTCTGCCTATAAGGTATGTGGACATTGACACACATGTCTATGTACTATAATCTTTACGTACAACATATTCCCAAAGCATGACTCTCTAATTCTGGGAATGGGACACTTTATGACCAAATGCTCCATATCATCCTTTCTACAAGTGTTGCTTTTCAGTTGTGCCACAGTTTGAATTTCATGCAGTTGTTTGTTTCTGGATTGAATTAAAAGACCAAAATATTCCTGGCATTTCTACAAGAGCTATGGTCTTGTAATCGATGTCAAAAGGAGAACTGCAGATGGTAGAAAATGGTGATAAATTTCCATGCAAACTTTGTCCTTCATTCTCTATCCAGATGTTATTTTCTATATTGCTAACCATCAGAGGCATCTCAGGTCCAATTTGATTTCCTGCAATTGCTTGTCAAGGAAACAGCAGGATGTAGCTTTGGGCATCTTTTGGGCAACGTTTTAGAAGAAAGCCTCAATGGGAAAATTGTCACTGTGAGAGAGTTGGGTTTTGAGATACTTTGTCACTGAACTCATCTTAATGGCGCAATTAATGTGGAACATGGTTGTCATCAGTTGTTTGGTAGTCTGGTGTTTGGGATTAGTGGATGAGTGGAGATTAGCAATCTATAAATCCTGGGAGGAAACACCAAAGAGGACATCACCTTGGAAAGAAAATCTTGAGAGAGAATGTACCCATTGAAGGAATGGTATAACTGAAGCATCTTTAAACTGGTGTAAGTGTGAAAGCAGTGAGAAGTGAAATTTATTTATATTTTTATCTGTTAATAGTTGAATGTGTGTATAGATGTCAATTTTTGGTATATAGCTTGAGTTTTTGTTCTTAGTGTTCTTGACTTTATTGTTATTGTATACATACATGTTCTCTGTTTTTTACTTTAGTGGACTTGCACATAAAGGAATAAATAACCACACTAAATGAATCCACGCAGAAACCATTCGGCATTTTAATGCATATATGGGGGATCAGGGACTCCACTCAGACTGGTTTGAATGGTTGGAATCATAAAGGTGTACTTATGGAGGCTTTTTGCACATTACCAAAATGCTTGTAAGACCCCTTTGTTGTAAACATGTTCTGCACCTGCAGGAAATATGTGTCATCTGCCAAAACCAAATTTTAAGGATTAGCTAATAACATTTTCTTGAAAAAGATTGCTGACGTTCTTAACCAGAATCATCGGTCTTTGAAGTGTCTGTAGTCTGTTTTCACTGGTTGTCTTTTTTAGTGAGCCTTTGAGTTTTCCTCTTTGCAGGTTTTTTGTATTGATTTGTTTTTATGGTATGCCTTTTGTTTTTCCCCTAAAGGGTAAAAGACACATTATTGCAAATAACTTCCTTAATTCCATGTGACCAAGTTATCAATTATCCTTTGAGCACAGTCGGTTGCTGTATCTCACAGCTTCACCTGATGTTCCATCCCAGAAAATTATGAGACCTAAAGGAAATTCTCAGCTCAAGTGGTAAAGTTTATATCTTTTGGGTCAGAAGACATTGGTTCTGATTCCCCTCCTATTTAAACCAGTATATTTTCATTTACTTCAGTGGCATTTCTTTGGATTTACCCTACTGTAAATGAGAATAGAATCAAGCCCTCTAAGTTCTATTCTTCATGCTACTCTGTACTCTTGAGCTGATGACTGTTATCTGTTCGGATCCTCTTCTTAATTACTCTGGTTTCACATCACTATGGGTAACTCAATTGATTTCAATAGACATACTCTACATTCTTACCAGTGTGAGAGCAGAGCCAGGCCCTGTATGCATGCAACCAGAGATTCATTGGATTGGTGTACCTATTTTTTACAATGTCGCGGAGGGCTTTAAAATAAATACACTTGGGATGGAGAAGGAGGAAACAACCTATTGATTGGAGTATAAATCCTTCAGCTTAATCCTGCAATCTCATATAGGAATGTAGATTTGACTATTCTTTACACCCTTGGAATGAGTGAGTGATGAACTTTGTTCTGCATGCTGTTTGGACTGGCAATCTAAGCCACTTTCAAATTCTGTGTGACCACAACCACAGACTTGCTGTCGACGCCTCCAGACAACATAGAACAGGCCTCAGCCTGCGCAACTTCTTCATTAGTGCCGCTTGAAGCCATAATTATATAACATGAGAGCATTCTTCTCTTGCCAGCAGACAGAGTTAATGCAAAAAAAATCATAGGTAATAATTTTAAAATATATTGTATCTCCACTGTAAACAGGATAGGATTGCATTTTTTTATATGCAAGCAACAGAAAAAAGTAAAATGTGGACATAAAAAAGGGTGACAACAGCTCTGTTTAGCCTTAAAAACAAATGTAGAGTCTAGTGCCATTCCATTATTTAACATGTTTCTTTATCTTCTTAAAGCCTGAAGATATCCTTTCAATTTCCATGCTTCAATTATATAGTTTAAGAGCAGATGACTAATTATGCTTCTATAAACCATGTTTCTCTTTGAAACTATAATCACTGTTACTTTATCAGACTTTTCCTTTTGTGATGTATTTTCAGAGCACTTAAAGTATTACTTGTTAGTTAAACAAAAAGGGGAAGCTGATCTGACTGGTCATGAGGAGACCACAAGTTGGCTCAGGTTCAGAATGATTTATATCAGATGTGGTTGAAGATTCCACATAAAAATGAGCCCAGTGATCCTGGCTCAAATATCAGTGTGGCTTATTACCCATGTCATAACTGTTTTAGCTTTTGGATGAATACAACTGGCATTCGTCGCTTTAAGGAAAGTGTTAAAGTACTGAGGTTTAGGGCACATTTCCATGCTATTGGAGAGTAATCCTTCCAGGCCAGAACTGGATTGCATTGTCAAGGGACTGGATGAAAGCCCACTCTTTTGGCTCTATCCTGGAGAAAAAGGTGGACAATGAAGGAATTAAGCTAAGAGATAAAAATGACATAATAGGATAGCTATTTTATAGCTTTAAAAATCAGAGATTGTCACACGGAATGCGAGGGCTTAATACTAGTGACATCTAGGTCATCAGCATCATGACAAATCCCAAAGGGACATGGCTGTCTTGCAAATCAGGCACCATCCAGTTCAATCTCTGGCAAGGTGCTTAAGGTGTTTTGATTATATATTTGGTTTATGTCCATCCCTGGCAAACTTGTTGTACCACTGAAGCTTTTGGCACCCATAGTCACTGGTCATGGAGCAGCATTCCTCAGTACGCATGCTTCAGAATTCATTGATCTTCCATTCTTCACAATGAAAACTGAAAATTTTGAAACTTACTGCTGAAAGGAAATTCTGAAATTTTCATTTTGGGAAAAATCTAACAGTTACAGTTTGATTTCTCCCCCATATCCTCTGAAATGAAACAGAGCAGCCAGCTGCTTCTGTCCCCCTAGGGACTCTGTGGGCTATTCCTGCTAGCTATTTCTGGGCTATTCCAGTTGAAGGCCACCCACTGAGTCTCCCGTCTAGGAATGGGGAGACTGGAGCCCTGAGAGCCTTAACTAGCTGGTGTTGCCAGGCTCTCTGCTGCAGAGTCAGGAGCTGAGCTGCAGTTAGAACTTGGGAGTCCCAGGCTTTCAGGCTCCCAGATCCATGGCAAGGAACCTGGAAGTCCTAGCCCGGTGGGTCTGCTGCAGACCCTGCAAGCCTGGAGTCCTCAGCTCGTGGCGTGGGCTCCTCCAGACCCTGGAAGCCCAGGTTCTACAGCAGCCCCACAGGAAACCAGGGGCAGTGTTCTGTCAGAACCCTGCCTGCAAGTTAGCAAAACTTCCTGGAATGAGGAATGTTCCTGCTACACTTTTTGGGTGTGACAAATTGGCATGTTCCAGTGAAACTCTGTTCTATATGTAGGCAGTGATACAATCTTCCTTGTACGCTTGCACCAATGACCCTCAAACCTAATTTGACACATCCCTTCCCTTACTGAACCCTGGAGCAGAGACTTCCAATCATTCAAAGTCTGGCCCTATTGAGTTGTGGTTTTGGAATATGGATAAAAAGGGACTAGGATAAAACCACCAAACTCCTTTTCACTTGCGCTCTAGGCCAGGATTTGGAAGATGGGGCTCTACAGGGTATGTGGGCTTGATTCACTGCCAGCCTTCTATTAAGTCTTCTACTATATTGGAATCTAGTTGGCAGATCCCAATGGTAGAAAGCTTGCGTAGGAGGGTATGGTGGGGTTCTTAAAGTGGCACAAGCAGCCCACATACCTCTCTCTCTCAGGGACCCAGCACTGGCCTGTCTAGTGGCTATGGCAGGAAGGGGCATGGCCAGGGCAAAAGTAGATACACATATTCAACAACTTTTTGAGCAACTCTCTGAGGCTAATATGGGACTCTGGGCAAAACTAAAGCTCCTCCCCTCTGGGAGAACCTATGGGGAGAGTGGCAGTGGTAATACATCCTACCCTTTCCCAGGGGGGACTCTCTCCTATGGCTTAGCTACCCTCTATGAGTGTAAATGGTGCAATTAGCATTCTGCTGATCCAATGAAGATGTAATTTACCACGGAACTTGCTTTCACAAGATATTAATGAAGCAAACAACTTAGCAAAATAACAAATCATTAAAAGAGCTAGGCTTCCCATCAAAAGCTGATGTACTGCTGGCATCAAGGAAAAATCCACCATGTCCAATATCTTTGCCCAGTGCGAAATGTTATTGTAGAATTGGCAAGTTTAGTTGTAATATCCAGGAGGTCAGACTAGATGATCTAATGGTCCATGTTGGCCTTAGAATCTACAAATTATTGTTGGGTGTCTGAACAAAACATAGGCTACTGTTGGCAAGATTGTGCCTAACGAGGTGGACAATTGCTCTGTTCTGGTTTGGAAGTTACCAAACTCCTTTGTCCTCGCCCACAGGGACCTACAGCCTAAATTATGCCCTTAATTGCAAAAACTGTAATAATTTGAAGATGTTTTGCATTTAGCAGTCTACATCCCAGAAGCTATTTCTCAGGGCAGTATCACATAAGGAGGAGTCACATAGTATATGGAGACAATGCAACTTGCAGCTCTAAATTAGCCAACAGCTTGGTTATGAGAAAGGATTGGCAGGGTTATAATGACCAAAGGTTAATTTGGGTTTTGTCTGATAGTGGCAAGCATCGCAGCTAGCAGTTGGTGACGTACACAGCTGGCTGTTTGTGTCACAGTGAAGAGAATCCAAAACAAGGAAAAGAAGAACTAGCCACCAGAACGGGAACCACGAAACTACATACAGGTTCAGATTGCACAGTGGATAGAGGCAACGCTTTCAGCATGCAATTAACTTATGCTACCTTATTATGGGAAACCTATAAAAACACACATTAGCACATAAGTACCAAACAAATGATCATCACCGCTATGGCTCTCACTTCACAGTTCGAGTCAACACAGCACATCTCTGGACACCTGACAATTTTGCAGCCTTGATGCAGGTGAAACTTTCACTGACATCTGTAAAGTCCTGAATCAGGACTCCAGGATTTGCTGGATGTAAATAAACTGCCCAATGCCAGTATGCTAAGTGGAAATGCACTGTAAAGACTTCCACAGTTTGGAGTTTAAAGCTCCAGGTGCTATAATGTGAGGTGTAATTAAGAAGTCAGAAACTTTCTGATGGGTAGATCTCCCACTGGAAGTGAAAGTATCCCTATTTCCTCACCCCTCTGGATTATGACCCTTGGTAAAAAGTGCCGTTTCTTTTTGAGTGAACTTCCTCTGCTCTCATGGTATTTCAAGAACTTTTTTTTTCTAAAATACTATGTTTTCATTCTTAATGTTCTTAGTTGGTATCATATAGATCCCCATATCCATTTCCCCTGCACCTTCAGAGATCAGGCTTCATCATGGTCCAACTGAAATCAGTGATGGGCTTGCTATGGACTTTGCTATGGCATTTGGCTGCAACGGAGTTCCTCTCAGGTAAGGTCAGAATCAGTTCTATTGTCTGAGATGCCATTGCTTAAACATCTCCTGTGTTTATCAGAAATAAGAAGTTTAAGTAAAGAAAAAGACACAAACAAGGCTTTTTAAAGATTAATTTACATCTAGTCAAAAAGTACCCTTGGTAAATCAAGAATGGTGTCCCTAGCCTCTTTTTGCCAGAAGCTGGGAATGTGCAACAGGGGATGGATCACTTGATGATTACCTGTTCTGTTCATTCTCTCTGGGGCACCTGGCACTGGCCACTGTCAGAAAACAGGATACTGGGCTAGATAAATCCTTGGTCTGACCCAGTATGCCTGTTCTTATGTAAGAATTAGAATTCAGGAAAATGGAATGGATACCTGATCATTTTATAGTACTTCAACTGTGTTAAAATTATTTGAAAAATCTTAACTTTGCCAGAAGGCCTAGTATTCTCCCAAATGCTGACAACTTCATTTTTCTTTGGTCTCTGATCTATTGCATATTCTTGGATGTACTCTTGCCCTTTAAATCTCTCTCTTAAGCTGATGATTAAAAATACTTAAGCAACTTCCTCCTCCCTCCCCTCTTTC
The DNA here is from genome assembly GCF_025201925.1 of Gopherus flavomarginatus. Lineage (NCBI taxonomy): Eukaryota > Metazoa > Chordata > Testudines > Testudinidae > Gopherus > Gopherus flavomarginatus. Next base: position 230,172,490 of record NC_066617.1, on the reverse strand, counting down.
CTTCTCCTTACCTCCCAGTACTGGCATTCAATATCCTTTTCAGAAATGTTTGAATACAAAACGACTTTTCTCACTAGATGAGCTTACATTACTCATTGTTCAGACTACTGGTCCAAAGGTGTTTCTTTCTAACTTTCATCACTGATACTACTGATGAAAGCATTTATTATGTGTGCAACTAATATTAACTTGCCAGAGTAGTAATGAAGTTTGTTAAACTTATTTCTTGGTAATAAAATCCAATTAATACTGATATGAAGGCTGCCTAAAGACACATTTAAAGAAACACAGTCAATTTAAAAATCACATTTAAATTTGAAAATTGTATCCTTAATATTGTTAGAAGTAACTCTAAAACTCCTGTAACAGTGATCAGAGAAAACAAATTGTCTTGTCTATTTTTTTGGTTTGTTTTCACTATGTTTTGACAGCACTTCACATGTGTAGTTCATGGCTCTGTTTTGCTGAGGGCCCTGCACTCTTCCCAGACCATGCAAGAGGGTCCGTGTTGTTTTGTTTGTGCAGTGCCTAGTACAGTGGGGTTTTGGTCCATGACTAGGGCTCCTAGGTTCTACAATGATATGAATAATTAGTAGTAATACTAGGAACAGCAGCAGCAGGACTGAAACAGAAGGCAAACTGGCAGAAAGCAGGGATAGATACAAAGAAAGCCAATGTGGCAGAGGAGAGATTGGGATGGAGAAACACTTCCTAAACGTTTCTCAGCCTATCAGGAATCCTAAAAGATTCCTCAAAAAGTGATGAGGAAAAACTGTGCCTGATCCTGGGAGAAAAAGGAGATGTCAGAAATGATATTGTGCTGCATAGCACAGGCACTAATAATGATAAATTGACACACAGAGTGTAACTCTGTGACCAGAGCAGGTCATACCTACTTCTGACAGGTTATCTGAGGGGAGAGGCCTGTCTCTTTCTTTGGCAACACTGAGTTCATCATTCTAATAAAGTTTCATGGAATGGAAAGAGGGGTTTGGGTGAAGAAATGGGCCTGAGCATGTAGGTGGTATTGCTCTTGGAGCCCAACCAAAAGTCCTTCTAAATATCAGCTAGGAGCTGAAAAATACTGGCCCTCACCACGCAGTTTCTTAAAACATTTTCTTTAAAGTAGCACATGCTATTTAAACGGGGCTCTGATAGAACATTGAATTTCAAAATCTTTGTCAATTTCCAGACAGTCATCTTGGCTAGGGTCATTTACCCAGTTCGGATCCTGTTTTGGACCCAGGATATAGTATTTTGTCCTGTTCCTATAGAAACCAAAGGCAAAACTTTATCTGAGTTCTAACTGGGCAGGATGAGACTCACAATGAGTTATACTGCCTATATGGCTTTTCTGGCTTGTGCTTTTTTCCATGGCCTTGATGTGATGAAAGAATGTTATTTTCTGCTCTGACCCAGAGACTTGGACTATTGTCCATCTAAGCTGTGAAGTGAGCTTTCTAACAGTGATTACTTTCATTGAGCTAAAATGGATAATTCATGAGAATGGTCTGTCTGTCTGTTTGACGTGTCTCCTCCATATTTTGCTGAGAATAAAAGAATGGGCTATTCATCAGAGCAGGGTTTGTGAAGACACACACCAAACTATGGCCAGGGGGCCACAACTTCATTAAAATAATTTAGCAACTATGCCTACAGGCCTCAAGTCCTGGCAGCAGTGGAAAGGGGAGGAAGTGACAGCAATCCAGAGCTATAATCAGCCTCTTTCTCCTCTTGGACACTTGAATTTTGAGCAATCCAAATTTTAGCAGGTCTGAATAAACCCCCAAATCAAATGAGCCTACATCATTCTACAGCCTAGCTAGGGCCATGGTATCTTGCATGTTGCTGGAGTGGGAAACCACTGAACTTTCCAAAGTGATCTTGAGGGGTCCCATGATTACAATCCCCATCACTGTGGGAAGATAAATTAATGTGTATTCAGTATGAATGGTGGGTGTCCCATCATTCCAGAGAATCCAACTACCTTTCCAGCAATTAATGTAAACAAACACCTGGATTCTAACCTTGCTGCCATCACTCATTGACACAGAAACCAGCCAATTTTCAATCCACATTGTGATGTCCAGATTAAAGAGATTGAAGCCAGCAGTGGTCCCGACTCTCTTATACAACGTAATACCCTCCCTGCCAAAATAAAATAATAATGCACCAAATCCCTTCTGCTCCTGACTGATATCCTTTCTGGCACAGTCCGATCTTGAGGTCTCTTATGCCTGTCCACACCAGCTCAAGAGACTTGGACCATACTGACATATTCAGAAGGAAAACTGTTTCAATGTGTAACCCACCAGTGAGTGTGTGTTACAGCTCTCCCTCTGTGCTGAATCGCAGAGGACACAAGTTATTGCTCCCCACAGCTATAAAAACTTGGCTTAATAGCTCGAGTTATAGGAGTTGTGCTTTTAGCTCTGGAGGTCCCGGGGTCAATCCATGGTGTGTCAGCCAAGAGGAAGGCTGCTGTCACAAATGCATATAGCCGACATGACTACTTTAACTCGTGTCCATGATCAAATTAAGATGAATGATGAGGGCAATGGGAAGAGGAGGGAATATGTCATCGTTGGAACTTGCTATGTGGGGTGTTATGGATCCCAATGCACCAGCCATACCACAGGAGCTGGCGTCTGACCCAAGGGCAGCCAAGCTGTGATCGTTGTATGTCTAGTGCTCCCATTGAAACCCAGCCTCTAAACTGTGGATGAGTCTGCTAGCAATGTCCCTGTCAAATACAGCTGAGAAACAGCAACACAGAGGCAATGTGGCCATGGTCACAGAATAAGGGACAGAGGAAGAAACCTAAAAATGGTGGGCATAGTATTAGAAAAGGCCCTAGGAAAAAACGTGGTATCAATAGATACTGCCTCTTTTTAAGAATTTCACTTGTGTGCATTTTTTAGCATTGTTCCAAACCTTTATTTCCACACACAAGGGGGTAGGTACCCTTCAAACATGAGTTGTGTTACCAGGCCCAGGATAGCTGGAAGGGTGGGTAAATGCACTAGGGAGCCATTTGTCACATGGCTGAGAAAGGGAAAGGTAGAGAAGGAGCAAGATTTGGCTACCTGCAGCAGTGCTGAGTCACAGCAAAGAAGAGATGGTTGAGGCGAACAGTATGGACATGCCTGCATGGCCCTTGCAAGGGGAGGAAGAGAGCTGCATGAAGCATGGCTAAGGGTGAAGAGCCTGGGATAAGGCTGAGCAGGCGGGATACACAGCAGCTGTGGGGTAAAACCAAAAAAACTCTGCTTTTGCCTCTTTTATAGGTGGCCTAATCCAGCGGTTTATCTTGCTGCTTGACAGAGGCACTGGGAATGACCAGTAGCAGCCTCCCTTACAGGGAGCTCATCACTGACTAGTGAGTGTTGCAATGCTATATGGGGATTGGTTTGGTCCCTAGGGCTCTGTTCTTACAGTCCAGCACTAGCTTTGTTGCCTGGTGCTCTATACGGTTTGGAATTCCCCTCCTTGTGTATAAATCACAACTGAAAATATTAACGTATTCTGTAGTGGGTTATAAATAATTCTGTGCAGAGAATGAGACAAGGCGCCTGTAGAAAAAATAGTATGTGCTCATGTAATTAAAGACTGTATCATAATATATACACACACACACACACACACACACACACACACACACACACACACACACACACACACACACACACACGGGGGCTAAATTAAGGTTACACGGGCAACCTTAACTGGGAAATTTAACTTTTTAGTGCTTGACTTTGCAACCTTCATGTTTTTTTAGTGGTCGCAGGGTGATTGGCCCCTTTTTTAAGGGGGAACAGAGGTCCAGTGAACCTTTGACTCATCAGCTACCTCCCACTTTGGTTTAAGAGAAGGCACCAAGGCCATATAAAAAGGGAGAGAGGAAAGAAGCAAGTCAGAGCTTCCTGATGATGAAATGAGAGACCCAGAGACAGGCCCTTTTTATTAATCAGGTGCAGGTGTGGGTGGGGAACTGACATTCCCTGGAAAGCCCTGGACTGTCAATAAGGAAGGGGGCATTGTGGCTGTGAGAGCTGGAGTCCCTGTCCTTTTGGAGGTGAGGCAGTAGGAACCTGGGGGAAAGCCTGCAGAGAAAAAGGCCTGGGAGGTGATGCTCAGCTGAGAGAGCAAGAAAGAATCCTTCAAGAAGCCCTGAAGCAGAAAGGTGGGGGGCGAGGGGTGTAAGGAAACTCCCCTGAGCGTAGGTGCTGGAACTAGGGGTTTGGGTGGTGCTGCTGCACGCATTGGCTTGAAGTGGTTTCCAGTATATACAGGATTTACAGTTTGGTTCAATGGCTCTCAGCACCTCCATTATACAAATTGTTCCAGCACTCTTGCCCCTGAGATACCCCAGGGTGAGCCAAGGAATGGGTTTTGTGGGGTTCTCTTTGCCTCTGTCTGGAAAACTGGAAAGATTCTGAGCGTGGCAGTGGGTCCTTCGTGGGCTGGGCCAAGCCAGCATCTTAGAGTTGTGTGATGTCATTGTGTAAAATATAAATTAGTAATATCTTTCCACTCTACTTGTAGATGTTACAGTTGGTGATTGGTGATTACATTTGGCTTTCAGAACATCACACTCCAGAGCAGAATGTCTTTTGTCAGAAATTATATCTCTTGTTTAACAGACTGAAAATTAGCTTTTCCAGGGGCTCTGCTTTTTCTTCTTCTGGAGTGAGTAGTTCATATTTGAGTTTGGAGAACCTTAGTTCATATTCTGACAAACCCGCTCGTATCTTAACCCCTCTTCAACAACCCCATCTCTTGAAAAGGAGAAAAGATTTGCTAGGTAATTCTCTTGGGTAGGGAGGGGGGAAAGACCTGATATTTGTTTTTCTTCATATGAATATTTCGCTAGTGCCCACACTGCAGCAGAAATGTGCTGGTCTAGGAGAGGGGAGTAAACTTGTCACTTTCCCAGAGTAAAAATTGTATTAAAATAAATGTTTGAAATGAAATATACACAGGTTGAGAGGGAAGGTACTGTACATCTGGGGTCAGGCTTGGGTTATGGGGGGTTACAGATATCGTTTGCAAGGATGAAAAAATACATACATATCGCGTAACTGGCATAGACCCAGATTGGGGTGCAAGAGTTTTTAAAGTGTCAGTGAATAAGTAGGCTTGGGTTCGCCACCCGTGGAATGAATAAGGAGTCCAAGTCAGTATCAGTGGAGCGGATAGGTACATGGGTGGGTTGCATCCTTTGATCGCTCAGGGAAGGAAGTGGGTTATTTCCCTGGTCGGCTGTCTCAATTACTCAGTGTGGTATTGGTGGTGTCTGGTGATGTGTTCGATATAAATGTCTCTGGACCGCCTGATGGTATCGGACACCATGAGCTGTCTCATGAGCCGGGCGTAGCGTCGACCGACCCCACATGGTCTCAGAACCGGCTCGTTGCGGGGGTCCCATGAGCCCAGGGCTCCCACGATCAGGGCGTGTACCTGGACTTCGTAGCCCTGGACTCTCAGGGTCTCAGCCAGCGAGGCATACTTTGACTCCTTCCGTGCTTGGGCCTCGTGGAAGGCAGGTGACCAGTTTTCGAAAGGCACCGTGACATCTACCAGGAGGACCTTCTTCTTTTCTGCGTCCGCCACAACGATGTCGGGTTGCAGTCGGCTGTCTGTCCCGGGGATGGCGGAGTCGACGGTGATCTTCCCCAGGGACGGTGGGGTGGCTTTCACTAGTTGGTTCTGGATGGCGTTCTGGCGGTGCTGCCAGGCTCTGGAGTGCTGCTTGCATCCACACAGGACATGCGGCAGGGTCTCGTTCACGTAGCCGCACTTCCTGCAGCACTTGTCCCGGCTGCCGTGGCTGATGGCTCCGTTGAGGGGAACGCAGTTGAGTCGGGCCCTGTGAATAAACTGCCAATCGGCGAACCTGGTGAAGCTGCCCCCGTGGAGGAAGTGGTTACTGGTGTCCCAGTTGCTGGACACCTCGAACACCTTGCCCTGGTCCGACTTCCGCTTGAGGTTATCAGCATAGTGGTAGTGGATGGTGTCTTTCAGGAAGCTTTCTAGCATGGCTCTGGCAGTCGGGGTGACAATGGTGTGGTTCGGGATCTTTACGTGTGGCACCAGTATTCCCAGTTCCCGGCGTTCCTCGCACCACTTCCAGCAGCAGCTGATCCTCTTACTCAGGCGTCTTGAGGCGTTGCGGGCCTGGGTCCAGAGAGAGGATAGGTCTCTCCCCTCTCTCCCGAACTCAGCCTCCAGGGAGCCGCTGAGGTAAGTGGCAATGTCCCGCTTGGAGGGGGCCCTGGCGATGCGTTTCCTGACCACACCTCGTATGGACTCCTGTGCGATGCTCCTCACTGTTGGGTCCGGGCACGTCAAGAGGCAGAAGGCGTGGGTCATCACCACCACGTCGCACAGGTCACCCATCTGAGGTACGTTGGCACCGCCCTCTCTGTGGGAAATGTAGATGATGTCCATGCACTTACTGTGGTAGCGCCCAAAGCCCTAGCCAGGATTAGAGCCTGTACAGACATCTAGGCAGATGTGGTCCCTGCTCCTAAGGCTTTACAGTGCAATGATTGTGCAATGAGCTCTGCCCTGACCTAGGTTACAACCTGCTGCAGCAGCTGAAAGATACATTAATCCACTCTAACTTTCCTTACCACACCCACTAAAAACATCTCTCTAGTCACTGTCAGACCCATTTTTAAAGGGTTTTGTTTTTCAGTTGTGCCTCACTCACACACACTCCTGCCTTTCTGCCTTGGGAGACTTCCTCCCCCGCCCCGCACACATCTCCAAACGGATGTTTTCCGACCTGCTCCCAATCTGGAAATCGGTCCCAGCCCGGCCTCCCCCCCGCTGGTAAAAATCCCCTTCCCCTGGAGGCATTGGCCGCGCTCCCGCTTGCCCCCAGCCTGGGGCGCCTGCAGTGCCTCCCTGTGGTGGAGAGGAGCGATGTCAGTCTCTCCTCCACCTCGTCCCTCCCCCCTGCTCCCCCAGGCTTTCGGCTGACTCCGCTCTCCGGGTTTTCCGCCCGTCCGGTTGCAATCCTCCCCCACCCTCGGAGCTGCCAGCGCCGTGTGCGAGCGAGGCGGGGAGCTCACCGCCAGGGCAGCTGATGCTCAGAGGAGCGAAGAGCGGGGCTGGGCGCCGGTGACCTCCCCCAGCTGAGGGAGCCGCTCGCAGGCAGAGGACGCCGCCCGGGGCGCGCATCATGGGGGACGCGTGGCCGGGCGATGCTGGCTACTAGCAAGTGAAAGCGGACTCGGGAGAGCGCAGCAGCCCGGCGTGCGGGGCTCGCTGGGCGGCGGGGGCTGGGGCGGGCAGAGCTGCCGCGATCCGCGCGTGTGTGTGTGCGGCTGGCTGGCTGGCGAGCCCCGGGAGCGGCGATGCCCTTCGCCAAGCGGATCGTGGAGCCCCAGTGGCTGTGCCGGCAGCAGCCGGCCGCCTCGGTGCTGGACGAGAGTTTGGGCTGCCCCGAGCCCCGGGACCAGCCGCACCCGCAGCCCGAGCCGGAGGAGGCTGCCGCCGTGGTGCCAGCGGAGGGAAAGGAGGCTGCGGCTGTGCTGACGATGCTGGATCTCTGCTCGGTCAGTAACGGGGCCCTGGCCCGGATCCTCCGGCAGCTGTCCGACGTGGCCCGGCACGCCTGCACCCTCTTCCAGGAGATCGAGACAGAGCTGCAGCTGGCCCAGCGCAGGGTGCGGGCGCTGCACGGCAAGATCAGCGGGGTGCAGGGGGTGCTGCGCAGCCTGGATCCCAAGCAGGAGGCAGTGCGTGAGTAGCCAGCCGCACCTTTCCCCCCCTGGAGGGGGTAAACCTTGTGTGTGTGTGCGTGTGTAGGGGGGTCTGTGTGTGATCGCTTGGAAGTGAAGCCGGGGGCAGCCAGAGGAGATGGGCTCTGTCCGGGGCGCCTGGAAGGGGGAGAGGGTTTCCGGGCGAGAAAAGTTGGTGCTTTAACAAATGAAACCAGGACGGACTTGCTGAGCTGTTAAGCTGAATGAATCGGTCGGGTGTGGGGGGCGCACGCTTCTCCTAGACCCTTATCCCAGCTTCTCCCTGCTCCTCCTGGCCGCATCGCCGCCTGAAAAGAAACCAGGCGCTCTGCGAAATGGCACGAAGTCCCTACCCCTGTCTGGGGGCAGAGGCGACGAGTGTTGGCAGGCTGGATCTGCCAGGCGGAGACGACAGGTGACCTGGCTGTGAAGTTTAGAGGTTCTGACATGGACCGCTGATTTCAAGGGCGAGAGCATCTGTTTGGCTCGGCAGCGCGGTTGCCTGTTCAACCCGGTGGGTGGTATGGGATGATCCACCAATCGCCTCCTCACTCATCCCTGCCCTGGGTTCGCCATCCCCGCCTCGCTCAGGAGTAGCTGACTAGAATAAATGAGACTCGGCCGCTTGCGGTGCCGCCAGGCATTGAGTGTGTGACTGCAGTCACCAGCTGGAGTTGAGTTACGCTTCTCTTGATTTCCTCATGATAAGTAAATACCTGCTCAAGGGGCTGGAAGGTGTGTGGCAAAAAGCGGGGACCGGGGAGAGGGAAAGAGCCTTGCTCTTAGCGCAACGGAGATGAAAATGCATGAATTCGTCAGGTTTGTACTTTCCCCACGGTTCAGGTCAGGCAGACTCACTTGATTTGCTGATATTGACCAGTGTCAAAGAGACAGCTCCCAACCAGGTTATTTCCGTGTGAATTTATACACAAATCAATGCGTATCAGTATGTTCCTGGGCGCAAGTGTGTGCAACCAGACCCTTTCAATAACAAGAAAGATGATGTCAGTGGTTTTTGACTTACATAAAAAGCTTCTTGACTAGGATTTCTGGGACTGCATAGTCAACGGGGACGGATTTGACAGGGTATGTTGTGGATTTGACAGGGGATGTTGTGAAGGCCAAAACCATAACTGGGTTCAAAAAGAATTAGATAAGTTAATGGAGGATAGGTCCATCAATGGCTATTAGCCAAGATGGTCAGGGATGCAATCCCATGCTATGGGTTCCCTGAACCTCTGACTGCCACATGCTGGGACTGGACCACAGGGCATGGATCACTTGATAATTGCCCTGTTCTGTTCATTTCCTCTGAAGCATCTGGCACTGGCACTGTCAGAAGACAGGATACTGGGCTAGATGGATGGTTGGTCTGACCCAGTATGGCCGTTCTTATGACAGAGGAGATGCTGCAGGATTTATACAAAGGTGCCCAGGGGATTTTTTTCGATGAATTTCTGATACTTTTCCAAACCCAACCTTCATTTATCCCCTCCCCCCTGTCAGTGCAAATTTCCCTTATCCTTAAGAATATTCCTGACATCCTGCTTAAAATTCTAAGCACTTAAGTAGAAATAATAAAAATGATAAATCTGTGGGCAGATGAAGTCATGAAGTTTGAAGAGTGACTTTTGTTTTGAAGAGCAACCCTGAGGAATCCTGGAAAAAATTAGATCTGTTGTGGTCAAGGCAGTATTGGACTGTTGTTATTAGCAATGAGTGCTTTAATCCTGCTTCCTCTCCAGTCAAAAGCAGTGACAGGCTCTGTACTTCTAACAGCTGTTAATATCTTCAGAATGTGGCTTAATAACAAGGATTGACTATAACCATTTTCAGACTCTTACTGATGAGTACATTTCCCAAATATTTGTGAATATATATTTTTCTTAGGTAAGATTTCTGTCTCAAACTCTGAACTAACACAGTAAAATATATTGAGTCATTTTCTTCTCTTGCTATCTGTATAAGAACACTTCTCTGCAAGAAACGCGGGCATAGATTTTGCTCTGTTATTCCAGTATGAATCCAGAGTAGCTGCACCAAGTTCAGTGAAGTTACTCCAGTTTATATGGGCTAAATGAGGCTGAAATATAGCCAGTCTTTTAAAAAGACATTTGTAAGTGAAACACGACATTTTAAAATTTGTCTGATTTTTTCCCCTCTCTCATACCTATGTGAAGTTGGAATTAGCCCCCTTTTGAGTCAGGCCATGTCTACATCTAAAATTTTGCAGCGCTGGTTGTTACAGCTGTATTAGTACAGCTGTATAGGGCCAGCGCTGCAGAGTGGCCACACTTACAGCAACCAGCGCTGCAAGTGGTGTTAGATGTGGCCACACTGCAGCGCTGTTGGGCGGCTTCAAGGGGTTTTGGGGAAGGCGAGAGCAAACCGGGGAAGGAGACCAGCTTCGCCGCGGTTTGCTCTCGCGTTCCGCGAACCACCCTGCAAACCGCAGGGAAGGAGACCTGCTTGCTCGGGGGTTCGGCGAACGCGAGAGCAAACCGGGGAAGGAGACCAGCTTCGCCGCAGTGATGGTGAACAGAAGCCTGCCCTGGGTGTTCAAAACAGATATTTAGGATGAGATGCTCAGCTACAGCTAGAGTAAATCAGTGTAGCACCATACTGACTTCAGTGGATTTATGCTGATACACACCAGCTGAGGATCTGGCCCATGATGATGAAAGAACGTTTTCTGTTTCAGGGTGAGTGCTAGTGTATAACTGGAGTGGTTTTTTGCTTTGATTAGAAATGTGTGGTGTGAAAGAGGACTGTGTGATGAAAGGAGGGGACCAAGTGAGGAAACTAAATCTATTTAGGCCACATTCTGCTCTCATTTATACCAGTTTAAACCCACAGTAACTACACTGAGATCAGAGGAATTACTCTGGATTTATAGTAGTGTGAGAGCTGGATCTAGCCCTGTCAGGGTTTTTTCCCCCCTCTCTTCCCTCCCCCATGGATTGCATTTATGCAGTTTGTATGCAAATTACAGTATGACACACTGATGTTACATTGGTGTAACTCCATGACCTTCATTAGAGTGTCTGGATTTACCCAAGTGTTGATAAAACCAGAATGTGGCTTTTTACCCACATTTTAATTGTGCCAAGAGCTACATTTTCAGCTCTTTTGCAGGGGAAAGACTTTGCTGATTTTCTCTCCTCACTTCCCCATTCATACACACCCACACCTGGATAGTGAAGCTGTAGAGATCCCCCTGGATGACTAGATCATGTGAATGCTCTTCTGGAGGAGCCCAGGGACAATGTCCTTACCTCTCATATGTATATACTGTGTCACCATTGACACAGCTACTCACACCTACGTCCCACCTCTCCATACTCGGCTACTAATACCACATATCTTCCCTCCACCTCCTGTATATCCAGCATATGGTTCACACACTAATTGACATTACACATTAAAGCACACATCCCATTCTACAGTGCATGAAGATAGCACGTCCAGTTTTTCCATCCATGTTTTCCTCATTCATTAGTACTATAGGCAATATGCAATTGTTTTTAAACATGGTGGACCAAACTCATCCTTGATATTATTTCACTCAACTCAATGGATGAATTTGGCTCAACTCCATTGAAATCAATGGAGTAATACCCAGGTTGAATTGGCCCAGTACTTTTAGCATATCAGGGTGTTGGCCATATTTGCTGAGATGCTCTGCAATATGGTATTAGAATCGCAGCTCAAGTACACTTTTAAAAGACTGTTATGTTTAAAAGTATTAGTCTGTCTTGCTACTGTAGGGTGACCAGACAGCAAGTATGAAAAATAGGGACAGGGGATGAGGGGCAATAGGCTTCTATAGAAGAAAAAATCTCAAATATCGGGACTGTCCCTATAAAATCAGGACAACTGGTCACCCTATGCTACTGTACAAACACTTGGTGTAATAACACCACTAATTGCAGCACAATGATTTGAGAACAATACTGTCCTATTACTAGGCTGCTGGAAGAGGCTCTCAAAACATTGAGCAGTGAAGTTTCAGGACCTTTTTCTCTCTTTCTTAATGAACCTGCCAGATTACAAGATTTCATTATGAAGACATCTAGATAATGGGCCAAATCCATCTCTGGAGTATTCCTATTGAAGTCAATAACTATATCAGGTAGTCATTTGACCCAGTATATTGACAAGTCAGGTTACCACTGTTGAGGAATCAAAAAGATGAATGATGCTGTAAAGAACAGGAAAAAGTCTCTTAAAACTAGTGTATAAGAGCAGTGTATATAAGTATTACAGAAAGTAACATTTTAAATTTTTAAACTTGAAGATTTATACATTATTGTCATAAAATATTTGACTAGGGATCATAGGAAAGTCACAGCAGAAAATTTCAAGGACTATATTAGAAGTGACATTTTGTTGGCTTTTATAATAATGCATATTCCCAGTTCTGCAATCTTCTTTGGGCCTTAACTTCTTTGTCTCAGGGTCATTGTTATCTGACTAATAAAGACCTCAGGATTGTTATTTTTTTTTTAAATTTAGCTTTAGCTTTTCTGTTGTGCAGCTGTAATTTTCCTCTCACTTCTGCTTAGAAATGGGGATTGGGAAATTTACCAGGGACCTGTTAGCTAGAGAAATAAACTAGAAATGTTTGCAGAAGGGCATCATCTAGGTTCAAAGATTGTCCCTTTCTCCCCACCCCACCCCTAAACACCCCCACTTCACTAGTAGGGTTTCTATCATAGTCCAGTTCCTGGATCCTGGTTAACCTTCCATCTTTCATGTATGTCTCTGGTTAATAGGAGCCTAAGAAATTTGAATCCTATCCCACATTACTGGTGGAAGACAGGAAAGAGCTTTCTCTTTTCCTTCCCTGCCACTCCAAAGTTGACTATCCTCTACCCTTCTCTCGCTCTCAATTTTTTTTGTCCTACTCCACCAAAAATTGCTGCTGCTGCTGCTGCTGCTGCTAGAGTTTTCTAAAACAAAAGCAAGGTGATAGTGGTACGATTCCTGACAGTCTCATTATTGCCTACAGCTTTCTGAATAATAACAACGAAACTGATGAGAATCTTATTAGTTTTACTGTGTTGTTTATTGAGAAAACTGAGCATCAGTAGAAGCACAACATCTGTCTGCAGATTCAGGAAAGCAGCAAGGCATCTGTTTATATCTGGAAAAGTTACTTCATAACCACAAGGGCTACATATGTAACACTTTTTAAAGGAAAGCTTAAATTGTGCAGCAATTGATGATGTAGGCCACCCTACTGGCCAGGGAAGGTTTACTAGTAACCAGCGTTGAGTAGGCAGTGAAGATCTCAGTGTGATCTCTGAGAATTCTGTAATTGCTGAGTTTTTATTTTTTTAAATAAAACTGTTTTTATTTTTTTAAAAAGCATAAATATTTTATTGAAAATCGAACATCTTTTAAAAGTTTAATCCACGAGAGTAGTGTCTCACTTTTTCCTTCTGCATTTTTCTATATAGCCAGGTTCAGTGGTGTGTCTACCAAGGAACATGGGAACACCTGGTGTTACTATGCTTTTCACAAGTTCCTAGGAGCAGCTCTAGAGTGCTACAAGGAGTTTCACTACTTTGGTATTTTTTCCTTTAACGGGACAGTATCAAGATAAAAATAATATCTTAAATTCTTTACTTGCAAATTTACTCAGTCATTTATAACCTATGATTATGCAGCTTATGTATTACATTTAACTTGGCTTGGTCACTGGAAATTGACTGGTTAGTTTCACTTTTGCTTTTTGTCAGTTTTACTCTTTTCTCATATGTTGGTAGAATGCTGCTGAGTATGGGTTTCCAGGACTGCAATGACATGTTTAATCCATAATGATGATCTGCATGCTCCTTCCCCCATACCACCACCATTGTTTTTTTTTTACAATATCTTTTATTTAGATCTGAAGTGAAGATGATAATGTCTCCTCATTTTATTATGTTGAAGTCCAAATTACTGCTGAAATGGAATCTGTAAAGAATCCCCTAAATGAAGTTGTCCTAGAGAGCTTCAGAACGGATATGGTTTTCTTCATCACAAACCCCAGCCTCTTTAGGGATGAGTGTTTCTTTAAAATAACTTTGAGTGCATCCTTTTAAACCATTGAAAAAGCAACAAATAATAGCTATATTTTGTCTTTTGTGAGATTGAGACAAATGAATTCAGTTAGACTGCAACTCCATTCTGTGCTCTTCCTATTGTGCTGAGGCATGATAGGAGATAAGGAATGGATGACCATCCTGTGTCTTGTATTGCTTCCAATACCAGTAGCCACGATAGAGAATAGATTTTCAGCTGTCTTTAATTCTGTACTCCAGTGCTTTTCTGAGTTCAAGACAAACCTGAAACATCTGAATGTAGAGTATTATGGTTTTTTTTTTGTGGTTTAGGAAAAGCACATTGTTGCAATCTAAGGTATGTGAGGTAGAACAGAGCCTCAATGACTCTCTCACTCTCTTTTTATTTTATTTAAATCATGTGAACTAGGAACTCAGTCTGGGACCTATAGAAAAACCTGGAAAGAAAAATTGTGCATTGGATGTGATAACCAATGCCTTCAATATAATGTCTTTGTCTCACACTCAAAACCTTCTGGAAATGGACAAGATTTGTGTCTTTTTATCAGTTACCTTAATTTTTTAAGTATCAGAGGAGTAGCCATGTTAGTCTGGATTAGTAAAAAGTGACAAAGAGTCCTGGTGGCACTTTATAGATTAACAGACGTATTGGAGCACAAGCTTTCATGGTTGAATACCCACTTGCAGTCTCGTGGGTATTCACCCACGAAAGCTCGTGCTCCACTACGTCTGTTAGTCTATAACGTGCCACAGGACTCTTTGTCTTATTTTTTTAGAAGACTTTCTCTATGGCACTCTTGAGTGTAGTTCTTCAATTAATGCAACATGATCCAACATTATGTATTTCAGTTGATTTCTCTTGTGGTGTGGGAAAGCAGGAGAGTTCCCCCACTGTTCTGCTTTTTATAGGATTGGAGGGCTGATGTCAAATGAGCGGGGACTGTGGGATTTGGAGAACTGAAATGTTGGTTTGCTTGTTTGTGTTTTGCTAGCTTTGGCACAATAAAAAATGGAAGAGGAAAACCCTGGGGTAAGAGTTTCCATGCCTTACAATAACATGAGACTGCGTACAGTCTTCAAAAAAGAAAAGTAATTGCCTTTGTTTACAAATTAATGATGCAACTTAGTTTCTGAAAGAGAGAAAAGTATCTAGAGTCAGGTGGACCGCCTTTTTAATCTATTTTAAGCAATGGGTAGAAACTAATACCAAGGACTCTTACGAAAGCACATCTGCAGTGATTTTATGCTTTGGAATCTAGGGTTGCCTCCTTGACTCACATTGTGTCATATGTAACAATCTTTCCTTCTTAAAATAAAAGAAAGGAATAAAATTTAGGCCCCACTGAAGTCAATGGAAAAACTCTCATTGACTTCAATGGTGCTAGGATTTTACCCAAGCACTTTACCAGTGAAAATTCAATAACTCCTAAATAGCAGAGGAATATGGCTGTTTTGGGGTCTTACTGCTAATTGAAGAACCCTTCTGATGAGAGAGACTGATATATATTAAAAATATTAGGAGCTGGATTCTCATCTCATGCCAGTCAGACACCTGGGTAACTCTGTGGACTTTAGTGGAATTAATGGAGCTACTCCTGACTTACACTGTTGTGAAAGGAGAACAGGCCCTATATGTTAATTAGAGATATTGAATGAGGGTCTCAGCTGGTATAAACTGGATAACTCCATTAAGGTCAGTGATGTGACATGTGTAAAACTGTGAGAGGGAACTTAGATGTAGATGTGATTTATACCAAATGAGGATCTGGCTTGATAATCTGAGTATATATGTTTTCATATGGCCTGCATTTGATGTCTATTTGAGAATCTTTATAGTTTAATAATGTGGGTAAAACTCTGTGGTCTTTGTGTGTCCTTTTAACATCTTGCTCTTGGTTCTACCTCTTTTCCCGCTTCTGGTGTGATTCATTTTTAAAACAGATTGTCTGGGAGCTGGGAAGTGAAGGTAAAAGAGACTGTGGTTACTTAAATTCTTTGTGACGGAGACCATGTGGGAGAATCAATTAGCTATCTGTTTCCACACATGAAAGATGGGAGTTTGATTTCTGGAGGAGGGCAGGGAAAGAGCCTGGAGTGTATCCAGAACCTGTTGGCTAGTTCTGAAATGTCCTTGAACTGAGAAGGAATTGGAAGCAAACATTAATATAAAATATAACGGTGCCACTCAAACGCTGCTCTGGCTCAACAAAATCTGACTTTTTTTTTTTTTTTTTTTACATTTCTTGCATAGATTTGCCTGTTTTATGATTTTTATATTGTAAGGATCAGATTATGGCTGGCCTTGCATAGATATGCAAGGATGGGGAGAAGACACAAGAAGCTATTCTTTACCATGCTCCCCCACGTATGGGCCAGCCAAAGCTGCTGCCCTGAGTGCAAGGACCAGGAAAGATGTTTTTTCTGAGTGTTGCTGCTGCTAAAGTGGGACTTCGCTCCTTCCCTCCAAGCTGGCCAGCAAAATGGAATCAGTATAGGAAAGTGCAGCTTCTTTCAAAGGCCCTGCAGGCTCTGCTCTGGCATAGCTTTCTCCAGCACCCCTGGAAATACTGTACCTGAGACAAGCAGAGTTCCCCAGAATTCCCACTTATGCAGAGCTTCTCCAGCCCCACCCTCACCCAGTCCGGCTTGTGGTTTAGCAGCCAAACAGCACCAACCTAGCCCTAGTTATTTACTTGCTAGAACAAAGATAGCGTGAATGCATTCTCCAGGAGTGTTTCCTTTTAATTGTTTGCTCAATGCAGGTCACAGCGCTTGCCTGATAGATGACTTTGAATGGTGCAAATGCGGTGAAGTGGAGCGACTCAGTTGATGGGAATCTATTAAAAGCAGAATGGTAGTGTTTTGTCAGTCGCTGTCTTGTATGCTGGGATACATAAGAGTAATTCACTTCAGGGCTATGCTGCTATCCCCTGCTTGTAAATTAGGTAATGTTACTCCGCAGTACATTAGGGCTGGCTGAAGGTGTGAAGGAGTCTCTAAGTGAAAGTTGCTGTGGGCGCATCGGTGCCCACTCGCTGCCGTTCATGCAAAATGATTGTGCAGTGAGGGTAACCAGCTGCTTTGTACCTGGAGAAGGCTGCTCTACCATACATCCGCCCCTTTTAAAGGTAAGACTGGACGTGGGAGGACCAAGTGAGAAGGAAAAAAGACCTGAGATGAGGTAGATGAAGAAATCTGTGAATTAAATGCAAATACTCCCCCAAATTATGATGATTCTTCAACTGCATTGGGGAATTCCTTCATTCTCAAATATTCTTTACTACTTTGGGGGCTCCGATGCTGATAGATCCAGGGCGTGGTCCCTATCTGTTATCCCACCCCCTGCAGTCGTGCTGCCGACCCTGTCAAAGACTGTCTCTATCTTTTCCATAATTTGAAGGATTACCACTTCATGGTGCCCATTGATCTTTAATGGCAATGTTTTGGTGTCTGAAGTGGAGGAAATATGATCAGCTTGCGAGAATATTTTTTTACAGCAGAAGTGCACAGTTGTGGGGTCTTCTGAGTCAGAGGGCTGGTCTTTTCAAAAACCTGTGTTTCAGATCACTTGCAATCTCCATGTAATTGGAGTTTGACATCAGAATCTCTGTTGGAGAGACTTCAGCGATTAGCCTGGGAAGAGGGGACCTTTTTCTGTGTTACTGAGTGTGTTTTGGGGGCAGAGCGGGAATTTCTTTTCTTCTTTTGATGTATTAGCATCAAAAGAGTCTTAGCTTCATTCCTAATTGCTTCTAGATTTTTAATTTATATACCAGTATGTAAGTAACTGCACAAAGAGATAACTGTTCAAAAAGGCACAGTTTATAGCATGATTAAAATAAAAGATAGCATCCAGTGTATACTGCTGTAGTTGAAATATCTCCCCTGAAGACTTTTAGTTTACGTTCTCATTATATCTAACTGCTTCTAATGCACTGCCTGTTTTTAACAACTGGCATGTTTTTAGGATGGATGTTATGGCAGATATACTCCCACCATATTTTAACTTGAGTCTTTGAACTGTTGTATCTGTGTATTTGACAATTCTTTTTATACATCTCAGATTCCTCTTCCTTCCCTTGCTCTTTTTCCCCTAAACTTTCTTTTTTTAAAGAGGAGTGGAGGAAAGCAGGAGGGAATTGAAATCTCATGAAGAAGCTGGCATTACATTAGGAGTTGTGTACTTGGAACTCTGCTATATTCAATGAACACTGCATGAATCTGCAATGTATTTCCCAGCACAGGTTGATTCTTTATTTTTTATATATAGGATCACTGTAATTCTTACAAAGCCACTTAGGTTTCCTTTTTGCTTTCAACTGGAGGGATAGTTGAACTTTGAACTGTAACCATTCAGAGTATGCACTGAGAAGCTGTCCTGTTAACGTGTGCGTGTGATTAAGACCAATGAGCATGGGGTTGTGTGTTGTACTAAAAATAGTCATAACTTGTCAATTCTTTCCACTTCTCTCCCTAAAGTTTATTGTTTAGCTTGCAAATGTTTAGAAGTAGCTTTAAGTTGGGAGCTCAATCCTGCAGCATATAGATCTGTAACTTTCAATAATGTCAGGATCAGCCTATTGCTATACCAAGAAGGAAACAGGTGGACTGTTTTAGCCAACTGCTTTGTACACTCAGAGCTTGAGTAGCTTTGAATGCCCAAACATGGTCTTTCTGCAGGGATCACCATTTTATTTATTTGTATTTTATGTCTTCTGATGCCATAGCATACAATACATAATACGATTGCAGCTGCCATAAAAAGATTGCGGAAGGCTTAAGTTTGTTGATAATAAAAGTGAGGTAGTCAGCAATAAAAGTGAATCACTGTATTAAAAGTGAGCCTGAGTAGCAACATTTTGTAACCTAATAGCCACATTTAAATATTTCCAGCATTTGGTAAAATCAGATAACTTGATTTTTTATTTTAAGCAAAAATTGCTGTGGTGTAAATCATAGATGCCTGTGTGGCTGGGAGAGAGATGAAATAGGTAGAGCCCTTCAAATTTGCTGACATCTGTTTTATATCCATGGACCATGTTTGTGGATTGGATGAGGATGCAATTTTGTATCCGCGCAGGGCTCTAGAACAGTGGTCTTCAAACTTTTTTGATTGCGCACCCCTATCATTAAAAATTTTCTGAGCACGCATCCCAAATATATGTATATTTATTTATGTATAAATTATGTACATGTACTACTATACTAATATATTATGTACATTATAAAACATACACAAAAATAGAAATTAAAAAAGGATGAGATAAAGATGAAATAAACAATATTTTTAAAATATGTTTTTATTTTATTTATTAATGGTACAAAAAACCTTTTTGCTCTCACAAAAAAAGTTAATATTTTTTAATGAGAGCAGTGTGATTTAATATGCTTCATTATTTCTGAACATCTTGTTTTAACACTTTGTGATACAGCGATTCGAAGATCTGGATTAGGGTTAGGGTGTGGAAGAGCGCTCGGTGGGGGTGCGGGGTCTGGGAGGGAGATAGGGTGCGGGAGGGTGCTCAGGGTAGGGGTGCGGGAGGAGGCACAGGGCTGGGGCAGGCAGGAGATGCAGAGCACTTACCAGGGGCAGCTCCTGCTTGGTGCAGGGGGTGTATAGGTGGCTCTGCACAGCATGACACCACCCCCATGGCTGTGATTCTGGGAGCCACTATTTTGGGACCTGCCTCCCCCCCGCCCCCAGGCAGGCAGGGCCACCTGGAACGCCGGGGCTTTAGAGGCTGCAGGGCCCTGGCCTGCAGCTCTAAAGCCCCTTTCGGCATGCGGCCTTGTGAGCATGGACCGAAGGCCTCAGGAGGAGCAGGGGCAGCTGCGCAGCCAGCAGCCAGAGAGAAGTGGCACTTTCCCTTTCAAAGGCGGCTGGAGATAAGCGGCACTTTGAAGGGGAAAGCGCCACTTCTCTCCGGCCGCTAGCTGCGCAGCTGCCCCTGCTCCTCCATGGGCCAGAGGACTCAGGGCCACATTCCGAAAGGGGCTTTAGAGCTGCAGGCTAGGGCCCAATGGCCCCCTTAGCCGAGGGCCCTGCAGCTCATAAAGCCCCTGCGTTCCGGGTGGCCCTGCTTGGCTGGGGGAGGCAGCTTCCCCGCTTGCTCGCTCCCTTCCTCCGACCGCCCTTCCCCCGCCCACCCCAGGCAGCACTCCTCCTGCTGCACCGCCCTTTTGCTCTGGCAGGGCTCCTCCTCCCACGTCCCCCAATGCATCATCTTGTGCACCCCATTTTGGAGACCACTGCTCTAGAAATAAGATTGGGTCCAAACAGAAGGCAACGTCTAACGTCAGTACTGGGCAAATTAGTCGAAACAATAGTTAAGAATAAAATTGTCAGACACATAGAAAAACATAAACTGTTGAGCAATAGTCAACATGGTTTCTGTAAAGGGAAATCGTGTCTTACTAATCTATTAGAGTTCTTTGAAGGGGTCAACAAACATGTGGACTAGGGGGATCCAGTGGACATAGTGTACTTAGATTTCCAGAAAGCCTTTGACAAGGTCCCTCACCTAAGGCTCTTACGTAAGTTAAGCTGTCATGGGATAAAAGGGAAGGTCCCTTCATGGATTGAGAACTGGTTAAAAGACAGGGAACAAAGGGTAGGAATTAATGGTAAATTCTCAGAATGGAGAGGGGTAATTAGTGGTGTTCCCCAAGGGTCAGTCCTAGGACCAATCCTATTCAATTTATTCATAAATGATCTGGAGAAAGGGGTAAACAGTGATGTGGCAAAGTTTGCAGATGATACTAAACTACTCAAGATAGTTAAGACGAAAGCAGATTGTGAAGAACTTCAAAAAGATCTCACAAAACTAAGTGATTGGGCAACAAAATGGCAAATGAAATTTATTGTGGATAAATGTAAAGTAATGCACATTGGAAAAAAATAACCCCAACTATACATACAATATGATGGGGCTAATTTAGCTACAACGAGTCAGGAAAAAAGATCTTGGCGTCATCGTGGATAGTTCTCTGAAGATGTTCACGCAGTGCGCAGAGGCGGTCAAAAAAGCAAACAGGATGGTAGGAATCATTAAAAACGGGATAGAGAATAAGACTGAGAATATATTATTGCCCTTATATAAATCCATGGTACGCCCACATCTCAAATACTGTGTACAGATGTAGTCTCCTCACCTCAAAAAAGATATTCTAGCACTAGAAAAGGTTCAGAAAAGGGCAACTAAAATGATTAGGGATTTGGAGAGGGTCCAATACGAGGAAAGATTAAAGAGACTAGTCCTCTTCAGCTTGGAAAAGAGGAGACTAAGGGGGGATATGATAGAGGTCTATAAAATCATGAGTGATGTGGAGAAAGTGGATAAGGAAAAGTTATTTACTTATTCCCATAATACAAGAACTAGGGGTCACCAAATGAAATTAATAGGTAGCAGGTTTAAAACAAATAAAAGGAAGTTCTTCTTCACACAGCGCAGTCAGCTTGTGGAACTCCTTACCTGAGGAGGTTGTGAAGGCTAGGACTATAACAATGTTTAAAAGGGAACTGGATAAATTCGTGGTGGCTAAGTCCATAAATGGCTATTAGCCAGGAAGGGTAAAGAATGGTGTCCCTAGCCTCTGTTCATCATAGGATGGAGATGAATGGCAGGAGAGAGATCACTTGATCATTGCCTGTTAGGTTCACTCCCTCTGGGGCACCTGGCATTGGCCGCTGTCGGTAGACAGATACTGGGCTAGATGGACCTTTGGTCTGACCTGGTACAGCCGTTCTTATGTTCTAATAATCAGCTTCCCACCTTTTCCCCCACCCCCACTCCTCTCATGGTTATTTATCTGATCCAAAGGAGCGGGAAGGGCAGGTCTCAGCATAAACAGGTTCCCTTCCCTAGTGGACAGTGCTTTCTGGTGAAGTGCTAAGTGCAGCAGAGCAGGCAGAAGATGCACATTAAATCAGTTATTAGACCAGGCATAAAGGTTCTGAGAAAAGAGTGCACCTCTCAGGTCAACCTCTCGATTCCCAGGGGGAATTGGTGCTCCACATTCATGGAACTTGCCTTTGAATTCACAAAACTGAGGATAATCCTGAGTTCTTGGTAAGTGGATTTTGCTTGAGGTTTCAGGAGATGGAATGCACATGCTCTTCCCCATCTGCCCCATAATACATTGCTTGGGAGCTGCTGTCCCAGCCTCTGGCACAAATGCGGCTCGCTCTATACCACAGTGTTTGAAGCCATCAGAGATTCCCTCTCTTAGCATGTAGAGGATGTGGGAGACCTCCTGCATGTTCACTCCACTCGCATATTACCTGTGGAGTTGCTTTGGGAATTCAGGGGCATGGAGAGCTTTGCCCAGGCTCAGCAAGCCAAAGGTAAGTTTCACCCACAGGACAGATCATTCTGTCAACTTTGTCTTTTTTCCATTCTGTCTCACCTCCCAGAATTACTGGGTTTGTTAACTAGTTTCAATCTAAAATCACTTTTTGTCTTCTGTGCACTTCCTTTAGCGGTTAGCTTTGGCCCTTCCAACCACCTTAACTCCCTCCTTCCCTGCATCTTCAGTGCTGCATTTCTCAGGAGACGCAGTGCAGAAGTTATGCCTCTATCTCTGCCTTAATGGTAGAGGCAACCCCTCCTCCCCCACCTTACTATGGACAGGAGTGGTGATACTAATTTTTATTAGTGTGGTTTATTCTCCATTGATTATCTTTAATGTGTTGCTGCCTTGTTCAGGTAATAAACTGCTGAAAACTTACTAAGATTTAATTTAAACCAAACCAAGCCAAGCCTGCTTCTAATGGATGTTGTGAATGGATTATTGTCCTTAGCACATTAAAATCTTCTTGTGTTAAGTTCCTTCGTTTTAAGGGTGCAGTATATCTTGTTGCAGTGCTCTCCAGTACTCCATCTCATTGCAGGCTTACACCAAGGAGTGGAAATCAACTAAACTAACAAATTACAAATCAATTATTTTTTGGGGGCTTCAGCAGTATTCCTAATGTATATTATACTTTGGGCTTGATCCTGCCTTGATGCACCCCTCTACAGACAAACAATGGGATAATCTGGAGTTTGGATATAATAATCTGCAGGCTGCTATTTGGATGAAGTGCTCTGCTATAAGCAAGAGGCCATATCCTCAGCAGATGTAAATCATTTATACCCACTCGGGATTGGGCCCAGTAAGTATAAGAGATGCATAACTGTCATATGTGCTCAAATTTCCCCCAAATGTGATGCGATGTGAACCAGAATAGAAAGGCGTAGCACCATGCACTAGTTATCTGCACTCTGTCATCTGTACGGACATTAAACAAATACATATCTTCAACCAAACTTATTCCTTGTGTAAGTCCATTAAATTGAGTTACATTGGCAATGAATCTGACCCCTCATGTGTAGCTTATTTAGTACACAAGGTGGAATAACCAGTGCCCTTGAACCTCCTATAGCTGTGCACTCACTTAGGGAGCTATCTGTCTATATCCTAAATCAACAATCCAGACATAAAATCTAGGATGGGGTATCATGTGGAATTGTGGAAGAATATTGGGCCCATAAATCAATGAATGGATTACAGCTACCTCTGACAGGTGTAATATGGATAATGTTCATTTGTGTAATAATCCAGGTGTAATTTAATACAAATTATTAATGCACATTAGCAATAATCATTTATCTAACTGTTCCGCAACTCTGTCTTAGAGCATAATCAAAAGGAAATTGGTTAAATGAAATATTAGAGGGAGCTACAAAATGTTGCAACCCTTAGTGATTTTTCTTGGAGCCTAACCTCTGGGTGACAGCAAACATGACTTGATGGAGGTGTTAGCATAGCAATTGCATTATTGTGATGTGAGACGACATGGTACATGTGGTCCTATGGCTTCTTCATCATCTAATTGTCTATTGGACCCTCTTTCCATTGTTGAGATAGACTAGACTAATGCAGGGCTACCAGCTCTGTGTGTATGTATGCACACACATACATAACCGGGAAAGTATATAAGAAAGAAATGGCAGAGGACATCGTGTAAAGGCAAAAGGCTTCAGAACATTGATCATATTGAACGTAGATAGTGAGTATATAGGGAAGAAGAATTCTTATCATAGCCACACCAGCAACAACACATCTGCAAACAGAAAGGCCAAGATACAGTGCAAGTTCTACTGTTCAAATAAAGCAAAGATTAATCTCTCTAATTTTTTTAACTCTACATATTTCATCAAATGGTCAGAGTTTGGGACAATGTGGTGTCTTGGTCAGTCTTTTAAGATAGCTCATTTGCAGGACAACATTTGTTTGTTTTTAAAAAACTAGAACAAATTTTATAATGAAGCAAGTTATGGACTAACAATACCAAAGTTTTAGAGTCAATGTGATCTTGTGGATTGATGTGTGGATGCAAACCAACAGTACTTGTATTGTACTGGAAAATTGTGGGGCATAGCTACTATGTGTAGCAAAATGGTGCTGGCTGGTAGCAATATAGATGCGGTGCAGACTAGAATGGAAGAAGGTGGTATGGCTCATTTCTGGGCAGCTCCTGCAGGCTGATCCGAGGACTAGCATGCTAATAAGTTTCTTCTTGATCTCAGAGGCACAGATAAATCTGTGTGTGTGTTTGAGGAGAGGTGAAGGAGAATATTATGAAATGTAAAGGGAGAAGATTATCCACACTTGAATATGCTCATTTATATGCAGCAGTTGAGGCTGGCCTAAATATGCTGAGTTGATACTGATGTTGAGGAATCTCTCCTTCTGGATGTAATGGACAATCAGGCTTATCGTTTGGAGACTTGGGGCTAGTGGTTTTTGGTTGTGCTTGTAGTTTGGATGTGTTAATTTAGGCACCTCTCCATTGAATATATTGCCCAAATTATATGGCAGCAACTGACTGAAAAATGAAATAAAGAGCAAGATAACCGTGACTGTTTAACACCTCATCCAGTGAAATAAGAGTGCTAGCTACTTTGTGAAATTAATTCTCCAGGGAGAGGGAGAGAAGAATTGTATGCAAACTGATGTAAGTCAATGGCATAATTCTGAGATTCACTGAAGGCATGTTATATTTATAATTGCAAAAGCTATGAGTCTATGACCTTTAGTTTGTTCCTTTGTAAATAGAGTTGAGCCTTAGGCCAGGTCTACATTATAGACCAGTGTTTCCCAAACTTGGGACACCGCTTGTGTAGGGCATTCCCTGGTGGGCCGGGCTGGTTTGTTTACCTGCCGTGTCTGCAGGTCCGGCCGATTGTGGCTCCCACTGGCCATGGTTCGCTGCTCCAGGCCAATGGGAGCTGTGGGAAGCGGCGTGGGCCAAGTTTGGGAAACACTGCTATAGACCTATATCAGTATAACTATGTTGCTCAGGGGTGTGAGAAATCCACATCCCTGAGTGATGTAGTTATACCTGCCTAACCCTCCATGTAGACAGTGCTGTGTTGTTGGGAGAGCTTCTATTGCTAACATAGCTGCAGTCTCTTGGGGAGGTGGATTAACTATTTCAATGGTGTAGTACCATCCTAACTAAAGCCCTACAGCGGTGCAGCTGCGACAGTGCAGCTGTGTTGCTGTAGTGCTGTGTGTGAAGACAAGCCCTTAGTCTTGTCATCTGTATATCGATAGATACAGCTACATTCTGGCCTCTTTTGCTACATGCCTGTAACATGTTCTTTTGTAGCTTCTTGATTTCAGTGGCATAAGCCAGATGGGCAGATGCCTAGGGCTGAATGATGGATTGCATATCACATAAATATCCCAATAGTGAAGGCTAGAGCTCATGTGAATCAAGGTTTGGTCAGGATTTCAGGGCATAGACAGGATGATTCTGCTACCTCAGTCTTTTCTTCAGACCATATTTATTGGTTTTGAGGATTTAAACTCAAAAATACCAAAGAATATTTTCATCTGCAGGCATGAATATCTATCTGCATGTGTGCTACTCATTAACTTTAGTAGGATTTGCATAAAATCTTGTGCAGCAAGATGGGAGCCCTCTCTCTCCTTTAAAATACATAAAGCCATTTCCCTTCTCTTTTCAATATCTTGGCTGTAGATCCAATTGGGATTCTAGGATTGGCCAGCCCCTGGCTTTTTTTACTCAAGCCCTGATCCTGCAGTGATCCTGCCTGTGGGGTCCCCGGGAAGTGGAACACAGCATGGTGCTGACCATACGGCATGGTGCTGACCATGCAGCATATGCTGCAAGATTGGAACCAGAGATACCAAGTTCTGTCCTGGGAAAATACTTTAGTGCCATTTCTGTAGAAAGCACATCCCCTTTCTGCTGCGTTACGCTGCAGATCGTGTTTGCTGTTATTAATGCAGTTCCTGAGATTTGCAGATCTTGACCTCTTTCTGTCTGCTGCATCCTTAAAACCTGGTTGTCTTTTTGAGAGGTGGCTGGTTCCAGTGAGAATCACTTGTTGGCAGTGCATGATGCCTTCCTTCTGGGCTGTTGATTCTATGGAAGGATTGTTTCAGGGAGGGGCAGAGGAAAGTGTGTGTGGGAGGAATGGAATGGGTGATGAAGAGGCTGTGTGGCTGTGAATGGGCTTTTGGTAAAGCATTGATTCAAGAAGCTGTACTGCACGGTGTTTAAAAGCACTCAGATGCTGCAGTCTTTTGCCTTGTGCTTTCCAAAGGCCCGATTTGAGGGGTGGTGCTTATCTTTAAGTAGCTGGATCACAAGGAGATTATTGTTCTCTTGGGCGCTGCATAATTTTGCTTTGAAAGAAAGTTTAGCTGTAAGTACTGAGATAAGGGACACACAGATTCAGTATAATGTTGGGCTGGGATGTATTGTGTTTGCATAGTAGAGGAGAAAATTGCAAATGTTGGGCAAGTTGCACGCTGGAGTAATTCCATTAACGTCAGTAGATTATCCCAGGGAGAAATTTGGCCCAATGCCTCTACTGCTAATGCCAGAGAAGTTCCGATCTGTGGAATCTCAGTGTAAATGAGATTCTCTTTATATTGTACAAGCTGGCTGTCAGCACTAGATATTGTATAGCTAATTAAGGGTGAAAGTCAGCACTTGAGTGCTGCATGGCCTTGGACTGGCCCAAGTCTCACTTAAGTTTTCAAATCAAAACTCAAGTGAGACATAAGTACATAGCCCGTATTGCAAGGGGTGAATATCACCCTAACTGTGTAAATGCTGAGTTTACCATTGTCAAACTCCCATACCAAACAAGCTTTCAAAAGTAGTCATGTTTTCTGATCTGATATAAAATTAGATTGTTCATCTCATCCCATGTACCCATTGAAGCCTGCCTTATTCTGACACAGCTTCGATGACAGCTAGATTATGTTTGGAAACACCATCGTGCTATTTACTAGAGCTTGTTTCATGCCAATGAGCTCCAATTATTTATTATAGGAAAATGTGGAAAGCTGCTACTTTTGTGACTTAAACTGCCACCGGTCAGTGTGACCTTCAGGTGAAAACATGGGGTCCAAATCCTACAAGGCACTGGTAGCTTCCCAGGGAATGCTGAGCATATTCAGCTCTACAATGGGCTGGGGAGGAAGGCTGGTCTAGTGGCTAGGACTTGGGAGACCTGTGTTCAGTTCCCTGCTCTGCTAGAGACCTGCTGTGTGATCTTGGACAAGGCTCAGGCTTGGGGCATGGTCTACGCTCCCAGGTTATGCTGGTATAGCTGTGTTGGTTAGGGGTATGGATTTGTTTTAAATCTGTCATAGCAATGGCAGCAAAAGCACTAGTGGAGATGTCATTATACTTACCAGAAAGTCACTTACCTGGTATAGCTTATTTTGCTCTGGGAACAAGTGTAACCTATACTGGGAAAAAGACTGTTTTGCTGGCATAAGCTATGTCTGTGCTAGGAGAGTTTGCCAACATAGCGGTACCAAACCTTTTAAATATGGACAAGGCCTTAATCTCCCTCTGTCTCATTTCCTCATCTATGACATGGGGATAACAGCACTTCCCTACCTCACTGGGGTGTTGTGAGGATAAATACAGGAGAGATTGTGAGACACTGTGTTATTAAGATGATGGATGATACATGAATACCTAAGATACATTGTTAAGTATGCTCTGCAAGTGACTAGTACTTTGCAGGATTGAGGCCTTAGAGGGCAATGTTAAAATAATTCTCTCTGTAATGGACCAATGCTTTCAATACCATGAAGCGCTGATTGGCTAAGGAATGTCACTGGCACATACAGATGACGTTTTCCATTCCTTCCCTAAACAAATAGGGGTCGTTATTATTGAGAACGCTGGGACATTGTCCCTCAAAGACAAAACTTTAGTTACAGTGACATCTGCAGCTGCCACTCCTTCAGCAGCTGGATTGTGGTGGAAGAATGTGCTGCAACACTTCTGTAACAGGGTGCCGGCTAGGAGAAACAAGCCAGGCCCGTTAGCCCTGTTCCAGAGGAAAACGGGTTAGTTGGGCTGGCTGGGGGGGCCATGCCCTAACTACCAGAGGGGATCCACCTCCAGGCCTTGGTAGCCAGCTTGCCCTATAAAGCTGTCTAAGAGATAGGAAGAGAGGGGAGACAGGAAACGGGGAGAGACAAGAAAGGGGGGAGTGTGGGCTCTAGATCCCTGCTGGTTGGGAAGCTAGTAGTCTCTAAGAGTGTTGGTCTCTGTAAATACTTGTAAATAGTAGGTGGTGGGAACGGACACCAACCATAAAAGGACACAGGTGCTGCACCTTGGTTGGTCTCTGGGTGTTTTTCAGCCTAGACCGGCAAGGACTAGGTTACAACTTCTTTACTTTACAAGCTACATGTCCTGATTAATTACAGTTGGGTAAAGATGAGATTCTGCCATGGGACTTTGGTTTAATTAAAATATAGTGCTGAGAAGTTTAATAAATGTCTGATGTGTACTGTCTGGCTGCTGAGTGCTAATGTTGCACTTTCTAGCAACCTTTAGCTGCTCTCTTCTGACTTCAGTCACAAAGAGCCCACAGATACCCAAAGGGGAAGGCTTTGCTGGAGTGGTGGAGGAAGCCTGGAAGTGCAGGATCTAAAGCTTGTCTTGTACTGTTGGGTGGAAAAATTATCATCATGTGTATGAAATGTGAATTCAAATGTGAATTTTGTGCATGTGGTCTTATTTTGTTTCTTCCCGGTTCCCCCACTCATCTGCATCCAACTCTTTCATCTATTTTCACTTTTTCTTACATTTTTGTAATAGTCACTACTACTCTAAAACAACAACAATAATAAAGTGTCTGCTGATAGAGTCTGTTTAAACTGTAGAAGGCGCAAGTTCTTCTAACATGCTTTTTGTTAGTACAGGCTTGGGAGAGACCTAATGCTCCATGATAGCCATGTGTTAGCAGTGTGTTCAAGTGTTACCAGTGTAAATGTTGCAAGAATTGCATGTAGGTCTTGCATCTCGTCTACAGTAGAGTCCTGCACAGCATTCAAAGCTTACTATTTTAAATCTACAGTTATGGAAAGATTGTAGCTTTGCCTCTGCAACTGTTACCTTATTATGATTATTAATGTAATATTTACTGTTTACTCTCCCACTTTCCCTGTACCTAGACATTAAGGAGGTGGGAAAGTGTAGATATTGTAGATCTCCTTCACCTGGAGATTTTGTCTACGGCGTCCGTATGAGCTCTCTCAAGAAAGATAACCCAAGTTAACCTCTGACAAAGAAGGTTTCTGGGTCATATAAGATTTGTCTGGTGCCCCTGGGGAGAACTAGTCAGAGCAGATTGCATCTAGAAATGAAGGTTTTGCCCACAACGTTCTAGGAGAGATCCTGAAATGTCAACCTGTCCCTTAGCACTATAGTATTTTGCTTTGCCTAGGCGTAGATTAGAATTAAACCTACTTCACTTACCAACAAGATAGACTGGCATTATATTTTGTTCTGACCTCCATTCAGTTAGAACTGTTGTTCTTAAAAATACATCGCTGGTAGAGTAAGCAGCATAGTGGCACAATTTGGACTGAACCACTAACCACGATGGCACTGCAGAAAAAAGAATAGAGAAAGATTTGGGGGAAATTAAAATAGCTACCTTCTTATAGCTGCTGGTGTTGCAAGAGATGAAAGAAAACGTAAAAATGAGTCTTTTACTTTAAAAACACCCCAAGAAGAATGATTCAGTTATAAACTAGTTTTTTCAGGACCTGCAGATGGCTTGTACACTGTAGTTAGATCCCTGTTTTACCTTTACATTCAGATCTGCAACTTAGTTCTTTTTAGGGGGAAAAAACCTCTTAGTTTTACAGTGTGAGATTTGTAGTTTTTCAAACCTGCCCTCTTGTAGTATGATTACACATCTCATTTCCAGAAGGGAATGCAGCTGTGATTTGATACTGACTGTTTTAAATCTATTTTTTTAAAGTATGCTTGTAAGATCTGAAATTCAGTAAGCAGGTCGTACAGAACTACAGGACAAATCTGAGATCCTTCCTTTTGCTGACATGCCCCATGCGGCAGAACACATGAGTTCTACGCAACAGGGCGGCTGTAGAGTTGCCAATCCTCCGGGATTGGCCTGGAGTCTCCCGGAAATGTCATTAATCTCCCTGTGACTATTGAAAGCAACCCAGGAGATTGTAATAGGATATTTTTTTAAAATGACATTGTCATGTTGGAAAAAAGAAATCTCCCGGAATAGCTTCAGTCAGAGTTGGCAACCCTAGGCAGCTGGTCAAGGGCCAATCACTACAGATATTCATGCAGCATACTACAGTCCTGGGAATAATCTGAAGGGGTAGTTCTAAAATATACAGTCCTAGGGATCAGAATGGACTACGTGGGATTTTCTGTTCTTATTGTGTACCCTTCTATAATCTTGTCTTTTGAAGCATTTAAGAGCTTGAGGAACCATGATTAAAAGCCTCAAGTGCCATGCTTTTCCATTTATCCTCTAAGAGGATCGGTACCAGTTTCACTGCTCTGATCTGTTGTAAGAACTCGCAGAGAAGACAGACTCTGATTGACTTCAGTAGGCTTTTGGTCAAGCACTGAGTGCAGTAAAGGAGCATTATCCCTTATAATGTAGCAAGTACAGTGTTGAATAGCTAAAGCCATTCTGTTCTTTTCTACCTAGGTTCATATGCCACACCCATCACTGTCATAGCTGTGCATATCTCCTTCCCGATCTCCCTGTCAATTGGACACGTATATTAAGTACATTGTAATTGCAGAATTATGTATCAAATCCTTCAAATAGCAAGGGTAGGTGAGGCATACAGATGTAATGAATTTGAAATCTACCTTTTTTCTCTCTTTCTGGTCTTCGAAGTCGAAGATTGCTTGCTCCCACTTCATGAGAAATCCCAAAGGATAGAAGAAAATATTTCAAAAGCTTTGCAGAACCATTCAACAAAATTTAAACCCACTGTTTATTTGAACCGCTGGAGGTCAGCTCTATTTTTCAGCAGGATAATCTGGGCATCTCTTGCAGAAGATGTTTATCCCTGATGTGGCAAGAATGTGGGGTGGGAGGAATCACTCATGTCCCTGAATGCCCCTCAGATAAAGCAGATGGGGAATCTTTTTACTAAATGTTTTCCTGTTGAAGAATTCCTGTTCATTTAAACCAAAACTGCGGGTGGGAAAGGGTTGGCTTTGTTGAGTTTCCCATGTAGAAAAAAAATTGGGGAAAAAAGTTTGGAAATTATTGAAACATCCCACACTGACATTTTCTATTTGGAAAAAAAACTAAAGTTTTTTTTTTTTTGGTTCAAAGTGATTTTTTGGTTTCAAAATTTAATTTAGAGAAAAACTAATTAAAGAATAAAAAGGTCAAAGTTGAATTGAAGTGAACCGTTTTGAAATTATCAGAATAAAATGTTTAGATTGACCCAAACCAAATATTTTCTTTGGATTATTGGTTTGTGAAAATTGTCAAGATTTTCTAGGAGTGGGAACATTTTCTTTGAAATATCAGATTTTGCCAGGGTGGTAAAACAGTTTCCCAGCCTGCTTGCTTTTTGGCTACATTTGCAGATTACCTTTTCAGTTGTTAGAATTTTGCAGGTAAGGGTCTCAGGATTCCAGTTATCTTTAAAAATATGTGTGTATATCTACCTCTCTTCTTGCTGAGCCAGTCTTGCTCACCTTTAGTCAATTAAAATGGGGGGGGCAAAGTGAGCAGGATTTGGCCCACTAGCTAATGTTTGTGTGGCACCAGTACAAAAAACATTGTGATATCTCTGCTAGATCTGCCTCGAGTTAACTAATGAACATTATTCCTATATCTCTAACATCACTGATGATGCATCAGCAAGGAAGTCAACAAAGGCAGCTGATTGTCAGCTATAAACGTTATTAGAAACCTAAACAAAAGGCCCATCATTTGTTTGGAAATAGTCACTTTCAGTTGGAAGGTCTTAAGAAGATATTCAGAGTAGTATGTTTCAAAAAGACAAAGGGAAATGCAAAACAGACTCTCCACCATAGCCCTTTAAACAGTTTAGCACTTGAGTTTTTCTTTTATAGTGATGGTGAGGGCCTGATAGAGAAGTTTGCTTTGTGTTCACTTACTTAAGATTATCAGATTTATACTGTGTTCTCATTAGCGAATGCTTCAATTGTGTCAAAACTAAACAAAAAAGTAAAAAGCAATATAAAATTAGCAATTTTAAAGATTTTCAGGGGGACACATTGGAAAGAGTCCTGACTGAGTCGCAGGTGAGAAGAATATGACACTGTGGGAAGTTGCGTTGAGTGAGGATTATTCCACTCAGTTGTCTGGCCTCAAAAAATAATACAGCCCCCTGTATATCTCCATGAAAGTGATACTTACCATTGATGTCAGCAGCTGTATTGCTTTCTAATATTGTGATGGATGAACTTGCACGGATTATGTTTGAGCTGCAAGAGAAAAGACTGAATAAAAAAGTATACACTGATGAGATTATAAAAAGATTCTGTGCAGTCAGCAGAGCTAATTGTTGGTTCATTATTCACAGAGATAAAGGTTTTACTCCCCCCTCTTCTCCCAGTTACCCCCCCCCCCTTCTTGTGCAGTATGTCTAAGAGATTGTATAAAGCTGGGATATTTCCTTTCATATTCTTCTGTCCTCTGGGTGCAAAGAATCTCCTGCAATGTGTGGGCTGAGGTGTATGTGTCACATATGCTGCCCCCTGCACCCCGTGCCGAGTTTTTTTTTTTTAATATGGGATTTTGCAGAATAAAGTTGCTCCTTTAGGGGCTTGCCTTGTGAGAATTTGATTTCTTAAACTATAACATGAAAGCAAGCAGCTGACTCCCAATGTCTGCCTGTCCAGACTTTATTTTTAATTTGTTTCCACTAGCATTGAAAGGGGATAGAAACATTTTGAATGAGGCTCCGTGTCTCTCTTGCTTGTGGTAAAAGTGCCATGTTAACTCCTCTATTTCATCAGCTGCTAAAAAGGGCTATGGCCTGGAGGAAATTACATTAGCTATTGCTTGGCCCTCCACAAAAAAAGGCCAGTACCTCTGATCCACACTATGTATGTGGCAAAGGGTATGACAGCCTGTCATAGCATTTTTTCTCAAATCTGAACCTTAGAGTCCAGGAATGAGATACTAGCATGAATTTCCCTAAGCTTAATTACCAGCTTAGATCTGATAGGCTGCCACCACCCAAAAATATGGTGTTTTGGGGCACTCTGACCTCCCCAACCTTCCCTGGGGACCCCAAGAACCCAGATCCCTTGGGTTCTTAAAACAAGGAGAAATAAACCATTCCCCCACCTTCCCCCTCTCAGAACTTCCCTCCTTGGGCTATCCTGAGATACTGATCTAACCTCTTAAATCACCATATAGAGAAGCATCTCCCTTCCCTTCCACAAAGAGGCAAACAGAATCAAGGAAAACAGAGAGAGATTTTATCTCTCCCCCTCCCGTCTCCCCACCCGTCCTGGTGAGTTATCCCAATCCCCTGGGATAAAACAAGGGAAACAGAGAAAAAAAACAATCAATCAGGTTCTCTAAAAAGAAATCTTTTAATAAAAGAAAGGAAAAAGTAAAGAATTATTTCTGTAACTTCAAGATGTAAAATACAGGGTCTTATAGCTTACAGACACCAGAAAGAGACTTTCCCACCAGTACCAATACAAATCAAAATATTCCCAGCAACTACACATATAAAAGTTATCCAGCCAGATCCACAAATGCAAATAGTGTAAACAATTAAAAAGCCTAAACCGCCTGTTTTACTTACTATATGAAAAGAAACTTAGAGAGCCTGTAGTAATGTCTGGTCTCTCTCAGACCCTCCAAGAGAAGAAGAAAGAACAAAAAACTCACACTCAAACTTCCCTCCACCCGAATTTAAAAGTATCTTGTCTTCTGATTGGTCTTCTGGTCAGGTGTCCAGTTTCCTGCTTGTAACCCTTTACAGGTATAAGAGACATTAACCCTTAACACTCTGTTTATGACACAGCCAGTGTTGGGCACTAATTATATCTTAGCATGTGCCACTTGCTTATGGATGATGCTGTGACTGGCAGTCACAGTGCCTTTGCATGAAATGATGCCCCTATGGCATTCCATGGCAATGGAAGGGCCAAAACGCATTGAAACTGTTGCTGTGAAGAAAAGTGTGGAGGTTGGGAGCTGAGGGGCCGCACAAGGACTCCACAGCCAGCTACATCTTGTAGAGTGGAGTTCTGTGGCCAGGCAGCCTGAGGGAGCAAGTAGGGGTGTGTGTGCTGAGTGTGTGTGGATCTTTGGATGTGTGAAATGCACAGATCTACTGGCCACAGACCCTCATTGAGAGCATGGAGATAGCAGGAGCCATGAGCTGCTACAGCCTGTAGTTCTGAAGTAATAGCTCAGGAGCGTGGCTGAACAGGGCTTCGCATAGCTTGGCTCAGAGTTGTGAGGAGCATTCTGTCCCCCACAACTCTCATGTTGATCCTTCATATAAAACCCACTGACTCAGGAGAACATAGGACTTGCTACCCTTGATCAGATCAATGGTCCATCTAGTCCAATATTCTGCCTCTCACAGTGCGTGCTTCCAGGCGCTTACGAGGAAGGTGGATAACTAAAGAATAACCTGTGCATGTGGGAAATTTTTTCCTAAAACCCATAGTTAGTGGTTGGCTTGAGCCATGAAGCCCTTCCAATTTATTCTAGTCTACCAAGTGCAACTCTGATGTTCTTATTATCAACATTCCTTTTAATTTAATCCTTCTTTGAATACTATTAAGCTTCTGGCTTCAGTGCTAAAATGTAGCAGAGAATTCCACAGGCTAATTATATATGGTGTGTGAATGTTGTAATCAGTTTTCAATTTTTTTTAATGTTATTCAATATCCCCTTGTTCTTGTCTCAAAGATTGGATAAATAAAACATTCCAATGTACTTTCTCTTTACCATTCATTAGTTGGTATGCCTCTTTCATGTCTCCACCTACCTAAGCTTAACACTCTTAATCTTTTCAAACTCTTCTCATTCATTCAGGGGGGTAGTGGGGAAGTATAGCTCAGTGGTTTGAGCATTGGCCTGCTAAAGCCTAGGGTTGTGAGTTTAATCCTTGAGGGGGCCACTTTAGGGATCTGGGGCAAAAATCAGTACTTGGTCCTGCTAGTGAAGGCATGAGGCTGGACTCAATGACCTTTCAGGTTCCCTTCCAGTTCTAGGAAATAGGTATATTTCCAATTATTAATTACATTATTATTAAATTACATTAGTCTTTTCATGCTCTTAATAATTTTGATCACCTGTCTCTGAACTCTTTTTATGTCTGCTCAATTTTGTACCATTTATATGAGACTGCAGCTAGCACGGTCAGTATTCTTATGTATCAGTTATGTGCATTGTTTTTTATCCGATTTTTTTTTTAAAGAAACTACTGTACCTATTCAAACTTTGGGCCCAGTTTTGTAGCCCTTCCTCATGTGAATAACTAAGCCTATTGACTTAGTCATTGTAAGTAAGGCCTGCAAAATCCTTTTGACTATTATATATTGGCATGGCAAACTAACTAAGTTACAGACCTGGACAACTTGGTTAGCTGCCATGCTCATTTTCTAATTGCCTGAACAGTTGAAAGACTTTTCTTTAAAGATTGCACTTTCTTTTTTTTTTTCATAAAGAAAATTGTTTTGCAAGGGAAAGCTGTGTTTGTTTTGGAAGGAAGATTTATTGGGATGATATAATCCCAATTTTCATTATCTCGTCACCTGTTTTTCCTCAGGGAACTATCAATCTTTATTAACTTTTCTAAGTCAAAAGATCAAAATGATAGAAAAATTCCAAAATGGGATGAAAACACTAATACGAGCTGAAAGAATAAGCCTCTTCATTAATACAGGTTGAATTTGAATTCAAAGAGGAGCTAGTTCGGTAGTGATGTGTGATCTGATAAGAGTTTTGTGCAATCAGAATCCTTTGTAAGGGGAGAATATATGGTATTAGAAGGTACAGTAGTACATTGGTCCCATCTGGAAGCAGCTATCTTCCATGAACTCCCAAGGTGGGCTTGCTTTCCTTCCTTAAACAATGGAGGCTCGTGAAACAGGAAAAGATAACAAAATACCTGATAAACCACTTGAATTTTCTTATAGAAATTGGAGATGAAGACCTATAAAGCCATTTAGTCCAAATCCTAGCAAATGCAAGATTGCTCCCTGTAGTATGTTCTTCAGTGCTGGGTGAGGCTAAGTGATGCAGGTAATGAGGCTTTCATGGGGAGGTTATTCCAGTATCCAACAGAGATCATCACTAGAACCTTGTTGCTGATGAGTCCTATTCAGGTGAAAACAGTCTCAGTAGTTGTTAGTCCTTTCGAAGCTGAATTGGCATGCTGGGTAACACAGATGTAGTGCTTGCTCTTGATTTCAAGTGGAGTCCTTTAGCAGAGGCCACATAATAGCAGTATTAACATTATTTAAAGGCCTCTATATGATTGCTTCTTCTTCAGGGCAGCCTGTGATGCCTGCTTAGGGCAGGCCCTAACATATTAATGCAGGAGACGGCAGAGGAAAATTTTTAAAGGGGCCATGCACTGGTGCACAGCTTCTTGCCTTTCAGATAGGGATCTGTGGCAAATCAAGTTGAATAGTTACAGTCTCCAACCCCTTCTTCTTCCCTGCCAAAACAAATTCACCGTGCACCCTGTTAGGACTTGGGGAGAGGCAGAACTGTCAGCCAAATCTATGGAAAACCAAACCAAAACTCATCCCATAGATTTGCTGGTTCTCATCCCTATTACTACTTGGACATTTTGCAGGGGAATTGATATGGAACCTTATGGCCCCATCAGGTGGAGATAGGTTCAATTATGGGCCAAGGGGTTGGGGAGTTTGATAGGTGGGGTGATCATCTGATCATGAACCTGGGTATAGTACTACAGTAATATCTTTAAGTTATTGGTACGTTTACTTTGAATATGTATATAATTTAACCGCACCCCCTGCAATATTTACGGTTATTGAACTGGTACAAATAATTTCTACTTGGGTGGTCTGCATGCATGTGTATTTTATTATACATGAAAGAAGAAATGTAGGATTTTTCTTTTATTTAAAAATATTATGGAGATCCTATGATTTCCTTGCCTGACCAATTCGCCATGATTTAAGCCCATTACTGTTTAGCATTAAACTACATTTGGTCAGAGCTAAAACAAGTGGACTCCTTATATTTTTAATGTAGGAAAACATTTTTCTTTTGTTTTCTCATTTGTCCTCCCTACTTGATCAAATACAATATATTGCATATTTCATAATTCAGTAGGGATGAATTTCATGACCTCTGCTGTTGTTTTTACACAAACAGGCTTTGATAAACAAGGCTGACATTTGATCGCTGAAAGTAGAGCTTTGCGATGCTATCATCGTACACTATAAAAATTAATAATGTGTGGTTGCTTTCCTTTAAATGCAAAAGGGAAAAATAAATAAATAAAATGTTCAGAAAATAGTGGGACATTGTAAGTGAGACCAAAAAAAAGCCACCTCAAAACTAGGCCATCAGGAGACACATGCAACTTGTGCAGTCAGTTATTGCTCTCCTCTCTTTGAGCTAGATTGCCATATAGATATGGACATATACAAAGGCAGGCTTATACTGTTGCTTCTGCAGAGAAACTATCTCCATCCCCTGCCAGTGTAAATCAGGAGGCCTATGGAAGAACCAAGACAAAGCAATATGCCATTTCCCCCAGGATTAAGCCTTCTCGTTCTATTTAGTTGCATGGTGTATATAGATATTTTCCATCTCCTGGGTGTATATGATAAATGTGTACCTCATACATAGGGCTCAATCCACCCTCTGATTACAAATTTCAGTGCGTTTATATATTGTTTTTCACATTTGTACAAAGGTGTGGAAAATAGATGGGTTATTAATATAGTTTTCTTCAAAGATGTTCCCTCATTGATATTGCATTCTGCTTCAATATCAGGAGCTCAGTTTGTTAATTTCTGGGAGGCTGTAAAATATTCCTTTCCTTTAGATAGCCCCATAGATTAAGGCCTGGATGCTGCACCAAGATCTGCTAGTGTGGATGTTGGTGCCCATGCACAGACCTTTCGAAGTCAGAAGGGCCTCTGGATTTTGGAAGGATCGTGTGAAAGAGAACGTGTTAACTCTAGCCACAGCCATTGTGGATTAGCTTGTTCCCCCTGGGTATTTGTATGCAGGCAGGGCTATGGGCCCCTATGGGTCAGTGAAATTATACTGAGTGTATTTTAAATGTTTCACAGTAAGAGAGTATCTTTAATACATGGTAAAATTTTCAGAGGGAGGAAAAGAGATATTGGAATGGAGATGAAAATTTTAATTGAGGAAGTCACACTGTTGAAATAGAAGATTTATATTTTGGATTGTATTACAAAGACGGGCTTAGGTATTTCTTTCTCTGACCGTTCTTAGCACAATGTTGATCTTTACCATAGCACTACTTAACATTTAATTAGATTTCTGTGTTAGTCCCTTGGTCTAAATGGGGATATTTAATATCACCAAAGAATAATGTTAGAAATCAGCCAAGTGTGGGGAGGAAATATAACCCGCTTTCTATTCTTCCTGGAATACAATAGCTGGTTGGGGAAAATTTGCTTCTCTTGATTGAGTGACCTGATTTCTTCTTCCATCGCACAACACAGCCTCTTATAAGAAAAAGGCTAGCCTTAAATTCATACATAATTGCACAGCAGGGAGACCCAGTTTAAAAACGTAAATTTCAGTGTATTAAGCAGTGGAAATCTCTTTTGAACCGTTGAACTTTCTTTGTTGTTTAAATGGCCACCTACAGAACCATTCTGCAGAGAACAGCAGGAACATAGTAGTCTCTTTTATTTTGTGGGGAAAAATGTATCTGGGGTTAATTCTCTCACCTCCACCAAGAATTCTGAAATGGAAGTATATTCTACACATATAATAGTGGACACTAATTATAGAATTTGAAGATGTCTGGGCTACACAGTAGCAGTAAATGATGGTATATTGTAGTAATGAACATGGGAACAGTAGTTCTCTTTCTTTGCTAACAGCACCTATTGTTTCATCTCTCTGTATTCTGTTGTTGAGTTTTATGAGCTCATTTAGGACACTTGAGAGTCCTGCTAACTCTATCAGTGGGGCTAATAGTTGAGACTTTGCCCTCCATTGTATAAAATCAGAGGCTGTTGCTGGAAATAACTGCAATTCATCACATCAGGATGGATGTCTTACTATTCTCTTTTTGTGCAATCATTGTTCTGCTGCTCTTCTAGCTGTGTGTTCTGTACATCAGAGCAGAGTTGGATTGGGTCCTGTCTTTGGAAAGATGAGACAGAATTAAATGCTGAGGCCATGAGTGCTCCGTTAATCTTTATGAAAGTAAAAGCAATGCATATTTAAAAATGTGGTACTTACACTGTACACATATAGCAGAAATATTTTATGGTGATATTACTGGTTATGATGCTACTGCCCTTGAATCTGCTCAACGGTTATTTTGTTAGCCCATTAAAATTGTGTTGATGCTGACTGTGCATTTAAGGAATGCTGTGAGTAGACCTTTGTAAGTAAAGTTGATAAAAGAGGAACCTGTATGGTGGCAAAGGAACTATTGCCCACGGGTCATTGCTGGATGGATGGCTGAGGTAGTGTGGGTTGTGTTGCCGAGTCTCTGATACCTGGTGTTTTTCATGAAGTCCCTACAGCTGGAGTCATATGATTATGTGAGTCTCAGCTTTCATTTGATAACAAAATTACGAAGTGAGCTATGAAACTAATCTCAGTGGCTTAAAATGTCAAATTTTTGTGTGTGTAGGCATTTTCAATATGCTTTTCATTGTGATATCTAGGTGCTTTCCATGTAAACATGCTTTACAGGGAACTGTCCAAAAAAGAACAATTCTCCTGCCTATTTGCAGGATCAATTATTCCCTTCTTCCCTCGGTTTTCCTCTTCTATTTCTTTGAGGGAATGCTTTAGTGAAGAGGAAGGACTTGCCCTGTGATCTGAAAGGTGGCAATGCCAGGATTCTTCCATTTCTGCTGTGGGATCTGAAATGTTATCAAAGAACAATGCTCATAAGTTGGTTAGTTCACAGTATATAACTACCCTATTCGTGTGATCTTGTTTAGATCTTTCTCCCCTGAAAGTCTGCACTGTTTTTAAAATTAACTCATTTGTAAATGAGAGGGACCTGAAACAATGTTAAGCCATAATTTTGTTGTTTTTTTAAAGAGTTCACAAGACCTAAAAGGAACCTTTTAAACTATTAAATGCACTACCTTAAAAATTCTGTCTGGACTGTCAGAGTCAGAGGCATAATTTTGATTATGATTAACATTTTTAATGCCTAACCAATGTAGATTTAGAAAATAAAATGATAGTGAGAGGAAATCTATACATCCAAACTAGTTCTAGATAGACCGATATCACTTTTATCCCAATATAATACTAGAAAACACAGATCTCAATTTTTAGAGACTATCCATGTTTCTCTTTGAATATGTATATTGGCACAATAATGTGAATGTCAGTGACCCTTCACAAACAATAATATAGTCAATATTCTAAGGATTAGGCTTGTGGAAATATTTTTTTTTAGTTCTATCTTTGTCTGTCTGGTTCTGTACTTATCCTTTGATCTAATGCCTCTTAAATCTTGTGTGCTTGGCTTCAGGCTTTTAAAAACAAACGGCTTTTAGTACAGACATTGGTAATAACAAAACAATAACCATTTTTGGACTCAGTTGGAGCCTGCTGTTTCTTAGTTGGTATTTCTGTGTTCATTTGATTCTGTTTTCTTAGTATATTCTCTTTGCATCATCCCCAGCAAAATTAACAATATTAAAACAAAACCTATTATCACTCTCCCCCACCCCAACCATTAGACTATTACTCTCACTGTCAAACTGAAGTTTCGTAGATTCCCCGGGCAGATCGGATCACTCTGATCATCCAGTCTGACCTCCTGTGTAACACAGATCACAGAACTTACCCAGAAGAATTCCTAGGGCAGAGCTTTTTAGACAAACATCCAATCGTGATTTAAAAATTGCCAGTGATGAAGAATCTACCACGACTCTTGGTAACTTGTTCCAATGGTTAATTACCCTCCCTGTCAAAAATTCACGCCTTACTTCCAGTCTGAATTTGCCTAGCCTCAATTTCCAGCCATTGGATCACGTCGTACCTTTCTCTGCTAGATTGAAGAGCTCATTATCAAACATTTTTTGGGCGACTACTGAGAGGGGCACAAAGGGGGCACCAGCTAAAGAGGGGCACGTGACCCTCCCCATGTGCCCCCCTCCACGTGACTCATCCCCATCCCATGTTACTTGGTGGGGGAGGGTGAAGGAGCTCTGCTTCAGTCTCCCTGGCATGTGTGGAGCCACTAATGCACTCTCTCAGGCAACCTCCGGCCACGCTACCTTCCTGGGCTGTAGGCAGCAAGTCCGGAGGCTGCCTGGAAGAGTGCAGCCGCTGCATGCCGCACCAGGCAGTGAGACCCCGCCTCTTCCCTTACAGGTCTGGCCCTGCCCCTTCATCTCCCCAGCTGCCGACCTTGCCCCCAGTGGCATTTTGGGGAGGGTCATGTGACCCTTAGCCCCTCCCCCCCATGGGTTGCCATTGTTTGTGACCAAGTCACCCCTTAAAGGCAGGTTTTCTAATCCCTTAATCACTCTTGTGGCTCTTTTCTGAACCCTCTCCAATTTATCAGCATCCTTCTTGACGTGTGGACACCAGAACGGGACACAGGATTCCAGCAGTGGTCACACCAGTGCCAAATACAGAGGTAAAATAACCTCTTTGCTCCTGCTTGAGAGTCCCCTGTTTATGCATCCAAGGATCACATTAGCCCGTTTGGCCCACATTGTACTGGGAGCTCATGTTCAGCTGATTATCCACCATGACCCCAAAATCTTTTTCAGAGCACTGCTTTCCACGATGGAGTCCCCTATCCTGTAAGTATGGCCTACAGTCTTTGTTCCTAGATGTATATATTTAGCTGTATTAAAACTTTTATTGTTTGCTAGCACACAGCTTAAAAAGCAATCAATTTAATCCTAAATCTAACTTCTAGTTTGTCTCAAAGATGGCAGGACATGGTTCTCAGCACTGCATGTCTATTAGGATAATGGATATTACCATTGTTTGTGGCTTTAATTAGTGATGAGTGTGGGGTGGGAAAGGAAGAATACAAGCCAGTAAAACCATAAACGGTCTGATCCAAGGCCCATTGAAGTCAGCGGAAAGAAGCCCATTGATTTCGAGAGGCATTGAATTAATGTCAAAATGAAAAGAAGAAGCATGAAAAGCCATAAAAGAAAGGAGTATTGGTGCATTATGAGCAGAAAATAGCAATTGCCCTAAAATGGGTAAATTGGGACTAAGACTACCCATACTGACTTCCTTTCATTTAAGATCATAGATGCCTGACTGATGCAGTGTACTGGGTGTGTCAGTTTATTTTCTGTTGAGTATGCTGTGTTGTCTTTTTTTATGTCCACTTTCTATTTGATTTCATTGCAATGCATATTCTTAGAGCAGTTAATGTATTTAAAAATGCCGTTCTTTAGAAGGACTTTGAATTGGGTTCAGTATTTTCTCAGCTCCATAATTATTTCAAGATTGTCTCTTCTGAATTTAGATTGGCAATTAAAGATTTTTATAGCACCATATCACTAGGAGAATCCTTGAATGGCCAATGACCATGAAACATGTGGGGCAGTCCTTAATAACTATAGTACTTTATTTCAGTTTTTATCACATACACAGCCGTGGACTGCTCTGGCAATGATTTAAAATTACAAAATCAAAATACACATCTCCATTAGCCTCACTAGTTGTGCAGCTCTTAACACAAAATGCTAATACCGCAATACTTCAGGTAGTCCCTCAACTTCCTCTAATTCCGTACAAATGCCTGATGAAACACATGAACCTCCAGGGTGCCTTCAGGATTGTTGAATCTGGGCTCATTTCAACCAGGGCAGGAAATCATTCTATAGCACAGGACCTCTTGAAGAGAATTCTATGCCAGAAACCTCCTCTTACTTATACTGAGGGGGACCTATCATGGATTTAGGACCTACTGAAACAAACCCTTGTAGTTTTGGGGTTTGTGTTGTTTGGGGTTACAGGTACTGAAAATACGGAATTGTTTGCTGCAAAATTGTGAATTGATTTTTGTTTTGTTTTTTGTTCTTAACTACTAACTGCAGTTTGTTTACTTTTTAAAATAGTACCGCCCCCGTTATGGGCTGCCTAAGGCAGCCACATCAAAGCACAGCAGAGTGCATGTGGTGCTAGCTTGAATAATAGCAACAAACCATGGCCTCTCAAATCTTGGTTTGATTTCATTGTTTAAATAGGAAATGAGTTAGTGTGATCTCTCTGACTGTGGGATTCATAGACTCTGGAGCTCATTGTTCTGGCATTCATAGCTTTATTTTTAATTGGAAAAGAAGGAGATACTTTGAGCTCATACTTGGATAAAAGCTGTAAATGATATTTATCACTTCCTAAAGAGTTTTTTTTCCTTTTAATTTGAGACCTCACATTAGAATCCTGTTTCTGTTATAGTTCTTCCTTTCTTCTTTTTTTAATGCACCTATAGGAACTCTTCTAAGGTGCCGTCTATCGTAAAGGACTTGGATGAAATCCCAGTCCCCCTGAAGTCAGTGGGAGTTTGCTATTGACTTCCATGGGGCCAAATTTCACCCCTCGTCTGCACTGACTGTTTTACGGAATGCTCTCCCTGTTGCACTAGCATGGATGCAGCTCTGCTAGTGGGAGAGCAAGG
Organism: Gopherus flavomarginatus; assembly: GCF_025201925.1. NCBI lineage: Eukaryota > Metazoa > Chordata > Testudines > Testudinidae > Gopherus > Gopherus flavomarginatus. Next base: position 230,128,497 of record NC_066617.1, on the reverse strand, counting down.
TTAGAGCACCCCTAGAGATTGGCTGCTGGCATCTTTCATCACCAGTAGCCTAGGTCTGTCCTGACAGCAGTTAGATGGCAGGGTGGGTTAAACTCCAGCAGCTGCTACCATCTTGTCCACTCTAGGGCTTCCAATGTTGTTGCTGGAGCTGCACCCATGTTAGCAATGCTGGGAAATTTTAGGGAGAAAAGCCTTGTGTAGACATAGCTTTAGCCTATCTAGTGGATTTAAACGTTGAAATTAAAGCGACCTTTTTTGTGTGTGTGTCCACACTGGCAAAAAGAGAAGGTCCAATATCTTGTTTGGGCCACGACTATGCTTTGAACATGCCTATGTTGGAGTGTAAGTTGGGACTAAGCAATGCTCAGGTCATAGAATCACTGAATCGTAGGACTGGACCTCAAGAGGTCATCTAGTCCAGGCCCCTGCACTCAGGGCAGGGCTATGTAATAACTAGACCATTCCTGCTTCTTTAACCTGTTCTTTAAAAATCACCAATGACAGAGATTCCACAGCCTCCCTAGGCAATTTGTTCCAGTGCTTAACTACCCTGACAGTTAGGAAGTTTTTCCTAGTGTTCAGCCTAAACATCCGTTGCTGCAACTTAAGCCCATTGCTTCTTGTCTTATTCTCAGAGGTTAAAGAGAACAATTTTTCTCTCTCCTCCTTGTAACAACCTTTTTACATAATTGAAAACTGTTATAATATCCCCTGTAGTTTTCTCCAGACTAAACAAACCCAATTTTTCCAGTTTTCCTCATATTTCATGTTTTCTAGACCTTTAATCATTTTTGGTGCTCTTCTCTGGACTTTCTCCAATTTATCCACATCTTTCGTGAAATGTGGTGGCCAGAACTGGACACAATACTCAATTGAGGCTGTATCAGCACAGAGTACACTAGAAGAATTACTTCTCGTGTCTTGCTTACAACACTCCTGCTGTTACATCCCAGAATGATGATCCATGTTCTGCTAATAGTTACTGAACATTGTTCATGGTTTGGTCTGGACTGCACCACTTCCCGAACCATGCTAGAGAGCAGGGCTTGTGATTTGTTTACATTTCGTCTCCCAGTTACATTTTTCCAGCTTTGTTCTGAAATTTGAAACTAAAGCCTGATATTTCCATTCTTATTGCTTCGTGGTTAGCAGCTAACGTTAAAGGTTGTTTTTATTTTCTAGTGAAAGGGAATAGCATCTACAGCTCCCTAACCTGAACTAAAACCAACCTTCAGTACCTCACTTTCAGAGTTACATCCATTGCCTGTTCCAGATAGGAATCTGGCCCAGCACAAATATTTCTCCAGTCAAGAATGAGTAGTGGATGTGTTCAGTTAGTTATTTCTCTAGTCTTTCTATGTTAGAAACCTACATTCAAATGTGGAATGTCTTGTATGACAAGTGAAAGTGTTCACAGTCCAGACCTTTGTGATATTGGCCTACTACATCACAAAACTAACATGCAAGCCATCCCAACTGGCATTATCTTGTTCCGAGGAGCTCAGGACAGGTATTTCAGTTTAAGATCATGGTGCATTTGCCGACTGATGAAGTAATTAGCGCACTTCACAGAACTGTCTTTTGTTGCTGATTCTTTCGTATTCTGGCAACGGTGCCATTTTGTATGTATAGATTCAAAATATTCAATAAGTGTAAGCTAAAAAAGTACTTCCCCTCTTATATTTTTTTAAACTTGCTCTTATTGTTTTTAGAATGTCTTCACAAACTATGCCATTAGAACCCATCAAGCAACACAGCATGATGATTTTTAAACAAATTAAAGAGAAACTAAGACAATCCAACTTGTTAGTGTGACTCCTCCTGGATATGTTGATTGCTACTAGTGTTTTCCATTTGATATTGCACTGTTCTTTAGCCTGGAATGATCCTGCTTTTTTTGTCTCCTTCTCTCAGGCCTGGTCCACACTACACAGTTAAATTGATTTAAACAGCATTAAATCGATTTAACTCTGTACCCGTCCACACTACCAGGCACTTTAAATCGATTTTAAGGGCTCTTAAAATCGATTTCTGTACTCCTTCCCAATGAGAGGAGTAACCCTAAAATCGATATTACTATATCGATTTAGGGTTAGTGTGGACAGAAATCGCAGTTATTGGTCTCATTCCTTTAATGTAGCTACCCAGAGTGCACCGCTCCGGAAATCGATGGTAGCCTAGGACCATGGACGCACACCACCGAATTAATGTGCCCTAGTGTGGACGCATAAAATCGATTTTATAATATCGGTTTTATAAAACCGGTTTTAGTAATTTCGATTTTATGCTGTAGTGTAGACGTAGCCTCACACTCACACGACTTTGAGCCTACAGTGTAAATGTAAAGGAAGTTAGCTAAAGTGTGCAGTGTCTGATCTTTCATTTACCACAGTGTAAACTGGGAGTAGTGCTGTTGTAGCTGTGTTAGCACTACAACATTAGAGAGACAAGGTGAGTCATGTAATATAAAAGATATTTTAAGATATTATCCATTAAAAGATATGACCTCATCCATCTTGTCACTCTTAAATTAGAAGTAGTAATTCCCTGGAAGACTTTGGAGACACACTAGTGTTAAACTGCTGTAAAGGGAAGGAGAATCAGGCAATGACTGGAAATTTTTTAACTGAAAAGTTATGAAAACCATGGGCATACCTGAGGACTAAGGACAAATATCCCAAACGTGATTTTAATCATTAAAAAGGATTAAAGTGTGAGTGTGACAAGTGATTCTGACAATTACTGCTTTCTTACATTTAACTTAATTTCCCTAGTAAACTAATGGAACAAATACATAGAAGGGCAAAGACCACAGTCAGAGCAATGCATAAGACAGTGTAAGTTCCTTGCTGGTAAAAAGGCATGGAAGAACATAATTCGGTGTAGCTTCCAGGAGGCTGGATGAGAGGGATAGAGCAGGAAGAACAATAAACAGAAGGACAGAAGAAGATATAAGTTGGGCAACAAATGCACACCCAGCTATTTCAATGTCCATCATAGCTTTTCATTCTTCTAGCTCTTTGGAAGATAAGTGACACCAGCTTAGAACCTCTTATCTAAGTATAATTTACACCAGCTTTACGTATCAGCTCTGAATTTGGCTCAGAGTCTGTAAATCTTGAGAGGCTAATGGAACCATGAACAATGAACAGCCTGTCTTTTCTGAAAGAATAAATCAGACCAGATAAACTTGATCACTTTTTTTGGACTGAATAATAGTATTACTGGATTAAGGTGATTAAGTAAATGTATGATATAGAGCCAGACCCCAATCCCACTGAAATCAATAGCAAAATTGCTTTGACTTCAATGAGTCCTAAGCTTCAGAAAAGTGTCCCTCAGAAGCCACTTGAAAAATTAATTCGTATTTGTTTGGATATGAGCACAACCATGTAGATTAAAAAAGCATCTGCGTCTTCTAATGATGAAGTCCTATTATGCTATGGAATAGTCTTTCAGAGGAAAGGTGGTAGCCTTTTAGCTTGAAATGCTCACATTTAGTCTGTGCAAAGTACACGAGTTTACTTTTAAGAGCATTCCTATAGTGACAGGGGAATGGGCTGGGTGATCTAATAGCTCTTCTCCATCTCTTTGTGTGATGCTATGATTTCTTCACACTTCCCTTACTTGGAAACTAAAATAACAAATGACTGTCTCCTTCCTGGTTAAACATCCTTTGCACTCTTCTGTATATCTTCTCTCTGTGTCTCATTGAGCAACTCCAGAGTTCACCCACAGTGATGGCCTGGCAGTGTGATTAAACTGTGATTTACTAAAAGCTGCCAAGCTGAGAGTAAAATACTTTTAACATGTCCCAGCTGTTCATCATATATAATCCTTACGAGTTATTTTTATTTTTTTAAATGTCAAAGTGATGTACTGTAGAGCCATGACCCCGGAAGCTTCCCTGTTGCCTGCATATCTCAGGGACACTCTTTGCTCACTTATGTAGCATTTTCTTATGCTATCAGCATCTGGTTAGAAACACCAGCAGGTAGTTTTCCTGTCAACAACCAGCACAAAGGACTTCAGGATAACGTTATGAATTCAGTCATATGTAGTACCTTTCAGAGGCAATCTGCGCTTTAAAAAGCATGCACACACACAGTTATATAGTAATATTGTAGTGACTATGTGTGGCCATTTGGTCCATGGGAACAGCTAAAAGGAAAATCTCCCAGGGGCCTCAGTGATCAGGCCTGTAACACTTGGGAAATCAGAGCCTGTCTTTTTGAGGCAGAGCACTGATTTCTCCTCTACCGACTTCAGTGGCCTGCCTCTTCACCTTGAAAACCTCCTTCATGAAGTCCACAGAGGGCAGGAAAACTTTCTTGCTCTGATGGAGTTATCCTTCCATGTAGTAGGGGAAGACCTCAAAGCTTGCATGGAGGTATGGCTTATCTGTGCAATTGGCCCTTGTCAATGCTGGATCTTCCATGATCTGTACAGTGTTTGGAGGTCAGACCCTCTGCTTATTCAGTGGGGGCAAACCCTTGTTATCTCATGGAAGAATTTGGAGGGAACTCCTCAAGGGGGATCTCCATGGATTTTCCTCCTCATGAGTGCCTTCCTGGAGCTGTTTCCACAGAATCTGGGTGATCCAGCCAATATTTGTTATGAACTAAATGCCTCTTTTGGGACTTGAACTCATGATCTTCTGGCCCAGTGCCATCAATTGAGCCATATAAGCCAGGTGTCATCAAAATGGGATTGAGTACAGCTGATTCACCCCTTCTCTTTTCCAGGATTTATTTATAGGTGGGAGTTGGGGATGTCTTCTGTTCAGCATTTGATAGAAATCATGTTCATCTTTTAATTATAACCCTTGGCAGAGATTTCAAACCAAGTTAAACCATCTGCATTTATGACTGACCTCTTAAGACACCCTGTCTAGTTGTTTGGGCTTGGTGTTTAACTAATTTAATTTATTTTTAAGTTGTATGCTACAGTTGGAAGTGGGTTCTACTTCACCTTAGTAAGATTTTTAATGAATCATAATATACTCTGAGTCCTAGACATAAAAAAGGCACCATCTGCCATTGAAGCCCATTTGCATAGACTTAAGTGGAGTAACTACCCAACTGCTGCATATATATTTCATTTTTTAAAAAATTGCTCAGAGCTTGAATGATTAATTTGAGGGAAAAGCTCCACTGAGGTGGAATAAGGACCCAGTTCTTATCAGAATGTGCAATTTTAATGGGAAGTGAAATTTGGGCTCTAAATAACTTGACAGTCACTTAGACAGGCCTTCTTTAACTATTAAAGAGAAAAGAAAACAAACCTGAGTTAAAGTTGCTAAACTATCACAGAGTGATTAAACAATGATATTTAATACAGGGCTGCCTGGGGGGCAGCAAGTGGGGCAATTTGCCCCAGGCCTGGCAGGAGCCCCCACAAGAATTCTCCGGCCCCGGCCCCTGCCCCGCCTTCCCCTGGCAGCCCTGGATAGAGCTAAAGAGGCATGGCTGGGGCGAGGCCTGAGCTCGGAGATGCGTGGTATTGGGGCGGAGCTCTGGGCTGACCGTCAGGAACGTAGGCCCCGCTGGAGCCATGCCACTGCAGCTCTGTCCAGGGCCTCTTGGATGCAGCACGCTGAGGCTCCGGGAGAGGGGGAAGGCGGGGATAAGGAGCATGGCTCTTAACAAGCTCCATGGTAAGGAGCTTGGCTCTTAACACAAAGAGCCAAGCTGTTATCTTTTCCATGGGGGAGGGATCACATGAGAAGAGCAATATCTTATGCCACCTACCTCTTTCCCAATCCTACCAAGGGAGACCCTCCTCCCCTGCATTCCCCGAGGCTCCAGAGGGGTTAATTCAGTGATTCTCAAACTTTGGTATTGGTGACCCCTTTCACATAGCAAATCTCTGAGTGTGACCCCCCCCCTCATAAATTAAAACCATTTTTTAAATATATTTAACACTATTATAAATGCTGGAGGCAAAGCGAGGTTTGAGGTAGAGGCTGACAGCTCATGACCCCCAGTAATAACATTGTGACCCCCTCAGGGGTCCCAACCCCCAATTTGAGAACCTTTGAGTTAATTTAATTTTACCACCCTGTGTCCGTTCACGTGCATGTGCTATTTTGAGCATTTCAGTTTTCACAACATAGGTTCAACCCAGATTCTGGAACAAGCTCAAATGCTCAGTTCGTAGAGTATGTACATAAGCTATACTAAAGACAAACCTACATTAACCGTTTCCAGTTTGTGAGGGCCCCCATGGAGCCAGTCTCTAGGAAACAGATACATTCATGGAGGTTAAGTCCATTAATGGCTATTAGCCGGGATGGATGAGGAATGGTGTCCCTAGCCTCTGTTTGTCGGAGGGTGGAGATGGATGGCAGGAGAGAGATCACTTGATCATTACCTGTTAGGTTCACTTCCCCTGGGGCACTTGGCATTGGCCACTGTCGGTAGACAGGATTCTGGGCTGGATGGACCTTTGGTCTGACCCAGTATGGCCATTTTTATGTTTTTATGTTCTAAGCTAAATGAACCCAAAGTTATGAAGACAGATATGAGTCAAGGAAGCCAGCAGAGTATCAGAAACCTGGAAAAATCTCTGACTGGATGGGCTCAGGCATTTGGTCACAAACTGAGGTGGTTCAAAAGTTTTGGATTTTTTTAAGCAGAATTTTTTTGTTTCTTTAAACAAACACAGCAAGCAGCAAATATTTGGCCACACACTTATTTAGCCACACACTTCTGAAACCCCAAACCATGTTCAGGTTTTGGCAGACTAATTTCATCTTTTCAATTAAAAGAACAACAACAAATTTTAAAGGAAAGCAGATATTGTCTGTGACTTTTTTCTGCTTTTTAAAACCCCCTAGTTTTGGATCCAAAGACGGAAAATATTTGTCCAACTCTTTTAATGAGCTTTAGTGCCTTTTGGCACTAGCTGATGCTGAGAACCAGTGATACCTTGTAAAGGTGACTTGAAAAGAAGTTTTCTCAAAACTAGGTTTGTGCCGAGATGCGGAAGGTTTTTAAATGTTTATTTTTCCCAGGGCTGCCCGTGGGGGAGGGGCAGGGGGCAGGTGGGGCAATTTGCCTCGGGCCGCACAGGGGCCCCCACAAAAATATAGTGTTCGATAGTATTGCAACTTTTTTTTTATGGAAGGGGCCCCTGAAATTGCTTTGCCCCAGGCCCCCTGAATCCTCTGCGCGGCCTTGATATAATATATAAAAATATTATAGATGGGATGAGCTATATGCTATGATAGATTGTGATGTAGGTTGTCGTGTCTGTTAAACATGTACCATCACTACCCTTTCATATAGAATCTGGGGCTTCGTAACTAGAGAGATTTTCATTAGACTAATTAATCTCTGGTTAAAGTATCTGTTAGCTAGTTAATATAATGGCTGAGCATGCACAATACCAGTCAAGTACATGGTAACTTTCTGGGGGCCCAGTCCTGCCACCTGTATTCTCAGCCATAGTCGTTATAGTACCATTTACTTTAATAGACTACTCCTGCAAGTAAATGGCCCCTCGTTTGGTTTGCCTAGCACAGAGAGCATCGTTTATTGCTTTCCGCTATTGGAGTATGAAAGGGTTGTTTCTTCCCACTTCTGCAGTCCAACTGGGCTTTAATGTTCTTGCTGATTACCGCTGACCCAAAAAGTCTGCCTAGCATCCCTTTTATGGAGTATATGTCAGTGAAGCTTAAAGTCTCTCCTCTCCCCTAGGCTTCACTCTGCAGTCTCGTCTAGTCTGACAAGCTGAAATGCCATCTTTCATTCCCTGTCTTTTGTAGGGAATGCTTGATCTAATAATGGCTGAATATTTTAAAAGGTTTTAGATATCAGAAAGGTAGGAAAGTTTGAAAAGGTCCGCATCCTTGAAAAGCGGATGTTTATCGTTTAAAACTCCCATCTTCATTTCAGATTGGTCTCTACAACATTTCCCCATCATTTTATGTAACCATATAAAACTAGGGACTATCATAATGGTGGTTGTCACCTCTTTGCTGTCCATCATGGTTTTATTTGTATATTTTTAATATGCTTTATGGAATTTGAAAGCCAAGGCAGTGAAAGCTGAAAAACTTAAAATTAACAAAATATTCTACGATCCTGAAAACGATTCCCATTGTATCACATAATCCATAACGCTAATGAGTATGTTGTGTATGTGTCATGATCCTGTCTTTGCCAAGACTGACAATAACAAGCATTTGGAGTTTTCTCCAGAGAGTAATTTAAATTTGCTTATGCTGCTACCATCTGCCTATATTGTCTGTATGAATTACTCAGAGAGAGGTGTAGCCTCATCTGTATTTTCAGTGTGTTAATGATTGTGCTTCCCTGTTAGGTTTGACCCTTCCCCCTGTTATAATTCCTTATAACTCTGGATAATTGGTCAAAAGAGAAATAAAGAGGCATTGTAACAAATAGAACACTCAAAACTATACAATAAGTAAACACAAAAACAAATTTTATTTCAGATAAGTGGGGGCATTTTCTGTTCTTGAAGCTTTACCTCCATTTTCTGGTCATGCAGAATACTGATCAAGGGCAGTCACTTAAAAAATAAATGGTAACTATTCAGCTTTATAGCAGAATAAGGTCTTTGGAAACAGCTAGTAACCAGTACCTCTCATTCAACTGTGTGCACTATAACTTGCAGTGAGCTTCAGCTGTTCTAAACGAAGTCAGCTTTGAGCAACACAAGTACAGTGTGGCAAGTTAGAATCCCTACTGCTGAATGAGAGAAGACGGAAGGGTAATCTTCAGCTCCAGCTCAAAACTACTTGTCCTTCTGAGCAAGTGAATGACCCAGTGGTTGGAAACACATGCTGTACTTTGACTGAGATCTCAGTACTTCATGTGTGCAAGGAGCTGCCTCATTTCAAGGAGGGCAGAAACATTGAGAAGCCTTCTGAAAAGTTCGTGAATTTTTAATATACACCCGTCTCTGCTGAGAAGGGCAAGGATTACTGGTGTGCAAAGAGGGGACCAATTATGTCAGCTTTCACTGTTTCTCTAGAAAGCAGAGATTTCCTTTATAGAAAAATTTGTTGGACTTGAGTTAAGAAATCTGCTATAATTTCTTTTTGTTAACTAAAGTGTGTACTGGCTTTTCTTGGAGAGGGGAGGAAAACCAATGATTGAAAAAAACAAAGGTTTCTCTTGCTCTTATTAAAACCTACATTTATGCAAGGAGAATGTTGTAGAAATGAAGCTAATGTCTTGGTCTATAAAAAGAGAGACTTGAACAAACTCTTAGATCTGTGTAGATGTGCTCTTTATGTAATAGACACCGTATATAATTTGCTATATGACACAAGCCGTGGATTCTTAAACAGTTTTTTGTAGTGGGGAGCATGTTTTAATAAAAAGATTGTTTGTTTGTGCATACACCTCTGCCATTTGCATTCACTGAACTATCTGTGGCAACTGCACCAACTACTTGTATGAACACGTAATGGTAGGAAAGCATTTAATGTATTTTTAAGTTCATGTGGCCGAACAGCTCTCCCAGAACCACTAGCAAGGGCTCTGTGGCTCATGAGTGGTTCATGGAAAATACATCAGGACACTTGATATAAGCTGTTCCAGAAATGGTGGCACTGAAGTAGGATGACTCTGGTTTGGTCTGCATTACAGACTTATATTGGAATAACTACATCGCTCAAAGGTCTGCAAAATCCACACCCCATAGTGACGTAGTTATAACAATCTAACTCCCTGCGTAGACAGCGCTACGTAGGAGGGATAAGCTCTGATATAGCTACTGCCTCTCAGGAAAGTGGATTAACTATCCCAGAGAGTCTACAATAAAGCGCTACAGCAGTGGAGTTGTGCCGATGCAATGTTTTAAGTGTAGACTTGCCCTCTCTCTTGAGTGGCAACATGGTCCAGTGCATAAAGGTCTACACTGGGGCTTAGGACATTGGTTTTCAAACTTTTTTTCTGGTGACCCAGTTGAAGAAAATTGTTGATGCCCGCAGTACAACAGAGCTGGGGATGAGAGGTTTGGTGTTTGGAAGGGGCTCAGGTCTGGGGCAGAGGGTTGGAGTGCGAGGGTCTGTGCTTCAGGGTGGGGCAGGGAATGAGAGGTTCAGGGTGTGGGCGGGGGCTCTGGGCTGGGGCAGGGGGTCAGGGCTCTGTGCTGGCTGTGAGGTGGGGCTGGGGATGAGGGTTTGGGGTGCAGGAGAGGGCTCTGGGTTTGGGGGGGTTCAGGGCTGGAGTAGGGGTTTAGGGAGTGGGAGGGGGTCAGGGCTCTGGGCTGGGGTGCAGACTCTAGGGTGGGGCTGGAGATGAGGGGTTTGGGGTGCAGGAAGGGGCTCTGGGTTGGGAGGGTCTCAGGGCTGTGGCAGGAGATTGGAGTGTGGGGTTACCTCGGGCGGCTCTTGGTCAGTGGCGCAGGGTAGTGCTAAGGTAGACTTCCTGCCTGTCCTTCCACCACGGACCGCACTGTGCCCCAGCAACAGGTCTGGCTCCTAGGTGGAGGCACGGCTCTCGCCCACAGGCACTGCCCCCCTTCCTCCCTCTCCCATTGGCTGGTTGCCAGCCCATGGGAGTGCGTAGCCAGTGCTCAGGGCGGGAGTAGCATGTGTAGCCCCGTGGCCCCCCCTCTTAGGAGCTGGACCTGCTGCTGGCTGCTTCTGGGGCATAGCGCGGTGTCAGAACAGGTCGAGACTAGCCTGCCTTAGATGGGCAGCACTGCCAATGGGACTTTTAATGGCCCAGTCAGCGGTGCTGACCAGATCTGCCATGACCCAGTGCCTTACGTTCCATGACCCAGTACTAGATCGCGACTCCCTGTTTGAAAACCTCTGGAGCGTAGGAGCCTGCTATATTCCCAGCTCCGCCCGGACCTACTCTGTGACTTTGGGCAAGTCTTGGTGTCTCTACTTTTCCCCACCCATCCTTTGTGTAGATGATAAACTCTTTAGGGCAGGGAGATGGTCTCTTACTATGTATTTTCACACTGCCTTGCACAGAGGGATCTGATCACAGTTGGGCTTGTAGGAAATACCATAAATAAAAATAAATAATTAATATGCGACTTAAGCTATTTATCAGTCACGGGAGCAGTAACTTCAAACACTGATGGACCTATTCTGCTTGATTTCTGCACATGAACTTAACAGTCAGAAGCCAGTGCTGAAGAAGCCAAGGATTTTAATAAATATGTAATGCTAAACATGTGCACTGCCTTCATTCTAAACCTAGACTGAAGGTGGAGAAAAATGCACTCCCCATTTTTTGTAGGAGGTTATGTGGACGTTGAGTTGTAAAATCCAGTTCTTGATTTATCCAGATAGCACCACTGCAGTACTGTCCCAATACATGTGGCTTCTCCAAGACCGATTCTCCACAGTCTTATTTCTCCACAAAGAAGTAATGAAGAGCCTGCCAATTTTTATGAACCCACTGCACAAAAATCCAAAAATCAGTCAGAGAATGCTGGCCATAATGGGATCTGCAGAGAGGGTGGGGATACATATAGGTGTTAGGGGAAAGGAATGCTCAAAGCTCTGACAGGGATACAGGGTATCTACAGATCAAAAAACCCAAACTGACTATAGCGTAGGATATCTTTTAAAAGCACCTGTCCCTGCCCCTTACCTCCACTTACTCACGTCTGCTGGGAAGGGTGGAATTATATAAAGTCCGTTTCAAATGCTTATGCCTTAGATCAGCGGTGGCAAACTATGGCCCAGGGGCTGCATCTGGCCCTTCAGGCATTTTAATCTGGCCCTCGAGCTTCCGCTGGGGAGCAGGGTTGGGGGCTTGCTCGCTCCGCGTGTGCTGTGGCTCTGCGCTGCTCCCGGAAGCAGCGGCATGTCCCCCATCCCTCCTATGCATAGGGGCAGCCAGGGGGCTCTGCACGCTGCCCCCATCCCAAGCGCCACCCCCGCAGCTCCCATTAGCCAGGATCCACAGCCAGTGGGAGCTGTTGGAGCGGTGCCTGCAGACTAGTCAGTGCGCGAACCGCCCAGCATCGCGCCTCCGTGTAGGAGCTGGAATGGGTGACATGCTACTGCTTCCGGGAGCTGCCTGAGGTAAGCGCTGCCCAGAGCCTGCACCCCCTGCCCCAGCCCTGATCCTCCCACCCTCCAAACCCCCGGATCCCAGTCCAAAGCCCCGGGTCCCAGTCCAAAGCCCTCACCCCCCATTCTCCCTGCACCCCAACTCCCTGCCCCAGCCCCCGCCTGCACCCTGAACTTCTCATTTCTGGCCCCACCCCAGAGCCCGCACCCCCTGACTAAGCCTTCACCCCCTCCCGCGCCCCAGCCCCCAATTTCATGTGCATTCATAGCCTGCCATACAATTTCCATACGCAGATGAGGCCTTTGGGCCAAAAAGTTTGCCCACCCTGCCTTAGGTACATGAACTTCTCCTGGGTTTTGTTATGAAGTACAGATCTTCACTGCATGGATGTGAGGAGCCACGCTATGGTCCCTCTCTGTCTGATGGCCTTAAGACTTAGTTCTGTCTTAGCTAGATCTCCAGTGTGCTTCTCTGGCTTGCTCATTTTATCTCTTTCCTGCTCTCAGACTTTTTTTGTTTGTTTGTTCTCTTGAATTCCTTAACACAGAAGCCAAACTTCTCTTCCCTATCCCTGAACCCTGAGTCTGTTTCCATCCAGACATGGGATGCTTATGTGACGGCTGCCTAAGTTGCCTTTTGTCCACAGGTACTTGGCTTCTCTCCCATATTGTAATCTTGCAGCGCTGCCAAAGGGAAAGCAAGAGGTAAAAGTGCACAGACAAGGGGGAGGGGAAAGAGTGGAGGCAGAGAACAGAAAGCTGACTTCAGAAAACAGCTTGCCATCTCCTGTCATTTTGCCAGCACCTATGCAAGTCAGATAAGAGAGTCAGAGCCTGTGCACTGTGCTCCAGGGTTTCACCTGCGCCTAAGACATCTCTTTGATGCTTTTTACACAGTGTGATTGAAGTAGAATGATGGTAATAGGGTTCAGGCAGTGGGTATTTATGTCCTCCTTCCCCTCTCATTGAAGGAAGAAAGGACTCCTCTTCTCAGGAATGCTTAGATCCCTCAGCTCAGAGAAGTGATATTTAATGAAGGACTGTTCTGGAATATGCTACTTGTAAGAACAAGCTAGAATTCAGCAAAAAGCCAAAATGTGTGTTCCTCAAAATCTCACATAGATATACATCAGTGTGTCATATGTGCGTATGAGTGTGTGTGATCCCATAGAGAGAGAGAATTTGAAGGAGCTGGGGCTAAACTTGTACAATTTTGAAAGAGTTAAGGAGAGGATCTCCTGTTTACATGCCAACATTTAAGTGGGGGCAGATGGGTGGAGGAAGAGGGGGCTCCATCCAGTCCACTATCTCATAAACTTCAGCACCATGTTCCCCCTGTTTTTATACACCAAGCCCTTGCAGTCCTGCAATGTTATTGCAGTGCTTTAATGTTTAATTCACTTTGATTTGGTCTACGGAAACATCAAGTGTTTCTGCAGGCAAATCCAAGGCATCCAAGGAGCTTTGCTGGGAATAAAACCCTAGAAAGAGCTTCAGAGAAATTAGAGAAGGGGCATTTTATTGGTTTTTACAGCCGTTCTGCAATTTCACCCTGTGTTTTCTCCATTCCATCCCTCCCCTTTATTTAAATGTCTCTATAGGGCAGATTTATTTTAATATCATGTCCTCATTTCCTCAGCCACTCTGTATGTGACCCGTGTGAGCTGTCTTTGGTAAGATTAGAAGAATAAGCAAATGTTTAATTTTGTGATGGAAAGGGGAAAGGAATCAAAGGCCCTGCTGCTGCTGGAGAACATGAAGAGTCCAGTGCAAAAATAGGCATGTTAAAACCAGCTCATTGGAAAATGTAAAGAGATCAATTCAGCTCTTCCACTCAGGTCCTGAGTGTTTCATAAGGAGTCAATACGAAAAATACCTGCTCGGATATGAAGAAATTAGGGAGGAATTGTTCTTCCCATGACATGGAGCCATTACAGGATGGTTATGGAGCTGCTCCATGGAGGGTGTTAGCTGATAGAGCCCTCCATGCATCCCTGCCACAGGGTGGAGAACTGCAGGACCTACCTGCCATAGCTTCACCTAACCCCCTATGTATTGTCACAGACACCCAAGGAGCATGTGTCTGCTGTGCACCCTGTCCCGCCTCCAGCTTTCATGTGGTAGACCCTTCTCTCACAGACTCCCTAGTGGATTGAGTACGGGACTGAAGTTAGGCGGGCGTTTGAGTTCTAACACTGACTCTGCCCCCATCTCCTTTTGTGGTCTCAGGAAAAATCACTTCTATCTCTCAAGCTGTAAAATGGGGGAGAAGAATTCCTGTCTGCTAGAGGAGAGTTTGATGATCTATTTCAGTGGTTCTCAAACTTTTGTACTGGTGACCCCTTTCATACAGCAAGCCTCTGAGTGTGACCCCGCCCCTTATCAATTAAAAACACATTTTTATATATTTAACACTATTATAAATGCTGGTAGCAAAGCAGGGTTTGGGATGGAGGCTGACAGTTCGCGACCCCCTGCGGGGTCCCAGCCCCCAGTTTGAGAATCCCTGATCTAGTTAATATTTGTCCTGGGCTTTGCACGTGCAAACAACTTTCCTGATCTGCTCCGTTGCTGCCCCATATGGTTCCTGAAGGAGTACTTCTGTGCTGAAACTGCCATTTCTCTCCCAGCAGCTGTGTGTTACTGGATGCACATTGTGTGGGTGACTCTTGAGGAGTACATACCATCCACTATATCTCTGCTGGGCACTCAGAACACAGAGGGCTGAGCAGATCAACATCAGAGAGAGAGAGACTGGAGAGAATTAAGCGATGATTGATATGTGACTTTATGAAGAAAGATTAAAAGAGCTAAGCCTATATTGGCGAGACAAATGCAAACAAGGACATCACTTTCAACAAGTGCTAGTAATGTAATAATAATTTGCATTTCTATAGCTCTTTTGATTTAAGATTCTTAAAGGTCTCATTTTATTGTTTATTTGTATAGTATAAATAGTGTGCTAGAAACCTCTGAACACTAACCTCCCAACACGCCAGTGAGGGAGGTGATTATTATTGCATCTGTTATATACATGAGCAAATTCAACGGCAGAAAGCTTAAGGTGGTCATGGGGACATAGTGAGTCTAAGGCAGAGCCATGAATGGAATGCAAGTCTACTGACTCTCTGCCCTTTGGCCTAACTACTACCCCACACTTATTGCCTGATCTATATATAGCCCATTTGAGTCGATCGAACTCTTTCCATAGACTTCAATGGACTTTGGATCAGTCCTCCACTGTCCTGAAGGGGATGCTTACAAGGCTAGCTGTTTATTTAGGATGGTGCAAAGGATACAGATCTATAATCATTGGTGAAATCAAGTGAAAGAAGAAAGAAATGTAGATTATCAGGAGAAAAAACTTTTTAATAGTGAGCTCTATTAGCCTATGGAAATCTCCAAGGGAATTGGTAGAAATTCCTTCCCTTGAGCTATGCAATACTAAATTGGACAGTAAGGACCCCGGCAGCAGGATGGACTATTGTAGATGACCAAATAGGTCTCCTCAATTAGTGTGTGTGTGTGTGTGTGTGTGTGTGTGTGTGTGTGTGTGTGTGTAGATATAAAATAAAGAAAATTATCATAAAATTTAGGATGGGCAACAAACAAAAGGATACACTGAGAAGGATTTTTTTCAAAGCTGTACAGCTTCAGATGTGAACACATTTTTTCATTGCCATTGTATGGCTGAGAGCCTTACCTTATATGCATGCTCAAACTCATTTGGGTAATACCTAGATTTTGGGTCAGAGTGCTATGAAACAGTTGTAAACTGAAACAGTGTGATAGTTGGTGTTCGTATTTGTATGTGGACACACACAATGTCCTTCCAACTCTCACTTATCTTGCCGTATTTTCTTTTAGTTTCCTTTTATTTTCTTTATTCCACCATAAGGGAGAATACAAAAGAAAAAGCAGACAATCTCTGTTACATGTTGCACAAAATCAGAAAATTATAGTACAGTACATACGAGGGGAAGTAAAGAAGAGATGTGTCCATAGAATTACTATAATTCACTTATGGATCTGATTTTTCAACAAGCTTCCTGCACAATTACCATGATTGTGCACACAGATTGAATAACTGCATGTGCAAATAGCTAACTGGTAATTTTCAAGTGCAATTAGCATATTTTTGTGGGGGCAATCACAGTAATTGCAGGTGCCTAACTTGTATGTACTGCAGTGCTTTTCAATTTCAAAGTGCTTTATGAAGGTTAATTAAACATTAATAGCAGTAACAGGAAAATTGAAAAAATACATTTGAGAGCATGATTATAGCTACTTACTTTCTTGCAAGTTACATACATTTAAGACATAAAATACATATTCAACAAAAAGAGAGCTTATTGCTTTTTTTTAACAGCTGTTTCATTGCGGTGCGTGTGTCATAGCTCTAGGAACAGACAGACAGATTTAGGTCTGCATATGTGAGGATTTGGGTTCTTTATAATGCCGATCTTAAGAGAGCTTGCTACGGAGGTAGAATGTAATATGGGAAGTCACAGTGGGACTGTTATTTAGATAGCACCATAAATGCACGTGACACTTTACAAACATGAGAGGAAACAAAGTCCTGCCCTGACTAGCTTACAAGTCTCAAGACAATATGAGTGTGAAATGGTGCAGGGCCACTATGCCAAATTCAGCATGTAAAAGGGTAGCTGGCCCATTAAATGAAACAGGGATCAGTGCTTCTGGTCCAGTCCAGGTGCTCCCACTTAGACCAATTAAAAGGGTGGGGCAGCACCTGGGGTAGGGGGCTATAAAAGGTCAGTCAGGAGTCACACAGGAGTCGGGCAGGAGGTGAGAGCTACCAGAGATAGCTGTGGTTCCTGGGAGAGGGCTGAATGTAGGAGAGCAGCAAGAAGGGTTTGATGGCTGGTGTCCCCAAGCCAGGACCAGAGGGTTGGAGATGGCTAAAGGCAGCAGGACGGAGCTGCAGCAGCAGAGGGAGATGCCTGCTGGCTTCATGCCAGAGCCAAGGGAAGAGAGGTCTGAAAGAAGCAGGATAGCTGCTGCTATCTTGCTGAAGAGATGAACCTGGTGGAACAGTTAAAAGGCCAGGGGGAGTGAGGGATGCTCCCAGCAGAGAGGCTGTGGAGTTGCTGCTGGGAAGATCAGTGTTGCACCCCAGAGGGCTGGAATAGCTGTTCTGGCAGAGGGATGGAAGACAATGGCTAAAGAGCCTAGCTGTGATGCAAGACACTGGGGTACGGTGAGAAAAAGGACCATGTGCGCTGGGACAATAGGGAGTATGTTTTGGGACTTGTGTTATAGACTATTTGCACAAGGTTTTTGTAATAAACTGGCCCCCTAGACAGGTGTTGTTTAAGTCAGAATCTGAAGTGGAGTCCTTTGGGTTACCAGGAGGGAAACTGAGGTGAGAGGCCACTTGCAGGGCTGCCGCGAGGCCAGGAGGGGGTGCCCAGGATGAGGCACTCATTTGCACAATAGCTTGAAGGAAAAGGATTGGGGTCTGCAGAGATTTAGGGCACTAGGTACAAAGGAAAAAGAGGCTGTTCCACATGTAGTGAGAGGCATGAATAAAGCACAAAGCCAAGAGAGGAAGACTAATACAATTATACTAAATAGAAAGCTCTGTTGGTTTTTATTTCACTAGCACAGTAAATCCTCATCTCATCATATATTGTAGTATGGGCAAGCCTCGAAATCCTGTTGCTTTCTCAGTATCTTGCATCTATGGAAAAGCCCTTGTTTGCTTCTGCCGCCGCTCACCATCACTACATCATTTCATAGTGGCAGTCAGCCACTGATGAATGTAGTGCTGGCCAGAAACTACATCTTGTTTTCTTCCAGTGAGTGTAGGTGAAACTTAACTCCCTAATAGTGCTGGTGGTCTGTCAGACCCTTACATGAATTGAACACAAGCCAGCTGTTTATCCCAGTTAGCAGCCAGCTATTCTTAAACCACCAGATTTAGTTTTTATCCAAGCAGTGGCCACCTTTCCATCCTCCAGGTTGCCTGTCCTCTTTAATTAGCACTTTCTTTTCATCGTCTGTCATTTTCTTAGTGCCTGGAATATGACTTGAAGTCAACACTGATCAGAACAAACCATGAACACACTTCACTTCAGAAAGATGATTGGGGATACAAGTGATCCATAAAGCCTTGTAATCTTTTGAAAATTCAACATATTACTTTAAATAAGCCTGCAATAAAAGTGAAACTCTTTCCCCCATTTCCAGAGGAGTGGAAATAAGATTCCCTAATATCATACTGCCAGGGCTGAAGAAACTGTTGTGGCTTGATCACTGGGCTGAAATGGCTGCTTTTTTGGTCACGAATCTCCAGTTATCCTCTATTATGCGATGGGATATGAAAAATGACACCTGGTTTCTCTTCTTTGGTTTAGTTTGCTGTTGAGATCATGTACCTCTGACATGCCAATATCCTAGGATTGTGCCCTGACTCAGACTCTTTAGAGCTGCTTCAAACAGTGGTCCAGATCTTATGGCTGAATGGTTCGGGTATGTGTTGGCTGTGGGGGCAGGGAGGCACAGCAGGATGTGGATGGTGAGGCAAAGTACAACATTATTACGAAAAAGATGGATTACTCATGAGCGTGTGAGAAAACTCTGCTTCTGAAGAAGGGACCCTTTCTATTATAGCTCTTACTTCCTCTGTACCTTAGCAGAGCCAAGCTGTGGAGCACAGGGAGAGAGACAGAACACTCTAATCTAATCCATATACTGACTGCAGTAGTAGGTAGAGGGGGAAGGTTTATTTCACAGACACCAACATTCAAAGCATTTCATAGCATATGACTTTGCTTTGTCTTTAGTTAATCCCTAGGGGCTTGCTCTCTTATTTGGACACACACAAACACAAACAAAGGAAACAGCCTAATGACCAGAAACAAAGTTTTGTGCTCTTCAAAGAAAGTGTGGGGAGAGGGAAGGGATTAAGCCTCATGGCTATTTGTAGGCAGACCTGCCTGATACTGCCTTGGTTTTCGATAGCTGGTTTGTTCCTGCATTCTGATGATGGCTTCATAGTTCTGTTAAAGTAACTGTTGGCTCTTGTTTAGCAAATGCTCCAGCTGAGCTGGCAGTCAGATTGGTTGGTTGCTTTTAGGAGGCCCAAGGCAACAGAATCACAGTGGGCAAAATACCAGCTCTGGTAATGATGAAGTTGGTGATGAGCATGAGTGGGAGGGATTCATTTTAGTTCCCAGTGAGGATTGGACACACAACTCCATTTATTTACCCACAAAACAGAAAAAAACAACAACTTCTGAGCATCTGAATTTCTTTGCCTTTAATTGGCTTATGTCAGAGTTATAGGCTGGTTTGCCAGGCCAAATTCATCTTGTGAAAGAAAACAATGTACAGGCCTCAGTTTGAGTGTTGGCCAACATTCTTTTGTAAATGTGAGGTGTTCCATTACATAAACACGAGGCTCTTCAATCCTTAGTTCCTGTTAAGTTTTATATGTCTAATTATTTGTATTAGGTAACAGTATTGCCTAGAGACCAGGGCGCCATTATGCTAGGCAGGGTAGAAACATAATAGACTGTCCCTGCCCTAACGAGCTTACATTCTAAGGGCAGACTATATGGACAACAGATGGCTCTAACACAGATTAGGGTGGGTGGGGAAATGGATAACAAATAAACATACATAGGTGGAATATATTATGTATCCCCATCCCAATTACATGCTCACTTGACAGTTTGTATTCATACGTTTGTATGGGGTGGCAGATGTCCATTCCAGAACGATTTGAGACTGGACACTTGTGTCAGTGGTCTCCACAAAAAGCAACAGAGGCCGGTCTGGCCTCCATCACCAGAGTTCCTGAGCCGCTGTGAAACTTCCATGTATCTACCCTCACAACACCCCTGTGAGGCAGGGCAGTGCTATTATCCCCATTGTGCAGACAGGGAACTGAAGCACAGAGAGTCTAAGCGACTTGCACAGGATCACACAGGAAGTCTGTAGGGGAGTAGGGAATTGACCCTGGGTCCACCAACTCTCAGGCTAACACCCTACAATTTCAGGGTGGCAAAGTAGGGGAAGTTTGCACTGCCATTGCCAGTGCTGTACCAGGCATGTGGATAGAGAGCTTAAGGTAAAATCCTGGTCCCATGAAAAGAAACCCCCCATTTCTTCAGCAGGGCCAGGATTTCACCCAACTCCTGCCCCCAGTCTCTAGGGCAATCAAACCAATACCTCTACCCTGATATAACGCTGTCCTCGGGAGCCGAAAAATCTTACCACGTTATAGGTGAAACTGCGTTATACTGACCTTGCTTTGATCCGCCGGAGTATGCAGCCCCTCCTCCCCGGAGCACTGCTTTACCACGTCATCAGGGCCGGCTCTAGGTTTGTTGCCGCTCCAAGCAAAACATTTTTTGGCTTCCCCTCACCTCCCACCACCAGTGCTGACTCCGCTCACTCCCCCCTCACCCCCAGCCGCTTCAGCTCTGGCAGGGTTGGGGTAAGCAGTGAGGCTCCCAGGCTAGGCCTCAGTCCAGGGTCCCTCCAGCCAGGGGTCCCGCCACCAGGACTGGCCGAGATCCAGGAAGGCAGAGCTGGGGGACTGCCCTGGCAGGGGGCTGAGGAGCTGGGGCAGGGTAGCCCCAAAGAGAGCAGAGTCCCAGAGAGTGGGATGCAGGCCCTGCACGGCAGCGCCCTGCCCTTTATGTCCTCACTGCTGCTGCTGCTTCTGGCCACCCTGCCGCAGTCCCTGGGTGGCTCAGGCTGCTTCACCCGGCCCTGGGGGCTGTGGCGCTGGGGGGCAGCTGCCCTGCAGCACCTGAAGGCGGCTCCTTGTGCCCCATGGGACAGCCCCCAGCCCGAGTGTACCCCACTCAGAGCCTGCCTGGCCCAGCCACAAGGTATGGGCGTTGCTCCCCCGTGGTGTGAACAGCAGTGGCCCCAGGGCGCCCCCCGCGCACGACGTGCTGCTGCTGGCAGGGCCGACTCAAAGTTTTTGCCGCCAGAAGCAAAAAAAAAAAAAGAAAAAAAGAAAAAGGCCGGAATGCTGCCCCTGAAAATGTGCCACCCCAAGCACGTGCTTGGTTTGCTGATGCCTAGAGCCTGATGCCCTGCGCATTATATCTGAATTCATGTTATATCAGGTCGTGTTATATCGGGGTAGAGATGTACTGTAATAACCTGCTGGACAAAGAATAATTAAGAAGTTTTTTTTTTAAAATGACATCCTTAAGTCAGGTACATAGCTAATCAGAGAGCTACCAAAATGTAAATTATAGGCATGAGACTTACCTCCTGGCTCTCTTGAAGTTTTTAGAGTCAGCTGGGGCACAGCCTTCTGAGAAAATTTTCCGTGTGTGCTTCAGTGACCAAAGAAAACCTTAATGGCTTTTCTGAAAGCACTAGGTTTTATCTGGTCAGTGCGATGCGTTTGACATGATAGAGCTGTTATAAGTCTGCTGTTGGAAGCCTTCCTCAAGGGACTGTTTGTCTGAAATACACTTGACCTCCAAAAGACAGTAACCACTTTACAGTTACCAAGTATGCACAGTAGAATAGGAATATAAAGTTCTTATTTAATTGAAAAAATGGTTCGCTGTATCTATGCAGTGACAGTAGGTATTTGATGGCTTTTGTTGATTTTAATTCCCTTTACCACTGCACCTGAATGCTTAAAGGCACTAGATTATATATGAACAAATCACCTGTCCAAATTGTCCAAATTAAAAAAAATACTTTTAGTTAAGTACTGTACAACATATTAGCTTGTGTACTGTAGGAAATAATCATACCTGATTGAGGGGGTGGACAAGATGGCCTAAGATATCTTTTACCTTACTTTTATAAATCCTACACACGTTGTATATTTTTGCACCCACTAAGAATGCTAGTTTACAGTGTCTGTTAGATCCCAGTCTAAGATTATTGTAGCTAATGAGTGAACTTTTCAAGTTCAAGTTTCTGACACTTCAGATTTTAGAATGTTGCTCATATTCTTGGGAATGTGAAAGCCCCATCTTACTGCTCCAGGGCTTATCCTACTACTTATCCTGTACCCATAAGCAACTCCTTTCCCAAAATGATAAGCAGATACTCCCTGACCCTTCTCCCACTTCTCACCTAGATGCCTTCTCCTTTACTATACTGTCCCCTGCCTGGCTAGTTTTGATGGAAATCTCAGTAGCAGTGGCCACTAGCAGTTAAGAGAAGAAGGGAATAGATCTGAGTGAGAGCAGGTAATGATTTTTAGGAGTCCTACAAAAAACAAACACCCCAAGAGAGCAGGAGGTGGGTGCCTACTGTAAGCTTGCTTTTCCTTTTGTGGTCCCTTACCTGCAGACATTTGTAGTCCTGCACGCTTGCACCAGAGATGAGCCTAGGGGAGAAGAATTGTTACTGCAGTTACGTGAGAATACAACCTTGGTGTTTTCTAAAGCAGAAACCAGGTGGCTGCAAAGAAAACATCTCTTGCATAATATCCTGTTGTCAGTGTCTGTGGTATTACATGGTAGAGGTAAATCAGTGAAATTGTAAAAGGGAAGAGGGGAAGGAATTTCAGTCTAATAAACAGGTAATTGGCATCATTTGTTGGGGCTATGTATTGAAAGTCTGTGCGAGACTGAAGATGACACTCTGGGAGGTCTCAGACAAAAGACCTAAAGGAGCAGTTTACCCTTAGCCATACATCTTCACACATTCACAAGCAATGTCCCAAAGCAGCTCCTCAAAACAGAAGCTACATAGAGAGCTGAATAGGGGATGGTCAAAGCCCTGGAAACTGGCGTTTTTCCTTTTGCCTCCAGAAAGCTTGCATACAGAACCCGAAGATTGGCCTAAAGCAGCCTAACTGTTATTAGAACTGGACCGGTTTGAAAAACACATTGTACTTAAACAGATTTCTTTATATGCACATACCTTTAACTATTCATGGTACCTAATATTGCCCAAATCCATGAGTTTGGTCCCAATGAGATTTTTAAAAATAATACATTTGGGATTCTTTTTATTCATACCCTAATTTTTGAGCCTTTAGGGTTTGAGTTATCAACGTTTTTCTCCACGGCCATAAGGGCTAGAAAGGTCTTTCATTCATTTGACTTTCATTTAATCCCCTGACTCCAGCAGATAGGGCTTTAAGAAAAATACCAAATATTGTGAGACTCACGATTAAAATCATGAGTTGGCAACAGTGGGTAGATGACCTGGCTGACTAGGAAAGTGGCATCCAGAGCTGTAAAATTCTAATTAATTTTTTTTTTGAAGCTGCAGGTAGACTGAGAAACGAGTTTCAGAACAAAAATGGTTATGTTGATTGTTGCTGCATTATCTCCTTATGAATTGCTGTGATGGGTGTGAAGGCATACATAATGCCCAGGATTTGATGGGTTAACTCCAGCTTCCCTTTTTCCTCTGCTCAAGGTGGAGAAGGGATATAAGAAGAGCTGTTGGAGAGGCTGCCTGAGGAAAGACACCCAGCCTTGGAGAACTGGGTTACTCAGGACTGGGGAAACTTGTGTGACATTTTTGCTTCCATTGCCTTGCTTTGTATGTTAAAGATTCTCTCCAGCTGCAAAGACCCTGCAGCCTATTGCTGTGTATTTCTGCTCAATCAATCATCCCTCCCCACTTCCAGTTTACAACGGCCTTATTTATTTATTTTTTCTCTTGCTGACCAGGTCAATGTTGCTGTCCCTAGTTATTTTTTGCCACCATGATAAATTACAGTTCTTGGCTAAGGGCTGTGAGGGAATACTGAAAGAGAGACTCATCAAAGGAGTCTAAATTAAAGGCTGTACAACTTCAAAGCAAAATTCCTGGGAACTGGAGAGCTCAGAGCTTTGTCATAGGGATATGTAGCCTTTCCCTTCTTGGTCACTAGTGCTTGCCATTGAGTGTCCTGGATGAAATGAATGAATGGTCTCAGTCCAGGTCGTAAACAGAAAAGGATCTAACTCACAACACAATTGTAACAATAAGCACCTGTGCTGGCCATCTCAGTATGGAGGCCAAGCATTGAAATGGTACAGAGGCTGGACTACTTCGCACTTTGAGGTTCTCCCTTCAGAACAGGCTCCGTGCCGACTGGTCAGGAAGCTGGCACTTCTTTTGACAGAGGGTTTTATTCTCCAGGATCATTATATTAACCTCGTATGGTTTCCCATGAGCACTAAATTCACTTAAAATTTTTTAGAAAGTAGAGGTTTGTTTGGGGGTGGAGGGAGGGATAAGATTGTGCTTGCTCCTGTTTCACCTTGCTGGGTGTGTCAGATGGCTTCTATCCAGCTAGCCATTCTTATCAAGGTTGTTTTTATATAAAAGGCAAATGGATAATGTAAAAGACCAAAACAACTTAAAAGCTACCTAGGAAAGTTAGTCAGTTGCTGAATATCTATAATTTCATGATGAGATTTCCTACTTACATCTTTAACTTTCAGATACAGTTGTTGGTATGTGTGTCTTGGGTTGTAGGTCTTCAGTGTTCCCTCCCTTTGCCTTGGGAAATGAGATATTGAAGTCCTATATGATGATAACAGAATCCTTTGTTTCCCCGAGATGGAGTTTCCAGCATTGGGATAGAAAAGAGGTTGGCAACCTCTGGCATGCGGCTCGCCAGGGTAAGCACCTGGCGGGCTGGGCCAGTTTGTTTATCTGCCGCGTCGGCAGGTTTGGCGGACCGTAGCTCCCACTGGCCGTGGTTCGCTGTCCCAGGCCAATGGGGGTGGTGGGAAGCTGCGGCCAGCACATCCCTTGGCCTGCAGCGCTTCCTGCTGCCCCCATTGGCCTGGGACGGCAGACCGCTCCCATGCGGCAGATAGACAAACTGGCCCAGCCCACCAGGGGGCTTACCCTGGCAAGCCGCGTGCCAGAGGTTGCCAAGGCCTGGGATAGAATATTAATGTCAATTTGGAGCCTGTCTCATCAAACACAGGCATGACCTGGCTGCAGTAATCAACTTTTCCTTGTTCTAACGAGGTATCTGTATCCATAAATAAGTCACCTATTAAAGAGATACCGGCAGCTTGTAAGGAAGAGAAAAGTTTCCATGGCCCTGTGAAATGTTTCTGGAAGAGCATCTTGTTCTTTTCCAGCCCTCTTTTTGTGCCAGAGAAGAGGAGGTGTGCCTGCATGGTGTGGGGAAAGCAGTGGAGTGCTGGATGAAAACCACCAGGGTCACGGCCCTAACATTTCTGTGGAGTGGGTTGTCAAAGAGATGGCTCACACCCTTCCCACTCATTGCCAGCTTCACTTTGCCAGCTGTGTGGCAGCTGCAGCTGCTCAAGGGAGGCAAGGAGAGCATCTGAAGAAGCTGCTAGGTTATTGTAGCCTCAGTGTAACTAGGGAATATCTGTGAGAGAGAACCAGACAGAACTTGGGCCTTGTCAACAAACAATGTTTTTTACTGTTTGAACTATATTGGTTTAGTTTAAGTCATATAACACTCTCCCCCTTCCTCCCCCCACCCGCCGAGGTGTGTAGTTATACTGTCATAAGCATCTTTAGGTTGGCATAGCTGTCTCTGTAGTGAAGGGGAATAAGCTATGCCAGTATAAGCCATCCTTATATCATTATAACTGCAGCCAACCTAGGGGTTATACCACTTTAATTATATCTGTATAAAATAACACTCCTATCTGAAAGTTACATCAGTACAAAACCTGTGTCTAGACTAGGGTGACCAGATATCCTGATTTTATAGGGACAGTCCCAATTTTGGGGGATTTTTCTTATATACGCACCTATTCCCCCACCCCCGCCATCCCTTTCCCAATTTTTCACAGTTGCCCTATGGTCTCCCTAGTCTAGACCAGGCCTTAGACAGATTGTGAGATGCATTCTTCTCCATCTGTCCTCTTACTAGTGTGATGACAGGAAAAGAGGAAAATGTGTACTCTCTGAGGTAAACCGCTCCTTCACAGGCTACTTTATCCTGAAAGTATGTTCTACTCCAGAAGTTTCAAAATTGTGACATGAATTTCTGGCTAGCCACCTGGTGCTGGCTCCTCTTCCTTATTTACAGACACTAAGTCACATTAAAATTAGGGCTGTCAAGTGATTAAAAAAATTAATTGCGCGATTAATTGCACTGTTAATAATAGAATACCATTTATTTAAATATTTTTGGATATTTTTTACATTTGGAAATACACCTCTACCTCGATATAATGCTGTCCTCGGGAGCCAAAAAATCTTACCGCGTTATAGGTGAAACCACGTTATATTGAACTTGCTCTGAGCCACTGGAGTGCGCAGTCCCGCCCCCCCGGAGCACTGCTTTACTGCGTTATATCCGAATTCGTGTTATATCGGGTCACGTTATATCAAGATAGAGATGTATATTGATTTCAGTTATAACACAGAATACAAAGTATACAGTGCTCACTTTATATTTATTTTTATTACAAATATTTGCACTGTAAAAAACAAAAGAAATAGTATTTTTCAATTCACCTAATACAAGTACTGCAGTACAATCTCTTTATCATGAAAGCTGAACTTACAAATGTAGAAAAATAGCTGCATTCAAAAATAAAACACTGTAAAACTTTAGAGCCTACAAGTCCACTCAGTCCTTTAGAGCCTACAAGTCCATTCAGCCAATCGCACAGGCAAGCAAATTTGGTTACATTTGCAGGAGATAATGCTGCCTGCTTCTTGTTTACAATGTCACCTGAAGTGAGAACAGGCGTTTGCATGGCACTGTTGTAGCTGGTGTCACAAGATATTTACATGCCAGGTGTGCTAAAGATTCATATGTCCCTTCGTGACTCTACCACCATTCCACGGGACATGTGTCCATGTTCATCATGGGTTCTGCTTGATAACAATCCAAAGCAGTGCGGACCGACGCATGTTCATTATCATCATCTGAGTCAGATGTTACCAGCAGAAGGTTGATTTTCTTTTTTGGTGGTTTGGGTTCTGTAGTTTCCTCATTGTAATATTGCTCTTTTAAGAATTCTGAAAGCATACTCCACACCTTGTCCCTTTCAGATTTTGGAAGGTGCTTCAGATTCTTAAACCTTGGGTCGAGTGCTGTAGCTATCTTTAGAAATCTCACTTTGGAACCTTCTATGCGTTTTGTCAAATCTGCAGCAAAAGTGTTTTTAAAATGAACATGTGCTAAGTCATCATCTGAGACTGCTATAACATGAAATACATGGCAGAATACAGGTAAAATAGAGCAGGGGACATACAATTCTCCCCCAAGGAGTTCAGTCAAAAATTTAATTAACACATTTTTTTAACGAGCATCATCAGCATGGAACCCATGTCCTCTGGAATGGTGGCTGAAGCATGAAGCAGCATACAAATGTTTAGTATGTCTGGCAGGTAAATACCTTACTATTTTAGTGATATTGTAAATAAGAAGTGGGCAGCATTATCTCCCACAAATGTAAACAAACTTGTTTGTCTTAGCAATTGGCTGAATGAGAAGTAGGACTGAGGGGACTTGTAGGCTGTACAGTTTTGCATTGTTTTGTTTTTGAGTGCTGTTATGTAACAAAAAGAAATCTACATTCGTGAGTTGCACTTTCACGATAAAAGAGATTGCACTACAGTACTTGTATGAAGTGAACTGAAAAATACTGTTTCTTTTGTTTATTATTTTAGAGTGCAAATATTTGTAATAAAAAATAAGAATATAAAGTGAGCTGTGTACACTTTGTATTCTGTATTGTAATTGAAATCAATATATTTGCAAATGTTGAGAAACACCCAAAAATATTTAATGAATTTCAGTTGGTATTCTGTTGTTTAACAATGCGATTAAAACTGTGATTAATCGTGATTTTTTTTGAATTAATCATGTGAATTAACTGCGATTAGTTGACAGCCCTAATTAAAATACATTTCAACATATATTAAATACTTTCACAAGAGTTCCTTTCCATATGAGCTATTGATGTTGTTACCAAGGGAATGTTACGTGATGTCAATGCAATCTTTGTGTCAAGATGTGGTCCACAATACAAAATGTTTGAGAACCTCTGTTCTGCCTATTATACAAATATTGATTGGTGTTGGGGTTGATAGAAACCTGGTTAATGGTAAATGGGAACGTTACTGGGAGTATAATACAAATGGATAGAATCAGGGAATTAGGCTCTACTGGGAGTTAGGTTTTCAACACAATGGGCACTAATTTGCAAATATAAGTCCCAAGTCTATTCAATAGCTGTTTAATTAAACTCCAAATATTTGGTAACTTTCTCATTAGAAAAGAAGGCTAAAGGTATCTATGGATGCAGCTGAGGAATGCTCTTGAATTTTAGTGTCAGCTTTTAACTCAGTGCTTCATCCATCCTTAATCCATTTATTCTCACTCTCTACTACACTTTCGCTACATTTTATGGTAAATACTGTATTACATGGGTTAAAATTAATGTCGCTTAATTGATAGGTTATTCAAGGGTCTTCAGAAACATGGCAGATGTCTGCTTATTGAAGAGAGCAAAACTAACCTCTCAGTGTCCTCATGCCTGAGATTCTCAGTCTGCTTCCCAGCAGCTCCTTGTGCAGAACCTGCCTTCTAGGGCAGGTCACCTTTCTTAAGAGAACTTTGATCACTAAATGTTGCATTGGGATTTTTTTCAGTTCTGATTTTCTTTGGGTGGTGGTTTAACTTTTAAGCCTATTATTTACTCTGTTGATATCCCTACAAAGGAGTTGCTTTATTTAGTTAACTTGCAACAGTTTACAATGAAGACCCTGTTATCAAGAGAGGGCTGCTTTCCATCTCAATAATGCTAACAAGGGACATGTGAATGCACAGCAATACCAATAAAACAAGAGAAATAATAGAAAACAGCACACACGTCCAGAAAGAAAATGTTCCTGGGACCAGTCTTTTGGTAGAGTAGAAGTGGCTAATGTGATACTTCTGCTGCAGGAAGGAATGAAGGCCCTTCTAAAATACTGCCCGCATATAAACTGGTCTAATTGTTGGAGGGTCTGTGTTCTAAAGATGTGATGCTGTAAAGCCTTAAGATTCTATATTTCTGATGAGCACTTAGAAAAAGGCACAGTTCTATTGAATGTTTTACTCAGTGCTGTAGGAATGAATATTTATTTCAG
Source organism: Gopherus flavomarginatus (assembly GCF_025201925.1). NCBI lineage: Eukaryota > Metazoa > Chordata > Testudines > Testudinidae > Gopherus > Gopherus flavomarginatus. Next base: position 230,099,441 of record NC_066617.1, on the reverse strand, counting down.
GAGGAGCAAAGAAGCCCACCCAGATCAATCAGTCCCCCCTTAGCTGAATGGCAGGGCAAAACAACTGTGTGAACAGCAAACACTGTGCTTTTACTGTATGAGGTTCCCTCCCAAAGGGACGGGCTGAAGAGCCATAAGCATGGGAGATGGCATTTTATTGCTTTTTAAAGTTGTTTATGTATTTTTTACCAAATGCTTGTGGACAATGGTACCATACTTCTTTGAGAATTGCAGAGAGCTTGTTTCCTCAAAGCTTGCAGGTGTCATCAGTATCCTTCCATGCTGCTATAAGGGGAAAGGCAGTAATCCAGAAGCCATCAAATGAGTGCCAACCCGTTAAAAAGATATAGCAGCCTGTTTCTTGAGGTTGTTGGGGTATGTTGAGCTATGAAACAGAGGTGCCTTTTGTTGTCTGTGTACTGCTGTCCCTCTACATTTCTAAGTGCTCACCTGGTGTGCAGAGTTCAGAAGCCATCGTTGTTCTCAGCACTCAGCACAGACTTTCAGAGGGTTTGTGTGTGCGCGTGCACTTAGGGCTTGTTTACACGCAAGCTGCACCCCTCTAACTTAATTAGGTTTTAAAACTGCCTCTGCTCATATATGGATTAAAACTGGTTATATCAGTTTAATTTGCACCTGTAAATTGACTAACGCAAGCTAACCTGCTAGAAAACCAGATTTTTACTGACCTTCTACTTAAATTGCACCATTTTAACTAAATCCGTTTTAAAATCACAGCTTTGAATTAGAGCAGTGCAACATTGTGTATAGACCAGGACAAGATGTAAAATCAAGGTGATTCTGTCTTCTGCATATGGAAAACCGTAAGAGCTGTTGTCAGTGTGGCTCAGCTTGTAAAACGTGAAGTCAGTTGATCTCAAGCGTCGTTCTGTTTTTATTTCTTAGTCATGTGGTAGGCTCTTTCTGAGAATAGAATCTTGTTTGCTATTGTTTCGGTTTGTTTCTAACCTCTCCAGTGTTCCCTCTTTTATCAGTCAGACAGATTCTTTGTCTCTGAACCAGACCTGTTGTATTCTTGCTCCATTAGCTGTACTGTTTACTAAGATGTAAATGAGGGCAGTATGGGGGAGGAGATGAAAGAGCAGGCACAGGGAATTCTACTGTTTCTCTTCCTCAAGGCTGTGCCTGATGCTGCATGTTTTATTACAGGTCCAGCACTGAGTGAGACAAATGATACAAGATGAAAGTCTGTGTGATCTCACTGATGGTAATAATGGCCGAGGGACTCCTTCCCTCCCCCTCTCTCAAACTTGGTTCCATTATGTATTTCCTTCACTTCAGCACATTGTTTAGAGTCCACAGGTCTAGGATCCTTTAAAAGACTTTTTTATGGTGCAATTCTGTGTGATTGAAACCACATTTTTATATGTGTCAAAACTAGTTCAGCAGTTAGAAAGAAATCATAATATAGATTGGATCATATTTCCTAAGTGGATGTCACCAGCCAATTCCTTTGTTATATCATTTAGCTACATGGGATTAACTGAGTGTTTACTATTAAGCGGTTACATATGGGTCACATTAATTCACACATACTGGCATTGCTTTTGACTAATATCTTGTCAAATAGGTTAACATTTCAAAATGTCTCTAAACCACTGAACTTCAGGGACCCATTATTTCCAAAGCTCAGGCCCGTCTGCTGGGGAGTTCATGTGTTAGAGCAGTACTGCCATGTTTACATTTGAGGAGCTCTTCATTTTACACTTTGTGCAAAGCAAATGAAAGAAATCCCTCCAGTTTGTTTCTTGTTTTCTTATGCTTAAAAACCCCTCAAACATAAAAAGGAATAATTTTGGCTGACTAAAAAAGTAGTGCAAGGAAAAGAGAAATCTTGCACCGTCCATTTCTCCTTTACCACTCTTATTTGGAAAGAGAATCCTAGGCGTTCCCCTTCTTCTTTCACCTCATCTGGAATGCACTTCTCCCCCTAGCCCTCCTTACAGCATTTTAATTAGAAAGATTTGAAACCCTGTGGGGCTTTTTCATCTCTACTGTACTGGTTTCTAAAGTACATTTGGTCCCATTGCCCTCGCACTTCGGGATGGGTATGAAACCATTCCAATCCAGCCCTGCCCTGCCATCAGTTTAGCTGAGGTTGTTTTGTGTGAAGGAGAGAGATGAAGTTGTGCAATGGTAAAGCCTCCAGTCACACTTCCTACCTACTTTGGTCCACCACAGTTACCACCTTGACTGTCTGTTGGGCATTTTGTCTCACAGCTGCCGCCAGGCCTTTTTCCATGCAGTATGGTATGACCTACCTGAGCTCATCCACAAGATCCATACTCTGTCCGTATTTAAGTTCCTCTTTAAAGACACACTTCTGCTATGCTGCTTACAGTGAATGTATTTGATTTGTGTATAAATTCCTTATTTGTTCCCCTCCCCCTTACCTCTGTCTACTTGCCTGTGTCTGACTGTCTTCAGAGCAGGAGCCGTACTTTTTTAAGGCTAGTCTATACTGGTAACTACACTCCCAGCACTGGTGCACTATCTACACTGATGCTTTACAGCGCTGAAACTTGCTGTGCTCAGGGGGGTGTTTTTTCACACCCTCAAGGGAGAAAGTTGCAGCACTGTAAAGAGCCAGTGTAGACAAGCCCTTAATGTCTGCAAAGCACTAGCACATGGTGGGTGTTACCCTCAACAAATCGTAATTTCCCTCTGCTCCAGAACTTCTATACTTTGTGTTTTGCCTTTTCTTTGCCACTTTGTTTGTGAGGCGTGTTGGGTTGGCGTACTGTGAAGATCCAGGACTTGGTTCCCTTTCTTCGCTTGGATGTCCTTTTGAATCAAAGCTCACAGCAAACAAAGCAGAGCTGCATTTTTTTTTCTCTTCTGGCCAGCTCCTCTGTAGAACAAAACTTTTCTTTTCTCTCTCTTTACTGATGGATTTTTGGTAAACATGCCATTTTGCAACAGAACAAGCCAATGAAAGTAAAAACTTCCTCTTTTCCCGTCTGTAAACATTTCCCAGAACAATGTGCTCTGCTTTGAAATCATTTCCAAAGAGATTCTTAATATGTCCTTTGCTCTATGACTCACTTGATCAGAGAAACATCCCCGTCTCCTCTGTAAAAGCCACTTCCAGGCAGGCTTGTCAGTCCAATAGGGATTTTGTGTAAGGAAAGCCACACCCAGGTTAGCCAGTCCCCCAAGATACACAGCTGGTTACAGGCTGCTGAAACTTCTTGGGAGTCTTTGAGCTTGGGTCCCACATTGCAATTTACTGGAGCAGGAAATTTTTCTTGGACACAGTCTCCTTTGCCTTAGTCAGAGGGATAAAGTTCACGGGCACAATACAGTAGACTGAACCTTTTTTTATTACATGCTCCTTCTAAAACAAATAAGTGAGCTAATCGTTCCCTCTGCCCTGTCAGTAATGCATTACTTATTATATAACTATTATAAAACAAAATTGAAATATATATACACACACATACAGACAATAACTTAAACACAGTGTTTTAAGTTCTCTGAACTGTTTGTAAGTTAACATTTGTATGACTGTTTCAGAGTCCATCAGTTACTGGCACATCTGGATAATGGGGTGCTGTCCTTAGACAAGTAGCAGACACAGAAATGAAAATGGTCTCAGCCAGTCACAGCATGCTGGGCATTTACTGACTGAGAAACTGTATAGTGTAAATCTTTGCACTCTGTCTGCATTATGGCCACCCTCGCCATCCATGGATATGGGAGTAGGTTGCTTGCTAGTGCTGCCGATAGAGCTTGGTGCCTTGGAGGGGCACAGAGTGTAACAAGGTTTGCTCCTCACAGCTGGGACACCCCCACATAGCTCACTAGGGAATAGCTCTGCCCAGGCTGACGCCCTTCCCATCTCTCTCTTTTTGTGACTCAGTTGCTCCCTCTCCATGGCTTGGCCCTCCAGCCAGGTCACTTATGTGTTTTTCTCTTTTTTGGGGTATCAGAGTCTCACTGGTTTGTCTCAGGCAGTCTTCACTCCACTGCCCACACTCTGCCACTTCCCCAGTAGCTGGTAGGGGAACCCAGGCACACCCACTACTCCAGGTTCCAGCCCAGGGACTCTGTCTAGCAACTACGGTTTGCTTGCTCTCAGACCCTGTTACTAGTTCCTTGGAATCCTTCCTATTTCCCTTCTTAGAAACATAGAATATTGGGGTTGGAAGACACCTCAGGAGATCATCTAGTCCAATCCCCTGCTCAAAGCAGGACCAACACCAGCTAAATCATCCCAGACAGGGCTATCAAGCTAGGCCTTAAAAACCTCTAAGGATGGAGATTCCACCACCTCCCTAAGTAACCCATTCCAGTGCTTCACCATCCTCCTAGTGAAATAGTGTTTTCTAATATACAACCTAGACCTCCCTCACTGCAACTTGAGACCACTGCTTCTTGTTCTGTCATCTGCCACCACCGAGAACAGCCGAGCTCCATCCTCTTTGGAACCTTCCTTCAGGTAGAAGGCTGCTATCAAATTCCCCCTCACTCTTCTCTTCTGCAGACTTAAATAACCCCAGTTCCCTCAGCCTCTCCTTGTAAGTCATATGCCCCCTCCCCCTAATCATTTTTGTTGCCCTCCGCTGGACTCTCTCCAATTTGTCCACATCCCTTCTGTAGTAGGGGGACCAAAACGGGACACAATACTCCAGTTGTGGCTTCACCAGTGCCGAACAGAAGGGAATAGTCACGTCCCTCAATCTGCTGGCAATGCTCCTACTAATTCCTCCCAATGTGCCGTTGGCTTTCTTGGCAACGAGGGCACACTGCTGACTCATATCCAGCTTCTCGTCCACTGTAATCCCCAGGTCCTTTTCTGCAGGACTGCTGCTTAGCCAGTCAGTCCCCAGCCTGAAGCGGGGACCTCATCTTCTGTGCCCATCCTCTGGGTTTGCCAGCCCAAACTCCTTCCTCAACTGTGGACCACTCCTTTCTTTGACTTCTTGCCGGGCTCTGTAGCCCCCTACACACCTCTCTTCAGGCAGGGAGTGTTGGAACTAGGAGTGCTGGGGGGTGCTACTTCATCCCTGGCTTGAAGTGGTTTCCATTATATACAGGGTTTACAATTTGGTTCAATGGCTTTCAGCAGCCCCCCGCCCCGCCCCCATACACATTGTTCCAGCACTTCTGTTTCAGTGTGCTAGCTTGAGGTGAATTAGCACAAGTCTGTCTGTCCTCACTGGGACTCTCACCTCCCTGCTGCCGTGTGGCCATACCCTTAGAGCTGTAACTCAGCGCTGAGTCATTAGAGCTCTCAGTATAATAACTTGATGACGCTTCTTGTTAACTCAGAACTGTATCTTTGCCCTTGGAGTTCATTTAGTTCAGGATATGGTTATTATTACCTTGTAAATGGGAAACACACTTACGTTCTCAGTTGAAGGGCCTGAGCCAACTCACTCCCAATGTAATCAATGGAAAGGCAGATATTTTACTGCAGTGGGAACTGGATTGAGCCCTAACTTCCAGGACTTGTGGGGAAATGGGGCAGGGAGGGGAAAACAATTGGAACAAAATGCTAAACTATGCTCTTCCTCCCTCACCCCTGTCTCTCCACTAGGGGGGGTGAACATCATGAAGTACAAGTTTACTAAGCAGCCAACTTCCCTTGACATCAGTTTCTCAGTGTGGCATTTCAGCCCAGGAATATTGTTGTACACTTCTGGATTTTGTTGTTGTTGTTTGTTTTTTGGGGGGTTGAGGGAGCTAATAGTTTCTCATGTAATATTGTAAAGAGCAGGTGGCTGCTAGGGTGTCCGGTGGTAGTGCTCCGTGACTCTGTAACGTGCTCCCCCAGCTTGGTCTGAAATAGTCTAAAAACAGTGACTGTCTGGGAATACTGAAAACGGACCTTCTTTTGAGAGAGTTTCTGGATAGAGCAGCAGGGCTATGCATCCCAGAAGGGTGGAAAGGAGTGGGTTTTTTTTGTAGCTGGGGGTTGTCTAGGGTTGCTACTCATCCAGTTTTTACCCAGACAGTCCGGTTTTTGGCTTCTGTGTCTGGGTGCCATTTAGGGTTGCCAGGTCCCTGGCAACCCTAAATGGTACCTGAACCAAAAGCCCAGTTACTGTGAGGCTGCAGGAGGCAGCGGGTCATTAACCTGCACTGGCGCCTGCTCAGTCGGGGCTGCCAGAGATGATCCAGAAAATCATGGAGCAATGGGGGCAGGGGCTTGGGGGAAGAGGTGGAGTGGGGGCAGGGCCTTGGGGGAAGAGGCGGAACAGGGGCGGGGCCCCAGAGGTCCAGTTACCAACAATTAGAAAGGTGACAACACTATGGCTGGCGGAGTTCCTTTTTTGAATATTTTAATGCTACTGAGGCTTTGTTCTAGTATTAATTATGTGTTCGGGCACCTAGAGTCTTTTGTAAGCGTTATTTTATTATTTAAATAAAATATAGAATAACTAATTGGCTCTCTAAGCAAAGAGAAAGATGGTGGTTCTATTTTAGTTCCACAAGCAGCAATCCATAGTGCTAAGAATGTACTAATGAGTGAGACACTATTTCTTTTCTTCTTCTTAGATAAACCAATCCGATACAAAGCACTGAAATTCCTTAGAGCATGTGTTTTTATATATATATATATATATATATATATATATATATATATATATATATATATATATATGAGAGAGAGAGAGAGAAGCCATATATAGATGGAAGAACTAAACCAACATGGATTTGGAGTTGTCTTTTCATCCTAACGAGTTTAGTTGCATATAATAGTTTTTCTGTCTGAATGGCTAAAAATCCTGCCTACCGGGGTTTTCAGTCTCTTGTTCTTTGCATGTATCATATTTTATCACTCCCTTATTTTAACTTTAATAGTCTAAGGGGCATGTACGGATAGTTACTTTGGGAAGAACAGACATTTTGTTCTGGAAGACTATCCATCTCATATGGACTTTGATATTTGAAAGTGTTGCTGAAGTCTGTTCCCAGCACTATACAGAGTTTGTGAAAGTTTGAAGGAAAAACAAATACTGAGAATAGGGGAGAAAGATGATCCTTTTGTTGCAAATGGCTTTGCCTGCCAAAATGCTCATAATAGTGCTTTGGCCAGGGGTCTTGGCTTTCCTAACTGGAACTATAGCCTTTTAATTACAAACTTTAAGAATTACTGTTCCTCACACTCCCTTCTGATTAAAGACCCTTTACTTTCATAGTGAGATTCCTTGCTGAAGTGCTTGTCAACACTGTTTGTGTTTATCTGTTTCTTCACCCACACAGCCTCCCTTCTCCCCTACTTTAGACCACTGGTTCTCAACTGGGGGTCCCTGGCTGCCAGGGGGTCCACGAGCAGGTTTCAGGGGGTCCACCAAGGACTGGGCTTCTGCCATGCGCAGCTTGGATTCAGTGAGGGAGTGCCACATCCATGCCCTGACTCACCTCAGCGGCCCACTCAGCCTGTCTGGTCTGGGAGGGGTGGGTACAACAAAAGTTGCAGCATCACTGCAGAAGAGAGATCTCCCTCTGCCATCAGAAGGGGTTGCCTCACAAGCAGGCAGCAGGAGTTGGCCAAGGAGAGACACCACTGCTCTGTCCTGCTATACCAGCACTTCAGGGAGCAGGGCAAAATGGAAGGAAAAAATCGAGGGAGGGAGGGCAGGTGACCTCAGGTGCCCTCCTGTAAGTTTAGGGATACATGCCTAAGGTTGAGAACAACCACTTTAGGGCATTGTACTCTAATCTATTTGTGTATGATACCAAGGGGCTTGTGTTCTCCATGGCAAGCTGGACCTAAGCACTGTGACAAGATTCCTGGATTCTAAAGCAGGGGTTCTCAACCTTCTTCTTTCTGAGTCCTCCTCTCCCTCAACGTGCTAGAAAAACTCCACAGCTAACTTGTGCCACAACAACTAGTTTTCTGCATTTAAAAGCCAGGGCCGGCATTAGGGGCATAGCAAGCAGGACAGTTTCCTGGGGCCCTATGCCACAGGGGCCCCTGCAAAGCTAAATTGCTCAGGCTTTGGCTTCAACCCCGGGAAGTGGGGCTCGGAGCCCCGGGCTCCAGCCCCATGCAGTGTGGCTTCGGCTTTCTGCCCTGGGCTCCAGCAAGTCTAATGGCAGGACTGCTTGGCAGACTCCCTGAAACCTGCTCGCAGGCCCCCAGTGGACCCCAGAGCCCTGGTTGAGAATAGAGTTGGCAACTGTCTAATTGCACAAAACTGAACACCCTTTCCCTACACCACACCCCTTCTCCAAGGCCCAGCCACTGCTCCACCTATTCTCCATGACCTCACTCCCTCCATCCCCCCTCCCTCCATCACTCGCTTCCCCCATCCTCACTCACTTTCACTGGGCTGGGGCAGGGAATTGGGGTGTGGGACGGGATGAGGGCTCTGGCTGGCTGCGGGCTCCAGGGTGGGGCCAGAAATGAGGGGTTCCGGGTGCAGGAGGGGGCTCTGGGCTGGGGCAGGGGGTTGGGTGCGGGCTCTGGGATGGGAGTTATGGTGCAGGGGGGGTTCTGACCTGGGGTTGGGGTGCAGGATGGGGGGTGGGCTCCAGCCACGCAGTGCTTACCTCAGGCGGCTCCTGGTCAGTGGCACAGCAAGGCTAAGGCAGGCTCCCTGCTTGCCCTGGCTCCACATGGCTTCTGGAAGTGATCAGCGTGTCCAGCTCCTAGGCTCAGGGGTGACCAGACAACTCTGTGCACTGCCCCTGCCTGCAGGCACTGCCCCTGCAGCTCCCATTGGCCATGGTTCCCGGCCAATGGGAGCTGTGGAGTTGGTGCTCGGGGTGGGGGCAGCGCACAGAGCTCCGTGGCCACCCCTGCACCTAGGGGACGCAGGGACATGCCGGCAGCTTCCAGGAGCTGTGTGAAGCCAGGGCAGGCAGAGAACCTGCCTTAGCCTTGCTGCGCTGCTGACCAGGAGCTGCCAGGGTCCCTTTTTGACCAGGCATTCGAGTCAAAAACTGAATGCCTTGCAACCCTAGTTGAGAACCACCGTTCTAAAGCACGCAGGTGCTGTGCACAGGTATTTCTGCAAAAGTGTAGTTTAAATTTAAAAAATGGAAGGTTTTAATGGATTAAAAATGAATGATTGCTACAGTTAGTGCTGTTTGTCTTGATACTACTCTTTATTTTATGCTGTTACCACTCTTTTTCAGTTTTTGAGATGCTAAAAATGACCCTATTGGGAACTCATGGATGCATGGTAGATATTGATGTGGCGTGAAGTTGGAAGTTTGGGAAGCTAGGGCTTTTGCCACCTGGCAGAGAGTGGGAAGTCGCAAGGCATCGTGGCATAAGCACCCTGAAGCGGGATGTTTTGCTAAAATGAGTTGAGTGGAGCACTTAAAAAGGTTGGCATTTTTAAAATTGCTCTTCGGTTTCAGACTTAGCAAACCACTGAGATCAATGGTGTCGTTCAGTGGTTCTCAACCAGGGATATGTGTACCCCTAGGGTACATCAATTAATCTAAATATTTGCCTGGGTTTACAACAGGCTACGCAAAAAGCACTAGTGATGTCAGTGCAATCTAAAATTTCATACCATAACTTGTTTATACTGCTCAACATACTATACACTGAAATGCAAGTACAATATTTATATTCCAGTTGATTTATTTTATAATTATATGGGTAAAAATGAGAAAGTAAGCCATTGTTCAGTAATAGTGTGCTGTGACACTTTTGTATTTTTATGTCTGATTTTGTAAGCAAGTAGTTTTTAAGTGACGTGAAACTTGTGGATACGCAAGATAAATCAGACTCCTGGAAGGGGTATAGTAGAGAGAGGTTGAGAGTCGTTGGTGCAGTTCAGGCTTCTCAGAGCCTTGTTTCACGCTGGATGCACACTTAGGAAAATATTGAATTGGTTTATGTTCAGTAAAGCTGGTCAGAAATTTTCTGACAAAACATTTTTCCCTCAGAAAATGCCAGTTTGAAATCTGAACATACCTTGGGAATGTGTTAAATGGAGATGAAATTCTGATGGAAACCAGGCAGATTTCCAATGGGGCCCTGCCTGCCAGCCATACCTGCCTGGCTTCTTGCCAGCTCACCTTGGCAAATTCTGTAGCTGTGGAGTTCATGGGGCCCTGTTTACACTTTTCCCATCACTATGGTTTACCTTTACTCTTGTGGTAGATACAAACAATAGCACTTGTTCCTATTAGGTTCCAGTTGGTGCCAGTGGCAATCTTCCAGTTCCCTCCTTGCTTGCGAGTACTTTGCACTGTTGCGAGTAAATTATCTGTTGAGCATCATCCAATGCCACAGCATAATTCCTAGATGTTTTGCCACTGCAGACTGCACATATGGCATTAACTCCATCCAAGATGGCAGTGCCCACCATTTCCAAAGCAGGGGAAGTAGCTAAAATTCTCCACCTTCCTGCAGATTCAGAGGTCCCAGCTTCTAACTGGCTTTCAGCTTTTTCAAGCCACTTTCCAGGGCTGTGGTATTTTTCTAGTACACAGAAGATTCTGCTTACCTGAGCTGGTGAATTTTGAAGAGGGTGAACTAACCGTTCTAGGTCTTTAGAGCTTATTTTTCTTTCTTTCCTCATGCAGAAAGCTGTTTGAAAATCTGTGGTACCAAGGGCTGTGGAGGGAAATGCTACATTGCACTGGCTGTACTGTCAAGTTACTATACAGCTGACTCATTGAAAACTACCTGCTAAAAAGAGTATGGCTCAATTAATTAGTTTTGCTTCACAGTTTTCTATCTGTGCTCAATTAAGCCAATCTCCTGTTAAAAACAAACAAACAAACAAACCAAAACAGCAACAACAACCAAAACGCTTCCAAACAACAACAACAACAAAACCACCCATGTGTGTTTATCAATGGAGCCAAAAAGGAACAGCTCCACTTTAACTAATCTGGGGAAAACCTCTGTTACACTCTCCTGAGACTTCCTTACCCCAGTGGAAGCCACAAAGTTGTATCAATCAACAGCTTTGAAACACTGGCAGCAGCTGGGAGAGCCAGAATACCAATGTGGGGCCTGACACACCCCCAACCTTTTCTGCTGTCAGCGCTAAAAATCTCATTTTAAAATTTCAGAACAAATACTATGTTTAAATCACCATTAATCTGTAGCTGACACCTTCCCCTCTGTGCTTTTGAGAGCCTGTGTATTTCTTTTTCAGAGCGTCATGCAGCTTCAGTTTAGAAGCTAATAGTTTAATTTTCATAGTTATTAAACCTCTCACTACTGACTCTGAGGTTTCCTAATAGATCAAAGCAGTGCCAGAATTTCTTATTTTAAAGTATGGCAAGCTTAGAAAAAACCAGCATTCATTGGACATTGTAATAATGGGGATGGTGAGGTAAGTGAGCAGAGAATGGCAGTAGGGGTTGAAGAAACTTTTATTTAAATATTCATTAAAAAAAACCCTTTAATCAAAGCCATGAAGCCTACAGGTCCTGTGAAGTATTTGCAAAACCAGTTAATGAAGTGTAGTGTATGTCACTTAATCTGGTTTGAATCAGAGGGGATGTTTCATATTATGGTATGTTCTGAGCCCTTTATAGTAGCAACATAAATTTGCCTTCCAAAAAGTGGGGGAGGAGCATTCTTTTATGAGATTAACGAGCTACCATTATTTATTACAGTTGTCATTTATTTGATGTATTAGTTTTTACTTAAAATTTGGGGCTAGTTCCAGCCTCAAGAACAGGGAAACCAAAAGTGCAAGATAAAAAAAAGGTAAATACACTGAACCCAAATCTGCTCCTTACTTGTGGCAGTCCTATCAGATACACACTTATGCCTTCCTAGGTTGATAGTGATAAAATCCATGTGTCTTGGCCAGGTCACAGGCAGCCAGACCCAGTAGTAGTAGCCAGAGTCCACAGTCATGAGATAGGCATCAAGAGTTGGCTGGGTCACAATACTAGGAGGTCAGGAGCAGGAGAGAAACTGGAGATTAGAACCACGAATTGGGAACCAGAGTCAGGCTGGATCAGGATATCAGAAGGTCAGAGGAAGCAGCCAAACTGGAGACCAGGAACCACAAGTCAGATGCCAGGAGTCAAGTTGGGTCAGGATGCCAGGAAATCAAACTTCAGGAGCAGGAAGCACAAGGCACACAGTCCAAGGCAGGGCAGAGCCCAGTTGTCTGGACAGCTTGCTGCCTAGTGGGCCAACTGGCCACTCTGGGACTCTGAAAATGGCTCAAAGGCGGAGCCTCATACTGGGGCTGAGTTTCATAGGTGCCAGGTAAGCCATTTTCAGCCTACTGCCAGGTGAAAGGTTGGAGTGTGGCTGCTCCCATGAACTCTGTGGATCTGGGTTCAAGACCCATGAGTCATGTGTCATAAACAGATAGCTAAGGGTTAACGTCTCTTTCACCTGAAACGAAGTAATCTGAAACAGCTGACCAGAGGACCAATCAGGAAACAGGACTTTTTCAAATCTGGGTGGAGGGAAGTTTGTGTCTGAGTCCTTTGTTCTGGTCTTCTGTCTGACTCTCTCTCGGCTATGAGAGGATTTCTGTTTCCTGCTTTCTAATCTTCTATTTCCAAGTTGTAAGTACAAATATAGTAAGGCAGTAAGGTTTCTATTGTTTTCTTTTGTATTTACTTGGGTATAGTTGCTGGAATGTTTTGAATTGTATTCTTTTTGAATAAGGCTGTTTATTCACATTTCTTTTAAGCAATTGACCCTGTATTTGTCACCTTAATACAGAGAGACCATTTTTATGTATTTTTCTTTCTTTTTACATAAAGCTTTCTTTTTAAGACCTGTTGGAGTTTTTCTTTAGTGGGGAACTCCAGGGAATTGAGTCTGTGCTCATCAGGGAATTGGTGGGAGGAAGAAGTCAGGGGGAAATCTGGTTGTGTTAGATTTACTAGCCTGACTTTGCATTCCCTCTGGGTGAGGGGGGAAGAGAGATTAGCTCTCGGTACTTTTGTTTTCCAAGGTTGGAAACGGGGAGGGTGGAATCCCTCTGTTTAGATTCACGAAGCTTGCTTCTGTGTGTCTCTCCAGGAACACCTGGAGGGGGGAAGGGAAAAGGTTTATTTCCCTTTGTTGTGAGACTCAAGGGATTTGGGTCTTGGGGTCCCCAGGGAAGGTTTGGGGGGACCAGAGTGCCCCAAAACACTCTAATTTTTTGGGTGGTGGCAGCTTTACCAGGTCCAAGCTGGTAACTAAGCTTGGAGGTTTTCATGCTAAGCCCCATATTTTGGACGCTAAGGTCCAAATCTGGGACTAGGTTATAACATCATGACATCATGCCCTTCACCAGTTCTATCACTAGCATTGCATTCCTCCCAAAAAACTTACATTAAAAGGAGGTCAAAGTCAAGCTTTCAAAAACTAACAATTTGACACCCTCTGCCCCCGCACACACTTTGTATGATGCAGTTTTTAATTACTGGAATGGCAGTAACAACAACATGGGAAACTTTAGCCTCAGCAGTTACAGTTTGGCAAAAAAAATTTTTTATAAGCAACTGAAAAGAGATTTTTTCAATGGGAAGTGTCAGACTACGTGCTCTGCCAATCATGATATCTATCAGCGCTCACCTTAGCACACTTTTGGCTCCCTCTCCCAAGGTTAATTAAAGTTAATTTTCGTACAGCAATCTAGCTCCTGTTCACTCTCTAAACTGGTTACTTTTGGGGGTGGTCGTGTTGTTGAACTGTGTGCATGTTTTTGTACATGTTCTAATAGGAGTACAGGCCTTTGTGAGATAGATTATGGTTGATGAGGCTGTAACTGATTACTGGTCCTTGCCTGGCAGTTGATAGCCAGTTTTGCCACCTGTTATATCAATAAGGATGGCAGATGTGCTGTGTTTTGGTAGCATTTTTAGTTCTCCTTTGAATATCATGCAGATCATCCCAGCATGGGTAGACACAGCATGTGTTTCAGCATAACTGACTTATTTGCTGCAGTAACGATTTAAGACTGATTTGGCATTAGCTTAAAAAATGCAACCGGGTATTCCAAGTCTAAACTGTGAATCAAAATGATGTTTGCAGTGTTGTTGTAGCTGTGTTGGTCTCAGGATATTAGAGACAAGATGGGTATGTTAATACTTTCTACTGGACCAACTTCTGTTGGTGAAAGAGATAAGCTAACAGGAGAGTTCTGTGTAGCTTGAAAGTGTGCGTCTTTCACCAACAGAAGTTGACCCAACAAAAGATATCACCTCGCCCACTTTGTCTCTCTAATATCAAAAATGATGTGAGCCCGCAGTGGGAGAGTTATCTTTGGATGTCTGCATGCAGCATTTGTAGTATAAAAAATACATTTGCTCACAGTTGATTTAAAAAACTTTCCTTAATAATTGCCATCAATTTCTGCAGATTCTAAATTTCCATTTAAAAAGTTTCTAAGTCTCCCCTTCTGGGCTATGAAGAAAAGTTATTTCCCCCCCCCAAATGTGAACCAGTGAAAACCGATCAGTGTATTGTTAATTTTCACTGCTGCTATGTAGAATCCTGTGGGTATCAGTAAAACTGGCAGGAATTAGGTCAGTTTAGCTCCTCTGCTGCTTCGGAAAGAGATGAGCAGCTGCTGAGACAAGCACTAGAGCTACTCACTGTGAGGGAAGATTCAGACATTTGAGGCAGGGGGATGGGCAGAATAACAAGATACCATCCAGCTGCTGCACAAAGGAGGTTCTAAGATGAAAGGAGGAACAGGGAAGGAAGCTCCTTCCAGGCAGAGGTGGTTGGAAGGGAGCTGTGCCTTTAAATTGATCAGACACGTACAAGCTGGAGACTGATCTAAATGAGAGGGGGTCTAGCCATGTACTCTTGCTAAAAATAGCAGCAGCATCCTCTATCCCAGGAGCTAGAGGAGTGTTTAGTTTATCTTCCTAGGCACTGCTCTCGACAGTTCTCCTCTTCCTCCCTTATCCTTGCCCTGTTTCCTATTTGATCTTTGGCTAGCAGTTATGGGGAGGAAAGAAATATTTGGTGCGAGAAAAAAAAGAAACATTTCTCTGATGTTGTGTGGTTGAGGGGCTGGTAGAAGTTCTAGGGGAGATGAATCAATGGGCAGATGACGGGTGAGGCAGACAATATGGATATTGCATATGTCTGGCTGGCACTTTGAGAAAGAATAGATGTTCTGAACAAATTCCTGGTGTTCTGGTGAACCTCCCCCTCAAGAAAAGTAATTGTATTCTGCTTTTTAATTTGATAAAGTATTCTTCACTTCTTGTCTGAAACTGCTGCATAGTATTTCTATATGTTATTAAACAGTTGCTGTGTTCCACCTCAAAGGTAGCTGCATTTCCGTGGCAGTGGAGAGTCCTACATATGTTGCTTTCGAAGATCGTAAGAATGGAAGTCCCAGTATACAATAAAAGTAAGAACTCTGAAAACAATCCAGGCTGTGACTCCTTTGCAGAAAAGTTCACTATCGCTGCAGAGAAACAATTGCAAGAGAAAAACTAATAAAAAGCCACTGAATCAGCAAATGCAAAATACAGTAAAAGCATGTTCTTGCTGTGGATCCCCACACCATCTTGCAGGCTACACAGGATGTCCTTCAAAAGTAGCTTAGTGCAATCATTGCAAAAAGATTGGGCATTTTGCTAAAGTATGTAGCAGTTGCCAGTTCAATCAACAGGTGCATGCAGTTACAATACCAGATGTTACTGTGCTGAGTGGGGACAAAACCACTACTGCACATATTCCAGAACAGATAATGTGCACTGTAAACCTTTCCACCATACCTTCAGGCAAATCACAATCTATTCAGCTAATGTTGGACACTGGCTCAGCAGTATCTATACTACCTGATTCCATCTATTTGCATTACTTTAAAGATGTGCCTCTTACTGAACCCAAACTTCAGTTGGTGTGCTATTTGAAAAAACATATTCCAGTACATGGCTGCCTGCCAGCAATAGTTACCTTTGGTGATTGCTGTGTAACTGCAGAGTTCTGCATTGTCCACAAGGCACTCCTATTCTTGGCAGAGATTTATTGGCTACTTTAAATCTCAGGGTAGTTAATGGACAAATTGATCTTCCTCAGCAAAGCACTCTTGCGATACACACACCAGTTTCAGCTGGGACCCAACACCAGGTTGAGGAGAAACTCAGCTGTGTTTATGGGTTTCTGCATAAAGTTAAAATATGGAATAATGTGATGCCTCTACGACAGAAATTAGGGCCGGGTATAGAGTCTCAAACTGAAGCACTGTGTTACTTGCCAAATGCATGATAAGACAGCAGTGACATGTACTCCTGCATTACAGCCTATTCCTCTTCCTGACTCTGCATGGGAAAAAGTGGCGACTGACATTGTAGGACCCTTTAATACTGCTCCAATTGACTGTCATTATGCCATCACTTTAATAGACTATTTCTGTAAATGGCCTGAGGTAGCATTTACATCACAAATTTCTTCTGCTACAATAATTAAGTTCCTCTCTTCAGTTTTTAGCAGGGAAGGTAACCCCAAAGAACTGGTTTCATATAATGCTAGTCAGTTTACTTCCCTGGAGTTCGAAACTTTTCTAGCAGAGAGGAACATTTTACACAGAAGGTCATCCGTATATTACCTCAAGCCAATGGGGAAATCGAACGGTTTAATAGAAGTTTGAAAGTGAGTTTGCAAACAGCTAAACTGGAAGGGTGATTGTGGATATCCTTCACAACTGATTTCTTGCAAGCATACCGGGCTACACGACATGGCATAACGCAGAGATCACCCGCAGAGTTACTGCATGGGAAACAGATGAATACTAAACTCAACATTGCTGGCTTGTTAAAGGCACAACCTGAGGCCCCAAATGAGGATGATGTGAGAAAAACAGTTGAACAGAACCAAGCAAAGTCTAAGGCTTTCACAGACAAGCGGCAGGGTGCTAAGGAACCAAAGTTTGAGTGTGGTTCCTTCGTTAGAATACGAAAATCTGGCATCTTATGCAAAGGGGACCATAAATTCACAGCTCCTCTCAAAATCATAGAGAAGAAGGGACCTGACGCCTATCAACTTTCTGATGGGCAGGTATGCAATGCTTCTTATCTTGCACCTGCCTATGCACCAAAAGGAGATTATACCAATACTCAGTCTGCATTGGATGACTTCACCGTAGAACCAACACAACAAGACATTGCACTGGAACCAGGGCTTGAGAGACGGCCTGTCAAACCCAGACGACCACCTGTCTGGACTAAAGACTGTGTTATGTAGTATCTACAGCAGGGGTCGGCAACCTTTCAGAAGAGCTGTGCTGAGTCTTCATTTATTCACTCTAATTTAAGGCTTCGCGTGCCAGTCATACATTTTAACGTTTTTACAAGGTCTCTTTCTATAAGTCTATAATATAGAAAGAAACTATTGTTATATGTAAAGTAAATAAGGTTTTCAAAATGTTTAAGAAACTTCATTTAAAATTAAATTAAAATGCAGAGCCACCCCTCCTCCCCGACCTGTGGCCAGGACCCGGGCAGTGTGAGTGCCACTGAAAATCAGCTCGCGTGCCGGCTTCGGCACCTATGCCATAGGTTGCCTACCCCTGACCTACAGTGTTTCCAGTGTAATATTTCTGCCAATAGTATAGTGTCTTGTTTCCTATTTGTTCTTGTAGTTAGAACAACAATGTTTATTTTAATTGGGAGAGTTTCTTAAGAGAGGAGGGAATGTGGTGTTTAGATGCTGCTGTAATTATTAGAACTGGGAGCACTGGCTGTTGGGAGTCTGAAAGGACAGGAAACAGGAAGGAGGGAGGAGGAGTTGAGGAGACTGAGTGAGAGTTACAGAGGGTGCAGCAGCAGCTTGGTAAAGAGGCTTCCACTTTAAAAATAAAGTATTGTTGAAGTTGTTAGTACCTTGCCTGGTTGATACAACAAAGGGAGAGAAATAAAATTTGATGTTTAGTTTTTAATGCAATGTAGCCAGTTTGAATAAATTGTTGAAACAAAACACACACCAAAAGGCTGGCTAGAGGAGGCAAAATCTGCCATTGAGAATGGTAATGTTGTTTTAATTATGCTGGGGATTGAATGAGAGCTACATTAAGACCTTCTCCTCTGTGCTCTGCATGTCAGTGTGTGTTGTTATTGTTCCTTCTGTGTGGTTTGCCCAATCCCACCAGCTGCCAGCCCGCAATAAAGTTACATCTGAGTCACTGGTTTCCAAAAGGATGACAAGTAGGTTGTGTGTAGCTGAATAAGATTATGCTAGTCCTCCAATGAGCCCGCCAGCTTGGGTATGGATTCAGGCCATAACTGCATGATAAATAAGAGCTAGCACTGTTGTCTGTTTAAGTGAGTTGGTCGGTTCGGGGCAGGGGGAGGGGAAAAGCAGGGGGGTGAGAAGGAGACATGCAGCCGCAAAAGTAGGGTATGCTGCCAACAGGAAGCCACCAGCTCATACTCTGCTTTCAGCTTTTGGAGTGGGTAACTGGGAAGATACACTGGGCTGTATTTTGGTGGGGCTGGAGCAGAAAGCGTGAGGGGAGTGCCTGTCACTAATGCCAGGGGCACTGTCACTGACTAACTAGCAGTTAGTTTCATGGGTCAGCGGTTTCTGTGTGTATTGTTTATATTGATGCTTTCTCATGTAGCCTCTGTAGCAACAAAGAGTACAAAGGCAACTGCATTATTAAGTTCTATAGCAAGGGTATGGCATGGTGGGAGGTTTCTTGCAGAAGGTTTGTATATTTGTTTAGGCCAGTTTGCGAGACCGACAGCATTTATAGGAAAGAATCTAGATAAACTGGATAACTCCCAAGTCTTTTCAAGGTTTCTCTATTCAGTAAGATACTGCTGCCTCCCCCTACCTTCTTGGCTGTCCTGCTACGTTAGTGATATGGTCAGGGTTTGAACATGAAATGTTTTTTCTTTTGTTTGTCCCCTCCCTATTTGTTAACTGAGGTGATGGGTATGGTGGGTGCACCTGTAAACAGTATGTGATGGCTGCAGTCCTGCTACTATGCCTTGTTTTTCATGACATAAGATTGTTTGCAAATGGAAGAATCAGGAATGGCGACTGCGTGGCTGCTCTCAACTAGAATTGATTTAAAAAATTGAATAACTGTTTATGATAGGAAAATGCAGTTATTTGCTGGGAATATTATTTGACAATATGGTGAGTCAAAGTCTGAAATAATAATTTGAATAACCATTCAATTAAAAAAATGCCAAAATCTGAATCAAGTATTTTTAGCTACAGATGCTATTTGAAGCAGGCTATTAGACCAACTCTGCTTTCAATTTGGCAAAATAAAGGTATTTGGGTTTTGCAGACAAAATCTATAGAGTGCAGCCCTAGCTGATTAGATGTAATGGGTGGCATGGGTTATGAGAACTAGTTCATTTGTCAAGTGTGATAAAGGAGGTGAAAGATAAAAGTCTTCCATCTGTGGAATTACTTGGATGAATTAAAGGACACGTGGAAACTCAGCTTATTAGGATAGGAA
Source organism: Gopherus flavomarginatus (assembly GCF_025201925.1). Lineage (NCBI taxonomy): Eukaryota > Metazoa > Chordata > Testudines > Testudinidae > Gopherus > Gopherus flavomarginatus. Next base: position 230,080,092 of record NC_066617.1, on the reverse strand, counting down.
GTATTCGTATTCTTCAGCTAGTATCCATCAATACTCTGATGTCCTGAAATATGATTCAAGCACAAAGCACAGGATGCTCTATTGTGGTTTAAAGATAGAACAGATACTGTGTTCTTGTACAGTGACTTTCCTCTAATTCCAGGGGTTGTCACTTGTAGATTATAAGCAATATCTTGTAAAACTCTCCTGGCGTTTCCCTGAAAACAGAGTCCTTCATTCGTCGTTGTCAGCAAGTTATAAACTTCGTCAAGGGCAACTCATTGTGCATGAAATGTAAGCGTGAAACTGGAGTAAGCATCTGGGACAGATTATATGGCACACAGCCAGGACGTCTTTTAAATCACGATTGAAAGATTTACCTGCTCAAATGTACTAGATTGCTACATGAATTCTGATAGGAAACGAGTGTAGAGAAGAGGTGATCTCATTTGAAACTCAGTCAAACAGTTCTGGCGTCTTCTTTGATGGTGGCTCTGAAATCCCACGGGCAATCTCATGTGTAAGTTGAGACCTGTGGAGTTATACAGACAGTGCAAATAGGAGGATATAACTGCCAAAGAATACAACATTATTTCTGGGGGAGGAATGAGGGAAGATGAGTAAGGACCTGATCAAAAGCCCATGATATCAACGGACGCCTTTCCATTGACTTCAGTCCGCTTTGGATTAAGCCCTAAGCGATGTATAGGTTTTCACTGGTGTTCTATTTGCCACTTCAGCATTGGGTGCTCTGCCATTTCCATGAATTTAGTTAGGTTTTAATTATAGAATTTTTCAGGTGACGGGGAATGAATTGCAGAGGAGGAGATGAAACACAAAGGCTGCAAATTTTCAACACATTTTTAAGGCATGTGGGGAGAGCATGAAATAGTAGTAGTGGATCTTGTACACAGCTTGTACAGATCTTCAGAAAAGTCAAAAATTGAAAACTATCATGAGTTACAAAAACTCTCATTTGCAGCTTGTCTTCCCAGTTGTGCATGTCATTTAAGTGTTGCTGAAAAGGCAGCAGTTCTCCTCTCCATCCTGCTGTTTGTACTCAGTCAAAGCAGTAGTATTGGTAGCTACCACATAGACTGTTGCTCTTCTTGAGTAATCTGCCTGGGCACCACACTTCATTCCAAAACAAAGTCCAGAGGGAAGCAAGAATGGTTTTATTCAGACTGTTGGCTTTCCAGGACTGTATTTGAGTGACGTACCCTAGAGAGGAAGAGGGTGTCAATGTTTGGGTATTAATTAGACTAGCCTTTTTCTGGGGAAGAATACCACTTATATAGACTGTGTGCATGCAGAGGTGTAGAAAGCAGAGAAAGAGATCTCTCTGTACCTGCTCATACATGTGTGTATGCATATTTAAGTTTAGTTTTAAACAAAACAGGGCTTGCTCTCCTGATCTGGTTGGCATCAGGCTCACCTCATTTACCACAAGATAACAATGGAGAGTTATACACCATATGGCAGCATTTGGGAAACAGATGAGGGTAGTCTGGAAAATCCCATGCTGTCAGGTGTTTAAGGAATGTCTAGATAATAAGGAATTAGAAGGGACTCCTGTGCTCAAGACACATTAATACAAAGCAGGTTTGCAAGCCAGGTGGGTGAACTGGACTAGTCCATATGCCTGCAATAACGCAGTCTAGTTAGTAGCTGATTTATAATTAGAAAGTTAGTGCTTTGTGGTAAGTGGGGATTTGGTAGAGAGAGGTTGAATGGAGCTTGGTTTGAGAGAGACTCTTGACTGGATAAATAGAAGTAAAAAAGGAAAACTTGGCTTTATCATTCAAAATGAATGAAATGGCTTCTAGAGCACGTTATGCTGAGGAATTGTAACACAGGCAAGATACGATGATCACAAAGGATCGTTGTTGCCCAAGAGCAAACTACTGTAATGCCATCCAATCTTCGTTATGGAATATCTGAATGGAGTGTTTACATACAGTAAAATCACACATCCACCTATTGTAGAAACACTGCCACGCATACAGACACTCCACGGCCTGTGATCGTGTGAGAAATTAGTCTTAGGAGATTACATTCACCAAGACAGCACTCTGAAGGAGGGACAGATTTATTAAAAAGGCTGATCCTGATTTAACCCAGTATTATTCCGGTTCTACACCAATGTGACTCTATTGACTTTGAAGGAGTTGCAGTGGCATACATAGGAATAATGCAGTAGTTATTCAGGCCTGCTATTTTCCTTCTGTACTATGAATTACATCACAAGCCTACCAAACATAAATTTCAGAGCTTATGTGCCTTCACAGTAATTTCTAGAGTGCAGATACTGGGCCAAATTTTGGCTGAATTAGTTCCTTCAAGACAGGGTGGGTTTTTTTGCTCACCCAGACTTCCTTGACTCTGAATTGGCAACTTCCATAAACAACCAGAAATTTTATTACATAGTTTAAACAGAGCTTGGTATGTAAACTTCCAAAATAGTGGCCAGGTGCCAGAGAACTCCTTCTCTTATTCTCTGTGCGCACACCTTCATGAGGGCTGTGCAATTTCACATTTTCTAGTGCTGTTTCTGGTAAATATCCTCTTGCAGAGCTTGGGGAGGAGCATGTGCTAAAAGTAAAGCAATGAACCACACTAGTCACAAAACGTTATCAAATGCATAATGAAAACAAACAGCACGACAAATAATAAATTCTCTAATCCCTCTCTGTTATAGTATGTTAGAGGTTATGTGTAACTATACTAAGTACAACATTTTCAGAAGGAAATGTGATTTTAAGTTGGCATCTCTCTAAACTTCTAATGCCTCAGTTTTCCTGTCTGTAAAAATGGGTGATAATACTTGGGTTACCTCACTGTGGGCCAGACTGTATGCAAAGGGTGGTGAGGGGTCGAGGACACTCTCTCAGTGTGCCACCCATGAAGTGACCGGCTACAAATTCAGTCTTTTAGCTCACTTGAATACAAAGATTGCACAAGGCTAGTGGCCACCTCTAAAGAAAGGGGAGTATAGTGAGGCGGCCTGCTTCCAGCCGCTCCAGAGAGGGACGAGCCCCTACGAACGCCAAAGTGGGTGAAGTCACTGGAGCCTGTGCCCGCCCCCCAGAGGTCAAGGCGCAGGGCAGGAAGTATAAAAGCCCAACCCCAAGGCTCAGAAGCGGCCTGGCCGCCGGAGAGGACAGACGCTGATGCCCTAACTCACACTGGGGAGACTCCTGCTGCCTGTGACCAACCCGAGGACTGGCCATACCTGCGGAGGCTGGACGCTGACCAGACGCCGGAAGAGCCAGTAAACCGATCAGTACAAAGGGACCCAGAGGAGCTGCCTAGTTTACCCCTCGCTCACTATCCTGAGGAGCCCATGGTGCTAGACGCCGTGGAAGACGCTGCTGAGATGCAGGTACTGGTAGAGGGGGAGGTCGGAAGTAGCCCGGGGGCAGCCGACCGTAGTCTGACTGCAGCGCGCCCAGAGCCAAGATCAGTGTGTTGCGGCCAGGATCACCACTGACACAGCAGCAGGCTGCCTGCCGCTGTTAGGGCCCCGGGCTGGGACGCAGAGGAGCGGGCGGGCCTGCGTCCCCCCTTGCCACCCCACTTACGGGTGGCAGTCTCCCCCTCGCCCTGACGCTCAGGGCCAGGAGCCTGGTCTTGTTAAATCCTGAACTGTTTGCTCAGGTCCTGCTTGAGAGTCTGAGCCCCAAACTGTTGTTTGCTGCCCTGCCCTGACCAAGGGCCTGGGCTTATAGACTGAACTACATTGCTCAGCCCTTGTCTGAGGGTCTGAGCCCTGAACTGTTGTTTACTGCCCTGCCCTGACCTAGATCCTGGGCTTAAAATACTGAACTATTTCCTCAGCCCTCCCTGGAGGGCCTGAGCCCCTGACTGTTTCCTACATCACCAGGCTAATCTGCCAACTCACTGGACTCGTGTAGTGAGGCGACCTGACTCCCAGCCACCTCAGAGAGGGGCGACCCCAACAGCGGACGCCTACAGGGAGGATGCAGCTTTTCATGATTGTTGGTGCTGGGTACAGGTACATTTCTTAATTTTCATAAGTCTTGCTAGCTAAGTCACAAAATCTTGATTCAGAAATTTTGAAGCACTTTGTTTCTAGTCTGTTTGAAACAAAGCTGTTTCTGTCTGCTTGCGCTACTGTGGTGACTCATGGGAATTGTAATTTGTAATTCATGCCTAGGGCTGCTCACTGTCTAATCGCACAAAACTAAACACCCTTGCCCCTTCCCCAAGGCCCTGCCCCAGTCACTCCATCCTCCCGCCCTCTGTCACTCGCTTTCCTTCACCTTCACTCACTTTCATTGGGCTGGGGCAGGGGGAAGGTATGTGGGAGGAGGACTCTGGCTGGGGGTGAGGGCTCCAGGCTGGGACTAAGGGGTTTGGGGTGCAGGAGTGGGCTCAGGGCTGGGGCAGGGGGCTGGGTTTGGGCTCGAGCTGAGGGTGTGGACTCTGGGGTGGGGCCAGGGATGAGGGAGTGTGTGTGGGAGAGTTGGCCGTAGGAGGGAATTTGGGTGTGGGAGGGCGTTCTGACCTCGGGCAGGGTGAGGGGTGCAGGAGGGGTTTGGGTTGCGGGCTCGAACTAGGCAGCGCTTACCTCAGGTGGCTCCTGGAAGTGGCTGGCATGTCCAGCTCCTAGGTGGAGGGGCCAGTGGTCTCTGTGCGCTGGCTGCAGGCGCTGCCACCCACAGCTCCCATTGGCTGTGGTTCCCAGCCAATGGGAGCTGCGGAGCCGGTGTTCTGGGCAGGGACAGCACGTGAAGTCCCCCCAGGCGCCCCTACACCTAGGAGCCACAGGGACATGCCACTGCTTCCAGGACCCACGCGGAGCCAGGGCAGGCAGGGAGCCTGCCTTAGCTCTGCTGCGTCATTGATCAGACTTTTAGTGGCCTGGTCAGCAGTGCTGACCAGAGCCGTCAGGGTCCCTTTTTGACTGGAACCTGGATGCCTGACAACCCTACTCATGCCTCTAGTTTCCTCTGAGGGGTGAGCTCCCTTGCTGGACTTTATCTCCCAAGATGTACTGCAGCGGTTTGGCCAGTGGGGAGACCGCATTGCATCATGGGAGATGTAGTCCAGCCAGGGAACTCAGCCCACAGAGGAGAATGGGGGCATGAGGCAACGAACTACAACTCCCATGACGTACCACAGCAGCTCAGTTTAATTCCACCTAACCCAAAATAAAACATTTTGTTTAGACTTTTCCAGCAGAAAATCAAATTTTCAGCAAAAACAAAATTCTCCTGGAAAATTTTAATTTTATGGAAAATGCAATTTGAATCAAAAAAACCAAAGCATCCCATTTCAGTTGGAAATTCCTGACCAGTTCTACTCTGAAACATCTGGTTCTGACCACTGTCTGAGACAGGATAGTGAACTAGATGGGCCGAAGGTTTGATCCAGTCCAGCAATTCCTTTGTTCCAAAAGCCCAACTCTCTCCTAGAGAGTTTGGAGGTCAGTGTTGCACAACTCTGGAGCTCTTGTCCCATAATTCAAGAGTCCCTGCTGCATTATTTAGGTACATCAGCACTGCTACAGACTGGTACAGACAGGTACATCAGACTGAAGAGAATGGGGAGGCAAATCCTCAGGGCCATAGCAACAAAGAACGTGGCCCCCTCCGAACATATGTCCGGGGCCCCTTACAATGCAGAAACTGGAATGCGGTATTTATTTTATACAATATACAGGGTTCATATTATGTATACATAGGCCTACAGTGTACATGTATTCCGTATTTACGCAAAGCGCTTCTTTCTAGTCTTGTTCTCCGCAAATTGGTTAATCAGTGTGTCATATCCAGAGATCTGGCAATCTTGTTTTCAATTGAGATAACTGCAAGCGCAGAAAGCCTGTCATCTGTCATGGTTGAGCGCAGGATATTCTTGATCAGTTTCATTCTGCTGAAGCTCCTTTCAGCACCAGCGACAGTAACTGGTGTGGTCAGAAGAATTCTGATGCAAATGCAAAGATTCGGATATATCTCCTGAAGGCTGTTCTTGTATATGTACATTAAAAAATTGTTTGCCGTGACAAGTCCTCTCTCTTTCTCGATGACATAAATAAAACTATTCAATTCCATTATGAGTTCATTGGCATCAATGTCTCCCATTTTTCTTTCAAAATTTTTGCTGTGATTCTCCAGTTCATTTTCTCTGTGACACTGCTTCAGGCTGTTAGCGTTGTACAGAAATCCAAACAACTTATACCACTCCACGAGTTGATCAAATCGCGACGAAACAGAAGATATGGCCTGATCAGTGAGAACAAGAGAGAACTGCGATTTGAATTTTTCTTCGGCAGAAAGACGACTCGAATCATCAGCACATTTGTAATCAAACATTCTCTTCTTATGTCGCACCCTGGTTTCTGGAAACACCTGCTCAATACCCATATGCCCTGCTATTTCACGTGCATTTGTGACCACAGAGTTATATCCTGTATTTCTATAGTCTTCCAAAAACTTCATTGTAGCACCGACTTCTGCCTGCAGTACATCAATTGACACATCTGGTGACTGAATTAATTTGCTGGTTTTATTGACGTGAAATAGTATATCGTACCACGTGTATACAGTCAGAACAAAAGGCCACGTAGTAACATGGTCTAAAAGCGCACCGGCTTCTGTTGCTGTATTGCCATCTTTATTTCCAGCGCATATTCTCGCAAAGATGACAAAGCATTGCACAATTCTTCAAGGTGATAACGCAATGGCTTCACAGCATCAATTCTCGACTCCCAACGAGTGTCCGATAACCCTTTAACAGATATTGGCATATGTTCTTGAAGTATATCCCAACGTGAAGGTGAAGAAGAAAAGATAATGTATATTCTGTTAATCGGACCGAAAAAGTCAACGGCATATTTTGATGACTTTGCCGCATCTGAGATCACAAGATTCCAAGTGTGAGCTCCACATGGTACATACAAGGCACGGTCATTTATTTCTAGCATGCGGGCTTGAACTCCTTTATTCTTTCCTCTCATATTTGCGCCGTTATCATATCATAAGCTTGGCCTCTCATGTCAGCAGTGTCTGTTCCTAAGTTGTTTTCCTTTTCAAGAAACACTTCCAATAAGCCCTCGCCAGTTGTATCATGAACATTAAGAAAACCAACAAACGCTTCACGAATATTGACACCATCTTCACCGTTGCATTCAACAAAGCGTAACACCACAGACATCTGTTCTTCATGTGACACGTCGGGAGTACAGTCCAAAATAACTGAATAATATTTTGCTTTTTTAAGCTGCGCTATGTTGGCCTCTTGAATGTTACTGGCAATGAGTTGAATCTCGTTTTGGATCTGTGGACTGAGGTACTGAACATGTGTCTCTGCCTTCTTAATCCTCTGTAAAAGTTCGATGAGGACAGTATCATACTTTGCAAGCAACTCAAACAGTCCCAAAAAGTTGCCATTCGAAGGATCGCCGAGCTTTTCATTACTTCCTCGAAATGCCAAGTTTCTTTCGGACAAGAAAATAACGACATCAACCATGCGTTTGACAACATTTCTTCAGAAATCTCTTTCTTTCAGAAAAGCCTGCAGTTCAAGTTGGTCAATAGATGTACGGTTTACTATGCCTGACCGAAGGTCAAACCATTTCACCATACAGTCTTGATGACCTTTGCCTGTTTCATGCTGCTGAAGTCTTTTTGACAGTGCTTTCCAAGCAGATGTTCCACGACGTAGCGGTATGTCGCCAGTGCCAAATAATTTACAACAAAAACAAAAAATGGCATCTTTCTGAACTGAGTACATTAACCGTGAACGTCTTATTTTCTCGCCATTTGCCATGGTTCGATAGAAATGAGTACTTGTGAACGTCCGTCTTTCCTCGTTAAATGGAAATTCGTAACTTTCATTCTGCTGCGGTGGGCCACGTGCAATAATGTCACACACTTGCCTGTCCGATATTATAGACGGCCAATCTCCTGGATCATCAGTCAGTGGTTCAGATTCAGATACTTCTTTCCCGGCAGCAGCTGGATTATCTGTCACAGTTTGTTTGGTAGAACAACTGGCTTCACCTTCGACCTCACTTGAAGCACTTCTGGATACTTCTGGATACGATTCGTCGCTGCTAGCGCTGTCCGTTTCATGTGCCTGTACCTGTACATTGGATTGCAGCGCAAAATACGTTGACAACTTTGGAATTTTCTCAAGTTCCTTCTCGGCATCTTTTGCTGCCTTTCGTTTACTAGCTCTGCTCTTATACATTCTCTTAGACATCACAAAGCATGCTTCTGTGTTGGAAACGATAAAAAACTAAACAACTAAATTAATAACATTTATCTGCCGACCGCCATTATGAACGCAAATACACATTCTTTGAATGAGTCCAACTAAAATTCGAAACTGACCGACAGACAACTGATGTAGCCAATAGCATTATGATGTATCATAATGACTTCACGGTTTTGTCAGTAAAACCGACATGGATTATGCAAGTGTCAATAAATGTCACTTACCTAGTTATACCTTACATTTTTTGTCACTTTTAGGGGCCCCCTTCCCTGCGGGGCCCCCTCCGGTCGGAGGGTACGGAGGGCGCTCGCTACACCTCTGCAAATCCTCCCCTCGGGTGTGCAGGTGAAATTTCCACTAATGGCAGTGAGTTATGCTTACAAAGATTGAAGAAAAATTGTTCCACTAAGACTTGATGCTTCTCAGTCCGACAACAAGCTATTTCCAGGGCTATGGGCATGGATTGGGAGATGCCCAGTACCATGAAGAGTTCTTACTTGGATCATTTCCACAAGGGATCCATTAAAAAATGAGTTTAAGTTAACAATGGTGAATTTCTCGATTTACAGACAAGGCCCAGTATAGGCATTGGAAGTGACAGTTACCCCCAGACCCATTCTCAACCTTGTTCGGTATTAGGACTGCCTCCAAGAGTGGGAAAGTTAGTTTACTATCTGCATATGTTTAGATTTTGACCTCTCTGATGATAAAACTAACAAGCTACTACTTATGGTGGCTCTCTTTGTGATGTGGACACCAATCTCCTAGAGGGTCAAGTGAGACCACCAAGTCACCACACACCAGATTCTGATTAACCATCAGGAATGCCTTTCAGTTACTACTGGTTGTGATTTGAACTGGTAACTTGTAGGTGAAATATGCTATATTCCATTTTCAATCTCCTGGAGCATCCATGAGTTATCTCTATTTTGGGGATAGCTACCCACTAATAACTATATGTTGGCTTACTAAAGGAAATTCTCATAATTGTAGAGAATCTCAATAAATGTTGCTGAGTAAAATTTCATTACTCTCACATGTAATACTTTGTAAACAGTTGTCAGCATGGCTTTGGAGTTCAAGTCTTCCTGACACAAACCATACATAATTATAGTAATTTCCAAAAGCATCCAAAAACTACAACTGTGAGATTGTCTGAAACTGAACAGATCCAAATGAGATGCAGTGGTAGCACTAACAAGACCAGACAGAAAATCCATATAGATAATTAAGAAATTACCCATTTGGGAAAAGCGTAACTATCTGCCACCTTTTCAACTATGAAAGCCAAAGCATGTAACTTGTTCCTCTTCCCCAAATCTTCACCACCTCCAATTACTTTAACAGCAGTATAGGAATTGTAGCAGCTTTGAAAGGGGGTCTGGGAATATAGCTAGGGAGCCCAAGAATTGGCTAACATAATATGTGGTTGAGTATTTTATGGAAGAGCTAAAATTCTAATGCAAAATACTAGCCCCAGGGATAAACAAACATAGAAAAGGTTTAAAGAAAATTTTTCAACAACCATGCTATTAAACATACAATAAGCAAGAAATGCACATTATAAGAGCCAGTGGACTCATGGGTCTTGCCCTGATTTGGTGTGCATTATGTCAGAATTGTTTCTCCTGACTATTTCCCTCCTCTCTTGATCCTATAAAACCCAACAATCACAGTATACAAGCCTGCATAGATAATAGATAAAATGTAATGAAGTCTCAGATAACCTATACAACAGAGAGATGTGTTGCTGTATGGGCAAAGAAGGGGAAGAGAGAGCAGGGAAAGATAAAATAGCACTACAGATGTTTTTGGAGTGAGAATGTCCAGTCATATCATTATATTCCAGTAAATAAGTTGGCATATAAAATATCCAAATTAGAGAGAGAGAGAGAGACTTTTTTCTCACATAACACAAGTCACTGGGATATCTCAATGCATAAATGCCCATGAAAACTGAACTGCCCATTTAGAAGAGTTCTCTTCTCTTTGGGCAAGACTGAATCATAGTGGTGGGGTAATTGAGGCCCATGGATGAACTACGTGCATGGCTTTCACTTGCGTTATATCCATTCTGTGGCTGCAGAGAAGGAATTTTTGACTCCAAGTTTGCCACTCTGTCACCTTTTCAATGACACACAGAATTAATATTTTAAAAAATGCACAGAGCTGGGTGTAAAGTCATATGTGCCCTGAAAGGGAAACAGACAAGGAGATGAGTGCCTCTCTGAGAGTTTTTTCTGTCCTCCCAGTATATACTGCTCACCATGAATGATTATACAAATTAGGGATGAATAAAATCTACTAGGTCATCTGCAGTCATCCATCTTGTTTCATATATGACCATTCAAGTAAGTAAGGAATCTGGCTGCCTGAAACACAGTCATACACAGGGAAAAAATGAACCAGCAAACTTTGCTGCTGCAGAAGTCCCACCAAAAGCCAAAGGCACATTTTCTTTCAGTGGAGCAAATCTTCCCAAAAATCTAAAATCAGTGGGAATTGACTGCACGTGATTGTCCAGAGCAGTAATAGTCTATGGCAATGGAATTTAGCACTCTAGGTTAAATTCCCTACTCTAAAATCCCCAACACCATAAAGAGGTCAAAATTATACAATACTTAGGCATTGCAGAGATTGCAGAATGACCGTTGCAATTTGAATGCAAATGAAAAATATGTAATCTATGTCATTGCTGATTATTGTAAAACCAAGCCAGGAAGTATGGACATGCTAATCAAATAGTAGACAAATATTCTAAAAATAATAAAACACTAATTAGAGACAGAGAAAATGACTATGAATTATTTTACCTGCATGCCTACAATCAGGAAGGACTGGTATAGAGATACCAGAGCATTTATTTTAACTGGCTTTTCTCTTTTTATCCAAAGTCCCCTTGTCAAGGTGTGTGTGTCTACTATGCTGACCTCTGTGAGGTGATGTCTTGATATTTATTGGTACCAAGACATAATTCACTGATGGTCTATGTAGGAAATATGTAATAGAGAGGAAGGATGGTCTCGTCTAGGGCTTGGGATATTTGGGTTCAAATACCTACTCTGCTACAGACTTCCTGTGTGACCATGGGCAAGTTACTTGGCTTCTCTCTGCCTCAGTTCCCTATCTGTACAATGGGGATACTAGCACTTCCCTATCTCACAGGGATGTTGTGCGGACAAGTACATTGCAGAGTTGTATGGGTCCATATAAGTATAACCACTTTTCCATCTCATGAAAATTGTCAAGATTTCAAAAAATTTTTCCTTTTGCACTGGGATGAAACTGAGACCTTTTGAAAATGTTTGTGAAAAAACAGAGAGATTCAGAGAGACCTCTTTCTCCCCCAAAATAGCTAATAGCTTGCTGGGTAAGGCACTCACCCGGGATGTGGAAGGTCTAGGCAGATACTCTGGGGTGGGTTTCTCTCACCACACATTCCATCCTGGACGTGAATAACTGGTTCCCAATGAAAGTGTCTTTGAAACTGACTCTTTCCCACTAAAAATGTTAGTTTAAACTAATTGGCATTTTCTAACAGTGACAAAAAGTTGTGTTAGAAAATTCCTGACCAGCTCCACATATAAAACCACAGAGAAAGTGGTGAGCTAGTGGCTCACATGGATTTTCCATAGCATCCCCTGTCACATTTTTGGAATAGGCTGGGGGTAAATCTAGTCCTGCTTAGATCTTGTTTGTGGCCTCAAATATTCAGTTTTTCTCTAATTGACAATCACTGTGCTTCTTTTGGAGAAGGTACAACTCCACAGTGTCAAGGGGATTGAACATGTCTAGCTAGTAAGGTAGGGTGACCAGATAGTAACTGTGAAAAAATGGGACAGGGGCTGAGGGGTAATAGGTGCCTATACAAGAACAAGTCCCAAAAAATGGGATTGTCCCTTTAAAAAACAGGACATCTGGTCACCCTATAGCAAGGGTATGTCTACACTGTGGAGACTATAACAACATAGCTATGTTGCTGAAGCTATGCCAACATAATCCCATAGTGTAGTGGAATGGGTTTTTCCATCAGTATAGGAGTACCGTTTCCTCAAACAATGGTAGCTGTGTAGACATAGCTACTTCTATGCTGGGGGTTAGATGGGCCTGGCGGTGTCAGTCAGGCGTATGGTTTTTCCGTACCACTGACCAACATCACTATGTCAACCTATCTTTTAAGTGTAGACCAGGCCCAAATGATTCAGTATAGGAGATTTGCTCATGTCTGTATGGCATTATTTGTGCTTTAGAAATAATAAAGGTCTTTCTAAAGCAATCTCTTTAAAGAGAATTTTTATGCTACCTTAGAATGGTTATTATGGTATTATTATTTTGTTTACAATCTTGTTCATCACCTTCCTGCCACAGAGCTCATTTAATGGGCTGCCATTATATTGCATTCTGTAGCATTTAGGTTCTTAAAATCAACTTTCCTGAGTAATAGAGTTTGGCTGGTTCAACTTTTATTTAATTTATAATAATTGTTTTAGGGCCTTTATTTCTGGGCAGGCTGTAAATGACTCATGGGCCCGAAAGGAAATGAATGAAATGCAGCTTTCAAATGCAAGGATCACCAGAATTCAGTGGGATACGGACTGTGCTTGGAACCACCCAGGCTCAGGCCCTAAATAAATTATAACCTCATTTTTCTATGGGGCAGGTCTACTGCATTCCTGGTGCTTCCTTGCTAATCGCCTCTCATTAACTTCCCCTCCCTCAGGCCACTCATGATTATCCACCATGACTGAGATTATAAATGCCTCACTGTAATACACAACAAAAGCCTTCCTCAGACCTTTACATTTAATGGGCTGTGGCAGAGACTTCTTTCAGAGAAGTGAGACATGGCAAATCTAACTTAACCTGTTACAGCAGGTGCTTCTTCTGTCCTTTCTCCTAGCCACCTTAGCGACAAGCATATTGGACCTGATTCTCCTCTCGCTTGTGCTGGTTTTACACTGGTTTGGGCTCAGCGTTGGAGTTTCCCTTGATGTGAAGGAGAGGAGAATCAGGCCCATTGCCTGGCTTGTGCTTCCACAGCCCAAAGAATGAGTCTTCAGGATTGGGAATTGATTGCAGAACCACTGCATAGAAGTGTAACACTACGAGATCTAGCACCCAGCTGGTGTGTTGGCAGTTAGGAACCCTGTTCAACATCTTGGAAAGTTTGTTTTAAAGAAAAGCTTTTCGTGTCATCTATTTGAAAACCACAACAGCCCCAAAATCGCCAGTTGGAAGAAACACAGGATTCACACAGTGCAAGAGGGATGCTGTGTCAAGTCTGCCTGAAAATGAACCATGGGTTGGGGGGGGGAAAGGAAGATGGGACAAGTTAGCATGAGCTCAGAGCTGACACCTTGCCCTGATTATTGAGCAATAACTAAAGACTTTCAGCATAGATCAGTATTCCGCTGGTTCCCAGCCAAGATAAGAATGACGAGGCGCAGTGGTAACCAGCCCCATTCATCACCAACAATGCACACAGCAATTACTGATGCTGTCTACAAACTGAAGCAGACTTTGTGCTAATTGATTTACTGGAGCCTTTTTATCCCCTTTCCTTTTGTTTCCTCCCTGCTCCACTGCGTTCTTATTTGTAGCATCAGTTCGTTTGGCCACAGCACACTGCGGTGCCTGGTCACAGGGCACTCACTTGTACTTGAGATACAGAGATAGCTGTCTTGGCTTGAGACGCAGAGCTCTGTGACAGGTCCAGTTCTCCAAGTCTACGTTTCCCAGTGTTTTGCTTGCGAGGCATTTTCTTTTTAAATACATGTAGTAAGCAAACTGGGTTAAAACATCCTCTCCCTCCTCCCACTACCCTGTTTTCAGCAACACTGCTTTTTTACCTCTCATTTCATGCTGCATATGAGAGAGAAATCTCATTATTTCTGATTTCGGTATTTGTGTGCACCTCCCTACAACATGTCATGCCAGTTGCCAGCTTGTTACGACATCACAAGAAGAATTCAAAGCACTGGTTTATCTGCTGTTTGAAGTGATGCTTGGGTGAAAGGAGATATGGGAGGGAGGAGGCAGCACAGAAGTACTGCAGCTATATAGTCCACAAATCTAACCTTATTCTAGTTTATTTGCTTATTTGCCGCTTTTCTGCAGAATGTGCAGTAGCATGATAAATGCGATCGGTTGTATCCTAAGAATGAAAGAAGGGAAACCTTTTATTTCTGCTAGGTGAATTAGGAGTAAAGATCTTGCTATGTCTTTCTGAGAGCTGTTGAATAAAAAGTGTGCCGTTTTGATTTTTAATCCCCAGTCTTCCCTTGTTTCCTGATGGATAGCAAGCAGCAGTTAGAACTGAACAGTGTCCAAAAATGCAGTATATCAGTCCGCTCCTTCCACTATATGTTGGAATCAGAGGTCTTGGGTTGAGCCTCTGTGTGTGTTCCATGTATTTGGATGAATGTTGCTGTTTGTTTCTGAACCGGAAGGGAGTTGGCATATGCCCCCACACCTCGTCAGGTCTGGGAATCAAGTTTCTAGCTGTCCCTAGACAAAGGGAACAGGGCCGCTGATGTGTCTTAGTGTCCTGGAGCTTGCTTGTTTGTGTTGAAGTAGAGCCTAGGGGCCCCAATAAGCGATCAGGGCCCCACTGCCCAACACCGTGTACACACCTGATGAAAAGATAGATGGTCTCTGACTGAGAAAATGTCAGTCAAGTCCTGACTCTGAAACCAAATGCTGTGGTTGTGTTTGAATTTGTTCACCAATGCCATGACTGTGCTTGATCTCTGCTGCAGCCTCATGTTGCTTCCATGGAAAGAAGGTGCAATCAAATTCAGATGCAAATAAGAGCAGTGGAGAATCCCTATCCTTCTCTTGGTTCTGTGGGAGACCGAATTGTCTAGTGGATGAAGTGCAAGCCTGGAACGACTGAGTGTCATAATCCCAGTGCCAGACAACCTCTGTAGGCTCAATCTCACAAATTATAAAATGGCCAGGCTAGAAATCCATTTTTTGAAAAACAAGTGGTTTCATAGACTTTAAAAATGTTTTTACCTGTCAGCGTGGGTAGGTTATTAAAGTATGTTTAACATGGATTTTAAAAGCTATTCTCAAAAGTAAGTCATTGCTTACTGAAACGGGTATAACAACACTTACTTGCTTACTTCATAGAAATGTTGTGAAAACTAGTTAATGTTTATGCAGTGCTTTGAAGATTTAAAGTGCTTATTAGTTAGTATTAACTTCCAAAGAATGATTAATGGCTACTGCTTTGCTAGAGTTGGCACAAAATTCTGGGAACAAAATATATTCTAAAAATGTGAAAATCCAAATGGGGTGGATGCTTTGAAATGATAAAGAAATATCACAATTAAGCTATAAAGCAACCTTTACAATATATTACAGATCTATAACTAGGAGTTCATAGTAAATGTGCATTTTGAATTATCAACAGCCTCGCATACTGGCTGCTTAGGTCCAAAATGCTCCCAATTGAATATAGAGAGCATTTTTTATTGAAAAAGAAATTACATTCCTAAAGTAAACTTTATAAGTATGTTTTAAATTAATAGGAGATTGCCAGTAACTCTCCATGACATTTACTTAATACGATGCTGAAGTGATTTAGTGATCAGTGGGCACTGACATTTGAGAAAGGAAAGGCAGCCTTTATCACTTCTTATTACACTTTTCTTTCCCACCTCTTTCCTTTGCTCAGATATGAGATGGAAACTTTTGTATGTTGCAGGAGAGGGCACTATTTTAATTTTTTTTTCAGGGTGTTTGTTAATTGAGAAGTTATTTTAGACCTTGATTTAGCAAGGTATTTAAGCTCATGCCTGAAGACTAGGATTACTCATGTGCTTTAAATTGCCCACATATTTAAGTATGTTGCTGAATAGACTTTAGTAGATTCTTTTTTTGTAAATTAATCAATTTCCCCCTGTTTTTGTTCCCTTTTATTATATCACTTAAATAGTAACACTTAGGTATTAGGGTGTTGGGTTCTCTGCAGATGCCTAAAACAGTAGGAATCTTTCTATGCAAGTCAATGGGAGGGAAGCATGCAGGATTGAGCCATGTCTTCTGTGTTCACTCAATCCAGTTATAACCATTCTTAAGTATCTTAATTCTTTAAATCACTCCAAGACAAGTTACCTGCTGTATGGGCGGGGGTGGGGGGAGAGATAGTCAAATCTCAGTAAATTACACTTTGCTAAGCCGCACACTTTTATTATTTAATTTCATTTCCTAGGATTTATGCACACTAAAAAGGATGCATAGATGCGTAACCTTATGCTCCTTTAAGTGTATCAAGGCTCCCTTGATATAATTTAAAAGTGCACCCAGGAAAAAAATCTCCATTATAATTTTCCATAGCTTCTGTCCACCTCGCCACGAAGATTTAATATCAAGATGTGAGAAGAAATTCTCATCTTTCAAAGATTTCATTGTGTTTACAAAATGTGCTACAGTAAATTACATATTGCACTCTGCAGTATTACCATAAATGATTACAACTCCACTACAGCTGGAAAAATAAATGAGTAAAGCACATCTTGATGATGGTGGTTGTTAGGGTTTGTTTGTTTGTTTGTTTGTTTGTTGTGCTTATTCACTCGGGACCCAATCCAGTGTCCACTGAAGTCAATGGAAAGACTCCCATTGATTTCGGTGGGCTTTGGATCAGTGCCTTACTTTCTCATGAACCAATTTCAGAATCTGCACTGGGTCGCTCTGTAACTGATGAGGTTCTACTCTGTAGGGTGGATCAATTATCACAATGATGTATATACATACAGATTGAATGTGTGTGTATGTGGAGCACACTTGTGACTTTTAACTCTCTTTCAATCTTGGGGCAGTGTATGGATGAGGAGACAGTCCACTGCTACACCGTGTATTAGGGGTGAAATGCTGCTCTTGGATTCATACAAGATATCTTGAATTTGATATTCTGCTCTCTGTGTGCATTTCTTCCGTTAACATGCAAGGAAAGCAGGATACTGGAGCTGAGATCTGTTACGCACACTTGAGAGCAGAATTTTGCCGATAGACTTTTCTCTCCCATCTGTTAGATTTGTAGGTGAAGGTAATGAGTAGAGACAACTCAGTAATTCTTCAGTTAGTTCTGGAGATGCCTCAATAGATAATTAAGGATTAATAGTCTCCATAGCAATTTATTTGTGGAGATGATACCCTACAAACTATGCTCCATTACCTCTCCGGCACATATTGGTACCTGATCCCACCCAGTTCAATTGCACGCTTCCTGAAACATTTTTCAAATACTAAACATAGTGTTTGGCTTCTGACACTGAAATATTAGTTAAGACAAATGGAATAAGGGATGCCTGGTAAATTGGCATTTGTAAGTCGTTCAGAGCTATGCACACGTTGCAGGAAGCCCATCAAAATGTTTAAAGCATGCAGGTGACCTGTGGGAGTTCAGATGAGGCTTAAAATGGGTTCTGCAGTTAGCTTTCCTTGTCAGTTTTGATTGCAGGAGGTTAGGATGGGACGGAATGAAATTTGACTGGGATTTCCAGTCTGCGAAGAATGTTATTGGGCAGGTCACACTGAACCTTCCCTGTTCTGTTGGCCTCTCTTTCGGATGGCTGGAATGATGTGCTGCAAACTGACAGCTTGGGGACGTGCAGGCGAGATGCTCTCTGGAGTGCAGCTGCTCCACTGGACATCGCTAAGGTAATGTTGGAATCTGCTAAGATGCCACTGGCTCTCCGCAATGCAGTGAAGAGGAAATAATACTTGGATACCAATGCTTCAGTTCTTGACAGGCATGCTGGCACAGCACATGCACTGTTAGCTTTTAGAGACCCGCCATTCATTTTTCCTTCCTTGGCTCCTTCTCCCCTTCATTCAAACTCTTTCAAGCAAAGAGGCTTCTGTCATCTATATCCTATAAAATATTGTCGGTACTCCATAACATTTGGCCTTCCTGTGTGCGTGTGTGTGGAGAGAAACCAAAAGCCTATTTGCATCTCTCCCTTCTCCCCTGTCTGAGTCTTCTCTGTGTTCAACATAATCTTAAATCCTTTCATGCCTCTCCCACAAAATGATCTTTCCTTTTAGGGCATAGAACATCTCTGCTTCTCTCTCATCTTTGGGTTAAAGTGTTACTTAATGTCAACATTTCATAGTCATTTGCTTTTCAATTTCTGGTTCCCCCTTCTTGGGGATTTGGGTGTGTGTGCAGATGTTCACGGCAGATTCTTTTGAAAGGAGATCTTAGTTCCCCAATATCATGTTTGGGATAGTTCAAATGAACCCCACACGAAGTACGATATGCACTTTGTGCCTCTGTTAGGGTATGTCTACACTAAAAACTTGCTTTGTCCTATATTAGGTTGACTTACTGCCTCTGCAGTAACTACTGTGGTGATGCATGTCCGCACTACCCTCCTTGGGCCAGCAGTGCACATCCTCACCAGGAGCGCTTCGACTGACCTAAGAGAGGTAGCGTGGGGAGGCTCTCAGCTATGCTTGCAGCTCCCTGCTGGGAACCTGGCTGCCCCACAGGCTTCCATTTCCCTGCCAGCTTCTCACTCCCTGTCTGTTCCCTGCTTCTCACTGGAAGCCTCCTCCCCTCGCTCTCACCCCTCTGCTGCCTGATGGGAGTGGAACAGCTGCCCAGGTGCAGCCAGGCTCCCAATGGGGAGCTAGGACCCCAGGAGCAGCCCTTCTCCAAGCGAGGTGTGGGAAGCCTAGGCAGCATCCTGCCTGAGAGCTGGGACCCAGGGCGGAGATGAGGGGGAGTCCAGGCTGGAGCCATGAAATTGACAAGAATGACGGCCAGTGTTAGCAACACAGTGTCTACATGGACACTGTGTCGCCCCAGCTACACCAACATAAGCCTTTTGTGCCTTTTGTGGAGGAGGAGTAGTTATGTCGGTGCAGTAGGGCACTTACCTCGGCGAGAGCAAGGTTGTAGTGTGTACACAGATATAGTTAGGTCGATATAAGCTGCCTAATGTTGACTTAACTGTGTAGTGTAGACCAGGGCTGAGTCTGAAATCCCATTGATGGATGCATCAGCCATGAAGCCAGCACTGAGCACTGCTTCTGTATCATGGCAGTGGTAAAATGTAAGAATGGAAGCTGAAATTTAACAATTAAAGAAGTGGGCAAAAAACTTAACCACAAACAATTTCCTCAGATGGGGATAGAGCTTTTTGTTTTTCACTTGCTATATCTTTACATTACTCCTTTTTTCACAGCACAGTTTTCTATGCCTGTTCCTTCCCCAGCATAGGGGGAAGCAAAAAGTCACTGTGTGTGTGTGTGTGTGTGTGTGTGTGTGTGTGTGTGTGTGTGTGTGTGTGTGTGTGTGTGTGTGAGAGAGAGAGAGAGAGACCACTGTGACCCACAGACTGGAGACATGGTCAGCACTGTGATTTCAGTCACTTTCTTTTATGTGTCACAAGCAGCAAGTGTCCATTCAATACTGTGGCAAGGAGCCCTATAGATATTCCTGTAAATGAAAATAAACGCTGGTTGCAGCAAATGGCATCCCAACTGCTATCTTTGCAAATAATTTTAAATAGTGAGAAACTGCACCAGTTACATAGTCCCCCGTTAACACTTCCGCAGTCAGAGGACAAAAAGAGGGGCCACTCTACCTGGAACAGCCCCGAACAATATGTGCTAGCTACTTATGTTAAACAATCCATTCCCCCTTTCCCAGACCTGAAGAAGAGATCTGTGGGGCTCCAAAATTCATCTCTCTCACCAACAGAAGTTGGTCCAATGAAAGATATTGCCGCGCCCACCTTGTTCTCTAATATCCTGGGACCAATACTGCAATACCAAACGTAATAATATTTTTAATATATTTTTTTCTGTGTAATATAAATATAAGATCATTGTTTTCCCATCCTTCTTTCTCATCCCTGCGTAGTTACCTTGATGTTATTTTATCCCTGAAAGAACAGTGATGTCACAGTGTACTAAGAAAGCAGAACACTCTGATCTTGCAAGAGTGATACCTCTCTTCCTTGGCATGGTGGCTTAGGTGGGGCTGAGTGATAGCTGCCCTAGTTCTCACAGCCTCCTAATGTTCTGGTTCTCATGACATGGCATGTTTCTCTGGGTGTCTCCTTCTCCAGCCTCCTTTCCCCCCACACACTTTGCTTAGTCCTCTGTAAAGATTTGTGGCCGCTCATTTGACTGGTGTAGTGTTACAGGTCTAGGAGGAGGGTGAGCGCAGATAAAGGGCTGTAATTTCACTGGTTGTTGAAAGGCAGAGGGAAAGGACTGGCGCATTCCAGGCAAAGTTAACAGGTGTGAGGCTTTACAAAAAACCAGAAGGCAGTGTTTATGAGGGAGAGGAATCCAGAGAGAGGGGAGCCCAACCCTCGCTTCTGGGTACTGGTAAGATGGCTTTAAATCCAAAGTTTTCTGTTCTTGGTGCAGTGCTGGGATGTAATTGAAACTTCCATCCAGAATTCTAACATTTTCCAAGCACAGCTCTGTCTTTAAACAAGGTCAAAACTCCTGACCAAATAACACATTGCTGCATTGCTTCTCTGAGCTATTAGATTGCCCCAGTGTTAACTATGTTGTCTCAGCTTCAGGTAGCAGATGTGCAGGACTGGCTTCAAAGGACTGCAGTTAGAGAGGAGCTGGCTGGGAGTTTTGACTGCTTAAGACGGGGCGGGTTTCTGAAATTTTATGGAGGGCGTGGCCCACCTCCTACCCCCTATCTGACCCCTCACTTCTTGCCCCCTGATGCCCCCCCGGGACTCCTGCCCTATCCAACCCCCCTGTCCCCTATCCCTGATGGCCCCTCAGGACTCCTACCCCATCTACCCCTCCCTGTCCCCTGACCGCACCCGGACCTCCCACCCCGACTGCCCTCCGCCACTCCATCCAACAACACCTCCTCTCCTTCCTGACTCCTACCCCCCCGGAACCCCTGCCCCATCCAACCACCCCTTCTCCCTGACTGCCCTCAGAACCCCTGCCCCCATTCAGCCCCCCTGTTCCCTGCCCTCTGACTGTCCTGCCCTCTATCCACACCCTTGCCCACGACCCCGAACTCCCCTGCCCTCTATCCAACCCCCGCTGCCCCCCTTACCGTGCTGCCTGGAGCACCGGTGGCAGGCGGTGCTACAGCCACGCCACCCAGAGCACCAGGACAGGCAGCTACGCCGATCGTCAGGAGCCAGCCATGGCACCGTGCTGCACAGAGCACCGGGTCAGGCCCCGGCTCTGCAGCTGCCCTGCCCAGCAAGAGCTTGCAGCCCTGCCAACCCAGAGCATTGGCCAGCGGCGCAGTGAGCTAAGGCTTCAGGGGAGGGATAACAACAGGGATGGGGGCGGGGGCTAGGAGCTCAGGGGCCGGGAGCTCAGGGGCCGGGCAGGATGGTTCCACGGGCTGGATGTGGCCCGCGGGCCATTGTTTGCCCACCTCTGCCTTAAGAGGACTCTGTCTAATAGGGCTGCCATTAGCAGAGAGAACCCTGCAAGGCATCAGTGTGTCTGCTGGTGCCAGCATGGGGACTTCTCAGCACAGCTGTGTAAGAGCCGGCTTAGCCAACCAAAGGGATGTGGCCTTGTTTGTACCAGAGGGAGTGCGCCTCAGGTCTTCATCGCTCCTGCATTGCCAACAATGAGCACAGTAATGGGG
Source organism: Gopherus flavomarginatus (assembly GCF_025201925.1). Classification (NCBI taxonomy): domain Eukaryota; kingdom Metazoa; phylum Chordata; order Testudines; family Testudinidae; genus Gopherus; species Gopherus flavomarginatus. The sequence goes on along the minus strand of NC_066617.1, from coordinate 230,058,257 downwards.
ACTGGGAATGAGGCAATCCGGGTTCTAGTCACAGCTCTGCTGCTGACCTCGGGCTGTCACTTCACCTCTCTTTACTTCCATGTCCCCTCACCTGTGTCTGCCTTATCCTATAGATTGTAAGCTCCAGGAGACTGCCTGTCATTCTCTGTTTCTACAGTGCTACCACAGGGGGTCTCTGATCTCAGCTGAGGGCTCTACTATAACACACATAATAATAATAGCGAGGAGAAAAACACCTGTCCTAACGGGAAGGGTGGGGGCTGCTGAACATGCTCCCTTCCTGTGTCGAAGTGCTCACACTTTCTGGCTTGGATTGTTTCGAGTTACATCTAGCCTAGGGTGAGCCTCAGTGAAGTTTTGGTTCCATCTGCATAAGCAACTGTTTAGCCTGCAAAACAGGGCTCTCAGTCTCAAGAGACTGGCCTTTCTCGCAGTAATTGGGGATTACAGCTTTTGGTCTCTATTGGAGCCAGGGAAATAAAATGGAAGGGATGTACAAAAGACAAAATATGGAAGTGGTGTGGTGGTGAAAATCTGAATCACTTCTTTTTTTTTTAATGAACCAATTCCTTGATTTTAATAAAAGTAAGTACACTTGGAGGATTTCAAGCTGCTGCTTTGTCTTCATGAATAAATTGGCTTCCTAGGGAAATCTGGAATCCCTCTTCTGTCACACTGGAGTGTAGTGTGATCTGATGTGGTTGTGGGAGAGCATAGTGACTACAGCTAAAGAATCTAGTCATTAGAGTGGGGAAAAAAGAAGAGGTGGTTTTCCACAGAAAAATCTGAGTTTTTGGTTGAAATCCTGAAAGTTTCCCCTTGGAAAATAGAAAACAGATATCAAATCAAAATGTTTCATTCTGTGGCAGCTGGATGTCAAATTGTGTCTGTGTGTGCTGCCACGGTGCCTCATAGGAGCCGTAGTTCAGTTGCTTCGTTCCCCCATTCTCCACTAGGGGCCAGGCTCCTTGGCTGGTGAGTCTCTCCCATGATGAGTGGTCTCCCCTCTTGTTGACCTGTTGTGAGAACCATGGTGGCTCAGGAGGATGTGGTTTAATGTGAAACCAAGTGAAAGTTAAATAATTTGATTCAGGAATGTTGAAAGGCTTCATTTTCATCAAAATGGAAAGTTTTGCTTTGGAAATATTGAAACAGTCAGTTTTCAGGGAAGAAGCAAAACCACTTCAGTTTTTGTGAGCGCCCTTTTTTGATGAAAAGTCAAACATTTCTGCAGAAAGCAGACACTTTGGGAGAAAAATTTCATTAAGAGGAAAACTCTATTTTCTGTTTTAAACCAGCCCTACTAGTGACATCATCAGCTCGTATCCTGGCACTGCAGCATGTTCTTCCTGTGCGATGCTGCTGCAAAAACCAGGATATCGCCTTTGTAAAAGATTTCTTAAGTGTATTCCCGAAGTGCCTGAGGGAGATGGGGAGAGGAGGAAATAACGTTTTACAAAGTATTAACCACAAGGAGGGGGAGAGAACAGTCACAGTTATGCTGTCATTGTCATAGGTGTCTCTTACGGCTATTGCATGGTAATAGAATTAAATGTCATTAGACTGTATTTCATTGTTACTAGTGTTTAGAGCAGGGACCTATATTTTTACGCACACTCTCATCCAAGAGTGTTTACTGTACTTCTCTGTAACAGAACCTCTCCCTTCAGGGTGCCATTCTTCTGGTTAATATGTATTAATTACGCCCACAGTGCTGTAGGTGCTGTACAAACAAGATCCCTGCCCTGAAGAACTTACTAGTTAGTGGCTACATTGCGAATGTGCTCCTAGTCTAAGTACCAGGTGACGTGTTGATGAGCCACTCCTGGCATGGCTCCGAAAAGGAATTGTCACCTGGAGGTGCAGCTCTTGAATCACCATTTCCCCTGACTTCCTGTGTTGAAAAAGACTGGGAGGGCGTATACTGCTTTGGCCTGTTGCCATACGTGGCATGCTCTCTACCTCATGCCTGGACAGCTTTGCACGCACACATAGGGAAGGAAAAGAACTATGGTTCCACCTAGTCTGCTCCCACACTGTTCCTTGCTGCTCACATGCTTGCAGGGAGCAGTAGTGGCCCTGCAGAGCCTGCTTTCATCTTCCTCCATCCTTCCTCCGGCTCCCCTCTTTTCCATGCCTCTCCCAGTCCAGGCGAGTCCTTCATGGCCAGGCAAAGGAGTGTGTGTGTGTGGGAGGACTTCTTTCCCCTTACTTTCCTGGGCAGCCCTGGAATCAAACCTGAAAGAAGCACTGAAGGAGGTGGGCAGGGCCAGAGGAGAAGCGGCGTATTGACAATGGTGGAGTTCAGCCTGTGTCTTGGGAGTGCTGTGCTTTTTGCGTGACTTCCTTTTTTTGCTCCTCAGAAATCTGCCTGCCCTGTCCAAATGTTTTTCAGCTGATTCTGTACTGAACCAAAAATAACTGTGATGGAGACAGTTCATTATAACCATGTCTCTTCTCACCATCTCAACCCCCTTCGTCAGGCCAGGCTGATACTAAATCACCTAAAGCAAAGGCTGCCTTTATTAATAACGCTCTAGTAGCTATGTGGGGGAATTTTTTTTCTCATGTGAGCTGAGGCCAGGCTGTCCCTCTCGCACGTGACCTGAGATGTGGAAGCTCGGGGACGGACAACCATCCTAATGTTCCAGCATGAACTTGTCCCTCGACAGGCACCTCTACTATTCCAATCTCTAACTCAATCGTACATGTATATGTACTGCTGCCTAGGTGGAAAGATGATGTGTTTGCTCACCAATTGCTATGCCAATATGCCGCAGTGAGTCTCCCTCCCTGCTTTTCCCAAAGTAGAGTCACAGTTTGGAGCCATATACAAGGAAACATGCCCTAGTTGCTTTGAGTAAAACTAAAAATATGGTATCTTATTGTTTTCTGTTCCATAATTGGGCCTTTCTGCTGCATCAGTAATTATTAAACTGCTTCTGGTGGTCAGATGACCTAAAGCTTGGTAGAGGATTCTGGAGTAACAACTTCTGCTAGATCATCTTTCTGGATATTTGGGGCCAAATCCTGGTGCTCTTATTAATGAGCTCTCCTGTTGAAGTCCATTGGAATGGTTATATGGATAGAGTGCACTCTTTTGGCCCTTAAACTTGAGAACAGTTGCCCATTTCCCTTTGAAAATTACTTCTACGGGGAAGGAGGAAGCAGTTCTCAAATCAAGCTTGAATCTAACCATCGTGATTGTAATTTCAGTTGATCATTAATAAAGGAAACTGTAATTATTGCCCAAACCTTGCGTTTAGTTTTGGAGAGGTGGAAAATGTACTGCAAATAATGGACCAACATTGGTTTTATTTTTAATTGAACATGCTTAATCAAACAAAACAGCCAGAGAATTTAAGTGAAACAGTACACATGTAAGAGAATATTATATTTTATTTGTAATTATGTCCTGGTTTGTCTTCTGTAAGAAACTGGAGTTGTAAGTGTTTAATTGGGTCATCCAGATGTGAACTTTCCAATGAAAGAACAGATGGCTCTGGAGGGTCGTGTCTTTAGTTCTAAACAGAGATATTCTCAAATCAAGTTTCTATAGTGAACAATGGAGTTGGCGTGCAGGAGGTTGGCAGGGTTGACCAAAGGCCAAATTCTCTGGAGCCATAAATGGGTAAAATTCTGGTTACACCAGCAGAGAATTTGGTCTCTACAAATAGTGTTAACTATTTTCACAATTTGTTTAATATTATTATACCACCCAGAAGAAATCTCTGTAGATGATGTGATTGGAGGCTGTAAAAGACCCTTTTGGGATAGGGGTGGGGAATAGTCCTTTGTTGGAGATCTGGAAAACAGAACTAGGTGGGCTTTTACACGATACTAGATAGCAGAGGGGTAGCCGTGTTAGTCTGGATCTGTATGTAGATCCAGACTAACACTAACAGATTCATGCATCTGACAAAGTGGGTATTCACCCACGAAAGTTCATGCTCCAATACGTCTGTTAGTCTATAAGGTGCCACAGGATTCTTTACTGCTTTTACAGGATACTAGATGTAAATGATACAGGAGGGGTCCTGGAGAGAGTACAGCAGGAGGCATGTATCCCACAGAAAGCATTTTGGAAAATACAGCTCTAGATTACGAAAGAAGGAAGAAAACTAATTTAACCTTTTTAGCAAATGATTCTGATGTATGGTACTGTCAGACTTCTTACATATTAATATCTGACAGCTCAGCTCTAAATTTTTGTATTGCAAATACAATTAGTAACATTCTACTTGTTAAGTGTGCTTTTCTGTACTAAAGGGCATTCATTTAGCACTATTAGAGAACTTCAGTAGTACTGGTAATGCACTTAGTGCATCTCTAGTGGCTGCAGAATGTTCAGACTAACACAAACAGGTGAATGTCTAGACCTGTCTGTACATTTCTATGGCCCTCATCACTTTGAGGCATTCAGAAACTGCAAACATTAATGAATTTACACTCTCAACACTTAGTTCTATGAGAGATGGAAAATACAACTATCCCCATTTTTCTGTGGGGAACTGAGGCATGGAATGATGAAGTGATTTGCCTGAGGTTACAGGATGTATGTGGCACAACTGAAAATTGAGTCTAGGTCTTCTGAGTCCCAGTGCCTTAACCACAAGATCATCAAAGGAAGAGAAGTTGTGGTTTGAGGTATGTTGAGGGGAGTGGTGTTGGCTAAACTGGGATATGCCCAAAGAACAGTGACCTGTTTAATAGCATATTTGCATTTTCCACTTTAATTTTTCAAATCCCATGCCTGTAATTGCCATGGGGGGAGGGATAGCTCAGGGGTTTGAGCATTGGCCTACTAAACCCAGGGTTGTGAGTTCAATCCCTGAGGGGGCCATTAAGGGAACTGGGTTAAAAATCTGGGGATTGGTCCTGCTTGGAGCAGGGGGTTGGACTAGATGACCTCCTGAGGTCCCTTCCAACCTAATAGTCTATGATTCTATGATGGGTAAAGCAGTATTGTCAGGGTTGACAGGACCAACATCTCACCTCCCTTGTTTTTCCCCCTTGTGTTCATTTACAGTGTCTATATAACTCTTTATTTTTCTAATGAGTTCTCCCATGTTTTTTTCCCTAAATAAATACAAATAAAATATGTGCCAGAAGCCCATCATTTGTGGTCATCTGTTCAATAACAAATCAGTGTTGTGCAACAGAGGGAGGAAATATTTAGTAAACAAACAGATTTCAGTTTCAAAATCATTCATGTTTGCAGTTTCTGAATGGCACTGTAATTAACAATGAATACAACAATGACTTTTAAGTTACACAAAATACTTTGTATTTCCTCTTAAAGGCTTGTTAGTATTTTCATTACAATTACTTAATATCAGGGGGTGTCATATTTCATCCAGAAAAATTAGCTTGAGGCTGAAATGGGGCATTTAAATTTTAAACTTGGAAGCAATTTTTTAACAAAACCTAACATTTATTTGGCTATTTTAAAAATTATAGAGGACAGACTAAATGTAGGTAGTTACAAATGCTTGCTAATCCATCTGTAACCTTTTTGTCTTAATGGAAAAGGCCTAAGTCTGGTCTCAGTTACACCAGAACAGCTTCATTGACTTCTGGGCTCGGGCGGCGATTTAAAGGTCCAGGGGCACCCCGCCGTGGAGCCCCGGGCCCTTTAAATCACCGCCTGAGCCCAGCTGTCGGAGCCCCAGGGTAGCAGTGGCAGGGCTCCGTTGGAGATTTAAAGGGCCTGAGCGCTGCTGCAGTAGCAGCGGCCAGAGCCCTGGGCTGTTTAAATCTCCCCTGAGTCCTGGGGCTCCCAGCCGCCTCTGCAGCTGACAGCTCCAGGGGTGATTTAAAGCCCCTGGGACTCCACCTGTGGCTGGGAGCCCCAGAGCCTTTAAATCTTGATTTAAATGCCCCACCTCTTCCCGTTGAGGCCCCACATCTTCCCGTTGAGGTCCCACCCCTGCCCAGGACTCCGGCGTACCGGTAAGTCCTTTAACTTACTTTCACCCCTGGGTGGCAGATGACAGAACAAGAAGCAGTGGTCTTAAGTTGCAGTGCGGGAGGTCTAGGTTGGATATTAGGAAAAACTTTTTCACTAGGAGGATGGTGAAGCACTGGAATGGGTTACCTAGGGAGGTGGTGGAATCTCCTTCCTTAGAGGTTTTTAAGGTCAGGCTTGACAAAGCCCTGGCTGGGATGATTTAGTTGGGGGTTGATCCTGCTTTGAGCAGGGGGTTGGACTAGATGACCTCCTGAGATCCCTTCCAACCATGATATTCTGTGATTCTATATCCATACTAAGGTAATCAGAACCGGACTAGTGACTTAAGGTGTTTGTGGATATTTTTATTTAGTGCACATGCTCAGTAACTTTTTCCTATACATTTAACAGAAATGCAATAAAGAATAAAGGGATAATTGAGTATTAGTGTTCTTGCAATCTATTTGGCCAGTGACCTTCAAATTAAATGGCTGATGAGTACTCCTCATTGCTTACCCTCAATTCCTGTATCACTCCATGACGCCAGGTTATTTCAGCTGAGTCCTCAGCAGCACACAGAGGGACCCTGCAAGCCATGGTGGTACAGTACTTGTTACTGGGAGATATTGTGAGCATGCGGTGGGAGCCTGACACAAATCTACATTTGTATGACTGTAGGTTGGCACCTGGCATGTAAATGTACAGGTATGTCATGTCATGGTCCACTTAGAGATGCATCGTGTCACTCTGGTCCTATAAGGACTGCAGTACCTAGCCAGAGCACTCCCTCCTCCTCAAAAGAGCAAACCATATGCTTGCAGGAATTGTTGGGAAAGTGCATGCTACACTTTTAAAAGAGTATGAGGGGACATTTGGTTAGCACACTCCTCTGTCCCCTAGGCAAATTATATGTGCCTCTGCTGTCTGCTGCCTTCCCTCCACCACCTCTGGTTCTGCATCTACTAGCCCTCCTCCCCCAGTGCTCTGCTTGCTCATCAAGCTATCGATTCAATCTTGAATGCTAATTTAATGTGAGTTTTTTATGGCAGGAGGGTAAATTCCTCTGGTTTTAGGACAACCTTGGGTGTTTCTAAAATCACAGCCATGTGATCTTCAAGGAGGAGAAAGAAGTGCGTGGATTCCAAATGGAGCTGCTAACATAACTGGAATGTGATGGCTGCCTGTCACTCTTTGCCAAGCCACTCATCAGTTCCTATTCCCTAGGTCTGAAAAGGAAAGGCCAGCCTGAGAGCTTCCATATAACCGGGCGGGTTCCTTAGTTAACAGTGCCGAAGGAGGGAGTGAGGCACCTCAGGGATATAGTGGGAAATCTTTCCTATGGCCTGTGATGATAATTCCAGGGTTTAAGAGTGAGAACCCTGGTGGTTCCTGTTGAAAGTAACAATACAGTTGTCACTTGTCACTCCTTTTCTCCTGTAACTAACTTAGTGTTGGATGTGGTGTGCCCCAAATGGCAGCAACAGCAGGTTTAACGAATGCTGGAGGCAGTCGCTGACAGTGGGATTAGGTGACATTTCCAAAGCTCATTTATTTCTTCTTTTTAGCCTGGGAAGTGGGGTGGAAAGCATGTGGGTGAGGGATTTTTCTTTAGCGTAATTCAAAAGGCCTGGCCCAGAGTAGCAGGAGGGGAGCAGAGCCCTGTGTCGCTATTCTTTCCCTAATCACCATGCCATGGTATCCCAGTGGCAGCAGCACAGAAAATTCTCTTTTACAGCGCGTAAGAGTGTGCACAATTTTAGTAACACAGAATTGGCCTGACATATTTGCCTTTTTAAAATGTACCTGAATCACAACTTTATGCTTTTCCACAATATCCCGAAATCCCCCTTTTTCTCCTGAAACAAATCCAGGTGCCTTTTGAACTTGTCTATATTCTTTTGTTTCAGCCGCTTTCCCACTAACTTATTCCACATGTTTATTACCCTGTGAGTGAAACAGTTCTGTCTGATGACTTCCCTATTTCCTCCCAATTGCTTTATTTTTAAGTTTTGCCCCTTATGCTTTTACTTTCCCGCTCAGGCCCCCCCCCCCAAAAAAACTGCCAATGGTTATGTCAATCACCCCCTTTCATGATTTTGAAAATCCTCTGTTAGTTCACCTCAAAGTAATCTCTTTTCCAATGTGAATAAGCATATCGCTCTTGGCTCACCCTCATAATTTAAGACCCTGAAATAGTCCAGAATCTGGTTTCACTTTTTGTTGCCCTATGCTACACCCTTCAAGGCAACAATATCCTTCCTGTGGCATAGTGACTAGCACAAAGGATTTGTTAGACCCCGTCTCATGAACTAACAAAGTCACCTCATTTTGTTGTATTCTCGAGCTCTGCTAATTCAACTTTGTATCCTGTTTTTTAACACTGCTCTGCAATTTACTGATGGTTCTTGCATTTAGCATCTATACTTGGATTCCTTGCTTCGAAATTAGTTTATTTTGCGTTTTTCTGGGTTGAACTGCAGTTTCCGTACGCTTGCAGCCTTGCCATCTGAATGAGCCAGATCCTTTTGACCTGCTTCCATTGTTTCTCCTTTGCTCTGCTCCCAGTTTTGGTATCAGACACAGAGTAGCATCAGTAGATGCAGACCTTATTTTCTGCACTTTTGTGAGAATGTATACGCTGTACTATGAACAAAAGAGATCCTGAAATAAAGTTTGTAAAGGAGTTCAACTATTAGAAACCTTTGCCAAATTGAAACATAGGTCATGAGAAAATTCTTGTCAGCAACATTTTTAAATAATAGCCAACCTCTCTCCTCAAATAAAAGTGACCCCTCCACTCATTAACCCTTTTTGAAATTTGGAAAATTTCCATCCATTACTGCACTTTGTCTCTTGCTCATAAGCCATTGTTCTGCCCAGCACATTCTTTTACCCCATATTCCATAATGATTTACCTTCATTATTAATCTCTTATGTTGAATCTTGTCAAATGTTGTTTGGAAAATCTAATCTGAGTACACTATATGCCATCCATCATATTTCCCTTATCTGCAGGGGCACTATTATCTTCAAAGATATCCAGCAGGTTAGTTAAGCATGACCTCCTGTGTCTGAATCCGTGCTGGCTATCCTTAATCAAACTGTCTTTCCAGGTGTTCTCATATCACATCCCTTAAAGGTTTCCCATGCCAGATGTTAACCCTGCTGCGCTATAATTTCCTGGCTTGTCTCTTGACCCTTTTTAAAAAAAAAATAATGGAGTTAGGTTTGCTAATTTTAGCTTTCAGAAATCTCACTCGGGTCTAGGGTACTTCAATAAATAGTCCAGTTTGTCAGTGTTCTCACTCACTGCTGTTAACACCTGTGGGTGTTTGTGACCCTCCACAGGGGTACCCAGGGTTATGAGCCAGGGTTCTAGAACTCCATTTCCCATGGAAAAATGCAGAAATTGCATTTTTACAGAGAATCTTTAGTTTTTACATTTTGTGAAAAAATAAAAACAGAACTAATTTTTACTGAAAGTACCAGTGTCACTTATTCAGTGCGTGCAACCTCCCCCTCTTGTGGTTGATTTTTGAATGCGCTAGAATACAGTGGAACTCCATTTATCTGAACTAATTGGGATTAGGGCCAGACTGGATAATCAAAAATTAGGATAATCCAGGAGAATTGGCAAAAAGCTTTCTATTCCTTATTTTCAGATGGGGCGGGGGCTCTCATGGTCAGCCCTGTGCGGCAGGGGCTCGGGTAGTCTGCCCCATCTGGGGCTGATGCTGACAGCTGGAGCCCCAGCTACCCAGGGCTGAAAGCCAGAACCCCAGCCACAGTCAGCCCTAGGCAGCTGGTGGTTTGATTAATATGGAGAGCTGGATAATGGAGGCTTGGATAAACAGGGATCTACTGTATCTCAGCAGAACATTGTGTTCAACTGATACTTTATATATATGATGGCTAGGGAAACTAAAGTTCATCATTTCATTTTAATTGCAGAAAAATGCAGGTGTTTTTTAAATCAGAGAATTGTTTTCTAATCATGGAAAACTAGGATCCCTGGTTATGAGGCACCTCACCATTACCTACTTTTAACATGAAGCAGTCTTGTCTGTGCCTGCATATCTCTGAAATCACCAGCCACTGGCAACACAAGTGCTGCCTTCCAGGCCTCTCCAGGTCTTCCTCTCTCTGTACAGGTAGCAACAGGCACACACCAACCCCAAGTCATTGGAGTATTCTCTGCAGTGCCCAGCCCCTTGTCCACAAACTAAGGTTTGTAACCTGTCCTTTAAATCGGCTTCGGTACCCAATGACTGGAAGTTAGCTAATGTAAAGCCAATATTTAAATAGGGCTTGTCATGGTATAATTCCCCACTCTGAACCTTAGCGTCCAAAAGATGGGGTACCATTCCTCTAAGCTCAATTACAGCTCAGTACTTGTAGCGCTGCCACCAACCAGGTTTTCCAGTGCCTGGTACACTCTGATCCCCCCAAAACCTTGCCCGGGGACCCCCAAGACCCAGTCCCTCTGGATCTTAACACAAGGAAAGTAAACCCTTTCCCTCACCGTTGCCTCTCCCAGGCTTTCCCTCCCTGGGTTACCCTGGAAGATTACTGTGATTCAAACTCCTTGAATCTTAAAACAGAGAGGAAAATCCACCTTCCCCCCTCCTTCTCTCTCCCCTTCCCAGACTCTCCCTGAGAGAGAAAGTAATCCTAACACACAGAGAAAATAACCTTTCTCTCCCCCTTCCCTCCTTTCTCCCCACCAATTCCCTGGTGGATCCAGACCCAGTCCCCTGGGGTCTCACCAGAATAAAAAACAATCAGGTTCTTAAACAAGAAAAGCTTTTAATTAAAGAGGGAAAAACAGTAAAAATTATCTTTGTAAATTTAAGATGGAATATGTTACAGGGTCTTTCAGCTATAGACGCTGGGAATACCCTCCCAGCCTAAGTATACAAGTACAAATTACAATCCTTTCAGCAAAATACAAATTTGAACTCCTTCCAGCCAAATACACATTTGCAAATAAAGAAAACAAACATAAGCCTAACTCGCTTTATCTACCTAGTACTCACTATTCTGGACATATAAGAGACTGTATCAAAGAGATTGGAGAGAAACCTGGTTGCACGTCTGGTCCCTCTGAGCCCCCAGAGTGAACAACAACCAAAAACTAACAACACACACAAAACTTCCCTCCCTCAAGATTTGAAAGTATCCTGTCCCCTGATTGGTCCTCTGGTCAGGTGACAGCCAGGCTCACTGAACTTGTTAACCCTTTACAGTCAAATGAGACATGAAGTACTCCTGTTCTATTAACCCTTAACTATATGTTTATGACAGGGCTCTAAAGGTGATCCCGGCAATTACAGACCGGTAAGTCTAATGTCAGTACTGGGCAAATTAGTCGAAACCTTAGTTAAGAATAAAATTGTCAGACACATAGAAAAACATAAACTGTTGAGCAATAGTCAACATGGTTTCTATAAAGGGAAATCGTGTCTTACTAATCTATTAGAGTTCTTTGAAGGGGTCAACAAACATGTGGACAAGAGGGATCCAGTGGACATAGTGTACTTAGATTTCCAGAAAGCCTTTGACAAGGTCCCTCACCAAAGGCTCTTACGTAAATTAAGCTGTCATGGGATAAAAGGGAAGGTCCTTTCATGGATTGAGAACTGGTTAAAAGACAGGGAACAAAGGGTAGGAATTAATGGTAAATTCTCAGAATGGAGAGGAGTAACTAGTGGTGTTCCCCAAGGGTCAATCCTAGGACCAATTCTATTCAATTTATTCATAAATGATCTGGAGAAAGGGGTAAACAGTGAGGTGGCAAAGTTTGCAGATGATACTAAACTACTTAAGATAGTTAAGACCAAAGCAGATTGTGAAGAACTTCAAAAAGATCTCACAAAACTAAGTGATTGGGCAACAAAATGGCAAATGAAATTTAATGTGGATAAATGTAAAATAATGCACATTGGAAAAAATAACCCCAACTATACATTCAATATGATGGGGGCTAATTTAGCTAGAATGAATCAGGAAAAAGATCTTGGCGTCATCGTGGATAGTTCTCTGAAGATGTCCACGCAGTGTGCAGAGGCAGTCAAAAAAGCAAACAGGATGTCAGGAATCATTAAAAAGGGGATAGAGAATAAGATTGAGAATATCTTATTGCCCTTATATAAATCCATGGTACGCCCACATCTCGAATACTGTGTACAGATGTAGTCTCCTCACCTCAAAAAAGATATTCTAGCACTAGAAAAGGTTCAGAAAAGAGCAATTAAATGATTAGGGGTTTGGAGAGGGTCCCATATGAGGAAAGATTAAAGAGGCTAGTCCTCTTCAGCTTGGAAAAGAGGAGACTAAGGGGGATATGATAGAGGTCTATAAAATCATGAGTGATGTGGAGAAAGTGGATAAGGACAAGTTATTTACTTATTCCCATAATACAAGAACTAGGGGTCACCAAATGAAATTAATAGGTAGCAGGTTTAAAACAAATAAAAGGAAGTTCTTCTTCACACAGCGCACAGTCAACTTGTGGAACTCCTTACCTAAGGAGGTTGTGAAGGCTGGGACTATAACAATGTTTAAAAGGGAACTGGATAAATTCATGGTGGCTAAGTCCATAAATGGCTATTAGCCAGGAAGGGTAAAGAATGGTGTCCCTAGCCTCTTTTCATCAGAGGATGGAGATGGATGGCAGGAGAGAGATCACTTGATCATTGCCTGTTAGGGTCACTCCCTCTGGGGCACCTGGCATTGGCCACTGTCGGTAGACAGATACTGGGCAAGATGGGCCTTTGGTCTGACCCGGTACGGTCGTTCATATGTTCTTGTGTTCACTGAACACAGAATTACCAGGCCCACTGTTCCCAAAGTCACAGTACATACCAGTTTGCAAGATTTAACTTCACACCACAACACTTAGATAATATATTTATAGTGAATATAAGATAAGTTTATCAAATAATAGAGATTCTAGGGATAGCAAGTAAGAATATCGGAAACAAATGGTTACATGTAAAAAAAATAATAACATGCTTTCTAGAGACTAAACTTAACTAACAGGTTAACTTCCTGTCTAATTAAATTTCTCACCCAAAGTTCTCTCCAGTATTTTCAACCAAGCCTAGCTGAAACCCCCTTTTTCATGAACCAAATACACTGTCTGCTTATTCCTCATGGAAGGGTGACAGGTTGTCTTCTTTGTTCCCTAAATATAGTAGAGCAAACCTTCAATGTGTACCCCAAGAAAGAGCCTTCAGTATATATACATAGCTCCACACGTAGTGTCTGTCCTTGTATTTCGCAAGGATATTGATCACCAGGGTGACATAGGCTTTTATTAGAGACCTCATATGACATTCTATTGGTGAGCTAGAATGTACATATCAGACTCACATTCCTGAACATAAGAACAGCCATACTGAGTGAGACCAAAGGTCTGTCTAGCCCAGTATCCTGTCTCCAACAGTGGCCAATGCCAGGTGCCCCAGAGGGAATGAACACAACAGGTAATCATCAAGTGATCCATCCCCTGTCGCACATTCCCAGCTTCTGGCAAACAGAGGCTAGGGACACCATCCCTGCCCATCCTGGCTAATAGCCATCGATGGAGCTATCCTCCATGAATTTATCTAGTTCTTGTTTTAACCCTGTTATAGCTTGGCCTTCACAACATCCTCTGGCAAAGGGTTCCACAGGTTGACTGCATTGTGTGAATCCTGTAATCCCTATACATCCCCTCTGTGCCTCTTAACAGCTTCCTGAGTCACAATTTAGTCCAAGTTCACCTTTTTAGAACCATCTCTGTATTCAGGGGCATGCAAACTTTGTCTTACTGAGGGAACACATTGGTACCTTGCCAGAAGCCCAAAGACCAAAAAAAAAAAGTGCTTAAAATGGAGCACATTGTAGCTGTTCTTATCTCCAGTACAGGGGCAGCTTACAGAATCTACAAGTGCCAGCATCTGATATTGCATCATGAGCCAACTTTGCATGATAGAACTTATTTTTCTGAGCTGTCCTTTAGTACTGAAGGTGAGGGAAGCCACATGTTGTACTGTAGAACTCCATGGCCTGCACTTGTCCACTTCTTTTATACTATCTGTTGTCCTTGGACAACTGAACTCTTAAGGCAGACTTCAATCCTTCTCCTTTATGAAGAAGGTAACCCAGAGTCCTGGAATATGCAGATTTTTTCTGTCCTGCATGCAGAATCACATTGAATAACACTGAAGCTTCTGATTTCTCCTGTTCCAGAATCACATGATTTCTTCCCTGCTCCCCTCTTGCTCCAGGGGATAGCAATCTGCTTTTGGCCACTAACAGCACTCTTCCATGCTGGTTCAGTTGAGCTGGCTCCACACATGCAAGAACTGAACCCATGGTTATCCCAATCCCCAGCCATCTCCACCTGCCTGCTCAGGCAAGTAGAAGACACACAATACCCACTTGGGGCTATGGATGTAGACCCAAGATTCAGGAAGGTCATATAGGTGCATGCACGAGAGGGTATCTTACTCCTCCTTATGTCCTTAAAAAGGCACAGCCCAGGTTGCAATCTGGCCCCATGAAATGAAATAATAAAATGACATATAAAAGTCTTATGTTGTAATACCTAATTTTTGTAACTTACATTGTCAAATATACAGTTAAAGAAATGTTCCATCCTCCACTCCACTGACACTCACAAATTCACTACTCATTTTAAAATACTGGATTAAATAGTCCAATTTCAGTTTAAATTGCCAGTCTGTCCTTTTTTCTTGCCTCCTCTTTCATAGGGCTTGAGGATGTTCTCCCAAGAAACTTCAGAAAGGAGCCAACACAGTTGGCCTTTAAGTTCCTGAGTTTACTTCATTCCCACAATATGCCACATACCACATAGCTAGCCAGTATGGACCTGTTCCAGCTCTCAGTTAACTGTAGTCATTCCAGTGATTTTAAAGAGCAAGAGATCAGGTCGTGGAAAGTGGGGAGATTGACTTCCAAACTCTTATTGTAGTATAGTTTGCTGCTAGAAATAGTATTTTTACGAGTTCACTGTTTTTCCATTTGCTGCTTATGGCATTTTCCATTCGCCTGTGGGGAAAAGTTAACATTTTTCATTCTAGAGATATTTTTGGTAGAGTTCATATTTTTTTGCCAAAAATATTACATCTTAAGGCAATACCAAATTATAAGCGCTAAATTTCTGTCCCCATTGCAATATCTCCAGCATTGCTTGTGTCAGTAACTTCATGGGCCACAGCCTTGCAGAGTTATAATAGAAGCGGTGTAATAACTGAGTTCTCATCACATGTAAGAGAATGGTGCATTGCTCTTGGTGTATGTTAGGATTTCATTCCCTTCCTCTTTCATTTTGAAGCCAAAAGCTTTCTCCCCATTTATCTTTAGAGCTTATTTTGTTAATTGTATTCAAACTATATAAATACTTATATGCACACTGTGATGAATGAGTATGTCAGTATGTATCTATCAGTTTGCAAACTCCATTCTCTTTTGCGAATGCCATTTTGATTGTAATCTGTACTGTGTCCCTTCACTTTTGCACTGCAGCCTCTGTCTTGTGCTGGGACACCCAAGAAGTGTTAGCAGAAATCTCTACACCTAGCAGAGGGGCTAACAATGGCAAGCCACTGAGGCTATGTCTACACTACAGGATAAATTCAAATTAGCTTAAACCGATTTTATAAAACAGATATTATAAAGTCGATTGTGCGCATCCACACTAGGCACATTAATTCGGTGGTGTGCGTCCATGGTCCGAGGCTAGCGTCGATTTCTGGAGCGGTGCACTGTGGGTAGCTACTGTAAAATAATGAGGCCAATAACGTCGATTTGCGTCCGCACTAACCCTAATCCAATATAGTAATATCGATTTTAGCGTTACTCCTCTCATTTTGTAGGAGTACAGAAATCGATTTAAAGAGCCCTTTAAATCGATATAAAGAGCAGTGTAGTGTGGACGGGTGCAGCGTTAAATCGATTTAACGCTGTTAAAATCCGTTTAACAGCGTAGTGTAGACCAGGCCTGAGAGTCATAAACCCTGATGGTCCTAGAACAATAGGCTGGCAGCAGTCTGTGGGAAGTAGTTTTCCCAGTTTGGATCCAGGGGTAGAGGTGGCAGAAGCCAGAACTCTATTTAAAGAATGGATCTCCTTGAGAGAGGATAGGGGAGCATCTCACTGGCCATCCATCAGCTGGCAACAGGAAGACTGAGCAGGAGGACTGGAATGCAGGAGAGCCCTAGGAGCCTGAAAGGACACTAAACAAAACTAAAAAGCTTCAGAGTGGTCAGGGCACTGGAGGGAGGGTTATGCATGCAGATGTTTTTCCTTAGATCTGTAACTCTTGTGCTTTGTCTGTGAATAGAGTGGATGTGGTTAAGAAGTTCCTTTGTAAACTCTGTATTACTAACTTTAATTGTCACGTAGTTCCAGAAGGGTTAAATTATAAACCAGAGCAAATCACAAAGTTGGAGCTCTAGGGAGGGAGGATTTGGGGGGCTTCCAATAGTTTTGAGGCCTAATGCAGCTGGACCATGGGGATACTAGACAGGGGTTCTTTTATCCTGGAAGTGAGCTAGAGAAGCTGGACTTAGCGATAGTTCCTGGATGCTGTTTGGACCCAGTAAGCTTTGGAAACATGTGGGAACCAGAGGTTAGGTCTAATATAGTGGCCAGGGTCAAACTCACCCAGGGCTGTAATGTACACTACTTGAAATTCCTTTCCAATGAGAGGCCAGAAATAAGACAACCTTTAAATTAGTTATTCCATGGGTTGTTTGGCTTCTTTTCTTAGTGACAAAACTATATTACTGGAAATTAGTGCTGGCTGGAAAATAGGAAGATTTTTTTTGTGTGAAAATTTTCACACAAAATTTACCTTCTTTTATTAGGAAAAAAAAAATTAAATCTTTTTGACCACCACTACTGGAAATATAAACATACACAGTTTTCTGCTTCCTATATTAAATTGAGAATATGGTAATATTTTATGATGCTTTTTACTAAACACCTTTCCCAGTTACCTAAAACCTTTGGAGCAAAAGTGTTACATTCAGTAACCAGGGTAATTAGATTTACCTTCTGTAGTGTTCCCATTTTCTTTTTTATTTAAGTTCATATCCCTGGTGTTGTCATAATTAAGGGATATTATTTAAGGCCTGTGTTCAGCAAAGCACATGCTATATTTAAGTACGTTTTTAAGGTTTTTATTGAATAAGCAAGGACTTCAGTGCTTTGCTGAATCAGGACCCAAGGGAAAATTCAGTCAGCGAGCCAATAAATATCAGCTCGGTGTTAATCCCACAAAGATTTATATGCCTGCTTAACTTTATGCACTGTGGTGAAATATTGATCCAACTGAAGACAATGGGAGTTCTGCCATGGGCGTCAATGGGACCAGGATTCCACTCGGTTACTAGTTACAGTGACTGCACTGTGACTAGCTCTTAGTGTCACAGGGTATGGCTACACTGGAGAGTTGCAGCGCTGGTGGGGGTTTACACATCTTTGAATGATCAGGGCTGGAAACTGGACAGTCTTTTTTCCCACCCATATTCAGTGACTATCATCATTTCTATTGTTCCGTGTTGCTTAAATATGCGTCCCAGCAATATCTGTGGGCCAGATTGTTAAAGGTATTTAGGTGTCCACAGAAAATCCCACCGGGGGCCTATCTGCATTTATAGACACCTAAATGCCTATAACGATCTGTCCCTTTCTCTCCTGAGAATAACTGTAACATTTTCTGTGTTTCTGTCACAAATCCTTACAGGTCTTTGACATTTTTCACAACTGTATATTTTATTTTAATATACTGATCCCTTGCACAGATTGGCCAATAATAATAACTAATAATGTGCAATGGAGAAAGCTCTCTCAGCAAGCAATGCTAACGCAGACGCTCATCCCACTATAGGTTTGTTTCTATAGCAGCAGCACTAGTGAAGTATGTTCTCTGGAAGCGAGATAATAAATCAAGGGAAACTGTTGAGCATGTCCAGTAGGATCTTGTCCTACTCTTCAGTCCTCCTTTATCTGTGCTTTGTATAGTTCTGATTTAGATAATAGAGCATCTAAAAATAAATTATAGTCCTATTATTCTTATGCTCTTACTTGAGTCCTTTTCTCTCCAGCCATAAACTATCGTTGGCAAAATTACTGTAGATATTCAGGAGTTTATTCCCCACAATTGTATAAAAAAAAAGTCTCCTCTGAGTCATTTAATTCAGGTTGTTAGGTGAGAATTTAAGAAGAGAGTAGGCCTAAAAGCACCCAACTCATTCTTTTAAAGCAGAATGAGAGAATGGAATTGTGTTGAAATTCTTTTTAAAGAATACTAGAGTGTTTTGGGTAGCCAGATAATTGTTCGAAGAGGTGAAGGCATGTGCCTGCAGGAATGTTAAGTGTTCTGATGATTTCCTCAACCAGAGTTTCTCTTTGTCTTGCCTAAAGCTTAGTGAAGAAGGAAAAGGGGAAAAGTCACTAGTGCCTGGAATGCCCAGCCCTGAGGATGACCCCAGATACATTGCCTGCCTGCCAAGTTACTGGGCCAGCAAGGCACTCCTTGTTACAGGAACAAAATGTGCAGTTAAATGGCTGGTAGAGACAAATAATTGATTTGGCCAGCAGCCTGACTTGATTGGTCAGTGTGTCTGTCTTTGTTTCTTTCTCCAGCAAAAATAAATGAGCTTCCTTGTGCGGACCTTTCATTTTCATTAGAACAAGTTTGGCCAGTTACTTTTCTTCCTTGATTGAACAAAAGGTCCAGAAACAGAAGTGCAACCAAACCCGTATGTAGCATTTAAAGGGACACAGTCAACGTGATTTTTTTAATTGGCTAATTGCAGGAAATTCCAGTTCCTGCTGGACATGCTATGAGAAGGATGCTCTGAGAAACCTGTTTCATTAAATTCCTTTACAAAATGTGTAATGGGTCTTTCTGCTCACATATTGATATTTATAAGTGTCTTTTTTTTAAAGCAAAGGAAAGAGGACATAGGCCAGGTCTACACTAGAAACTTTTGCCAATATAGTAATGTCCTTAGAAGTGTGATGGCCTTTTTATATCAGCAAAAGCCCTTTTGTAGATGCATTTATGCTGGGGGGAGGGGGAATGCTTTTGATGGTATAGCTTATTTTGTTGGGGGAACTGATACTAGCTATATCAGCAAAAGCACTCTTTTGTTAGTATAAGATGCATCTGCTCTGCTCTAGTAGGGTTTTATAGCTAAATCTTTTCTAGTATAGACTAGGCACAACTATACCATGAAACTGACTATACACAACGTGCTGTCTAATAAATGTACAAAGCAAACAAACAGTACAAATGGATAAAAATCTCCCTCTGCCCTGTTCCCAAGCCTTCAGTTGCAATGATCTCAGGTAACTGTAGAAGGTACAAAAGACGTGATCTTCAAGCTGCATTGATTTGCAAGCTGTCTGCGTCCCATTAAGCGATTAGAAAAAACAATGTCTACTGAGTGGTTTGTTGCTTCAATGAAAGATAGTACAGTCTGTACTCTGAATACAGAGCTGCACCAGATGGTTTGGACAGTCAGCTGTGCACCTCTCCTCCCTCCCCACCACTTTTATTGTACTGTAAATTAACCCGGTTATTAATGAGAATCACTGATTGCTAGTTCCCCTGCCCTCTCCTGCAGCAGATACAAACAATCAGACATTACGTTAGAGCTGGTAGAAATTGAACTGTATAAGCTCACATTTTCATTAAAGAAAGTGAAATCAGTCTTACTATGCAAATGGTTCACCTGGTTTTTGTTTCCAAATAGCTAAAATTTTGAGTATGATCTCATTCATATTTTCCCCTGGGTAGGTGATAGACAGCTTATCTTCCTTTTTGCATCGTCTTTAATCCAAATACCTGTTTGCTTCCATTATGATGTATTACTGTTTTACACACCTAAGCTTAACATACCTTCTTGTTTATTTTATCAAGCTGATTCCCGTTACGTCCTGTATATTGTATAACTTGATCTAGGTTTAAATCGACTTGTACATAAATACTCTCCTTGCTTTCAAGTGTAAACACGTTCTTCATTTAAACAGAGCCATTTCAGTCCTTCTGTAGGCATGTCGTTTCCCTCCTCACTTGTATTCTGTGTTGCCTATCACATTTCATAAAGATGGTAGAGGCTTGTTTGTTTGTTTTTATTCAGTGTGTTACCATTCATTGATTTAATGCCTTTATGTACAGTTCAAGATGTGGGGAGTGTGTGTGTGTGATATTTATACCACACTTGGTCATGATTACCATGGAATAAAATCCTACAGTCTGTGCAGCAGTCTGTGCAGCAGCAGAATAGTCTGCAACTCTGACCTTCTCTCCTGCACCCTGCCCACTCTAATCTAACTCTGCAGGAACTACTTTTAATATTTCAATTCCGTCATGCTGTTTTCAGGCAACACACCATTTTCTAATGAAATAATCCACCACAAAACCACGTTTTTCTCTTCTGCAAGCCTCATCTGTGGCAGCCTGAATCAAGTCAGAGCAAGGAATGAAAATTACACTGGTCTGGAACTTAATATATGCAGTTCTGGACCAGTGACACTTAAAACTGGATTATCTCATGAAACATCCAGGCTAGAATGGATGTTGTATTGCTAAAGAGCTTGGATGCTCACTTTTATAATGGATATGAGTCACCCATTTGTAGTCCTGTTCACAAAATATCATAAAATCTTAAAAATGTGACATTCTTTTGTACTAAGCCCATTTGTAGAAATTTGAGTTTTTCCTAGAAAGGCACATTCCTGGTCGAAAGAGTTTGCAATCTAAACAGACATGTAGTGGAAGTATAAATCCTTATTTTACAGATGGGGAGCTGAGACAGAGAGATTGGACGCCTCAAATGTCACCCAGGAAATCTGTGGGGAGGCAGGAATTGAACCCAGATTGCTTAATTGCCTTTCCTCTTTAGCCACCAGACTGTCCTCCATTACCAGAAGCAGATAACTAGAATTCTCATTTAGGGCCATGTCCTACCTGTCTCACTTATGTATGTCCATGTACGCTCTTAGCCTTTACATTCTACACATTTAAGTTTCTTTCCCTATTGTCTCTGTCAGGATCTAGTCCAAGAAGTTGAACTGTAGTTTTAACTGCATACAGTGAAATAACACTTTGTATGCATGGTGCTTCAGATCGCTTCTTGCATTTTAAATATTAGTATAAAATAAAAACAATTCAGATACCACCATTTTAATGGGGCAGGTGGCTACTGTCGCACAAGACAGTTGCAGCAAAAGGGTGCTGTGTCTGGGGGATGGGAAATCTCTGTATAAGCACTGTATTTTGAACTATTGACAAATTTCTCTCTTGGGTTAACTAATACAGTAGAACTTCAGAGTTAGTAACACCAGAGTTACAAACTGATGGGTCGACCACACACCTCATTTGGAACCAGAATTACACAATCAGGGAGCAGCAGAGACAAAAAAAAAAAAAAGAAAAAAAAAGCAAATACAGAACAGTACTGTGTTAAATATAAACTATTACAAAAAAAGGAAAGTAGCAAATTTTGAAAGAACAACCATAACATATTGTTCAGAGTTATGAACTGTTCAGAGTTACTAACAACCTCCACTCCAAGTGTACTTTGAGCTCAGTTAAAGGAATGCCATTTATGACATTTCAAATGGCATGATGCTATTATAACAGGTATGTGGAGCAGAGTGTTGGAAGTGTGTTTTCAAGCAGGGATAGCAACCGATGACTATTCAAATAAAAGGAAAAAAACAGTTAGGAATTCATACAAACTGGGCACAATGTCTGTTACCCCTCCCTTGCTCACCACCCTCCTCTCCTGCTGCTCACTGCCCCTCCAACACATACATTAAAGGTATGTCTTCACTGCAGAGTTAGCCCAGGTTTTATTTGTGTGCTGCCCCTGATCCAAAAGTCTCTTACCCAGGTTATCTGGTGCTTTTATCCCAGGCTAGCTGGCCCAGTTGGGGTGGAGTTGTTAGAACCTGGGTTCTGCTTTCACTTGGCTTGGCAACCCACCCATTTTTCAGTGAGAACACAGGCTAACTATCAAGTACTTAATGTCCTCCAGTACCTTCCCACGATTTCCCACATGTGCTCAGAAGTTTTCCCACAATCCACTGGGATAGCATTGTATAGTGGCTCAGCTTACTGCAGGACACAGAACTATGGATATGCCCCCAGAACAGTGGTTCCCAACCTTTTTGTCTGCTAGGCGCCATGGCGCCTGCGGGCATCACGTTGGGGACGCCTGCCCCAGAAGTTCTAGCAACACGCACGGGAACACAGCACCAGTGAAAACACAATAACTGGAGTATGGCTTTGCAGCACGACCACTCATGTCTGGGTAGACTAACCTAGGCGCTGATCAGGCAAGCCGATCAGTGAAGATGTACCCCAAGTCTCAGTTAAATGAGTGGAAGGAAAAGTTTTTGTTTGTTTTTATTTTTTAATTTCATCTAGGCTGACAATGTACTAAGTGATTTGCTGTTAGAAGGGCCCATTGAGGAAAGGTGACAGCCTCTCTTAGGTTAAGGTTTTTGTTGATGTCATATTTCCTGTTTCTGTCCAAATGTGAACATGTTTTCTTTGCTCTTTTTTTTTTTTTGTTAGCTATTTAACAGAAAAAATCACGTGGGACTTGAGACAGATCTCAGAAAAATACCAGCTTCTGTTTGGTTTTATTCTAACCAAATGAAATCTGATGATTAATTTAGGGCTTTCCATTGCTAGAATGGTCCTCAGGCCCTACATACGCTGTCACATTCTGTGTCTACATCTCTCTTTGTCTAACTTAAGCTGACAGGAAAGAGTTTGTTTGCTCTCGGCACATCTTTGTATGGAATATAGAGTTTTTTTCTGTCCTGCGCCCTTCCTCCACCACAACCCCAAACAGTTGTCTTGTTTTCAGTGTGGAAACCCCAGCACCGCTGCCATCTCATGCATGGTTCATGTTTGTCCCAGGTGTCGGTGATGGATAAGGCTATGAGCAGGAGGCCTATTGGGTCACTGCTTTTCTGACAGGGCTCTGTCAGGAGGGCAGCCAGGGAGGACTTGTCCCACATAACCCAGGGAACCTTTGGACTGTAAAGCCACTGCAGGGGGAAGAAAATTAACATTGAATGTTCCCCTGGGGGAAGGAGAAAGCTCTAGTGTTTTTACTAGCATTACAAGGATTACAACAATATTTAGAGAGAGTTAGCCGGCAGCAAACAGCATTGATCACGTGTCCTTTTACAAACCAACACTGCCCAAATGTCAGAATTACAAACTGAAGTTCATACCAGGCTCAGGCAGAAGCCAAGGTCACTTATGACCCAATGTGGAAAGTAGGCATGTCTGTGGGACAGAATCCTCTCTAAAAGGCACCTATTTTTGAAATTCACTTTAGTGTGTTCTCCTATTTCCCACAATGTTCACTGTGCTTTCTCCTTCCCTTCCAGAGGGAGCTTTATAGGGAATACATGGAGCTTTATAGGGAATCTCAGAGAGAACTCCTGTCCCTGGATGGGGCAGACCTCTGTGGCATCAGTTTCCCATCCCTTCTCTAGACCTTCAGTTTTTCTTGATGGGTTGTTTTCTTGATGGGTTGATCCATGGACTTGTTGCTGCTTAACAGTGGGCTGTGCCAAGGCTAGGTTTGAACAAGCAGCCCAATTAATCTTCATTTTCTGTAGTTTGTTCCACATCCTTCTAGAATTTCTCTGCATTTATTCCCTATTTAATATGCTCTTAATTAACTGATTATTGACTGCCTCAGTGATTCACCGCCTACCTCACTCGCTGTTATGCATCTTATGGTCTCCCCTTAACTTATTCTTGTCTCTCTCCTCACTCCTTCTCTGGGCTATGGTCTCCTCTCCTCCTTGCATCTCCCATCTCCCTTGTTTCCTCCTTCCACCAGCCCCACCTTGTCCTCTCCCCATATCTGACTCTCATCTCCACTTCCTCTCTCTTCCTCTCCTTAGCTGTGGTGACATCTTACCCAACACTGCTCTACCTTCTCCTCCCAAAACTTCCATCCCATGGGTCCCCCAGTTCCTGCTGCTCCCCGCTCTCTCTCTTTCTTGTTCCCTCTGGAATAATCACTCAGTCTCTATGAATTTATCACTGCCATCTACGTTCTCCTCATTTCCCTCCTATCTGGCTCTTACAGAAGCCTGGATCCCTTCTTGCCTCTTCTCCCACCTGCCCCTACTATCCATGTAGCCGCTGTCTTATGACAACTGTACTCTTCACCTCATCCATGAAGGAATGTGGTGGGCTGATGAGCCTCTTCTCCACTGCTTCTAGCTTCCCCTGTCTTCTCTCACTGTTGATTGTACCAGCTGTCACTCATGCCCACAACTTGGGAGTCATCTTTGACTCCTTCCTCTTTCTTGTCCCACATGTCCCAGCTGAGTCCAAATCTTGCATCTTCTTTTTCTTCAGACAGTCAGAGCTTCCATCAGGCCCTCAACTTCCATTTTGACTATTATAACCTTCTCCTCTTTGGCCTCCCTAACACCCATATCTCCCTACTCAATCTATGCAAACCATGTCTTCTTTACCCATTGCTCTGTCCACATCATTTCATCTTTGAATATCTCTCCTGGCTACCTCTGCTCCACCACTTCAGATTCAAACTTCTTGTCCTGCCCTTTGCGGCTCTACCCTTGCTGCTTATGTGCTCTTGTTTCTCGTGTTGTCCCCTGCTCTTCTGCTCTGTCAACAATGGTAGTCTAGTCTATCTGTTTTTCAGCTTCTCCCAAAAATGTCTTTGCATCTCCTTCCATGCGTCTCCTTAAACATAGAACATCCTCCCTTGACTGATCTATCAGTACTCAATCCTTTGCTGCTTCCAAGCTCTGCTCAAGACACACCATAGCCATAATGTCTGTAAAAAAACCAGCCAATTTATGATGGCAATGCTGTGGCACCAATGATGATTTGGCATTTTATTATAATATGGATATAGAAATTTATGTATTTGCTTGTACCCCTCTTCCAGCACCCGTGTGTCACGGTGACCAGTGCTGCATTTTTAGATTGTAAGCTTCTCTGGGCAGGGACCCCATCTTCCTGTGTGTGTGTTTGACACCCAGCTGCTCATGGGGCCTGACCTTGATGGAGGTGACTAATTGCTGCTGTACTATAACCAATGGATAATTAGAACTGGGTGGGAAATAATTTTTTTCCCCTGTAGAAAATTATGAGATTTTTTTGCAAAATATTTTGGCTGAAAAACAAAATATTTTGCTTCTGAAATGTAGGCAGGGTACCACATGGGAGCTGTAGGTCAGGGGCCATCAAGGGAAATGAAGTCCAGCTGAGGAGCCTAGCTCATAGAAGAGAGTGTGATCATGAGCAGGGGCGGCTCCAGGCCTCAGCACGCCAGCGCGTACTTGGGGCTGCATGCCATGGGGGGTGCTCTGCTGGTCGCCGGGAGGGCGGCTGGCAAGGTGCCTTCGGCAGCATCCCTGCAGAGGGTCCACTGGTCCCACGGCTCCACTGAAGCTGCGGGACCAGCAGACCCTCCGCAGGCACGCCTGTGGGAGGTCCATCGGAGCTGTGGGACTGCCAAGCAGCAGAGCGCCCCCCGTGGCATGACGCCGTGCTTGGGGCGGCGAAATGTCTAGAGCCGCCCCTGATCATGAGGCCTCCAAACTACATCTCTCAAGAGGTACCATAGCTGTACTCACAATTGTTATATTTCAAGTTTTGGGCATTCAGTTTTTCAGCAAGCTTTCCCTGTGTGTCAAGTGAATAAAAGAGCATTGGTTCAAAATAACGGAGTCTGTTGGCACAAGCCATCTCTTGTTAGTGTCTTTGTGGAGGGGAGGAAGGTTGATTCGTTTGTGCAAAATTATATAAAAAGTGCTGGAAAAAACTGTGTGTGACTGCCAGGGGGCAAATTTAAAATAGCGGCTTGCTCTTCAGTATTAATCATGTTAATATATGGCTAAATATGACTCATTTGATTACACAGGAAAATCAGAGCTGAGTGGTTTTCATTTCTTGGTGCAGAGGGAGGGGAGGGAGTGTGTATGTGTTTCACATTCCTTTACTGGCTTTTATCTTTCCAAACCCATAAAACAAGAATGAACACAATATAATTTTTGAGTTCTTTTCTTTAGACTGCCTGTCTGGAGTGTCTCCTTCCTCTTTCCTAGAGACTTCTCATCCCATGCTATGTGACAAAACTTCAGGAGGGTTCATATTTAGAATAAATGACAATTTCCAATTGTCCTTACTTATTTTAGGAAATTATCATATGAGCAATTTTAGCTTGTTTGTACAGCTCCTAGCAAAATGTGGCCCTGTGCTGCATTCATAATAATGAACTATTTGTTAAAATGTAAAAGTAAATACAGTAAGTACCTGTGAGGAATATTTACTCATTTGCTGTAAAGGAAGCAACTATTTCAAAAGAGATCGTTTGACTTTGTCTTCTTTAGGGTATCTCAAATAAAAGTAGATTTGTTTAATCTGCCTCCCTGAGATTCTGGAATGGAAAATGGTCTGGTGGATAAGGCACTGGATTGGGAGCCAATGGGTCTGATTACATTTCTTTGCTACCCACTTCACAGGGGACTTTGGGCAAATGACTTACCCTTCTTGTACCTCAGTGCCTCATGTGAATAATCTGGAGAATAATACTGCCCTGATTCAAGGTTGCGGTGAGGATCATTTCATTAATGTTTGGCCCATGCTCAGCTATTCTGCTTAGGGTGTCCATTGAAACACTCACATAGATCTGAAAATGGGGCTACCTACCCCAGGATTGCCTACGCTAAGCGTTCAAAAATCATGAGTCAGGCCCCCAAAAACTGCTTAAGATTGGCTTGAAAACCACAAGATGTTGAAATAATAAACTTTGACTTTTTTTTATTTGCCTTCTGGTTTCTGAGGCTCATATTTGAGGACTAAGAATGTACAGCTATTTAAAACAGAGTTTCTTGTGTAACCACATGACTCCAGGAGTGGTGCTTTAAGAAAAAAACACCAAAAATCCAAAAAAATCTTGATTAAAATTACAAGAGTTGGCAACGTTTGTACATAGATCTGAAAGTTTTACTCACATCAGCAAATGAGTCTTGAGGTGCAATAGGAACAGCAGTGGACTTTGCATGTTGAGCTGTCACAGTAACTGTTTCTTGGTTCTCTCAGCATGAGGAATGGGAGCTTCTGAGGAACATATTTGGGGGTTTAAAACTGTTGCCTACTAGCAGGATTAGCATGCCTCCAAACCATCTCTCTCTTAATATAAAGGACTTTAGTGGATGTAGCAATAATGGAAGATTCCTACCACTGTATCCATAGATGTGCAATGTATCGCTTTCAGTGAGTGACTTTTAAAGAAATACTCAGGAGCATGATCTTTATAGTGGTATTTTCAGATGAAAAAGAACTCTCTACAATGCTGCTTTTGATTTTTAAGTTGTAATTTTTGTTTGTTTGAATAAATTCAAGTTACAGAGAGTGCATTCTGCTTAGTTCCCAATATAAATAAATGATAAATAAAAATACATTTTAAAAATGCCAGCTCCCTCAGCTGGTGAAAGTCAGCATAGCATCAGTATTTGCCCCCATATTTCCCTCATTTCGTGTTGAACAGCTGGCCGGGGTAAAACTTACAGGAAATGGTATGAACTGTGGAACTAATATCTATTCTTACAGGAGTGGGTGATGAACATAATTAGGTCACACACAGGGCTACGCCCTTAGCTGGTGTAAATTGTCATACCTCCACTGACTTCCCCAAGTTGGGGATCTGGCACAAGCTTTTCATTAGCTATTTGCAGAGGTTCCCAAACTTCATTGCACCACCGACCCTCTTCTAACAACAAAATTATTACATGATCCGGGGGAGGAGCCCCAGCCCTAGCCCCAGCCCCGCTGCCCTGGGTGGAGTTGGAGCTCGGGCTTCAGCTTTAGTCCTGGGTCCCAGCAAGTCTAATGCTGGCCCTGGCAACCCCATTAAAATGGGGTCTCAAGCCACAGTCTGAGAACTGCTGAGCTATTGTGAAAGGTGAAACACTCCACCTTATCTATGTGCTCAGCACTTAGTCACAGATAGCAACTAGTCCAGTGATTGTACCCAGCTCCTGCTCCTCTTTGGGGAATTCACAAACTGGAATTTTAAAAGTTGGACACTGTAGCTTTTGCAAGTATTGTGTGATCTTTTCTCCATCTCCTCGAAATGTCATAGAAATCCACAGAGAGACAAAGTGGGTGAGGTAATACCTTCTATTGGACCAACTTCTGTTGGTGAGAGAGACAAGTTTTCCAGCGACACAGAGCTCTTCTTCAGGTCTCAGTTCCAGGTTTCTGGTCAGTTTTTTTCTCATGCCAAAGAGCGTTTTGCTAGTTGGTAAATGATAACTTCTCTGGTCCTTCAGCTGCTCTCTGACAGAAATCTGAGCTGCATTACACTGCGTCAAGTCCTAGCATTTATCATTTCCCCTGATGGGACTGTGACACATTTGCCCAGGTCCTAAGGGTTGCGATCAGATGAGTGCAATTGTTGGGTTTTGTTTTGGGGCTTTTTTTGGTCTCTGGAGCAGTTGTTGTAGAACAACCTGCTGAATATCAGCACCAGTGGCAGCTCCTGCAAACTTTAGACTGCTGTCACCTGGAAAACCTGGATTGGATTGTAATTTCTCACTGGAGCTAGAGCCACAAGCAGAAGAGGCATTGCTGTTCTCAGGAGATCCTACAAAAGTCTTTTCTCTTCCTGTTTTCTTTTAGAGATTGGCCTTTTGCCAGTTTGCCTCGACTTCACAATTGTTTAAACATAATGCATTATGAATTTCCTTATCTTTTGCTGTTTTTTCTCATGAATATCTGTTCATAAAATCACCCCCAGGGGACGATACGATACCTATAGACCCTTTGGAATGGAATGAGATGCACGTTATTTGAGTCACATCAAGAGCCCTTCCCTGGGTTGCCAACTGTCACGATTTTATTGCAAGCCTTGTGATACTTTTCTCAAAGCCTCAACTCCTGGTTATTTTTTGAGAATCTCGACTTTCATTTTAAAAAAAAGTTCCTGTCCCCTTGGCTGTAAAGAAAATCTTGAAAATACGAACTTCAAAGTTTCCAAATCCAAAAGACAAATAAAGAATTATTTTTCAAAATTTCATGATTATTTAGGGTCTGAGTCATATTTTTTTCTATGCTTAGTGTTGGCAATACTCACTGTATGTACTGTATTTTGGAATGTCTGTGCATTACTCATACATATGTGCATGAATATATTGTTTAAATCAGCACTGCATAGAATAATATAGCATGTTTATACTTCAAAGCATATTAATCAAATAAATATTAATTAATTCTCAAAACACCCCAGAAAAGTAGGCCAGGAAGACTGAGGCAGACAATTCAGGTGAGTTGCCCAAAGCTAAAAATGAAGTCAGTGTTAGAAAGGAAATTAGAACTTGAGTCCCACTGGCCCACACCTCTCTCTCCCTCTCAAGATATGATTTATTTTTCTTCTATGGCTTCTTCCAGGCCCCAGAGTCCTGACATTCTGATCCTCCACTAGTTTTAACCTTCACATGCCTCCTCTCTTTAAACATTTTTTCTCCTGCAGTGAAGTCATTAGAATCTACTGAGTCAAAAATCTAATTTGCATAGGGTGCCTATAAGAATTTCCAGTGCATCTCAAACTTCTATTGATTTCGTTTTACTATCATTTCAGTGTTCTGCCTTAACTTCTGAATCGGTTGTTTTTACAGCTCAGGTTTCACGTTTGCTTTACCAAGCAGCACTACATATGGGACACAGGTACACAGGGATTTTTCAAATATTTCTCATAGAACTATAAATGGTCTTTGGCCGGCAACAATGTGCCACAGTCTCACCACCCAGTGAACAGTCAGAAGTAGCTGTTTCTGTTTCACATATGTAGTCTGTTTAATAAGTGCCAGTTGCTGGTTAGGCTGGCAATTTTTTTGTGGGAGAGGGGGGTTGAGATGGAGAAGGCTAGAAAGGAAACCATCTGTGGTTTTCATTCTGCAAACACATACAATTTTTATTTTGAATTGAATTAAATATGTAGTAAAAGATGTTGCTTTTAGAGCTAGCTACACGTGTACCGAGTTCAACTGCAAAACACACTGATGGAATACAGTATTTGAAAGATGCACTTTGAATGAGTTTGTGTGGCAGTGTGATACATCCAACTTTGTTTTGTGTAGCGACCTGTACTCTTATATGTATAAAACAGCTTCTTTCCAGGTGAACAGAGCAGCAGCAGTGTTGGGCAGCTTTGATATTTTAAATTTTGGTAAATCCCTGCAACAGCACTGAGAGAGAAGATTTCTGTGTACTGTAATTGAAAGAAGGGATGTCAGGAGGAGATCTAAAAATGTATCCCACTTGTCTGAGAGAAAGAAGCTGTGTATAGGGAACAGAATAGATCTATAACCATCATAAAGGTCACTGACTGGCAGAAGATTTTATATGGTCAAATTAATTTCGTGGTCAAATTTTGTTCTAACATACTCAGGGGAGGAATGTGTAGTAGTTTGAGATTCAGAAGATCCTGAATGCTAATCCTCACTCTGCCACTAACTTCCTCTGCGTTGCATTTAATTTCCCTTCCACAATTTCCCTGTCCGTGAAATGGGGATAATAATAGTGGACCACTTACCTAACAGGCATCCTGTGAGGATTAATTGCAGTTTGAACAGTGCATTAGCTAAGTAAAGTGCCATGTAACCATTATTGTTGTTGTTTTCTCCAAACTTCACACCTCACGTTTGCGAAACTCACCACTTCGTGACTGCAAAAGTTCACAGAATAACACAACTGCTGTTCTCGTGCAGCCCACAGAAGTACGGCCAGCTCTGCAGCAATGGCAGCAGCTCACCTGCCTCCAGGATTTCCAGAGCTCTGCTGTTTTGGCTCGTCCTGTTGGTGCACAGTGAAAGATGTTGTAGGGGAATGAAGCGCTTCTCCCGACTGAGATAGTTTGCTGGTGTTTAAAAGAGATCTATCCTTCTAAATTTCAATGCTGTTCACCCCTATGAACATAATGTTATATGTTTCCATACACAAAGAGAAACCAAATCTTTTCTCTCAGAATGACCTTTGGTTTATATTTAAACAGTATAATAAAACAAAATAAAAGGGAGATGGTCTTCAGAGACCACACTCTGTGCGTGTGTGTGTGTGTTTACCTTCTCTTTAGAATGCTGTACCTGAGTGTGTGTATACGCCTCTTCTTTAGAATGCTGTACCTGAACATAAAATGGCTGCTGCTACTGCAGCAGGATTGAGAATTCCCATTTAAACATGCGTTCCTTGGAAAAGAAGTACTAGCAGCTACACGCTATAAATCTCAACATCTGATAAATAGAAAAAGACAAAATCAGGTCATGGTGTTAGAGAATATACTTTGCCATTCTATGGTACCTTTCATCCAGTGATCTCAAGCCACTTTACAACTTTACCACAACTCCCCTGGAAACTAGCTAAGGGTCAGACAGGAATTTACTTCACCCTCCTGTGGTCTAGGATGGATGGGGCCACAGTATATTTGTACACAGCAGTAGTTTAAGACAAGAAGTAAGGAAGGGCACTATGCTCTGTTAAAACTGCAGGGGAAATTCATGTAAGCACAGGTAATTAACTGAACTGGAATTAAGTCTTCCTTATGCAAACAAACACAAACAAACAAAAAGCCCTAGGATTTTTAATCAAGGCTATTAGTCAGCATTTGTGGCAATCTAAACTGATTACATGCACAGTAAGCCTTAATTTTTCTTTTAAGTATTTTTTTTAAATGCACCACAAAGCAGAAATATCTCACTAGTGCATAGTATTGGCTTGCAGTGCAGCAGAGGAATGCCAGCGCTGTCTTTCATGCAGAGCTCCAGGCACTACAGGTATGGCACTTTACCACTGTGTGGCTGAGGAGCTAGCTGCCTCCTCCTGCAAGCCTCCCCTTTCACTCTGGTAAGACTAGGGTGACCAGATGAGAGGAAGAAAATATTGGGACACATGGGGGGGGCGGGCCGCCGGAGCAAAAAAAAAAAGAAGAAGCCAAATGCTGCAGGCAGAGCGAAATATCGGGACAAATTGTGTCCTGACCAAAGATCGGTCGGGACGCGAGACAAAGACCTGAATATCAGGACTATCCTGATTTTATTGGGACTTCTGGTCACCCTAGGTAAGACAGTAGTTCGGCCCCGTATGCCCCTGTTACCTGATGGGGGCAGGGTCCTTTAGCTGCCCTCAGTTACAAAGAGCCTCTCCTTCACGGCCTTGCACTCTGCCCTGTTAAGGGCAGCAGTGCAGGAGCAGGTGCAGGTTAAGTGCCTGAACTCCCCGTTGTGAGTAAAACATGGAAAATGCTCAGATGTGGAGAATAGGGTTGCCAATCCTCCAGGATTGCTCTGGAGTTTCCAGGAATTAAAGATGAATCTTCAATTAAAGATTATGTCATGTGATGAAACCACCAGGAATATACCCAACCAAAATTGGCTGTAGTGGAGAAAGAATGTAAAATGGCGAGTGGGACCACGTGGGAAGCCAGAAGGTAGTTGGGCAATGGCCTTTTTCCTGCTGATTTATGCAATGCAATGCCATTTTTATTTAGCCAGTCATATGATTCCATTATACAATGAGTTCTGACCACAGAGCTGCTGATTTTATCTCATTCAAAAGATAGTGCTTCCAGCAGCACAGTGATTTGAGACTGTGTGTTAGTTGTGTTACTGTAGTGCCTAGGAGCCTGGTCATGGGCAGGGTGCCACTGTGCTATGTGCTTTACAGACACGGAACAAAAGGAGAGTCCCTGCCCCAAAGAACTTACACTCTAAGTATAGGACAAGAGATGGTACACACAGGACCGGCTCTACCATTTTTGCCGCCACAAGCGAAACAAACAAACAAAAGCCGCCCAGACTGTGCTGCCCCAAGAATAGACAGAATGTCACCCCTTAGCATGTGCTGCCCCAGGCACGTGCTTCCTCCGCTGGTGCCTGGAGCTGGCCCTGGGTACAGATAGAGTGACAGGGAAGTACAATGAAAGTACAAGCGCTTAGCAGGAAGAATGCCCCCTCCTAGTGAGGGCAGATTGCCACCAACTCCACTTTTATTTCAATCCGTAGATGTTCTTGGAGATTTTTAATCCAGGTATTGACCTGGCTTGACCCTGCTTATCTGGTCGTATTTGATGACATGACACCACTAGGTGATATGGCAAAAGGAATATTTCACATTTCTGCGAAGAGAAATTACAAATGATTAATATGAAAATATCACAAATTAGAAACTATTTTAAAAAAAGGTTCAAATGTACCTTAAGCTTCGGTCAAAAATAAGAGGTTGGAAGTTTTTTGCTTCTTTTGATGGTATAAAACTTAATGTGTCTTTTTTAGCATATAAAGAGCCATGAGTCTGTGTATGTCAAACCCAACTTCCATTAGTGCTAATGTGAGTCATCAGCATAAAAGTATCCTTCACTGTTATAGGAGGGCAAACTAGACCATGCTAATGTGGATCAGGAGGGGCATTTGCTTGCTGTGTTGTATGAAGGTGAGTGATTTAAGTCCAAATAGAGCAGCTCTTGGGTTTGCTTTTGTGGGTTTGGATGCAGCAGATTCTGAGAGGTACTTTGTGTCTTGACAGCATTCAACAGTACTAATTCCCATTCAATGCTATTTTTTTGCATTCCTCTTTTATTAATTATCGCATTTGAGTGAATAGGGTATTGAATGTACAGCACACAACTGTTGCTGCTGTACCATATATCAGTATCCACCCTGAAAAATCAGCAAACCAACCCAAACTGGTGATCATTAAAAGTTTTACAGAAAGTTTATCCTCATTTCTTTTGTCTCCGAGCCCACTGTTAATCTCTGCTTCCAATGTTCTCCTTCACCACTGCTGCACCTAGATTTTGAAAGCAAATATCCTTGCCCCCCTGTAAACATAAAGAAACATGAAAGAGAAACTAGACTTGCTCTCTCAAGAGTAGTTCCCCCCGGTCCCTTTTCTACCTTTGTTTTTCCCTCCTTCCATGAGGTTTGATGTCTTTACTCATCATTGTAATGGTCAATATGATCTAGTAAGCTTTGTGGAACAGGGACCTTGTGCCAGGATTTGATTTCATTTGTATGGATGTAAACAGAATTCCAGATGTACACAGCTGTATTGAGAGCAGAGTCCAGCCCCTACTCTTGTCTGTCTGTGAAATGCCATCCACACTAATGGTACCACATAAGTGACTCTTATTTTTATACAAACTGGGAAAGCTTGTAACATTACAAGGCTGTTTTCCCATTTACGCTGTGCATTTAATTTTGGATTAAGTATAATTTACTTTTCACTATGGTACAAATTAATGAAAAGGAAGGTTCAGAATTCCTATTTAAAATAGTTTAAAAAAATCAGACTTATTGAAACAGCCCATTCGCCCTGCTAAGGTCACTTTGTGCTGGCAAAGCAGCTCTGAAGGACCTTAAATCTACCCTAAAGGGCAGCTGAGTGTTTCCTTGGGAGATTCTCAGCTGGTGTAAAGCCAGCCTAGCTTTATGCCAATCCCTCTTAGCCTTCCTTGGTGTAGGGGGCTAGGTCAGGGCCAGCAAGAAGGCATTCAGAGAGTTCAGGCACACTACACTCAGGTGATCCTCAACAACGTAAAGGCTCCTAAGAAGCCATTTCAAGCCAGCACAGGTTATTCCAGCCGTTTTGACTGCTGTAATTCAGCCTCTGGCTGGACCACAGTAAGCTGGTTTAGAACTGTGTTGAGCATGATGACTGGGCCCACTGAACACAATGGAGGGAATTATCAACTGTGCTTTAGTTACGCAATAGAAATATGGACCAAACTCACCTTTGATATAACTCTGTTGAAGCTAATGGAGTTACACCAGGAGCAAAATTGTCATTTTACCTTTATGTTTCTTTTCAGACAGTGGGAGCCTGAAAGATGAAGTTTGGAGGCTAATGCAGGGGAGGACTTGCCAGTGACTAGTTTTAAGGAAGTGCATTCTTAAAAGAGCTGTTTGAAAAATGGCGAAAATGGCAAAAAGCATGTTGAAACTTTCTAGGGTTTTTTGTAAATTAGAATTTCAGTTTGAATTCTAAGAAATGTGACTGGTTTTAATTCTGAGCCTATACCTGCAATGCTTAACTCTACTTATTTAATTTAGTAGAGGTCTGACATTATTGATTTGTTATCCTCCTCTAGGACAACTGGACAATGCTTTGATCCTTTCAATTCCAATTTCAGGGTAGGCAAATCAATAATAAAGTTTATCTTTATCCAGTGCACTTTTAAGTTTTTTAAGTCAGGACAGACCCTAAGGTTCTTGACCATTCTTTTCCTTGGGACATACAGCACGATTTTTTTTCATATTGATCATAGAAATGAATGGTACTGTATACAGGGTCCTATCTAGTTATGTCTCAGATGAACTTCATCTGGTTCTAAACCTGCTTTCTGGAGTAAATTGCAATAGATACTGCACTGGCCAGTCCTTGCACCATCTTGGCTGCCTGAGTTGCTAGATTTCATTTCCCTGGCTTAATGAAATTCATTATGAAAAGGCTTGTGGTGCCTAGTATGTTGAGCAAAACACATCTCCAGTGTTTCCTGATGTGCCAGTGTGCCCTCTCTGAACTACCAAGGTACAGATCAATGGAACACAGTCACTCACAGTACCACAGTGTCCCACCACTGTATGGGCATTGCTGCTGACATCAGGGTTATAATATCTTGGACTTTCTGCAAGGTTCCAAGTGACCTTGCCCCCAGTTTCCCTCAGCATCACCCCAGTCTATACATATATGCATACTTCCTTTTGATAGCCCATTCACAAGATGCCCTGTGTTTTAGGTACCATATTGCAGGTTATGAACTGCTCTGTCTGGCGAATCTCAGAAAGAACAGTTTGCTTCGCTCCCACTCCCACAACAGAACCCCACACAAGCTTAGGATGGGTTTGTTTTTCTAAGCACATCAGAATTCTTCTAGCACAGCTTGATGTTCTGCATACTGTCAACTACTTTGGGCTTCCTGTCAAAAGGGGTGCTATGTAAACTGAAATGCTGTTTTTGCATTATCATTCTAGTTGCAAATGTTGTTATTTAATTAGACTCTGCAGTATGTTCCAGACCAAACATTTTTAACTGAAGGCACTGGCTTGATTCAAAATGATGCCTTTATCACAGCTTATCTAGCTGCAAACAACGTGCAGTGAAAAAAGCAAAATAAGAGGCTTGGGTCCAGAGAACCCGACAGACTCAATAACTTAAGCCTGGTTCCATATCTGGCCGTGCTGTGTTGTTCCCTTCCGTACAGCTGTAACCATAAAAGGATAGCTGACCAGTTGTTTTCCAAAGAAAAGTGCTACCACCTTTCATACAGTGTGTGTACCGATCCCGTTATTGTCCACATTAAAATAGCCCATCACCTTTTAATTCATCACTAGGCCTTGCAACTTTGTACAAACAGCTTCTTCTTTTGCTTTTTTACAGACTGGTCCTGGGAAGGTTAGAGAAACAGATTTATTTCTGTATTGCTTTTTTTAAAATAATGAATGTTTGCATGTTTCTGATTTTTTTGAGGAAGGGCCCAGCCTCTTTGCAAGCTCACTGTTGTGAGGTAGGAAGTAGTACCAGTTAAATCCCAGCATCTTCTCCCCGATGCTCATTAATGAGCTAGTTGATTTTACCCTTGCATCTGTAAGTTATTTCTGCTTTTGCTTTATGGGCTGCAGAACTATTGCTGTCTCAGCTACAGAGTCACAGAGTGGAAAAGCCTATAATGCTTTGCCATGTTGGCCGCACAGTAAAGTTTTCTTTGATAACTTTAAAATTACTTTTTAAATGCTAGTTTCTCTAACCATTGTCTAAAAAAAATAAGGAGTTCTTGTGGTGCTTTAGAGACTAATAAATTTATTTGGGCAGATACCTGCTCCTGTGTTTTCTACTCCATGCATCTGATGAAGAGGGTTCTCACCCACGAAAGCTTATGCCCAAATAAATTTGTTAGTCTCTAAGGTGCAACAAGGACTTCTTTCGGTTTTTGCTGATATAAGCTAACAGGGGGGATAGCTCAGTGGTTTGAGCATTGGCCTGCTAAACCAGGGTTTTGAGTTCAATCCTTGAGGGGGCCATTTGGAGATTGGTCCTGCTTTGAGCAGGGGGTTGGACTAGATGATCTCCTGAGGTCCCTTCCAACCCTAATAATCTATGATTCTATAATAATCTATGATTCTACAGCTACTTCTCTGAAACCTGTAACCTTTGTCTACTGCTTTTTATTGCCATGTCATTTTAATCTGGTTTAAAGGGCTCTAAATTCTGAGTAATAAGTTCCTGCTGTGTTTTAACTCAGGAAGCAGTTCTCTGAGAGAGAACCAGGCAGTTAGCGTTGCTTGGGTAGTTGGATTAAAATGGGTTGTTCTACATTTATTTGAGGGGTGGGCTGAAGGGGAAAGGTTATAACAACCAAGGACCTGATCCTGCAAAGCTATTCTCTGCCACCCGTATTCCCACTGGGCAGTACCTTATGCCATGAGGAGTCCCCTTGCTTTCAGTGCGACTGCTCAGGATTAAAATACTACCCAATGGGAATAAAGGTGATCCATTAATAATTACATTAATTTTACTGGGACTATAATTGCATGAGGAAGGCTTTGTAGAATTGGGTCCTGAGTGTACGACAAATGGGCTTGGAAGGATTAGATTTGTATCGGTAAATGTTGATTTTACCATACACACACAGATGACAAAACAATTCCGTTGATAGAAATTTAGAGACAGGCAAAGTAAGAAAAATGCTGCTTGAGAATTTATTAGTTTACTTTAAGGCTGTTTACTCTGTATATTTTGACATGTGATGTTGACAGTTTGTGTTTTATCGGTTATAAAGCTTAAACTTTGTGAACCTCAAAGCCTGGCATTAAATAATTGTCTCTTTCTCCCATCAGACAATTTCACACAACTGTGAAAATTTAAATAGTCTACTCCCATTTATCTAACCCAATTATCCGAACCTCTGCGTTATTCGAATTCCTTCCTTGTCCCCCGGTATTTATCTCACACTAGCGGACAAGGAAGAGATTCGGATAATGCGGAGGTTCGGATAATAAAGCAGAGACTCCTAACCAGCATCGTGAGGAGGATGACGACCCCACCCAGCTGCAGGGGAAGCTACCCCAGTGCTGAATGGCCGAATGGCTCTTGCCTTTTCAATTATCCAGACTCCCGATTATCCGAATAAAATAGGTGTCTCCCACCCTATTCCGATAATTGGGAGAATACTATAGATAAACATTGAAAAAAAGCTTAAAATTAACTACCAATATTATCTGATGAAATGGTAAAAACAATAAAAATAAAAACTGAATTCTGGCAAGCCTAACTGAGGTTGGCATGTCAAATTCCCACAAACAGAAAATCTGAAATTATTTTTGGATTGGGTGAATCAAAATGTTTCATTATAAGTCTGAAATTTTTCGTTTTGCCCTCTTACATTTATTTTTGCATATTTTTCTATAAATTTTGAAACAAAAAGTCAATTTGACACAAAAGACAACGTTTTTTATTTTGAAAATATTGAAATGGGACAAGTCAACAATTTAAAACCTTTCTTTGTAAATGGGAAATTTTGTCAAATCCAGCTCTTTCCCATAAACAGTTTCAGTTTCAACAAATTGGCGTTTTCGGGGAGGGGGAAGGTTTCGCTGAAAAATTCTCAATCAGCTGTAATCCCAAACACAACAGGAACAGTCAACTGTACTTTTTGGAGCCACTGTGGTATACTACTGTTCTGTATAATATTGTAGTATGTTTTGTTTTGGTTTTTTTACTAAGAATAATATTAAATCTAATCCTATCTTGGCAGGGGTTTTTTTTAAAGATGACTCCAGCTCAGGTTTGTTATTTTAACATCCATTTTCCTGCTTGCCTCTCCCTAGAAAACAAAACTTTAAAAAATAGGCTTTTGTGGGTCTATATGTGGTTTTTTTTTTTTAATTTATTTTTTTTAGCCTGGCAGCCGATATGTGTAAAGAGACATTGGTGCAGTGACTGGAGTTTTCTGATGACAGCAGTACGCTCTGCAACCTCCAGCTTATTTCTGCAGAAAATTTTTTTGGGCCCACTTAAGGGCAGAAGACACAACAGGCCACAGTGGAATTCAGTTTTTTTCTTTTCTTCCCTCAATCGTGTGTTTCTGTTGTTTTCATTGCATAACCTAGTTCAGTTGAACAGTATATTAAAGTTTACACTGATCCTTTAGCTTTTCCCAAGGGAGAGGGCAACCTTTTTAAAAGGTACAAAGCTTTCAGAGATTCCAAGAGGTGGATCTGTATTCAGAACAGTTCAAGCCACTGTCCAGAGAGTTGTCTTGCATTCTGTATGTATGCTCCAAGCCCACAGCTCTAAACAGCGGTTCACTTTAGCATCTACAGTGTGGAAAGTTACAGCATGCAAGCACTTGATAAAAGTGAAAGAAAAATGCATCACCTAGAGCAGTGGGCAACCTCCGGCCTATGGGCTGCATGAGGCCCTTCAGGGTAATCTGCTGGCAGGCCGCGAGACAGTTTGTTTACATTGTCCCTGCAGCCCGCGCCGCTTTCCGCAGCTCCCACTGGCCAGGAATGAAGAACTGCGGCCACTAGGAGTTGTGGGCAGCCATGCCTGCGGACGGTCAGTGTAAACAAACTGTCTCGCGGCCTGCCAGCGGATTACCCTGATGAGCTGTGGGTTGCCCATCGCTGACCTAGAGAGAGGATGACAATAGACAGCAGCTATGACTCCAGCATGAGGGACAAACTAGAGCCTCATTAAGGATATGAAGAGACAGGGCCCCAGTGGAGCATAAAGGGGTGTACTGGGAAGGGTGGGAAAGGAGTCAGTGGGAAGCAGAGCAAAGTCCGGGCATCAAAATGGGTGTGGAAACATGGGAAAGATGAGGCATGGGAAGGGTATAGAGACACTGGAGCAACTGGAGAGTATCCCACAGACAGACTGAGTGTCTCAGAGTATTGAAAACCTGGCAGGTGGCGCCTCATTAGAGTTGCATCACTGGGTCCTGCATTCCCCCCACTCCCATCGACTTGTCAACTATCGTTTTTAAGCTTCAATAGTCTATTCAAAACAGCTTATAAGTTGAGCTCTGAGAATACAGGAATCATTTATCTCCCCCACACACATACGAGCAATAGAACAGTGAAAACCTGCTTGAATATACAGTAACTGGAATGATTTCAGGAGCAAAAGTCCCCATCTTGATAAACACAGCCAGGAGAAGGTCACAGAAAGGACAGCATTACAATTTCTGGTTGTGAATTTATTTGTTTATTTTAAAGGATGCAAGATTTCTCCCAGCTCCCTCTTCTCCTTCAGCAATACCTCCTCTATCCCTCTGGTATTGCACTTAGCTCTGCACATTGATCCCTGACTATATCAGAGGATAGCAAGGTTAATTTGTGATTTGTGTTGCATTGTTTTGGCAGCCAGTTTAGGATTCCACACTTGGGGGCAGGTACTTCAAAGGCAATGGATGTTTTATAATGCCCATCAATGATTTGGCATATAGTATCAAACAAACAAACAGGCCTTTGCATGAATATTCCTCATAAATACCCTGGCCACCTGTTTATTCCAGGACTGTGCTTGAAAATAATGCCCTGCCCTAGAGTGTGTCCTAGCAGAAACAATCCTAGAATCAGTCTTGCATTGGCCTAGGCCCTGGTAGTTGTCTGTCATAAAGCTGGAAGATGAATAGAACATAACTTTGGGGGGTAGGGACTGTCTTTTTGTTTGGTGTCTGTACAGTGCCTAGTGCAATGGAGTCCTGATCCAAGACTGGCGACTCGGAGGTGCTGTAATAATACAAATAATAAATAAGGCTACGATTTAGTCACAGGTATTTTTAGTAAAAGCCATGGACAGGTCACAGACAATAAACAAAAATTCATGGCCCATGACCTATCCATGCCTTATATTAAAAATACCTGTGATTAAATCTTGTTTGGGGCATGAGGAGGCTGCTGCTGGGGGGATTTCCGGGGGGTGGGGGGGCACTGCTGGGGATGGACTAAGGGAGGCTGCTGCCAGGGGGAGGAGGGGTGCCTGGGTCTGTGGACCACAGCTACTCCAGCTGCCCACCTGGGGACTGCTGCCAGGGCCAGCGGACTGTGGCTGCTCCATCCAGCCACCTGGGGACTGCTGCCTGGGGCCGCAGATCACAGCTGCCCCTGGACCACTGCCGGGAGCTGCCAGAGCAGCAGCTGGTATGGCTGTCCTGGGGCTGCTCCAGCAGTAGCTGGTATGGCTGTCTTGGAGGCCACCTGAGCAGCTGCTTTTGAGGCCCTGGAATCAGCCACACCGGCCCCGGCAGAAGTCCTGGAGGTCCCGGAAAGTCACAGAATCCGTGACTTCTGCGACCTCCATGACAGACACGGAGCCCTAATAATAAATAATAACAGTAATTATTAAATGACACCCGGGCAAAAACCTAATGGATATCAGCTCAGGATTTGGCTCATAGCAGGAAGAAGGGGAATGAGATTTGACTGGAAATGAGGAATGTTCTAAAGGACAGCTATTTGTGTTGTCTGAAAGCTAACTTGGGGTTTGAGGAAGCTGTGCGCGGATACTGCATGTGTGGCAAGCTGAGTTTTTGGGTAGGGAATTGAGGGTGTACATATATGCCAGATGTAAGTAGTCGCGGTAGTGAACGGAGATTTGGAGGAAGCACATATAAACTCTGAGGTGGTTAGTTGGAAAAACAGGTGAGGATTTGAGAGAGGGATATATGTACCATACTAATTGCGTCTACTGAAGCTATCTTTTGAAAGAAATAGGGAAAAAAGATTTTTCGGGGGAGAGATTGAAAAGCTCTCATGTTGTGACACCTGTAAAATATTAATCTCTCTTTATTTGAACTTTGGCTCAGAACTGTAACTTTAAATAAAGACTTTGGAATTATGGTGCCAATTTTTCCAAGGGGCCTCAATCCATATACCAAAGATACCCTCACAGTTTTTAATCCACAGACGTTTATACCTTCTCACAGGACAGCCGAAACACTCGAACACACTGCACATTGGCCAGACATTATCTGATGTGTGTGCAAATTTGGTGGCATGCACAAGTTGTCATTTTCAGGAGCAAATAATTCTGCATGCAAAATTGTGTGCAAATGTATGATCATTATTACTGATACATTGCCAGGGAGTGCTAAGTGCTTTACATAAAACCAGCAGAACCTGGTCCTGGCCTTGAAGATTGTACATTAAAAATGCAGAGGCCTCCTCTGAAAATTTAGCCCATAAGGTTACAGCATCAGAAGACTGCTCCTCTCTTTGAATGAATTTTGAACTTTATATTTTTCAGTTTGTCAAAAAAAGTGGAGGAAAATATTTATCACCAGTACATGATCTCTTGTTATCCTTATCATGACTATAGATCAGTGGTTCCCAAACTTTAACAACCCGCGAACCTCTTTCACTAAATTGTGAAATCTTGTGAATCCCTCCTAAAAATGAATATTTCCAGGGATTTAAGTTTAAATTTCCTCAGTGTGATGGATATGCTTGCTTTGCTCTGCAATAGCTCTTGGAAGTCCGGAACCACTGCCGGCTCCTCTGCTGATGGGGGCAGAGCTCAGGCTGCCAACCTCAACTGCCTGGTCCGCCTCTTCCTGGGGCATGGGCTGCCAGCCCCGTGTGGAGTGCTGGGATTCGGGCTGCCAGCTCCCCCACTGATAGGGGCAGGGCTCGGGCTGCCAGGCCAAACTGCCCGGCCCTGCTTTTCCTGGGGCTCTGGCTGTCTGCCCTGCAACCAGGTCCCACCTGCTGCCTCCAGTGCCTGGGGTCCTCTGATTGCCATTAGTGAAATTTTTCTGGTGAACCGCCTGTAACA
Source organism: Gopherus flavomarginatus (assembly GCF_025201925.1). Classification (NCBI taxonomy): domain Eukaryota; kingdom Metazoa; phylum Chordata; order Testudines; family Testudinidae; genus Gopherus; species Gopherus flavomarginatus. The sequence goes on along the minus strand of NC_066617.1, from coordinate 230,015,433 downwards.
TTCTGCGAAACCCCAGGGGTTCGCAAACTCCACTTTGGGAACCACTGCTATAGATCAAAACATAAATCAGACGGCTTTCTTATGGAAACAGGTCATTATTAACATTTGTTGGACATGGAGAAAACATTCAAAGTCCTCCATCATCTTCATGCAGGATGAAAATATATAAAGAGAATAAGTAATGCTGAAAGTACTATTTCTTGAAGCTTTTGAGCAGCATTAATAACCTGAAGGTGAACTATCTTTTAAAAAAAAAGATGTTTGTCATAATAATGGCATGAAGCCAGGCTTTTGTACAAAGCATCAGATTCTGATGGCAGATTTAGCTCTGGAAAAATGATGTCAAACATAACGGGAAGTGGAAGTCCTGTGATTTGGTGTTTAAATGTAGGTGGAGGATGCTCTGTGAAAAAAGGGAAAGTTAATCTGGCAGAGTCAGGAGGAGGTAAGAAAAGTTGAGTATTTGTTAATTGGGGAAATTTTTCAAACTGTGCTCCACCCCCGGAGGGTTTTAAGTTTCCCTTTTATTAAAGCTGTTGCACTGTAAATCTGAATAATTTGAAATTCTTGGGCAGTTCTTGTAACCAGGTTGGAAGAACTTTTGTGACTGGAATATTTGTTGAAGGGATGTTTGTGAGTCCCTGAGGGCTTTGTAACATGTTTCACCCTGTAATTTGGAAACTGTTACCTCTCCCCAGCTTCTAGTCAAAGCCTCAGACATTTGGCAAAATTTCCCAGCTAAAAACTCCTCCTACTCCTCCTAGGCTGCACCTTTGGTGAATACTTAACAGTAAAATCAAAGCAAACTTTTGGTGACCACAGTAGGTTGTGATGAGGTCTTGTGCTAGAAATAGCCAAATGCTTTTCCTACAAACTGTCAGACCCCAAGTCCTCTTGCAGACTTGAACCAAACCAATTCTGAATTTGATTGATTTTAACGAACCTTGTCTCTTTCTGTCTCCTTCCTATTTTAAAATCCAAGTCTGTGACTATACTTCTTACCCTAAAGCAGGCCCAGAATTTCCTACATTTTTTGATGGATTATGTGGCTAAGCAGATCTCCTGTCTCTTCCAAATTTCATTAATCTCTGGGCTTACCCATCAGACATGCAATGCACACTGTGGGAAAATTTACAGGGAAGATCCAGAACTACATGTGGTTTGGAATGAGAAATAAGGCCAAGTCCATAAGAGAAACTAGAGATCCACAATTCCCCTTTCGTAAGTAGGTAGGGGTTTGTGGGCCTCAGCTGGGAGAGTGAGTGGATCTTGGCATGACTGGAAAATGGTTGTGAGTGATCTCTGTGACTGCAATGAAAGGAAAAGAGGTAGCTGCAGCAGGTCACCCGGATCTGGATGTAAAGGTGGAAGGGGCAGGGATTGTGTCGGCTTCTTGTATGAATGGAGGCAGGAAAGACTCCAGAGTCCTGCAAGCGTGGTGGGAAGTCTTCAGTAGGTTTAGTAGTTTAGCTTAGCTTCAGTTTCTTAGCACTGTGTTTTCAAACGGTTTGTGGTTCACCTGAGTGTGTTGCTTTCCATCTCTGAAAGCTGCTCTCAGTTGGGCACAATTTGGCATAATTAATTCTTGTGCAAGAATGGTGCTGGGTAAAATAGCTCAGCATGCCCTGCTTCTGGTCAAGTCTGATTGGCAGAGTTATCTATAGTATCTCATGTGTGTAATCAACACACTCGCTTTCTAAATTAACTATTCATATGGTGCGTCTCATTGTAGCCTCTGAACACCTCATAATCATTCGTGAACGTTTGATCTCTCAGAGTTTCGGCAAGGGAGGGAAGTACTATCCCCATTTACAAGCGAAGTACTGCGTAGGTTAAGTGACTTGACCAGGTTACACAGGAAACCTTGTAGAAGGGCAGGAAATTGAACCTAGTTTTCTAGTTCAGTACCCCATCCACTAGAGCAGGGGTCCCCAACATGCCCGTGGGCACCATGGCGCCCACTGGGGCATCTAAGTGTGCCCGTGTACTGGCTGGCGGACCAGCATCCGCTGAAATGCTGCCGACAAGCAGAGTCATCCAGAGGCATCGCCGCCGAAATGCCACCGAAAATTGGCGGCATTTCAGCAGTGACGCCTCTGGATGCTGCTGCTTGTTGTCGTCAGCGATGACGCTTATTGATGCCTATTGATGCCCATCCGCTGCCACTGTTTTCCGTGGCTCGTCGTCTGGCACCAGTGCAGTAACCAGGGCGAGGTGAGTGAGGCATTTGCCTCGGGCACACAAAGCAGAGGGATGCAGCTCTACCATGATGGGCGGCGCTTCGGTGGCCACTCTACCACCGCCGCTTCTTCGGTGGCAATTCGGTGGTGGGTCGTTCCCTCTGACACGGACGCAGGGACCTGCTGCTGAAGAGCCTGGAGCCGGCCCTTGCCTCGGGCACAAAAATTCTTTATTACAGCTCTGTCTGGCACCCACCAGATGAAAAAGGTTGGGGACCACTGCACTAGAGCATCCTTTTTTCCTCATGTAATGGACTTGATGCTATCCTGTGTTGCCCTGGGGTTATATCAGAGTTACTCTGCAAAGTCTTTCTCACCTCTGTTTTCATGGTTCATTACTTCTCAGCTGACATAAGAATGAGGCACTTTTGAGGATCCAAAACCTTTAAGTTGTCTTTTTGTTGTTGTTATTTTGTTAACAATCTAAAAAAAAATAATTTAGATTACAGAACGTGCTGGTGCCTTCCATCTGGTAATATCAAACTGGTTATAACCAATGACCGTACACATTTAGTTATTGTTTAAAATAGTTACAGGACTCCACTGATGAGTTACAGTAAGGATCTAAGTTTGTAGGCTAAGGTGAATCATAAGTTTGTGGTAAATGCTCTTAACATTGTTTTGGAGAATAATTATATTCCAGTGACTATAGTACTATACCTACAAGGAGAGAATACATCCATTGAACGTGGAGGCTAATTTCTGCACGATGCTAAAACCATTTCTTTTTTTGTTATTTCAGGAAGCCAAAAGTGATATCCAGTAATGCAATTTGGTCAATCATTTGGTGAAATTCCTTGTGAATCTGAAGGACCATTCCAAGTTTACATTTAGGTGGGGCCAGATTTTTGTTTCTGTGTTTGTTTTTTTATTAGAAGTCAGCAAAGCTGAACAATTCCCAAAGAGGAAAAAAAATTCCAAATTCAGCTCTTTTCACTGTCGGGCTGATGTCAGAAGGATTTACCCAGCTTTGGGAGCTTTTGTTTTGAGGGATTGGCTGATTTATTAGAGACAATGATTGGCCGGGTGCTGGGGTGCACAGCAGTAGGAGACAGGAACACGACTGCTGAATCGGTGCAGCCGCTGAGCAGATGGAGGGATCAGCCAGGGAAACAAAAGTAAAGCTGCTCCCAGCACATTACTGAAAAGAGAATGGAATGACACAAAGTGCAGGACCAGTGGGAGAACTTCCTGAGCACATTGCTGGAAAGGGGGAGAGGGCTCTCTGCCTGTTGAGATGGCACAATTAATAGGGCTTAAAAGGGGACTTAGATCCCCCAAGAGAATGGTGGTAGACCTGACTTAAAACAAAAAAAGGGGGACAGGCTACTGTCTCTTAGCATCAAATCCAGACAGGCTGAAGTGACAGTTCACCCTTACCTGTCAGACTGTTTCGATAGATTTAGTGGTCAACTGTACAGACTTACACACAGGACCGACTCCAGGGTTTTTGCCACCCCAAGCAGTGGGATGGGGGGATGCCACGATGGGCAGCAACTCGGCGGCAGGTCCTTCCCTCCGAGAGGGGCTGAGGGACCCGCTGCTGAATTGCTGCCTAAGAGCCTGACATGCCACCCCTTCCCCTTGGCCACCCCAAGCACCTGCTTCCTGTGCTGGTGCCTGGAGCTGGCCCTGCTTACACAGAGTAAGAGCCCCAGAGAAATTCAGCAGATCTCTCTCATCAAGATTTACTGTTAAAGCTAATTTGTGGCTCCGTCAATGTGCTATTTTGGATTTTGCTCCAAGGAAGAGAGCCTTTTAGTAAGTGGCATTTGTAAGTTGGGGGGAAATTGAATGATGTTGCTTTAACAGGCTGTCAGCTTGGCTTCTGATGGTTCCAAGTAGGCCAGCTTCTGTGTTACAAAACCCACCAGCTCAACTGGAACGAACTAGGTCAGCAGAGAGAGGCCAAGGACAGAATGGGTGCAGGATGTCCTTGGAGGCAGTCCCCATAGATCAGGGTGGCAGAATGCCAGTGGAGCAGTGTGGGGTTGCCTGCACCAAAGTTACCTGTGTTATACTTGTCCTGTGGCTAGTCCTGGGAAAGCTTCAGTCCTCAGAGCTGCCAGTCGGTCACCTTTGATGAACATGAAGTTCACATGAAAAATGGAAAACCCCTGTGTTTGGTAGCAAATGTTTTGCTTATGGCTATGGGAGAAGAAAAGAATGAAGAGGGAGAAGGAAGAGGGAATTGGCAGTTGTGTATATAACTTTCACTTGCCTTTTTATGTATTCACCAGATGACCCTTATGTGAGTAAAGCCAATTAGGTTCTGCAGTGAAAACTGAGAAATGTTGAGGCACCCAGACACAACCAAAGAATGAAGAGAGTTGGCTTGTGCGGGCATGGACACTTATTTATGTTCACAATTGCCCAGTCAACACAGGTGCCTAACTAGGTAACTGTTGTTGTTTATTCTTTGTATTATCATAGTGCCTACGAGCACCCAGTCATGGAGCAGGGCCCCATTGCGCTGGGTGTGGTACAGACACAGAACAAAAAGATGGTCCCCATTCCAAAGGGCTTACAGGTCAGGTATTTGTTCATGTCAATCATTGAGTTTCTTTTAAAAAGCGTTGTAATGGCAAAGCTTTAGTTTCACTTTCCAGAAAATCCCATTACCGTGAGATAGATTTGATTTCAATATTGGTTTGGTGTTTCTAGGGTGGGGAAAAGATTTTTTTATCTTTTTTGTATTAAAGCTTTACCTTGTTAGAGACCAGCTTAGATACACTGTGACGATACATTAAATAGAGAAGTGCAGTAAATGTAAATGGGGGAAAAACAGTATGAAACATTATAGAAATAAACACAGATTTAATACATACACCCTAGATCAAATTCCAGCCTCTAAATTAGTCAGATCTGACTAATTTCCCTTGAAAAGTGATGTATTTTCAGGAGCAATCCTTGGCCAAGAAGAACCTGTCTCAGCCTGGATGCTACAGCTGTTGACATTCATTTGGTCAGGAACTCTGAGTCTTTCTGCTCATATGCATGAGTCACAGGGGACATTCTAATCTGGAGTTGGAATGATACCATGCCATGCTTTGCATGCGGTTGAGTAATACATCAACTTTGCTTGTGGAGTTGCTGGTTAGACTGAGTCAGGAGATGGTTTCTAGGGAGCCTATCAAGCACAGCCAGAGGGAATTCTTGGGGCTCTCAGCCTGTGGTGCTACTGTGGTGCTAACCAGGATGATTGAGAAAACTCACACTGCTGCGGAGCTTTTCCACACTGGAGGGCCTGGTCCCTTTTAGCATTCTTGGAGAAATAGGAAGTGGATCTGCATGTGTGTTGGTCATTACCCAGATATTTCAATTCTGCAGATGCTTGGAATCCACTGCATACTGGCCTACTGCATTTTTGCATAGGGTCTTGCCAGTATTCTCTTGGCCCATCTCATCTGTTTTTGGCCCCTGACATGTACATGGATCACAAGTAACTATCGTTTGAGAGAAGCCCAAATCCAAATGATACATATTACAGTCCAATGTAAACCAAACTGCCAAATGCAGCTGTGCAAATCCTACTGAACTCATGTTTTCCATCTCTTGTAGTAAAATGCATGATGAAGTAATTTTAATCCTGCCAAAAGGAGATGCAGACAAAGATTATAAGGTTTTCAGGGAAACTAGTATTTCAGAGATACAGAATTGACAAACTATTATTTTTGGGGAGGCTAAAAGCTGATTTGGCAAGCCGTTGTTCTTATTTTCAGGCAGTTAGCATCTGTCTCACCATCAGCAAAAATAGGTCTTTGTATTTATTTTCTTTTTTGGTTGCAAAGGCCATTAGATGCTAGAATGATGGGGAAATTGGGAAAATGAACAGTGAAAATGAGAGCAGAAATAGGAAGAGTAACGTGATGATAAGCCAGGGGATGGTGATCCATGTGCAAAGATAAGCATTAAAACCTTTTTTGGAATTAAAAACAGCCCACCCCATCTCCACCCCCCAAAACTGTGTGTTGTGTGCATAATTGAACATCTACAATAGCTGAGTCCTGTTCGGCATCTGATTTGGCACACAAATAGCTTGTTTTCAGTTTCACTGGGCACTTGAAATATTTCTGCTTACTTACATGTGCAGTTGTGTGCTGAACTGCACGTCACTACACTCCTAAAATGCATTCTTTAAACATCTAGCCTTTGAGGGATCTATAATGTTGTTAAGTTTACAAGACTTCCCCATTTACTCTCCTGTCATATATAACACAAACAGGTAACAAAGAACATCCCTGGCTTCTCAAAAAAGCAGCAGCTTTATAAGTCCACATCCTCCATTCTGGCCAAGCTGTGCTCAGTGGAAGAAAGTAGGAGATTGTGGGGTAAAAATGGCTTTGAATCACTGTTTTTTCTCCAGTCTTAGAGCTATCCTAGCACTGGTTCACTTCCTGAGTTACAGCAGCCTCAGGACTGCTCTGGCTTGTGCTGGCTACCCACAAACCCAAGGAGCTGTTCTGCCAAACAGATGGGGGATCAGCCAGGTGTAGGGGTGGCCTGGCCATGCTCAGTGTTCCCCAGACGGGTTTATGGCTGCTTGGCGCTGCCAGAACATACTCGTGAATCTGGCCCCAGTCTGCTCCTCAGTAAGATGATATTTTGAAGTAATTAGTCTCAGCAGTAAGTCATGCCAGGGCTATCTTAGAAAGTTGTGAGTAAGATATCCCAGCGGGAAGGTGGTGTAGCTACACTATTTAGAGCTGTAGGGTGGGGTTTCTTAATGCACTCATACAATCTTTACTTGGCGAGGGGGTTGAGCAGGCTCCATTAACATTCTTCCAGCTTATCTGAGGTAGAAGTGAGGGCCTCTTCTGCAAGCGTTTTAGTCTCTAACGTTGTCTGTCCTTTAATTCCTTCTACAAGGGCGGGGTGGAAGAATAAGCAATAATACTGGACCAGGCCTTTACTAGGCTGGTTCAAGTTTGGTGACTAGCACTCAGTCACTGGAAGAAGGTACGGTATCAAGTTGTAGGCTGATATTGTTAATCAGTCCATTTGTTTTACATTTTAGTTTTGCTGGCAAGAGTCCTTGCTCGGCTATTTTAAACTGGACGAGACTTTCCCCTTTCATTGTAAGGCAGTTAGGCTTTTTTTTTCTGGTTTTTATTTTTTCTGTCCTTGGCTGCTAGCTGCCTGAGTATTATTACATTCCTTTTCTCCCCAACCGCTTCCCTTCCCATTGACTGGAAAGAGGCATACATCACCGCCAAGACCACTAAGTGATGCTGGCCTAATAGATTCCTATGTCGATCAGGTCAAGAATTCTGCTCTTCAGAGGTCTGTGCTGTAAGTGCATTGACATCCTCTACTGCTAGGACACACTTCGGGGGAGGCAGGGAGCTATTACTAAAGGAGCAACCCATGGCATCATTCGGGTAAGACCTACTATACTGTAGGAGCGTTAGAGTTTAGCACCAGCCATATGGCAAGATGCCATGAGAAAAATGTTTTTATTACTTGGTTTGACAGATGGCATTGACTACCTAAATATAGCCAGCTTTGTTTCTTTTATGGTGCATCGCTTGGGACTGCTTATAGCCTGCAAGCATTTGCCATTTCTTAAGTAGAGTGGATCTCCTCTGAAGACATCCATTGGGTTGCAGATGTACTAATTTATAGCGCTCAGGGAGGGTTCTCTATATATTCTGCTGCTTCTCACATAAACCATTATGGTCAAGACACAATGCAGGAAGGGGCATCTATCAAAAATATATCCAGCTTGATCTATCCTCCTTTACTCCCATATATTGTTTGGATCATTGGACTTGCAGTTTAGTTTGATTAAAACCAGATTTGTCTCCCTGGAGGAAATCTGAAAGGAATTGAATAAAGATAGAAGAGAAAGGAGGTTGTTTAGTTCATTTGTAGCATAAATAATGTTGCAGTGTTAGCTTGTTATAATCATTTGAATGTTGGGTTTTTTTACCCCACTGTTTCCTAAGTCAGTGCTATATGCAGGCAGGTACACAACATCCATCATGGTTACTGTCACACTGTTTGACCTCACACACATTTTAAATTTCTCGTGGTTGAGAGCTGCTGTTAAATGTCCTCCAGATTCCACTCCATTGAGAAACAAGCTTCTAGATGGTAACATGTGAAAGAAACACAATTAAAGTAGTACGCAGAATTGACTATGATATAATATGTCAAAACAGGAACATATATTTATCTCTAAACACACATGCACTTTTGTTTCATAAACTTGTAGTAGATTCTTTGGACGAAGAATGGTCTCCAATGTTGCACCCACAGTTTGGGACAAGCATGTTTTTGCACATATGTATATCCACATAAAAGCCGTTGCACATGCCAAACCAGCAATCTGTGCCTGCACTTTCAGTTTGAATTTATTTGTAAGTATTTGCATGGAAACAAAAATGCAAACATGTAGTGAAGTGTATACAAAAAGTTGTGTGCAAAATTGCATGTGTAATCTTAGCGGCTCCGTTGATAATTCTCTGAAACTTGGAATGAGTAATATAGTGAACTTCAAATTTATAACAGGCAGTTTAATAGTGCCCCATTGTGCTATCTGCAAGGAGATTTTAGGATTATGACATATTCTGGGCTAGATTTTCCTTCTGTAGTCTTGAGGTGTAAGCAATTGGGAGTCGGAGAGTGGGGCTTGTCTGAACTGATGCTTGTTTTTCTGAGTGAGCTGAACCTACTAACCAGGTCTGATTGCACATAAAGGAAGGAGGGAGACTTACATTTAGTGCCTGATCTAAAACTTATTTAAAATCGAAAAATTCTTATTGATTTCAGTGGACTTTACTTCAGCCCCTTAGTGAAAATCAGTCTCGTCTCCTATCTGCCTGGTGAAGGTGATTCTCAAGGTAATTTCTGTTCAGGGTGGCTAATCAGCACTACACTAAGGCTTCCTTTTTCAGGGGTCCTGAGCCCTTCTGAAAATCCAGCTCATGGTTTCTCAGAGCAGGGGCCCAAACTTGAGGCACCCAAATGAATGAGCACTTTTGAAAATGTTGGCCTTACACTTTTTTCCTGTCTGTAAAATGGGGATGGTGATACTTGGCCCAACTGTGTAAAGCTCCTGGGAATCTGTGGAGGAAAAAGGGTCTGCAAGAGCTGATTAATGGTAATTTTGAAACAATTATGCTGCATAAGTGGATACAGTGCATTACCTTAATATCGACAAAAATATGTGCCAGTGCAGACATTTCTGAGTAAACCTGGCAATGGCATGCAGCAAATATACATTTCAGTAAAGACAGCTGTGAACTCTGTAAGCAAGTATGTGATTTATTTCAATAAGACTCGTGAATCATTTGCTATATTCGTCTTAAAAAAAAAAAAGGGCGGGGGGGATAAATACCAGGCTGTGGCTAACTGGGGGCCTGTGTTTTGGTCTAAATATTTATATTGCTGATCGCCAGCTTACAGTTGTGTCTAATCCCTCAATTTCCTGCTTCTGTGCTCTTGTTAAATTGCCGAGATTTCTAGCACTGTCAGCCTCTGCCTTTAGCTGGTTCCTAAATTAAATCTTATAATTTGGCTTGTATGCTTGGCCCTTGGTGGCGGTTGTTAAAAAACAAGCTACACTGTCAGCTAGTACTGGTCTGCAGCAAACCTTTTATTCTTCAGTTAAGTTTCATTTTCTTTTTCAATAGAAAAGATGAAAACTTTTCTTCCCAATGGATGCCTGTAACAATCCACAAGACTGATTCCCTTTTATACATGTACCTTAACCAGCATTACTGCTAATTTACTTGAGACTGAAAATTTCAACTATGGACAAACCAGCTTCCTGCAGCCACTATAGGGTAGTGACCCCATCCCTCCAGGACTTTCCTGTGCAAGGAAACTCTTCCCCAGTCTTGTGTGTCCCACAGAAAGGCAGATTCACTCGCATTCCTGTATGAGCAAGGACAGCTTCCCCTTTTCCCAGTTGCCCTGAAAGGGGAGCAGAGGAGGTAGGGCCAGGACTCTGCCTTTCTCCACACCATTCTGCACACTGAAGGGAACAACTTGTGCCATCCTAGTGAACAATTCAGCATGTCGTGCTCATGCGCAGCGAGCAGTCTCCCAGAGAGATTGCACGTCCTGAAGCACAAACTCATCCAGTGCCTCCCCAGGGGAAGTGGGGCTCTGCACCACGCACTGCAAAGGGCTTTGTGCCTTTTGCACAGTCTAGCCCTACAATGTAACATCAGACATGCCTTAAAAGATACAAGTATTTGCCACACAATCCTATGGAAATAGGATTGTGAGAGGGTGATTTTAATCTTCACTCATATTGTTATGGATAAAATGAATTACGTGGTGCACTTGTACATCTCTTTTATGCAGGCATTATTTTTGTTAAGAGGATTCTGTGCTGCTGATAGTTGAATAGGAGAGCATACGTTCCTAAAAGCAGAGAGATCAAGTGCCATAGATGGTTTGAGAGTAGACAGATCTTTCTCCTGGGATGGTCCAATATATTCTTGTTTTCTGGATCTATGACAGATATTTAAGCATGAGGTGATCCACAAAGCAATGAGAAAAAAAATAGTGGAATGAATTTGGTGCTGCAACGTAGGTCATCATGCATGTTGAAGCAGAGCACCAGACCAAATATGAGCACTGCAGAACAGATCTTTGTATGGGCCCTCAGAGAAATGACCAACATTTTGCTTCATTTCTACCTTCCTATTCCTCTCTATTTTGTAAGTCTGACATGATAAAAACTGAATGCTACTGCTGTCAAAAATGTACCGGGGCTGGCTCTGTTTCCTATCAGTTCTTGCTCACTTCAGAACCTATGGAATTGAAATATTTGCAGTATACACAAAGTTCAGGTTTGTCCTCATGCATGAAGGAGAGGGTCTGCAGAGTCACTGTATTTTTTACACACACATACACACACACACACACACTCTTGAGGAGAAGTGTCTGGTGATGACACAAGAGTCATCACTCCGCTGACCCCTACTGCTGCTTGTGTGGAATTGCAAGCAGCAGTTTGCTCACACTCACTGAGAGACTCTGGCCTCCTGTTAAGTATTCATCCAGGACAATGTTATTGCTGCTCTCTGCACTGCTCCTCTCAGCTCATTGCTGTCTTGTGCCCCTAGGAGTAGAATCGCTTTCTCAACATTCTGTTATCTTATCTACGAAATCCTTCATCTTGTTTTTCCAGTTCTTTTGGTTTGATTTTTTTCATTGCACAGGCCTTCCTAAAGAAGATGACATATAAAGTTGGGAAATGTCACTAACTGTATTTTTTTTTTTAATTTTCTTCCTTTCACCATTTTACTCTTGTTTTTGTTTAGATTTTACAGCTAGCTTGAGTGGCTGCTCTCAACTTAACACTCAATGGCATTGCAGCAAGCTTGTCAGAGTGGTGTGAGAACACGTAAATCGTAAGAGTCGTCCCACGATTTAAAAAAATAAAAAAAAAAAAACAGCCATCAGCCAGGGCTGCGATGGGCAGCAAGAAGCATTTGACAATTTGCGCATAGGTGATGGGACCCTTTATTGAGTACCATCCAAAATCATCAACAGACCCTCTCCTCCTATCCCCACCCTCCCAAATCTCAGTGATTGAGTAAAAGTCAGAAGGACTATGTGCCGTCCTGTGGCTAACTCATATTTGGTTTAAATTGGGCCAAGTTTAGAGAGAGAAATCTGCACAGGAACATGCTTCCAGTTTTCCACTATGACCAAAAAAAAAGTTCGGTCAGGCAGGTTTCTCTATATAAGGTGACAAGTGTCTCAAGAGACTGAGTTGACTGACAGATAATGGAAAACCTAAATGCATGATTGATGTGATGACATCACCAGCTGTAGGGGTTATGCCCAAAGAATATCCCATAAAAGTAAGAGCATGAGCCCCCATTCAGCAAGATTCATAAGCAGATGCCTAGCTTTAAACACATGAATAATTCTGTTGATTTCAGTCGGAGCCAGATTAAGAACAAGAGCAGGGCGTTCCTCTTATTTTTGGCACAGTTGTCAGGAAAGAGAATTTCAACAGGCTTTCCAGGATTTCTGGCACTCAGGTAGAAAAGGTCCCCTCCCCAAATAACTAAAGTAAAATTAAATCCCTGTGGGGGAAAACCTTATCCAGACATACAGAGCCAGACAAATAACAGTGACCTCTGCACATGAGTTATTTACTTGCCACTGTGGTCTAGTCTATTAGGGAAACTTTTTGTGGTGTGGAGGTGATTGTCAAGGTCTAGTATAAATCATGGGCAAAGCTGACAATTTCATGGCTCTTGGTCTGGTGCTACAAATATCAGATTTCATGGTTTGTCACGGATTAGTGGGAAAAATGTTAGTGTGCAGAGTAGTCCAGCCGCTTAAACAGTAATGAAAGATCAGATGTGTCATGAACAATAAGTAGTAGGGGGCAGATTCTGCCCTCAGCTACACCCTTGTAACTTTGGGACCAATGCAGGGTATCTCTGGCTTGTATTATGCAGGTGGTCAGACTAGATGATCTAATGGTCCCTTCTGGCATTAAAACCTATGGATCTGTGAAACCACCAGACATGACTTATTCCCTAAGAGGGAATATTACACTATGACTTGTGTTTCTGTATCCCAGTACTATATGGAGTGCTGTGAAAATCATTCTTTTAAATCTCTTTGCTCCTTCCCCCTTGTTATTTAATTTTAATGATTTGTCTCAAGGTTTTTTTTGTGTCCATCCTACATTCTCACTCTGCCCTGACAAAACATTCAGTATCTTCCCAGCCTCTCCCTCTTTCTCTGTTTTCCCATTTGCAATATAAAGCACTATTTTTCTTCTGTCTGCAGTTTCATAACCTTTGTATGTCATTTCCCTGCCCAACCCTTCTGCTCAGAAAAATTCACACATACATCATAGCACTACTATTAAATTTACTATAAACTCCTCAAATCTTGGCCCATTTCTAACAACTTTTTAGTTCAAATGTGAAAAACTACCAATACATGTAGCAGGGATTGGAAACAGCCCCAAGGAATTATTGTACTTTCGTTTGTCTCTTCTTTGTTTTTGGCCAAGGCAGGGCTACTTGGCTTTCTGAGCTGGCTCCTTTCTTGTATTGAGCAAACAAGAGAAGGTATATTTTTAAAAAAAGGGAAGATCATTCAGGTTAGTTTTCTTCATCCACATAGTCTTCAAATTTAATCAGGACCACATCTGCATTTTGTATTGTCTTCATTTGCTCTCAACACTCCTTACAGTCATTAGAAAGGGAGGTGATCAGTTTCCACCATTTCTGTAAAAATGCTGTGTTCCATAATGGGGTAGCTTACAGTGTGTCCAGTGTTAGTGAGTTAGGACGGAAGATCTCCCGGATACAGTAGTCTCAATTTACAAAGTGGCTGCTCCCATTCTTGTTAACACATGTCAGACACCTAATCATGAATGATAAAATGGTGCAGAGCCTCCTCGGATAATGTCTCCTATTACAAACTGGAATATAGACATAGATGTCTGCATCTGCCACCTGTTATGACACAGTGCAGCTGCGACCATTCCACTTTAACTGCTAATTCTTCAATCATTCAACTCAGCTAAAATGCTCCAATAGAAACTATTAATATGTTAAGTTGTTTTCTTCCTTTTTGGCCAGTTGTTCTTTCCTGTTCTTCCAACAAAAGACCTAAACACTTATATATTATAATTTTGCAAGATTATTGGATGATGTTATTTATATAGTGCTATAATGTGCGTGAGGCACATTTCGACAAGTACAAAGACCAAGTCCCTGCCTCCAGGAGCTCACAGTGTAGGCTGACAGATGAGATAGCTGGGAAAGGATACAGTAAAAAAAGCACAGTGGTTGAGAGGTGAAGTTAGTTAGTGTGCGTCTTGTTTACTTGTGTTGAACCTTCTGAATTGGTTGTCTGTTTTGTTCAGATTTCCTTAAGTGGAAGAAGAGATTTTTAAAGGCCTTTGAGATGCGATGTCATGACAGAGGTGAAGGAGGAAAGAATGGTTATAAGAGACTGGGACAGGGAAGATAATTTAAGATCGAGTGTATCCATGAAGGAGGTCTGGAAATATGAACAAGAGAAGGAGAGAGATGGTTAGTTGTGGTTAAGCCCTCCGTAGTTCTCTGCTCAGTTTCTGGTTTCTGCCACAAACTTTTTGTCTGACCTTGGTCAAATCACTTAGGCCCAGATTCTGAATTGCTTCTGAGCTATGTTGACCACAGCTCCATGGGCCTGGAATAATTGGATTATAGAGCTTCTCTTGCCACCTTCTCTTTGCCAGGAGGTGGAAGGATGGTAGAGCACCTACCCCATCTTGGAATTCCCTTTTATGAAGGCTGCCAGACTAGGGTGGATGTCAGAATCTGGCCCTTTGTTGATCGTAAATAATTTTTGTTTCTCTCTTCTAGTGGAGGATTGGGTGAAACGGGCCAACACTGCATCTGATGGGGAGGGGTGTGTCTAATGTGAAGTTGTCCTCATGGATGGAGCTAGAGTACACAAAGCAGGTGGAGAGTGGGGCCTGGGTGGCTCTCAGAGAGAGTGCCTCTTGGGCAGGACGAGTGGGAGCATGGAGAATGGGAATGAACACCATAGAGAGATGATCATGCAAGGGGGAAAGAAAGAGTCATGCAGGTGAGTGGGTATCTTTACTACGGGGCAGCACATGAAAGCTAGTGCATTGAAGGGCCCACCAATCTCTGAGGGAGAACAGACCATTGGCAGCCTTCCCATCATGAGTGTGCTGTTTTGAGAACAGGGGAAAGGGAAGCCAAGAACTATTTTCTATACCCACCTCATCCCCCTTCATTCCCTCTCCAGCATACCTTCAATCAGAGGTTCCTGTGTATGGCATCTTGTTTATTATTTGTTGGGAACCTCCAATCACTGTCCTTGCTGAGCCAGTATTTCTAGTAAGAGTCAGACATTTTTTTCACGTGATTAGCTCTTTCACAGGGGGAGAGAACAGAGTGATATCCTTTCACTTCCAGCAAACTGTGGTATGAACTACCCTGCAAACTATTTATTCAGGTGGTGCTGGATTATCATTATCAGACCTCACATTATAACCACATTGAGCCTGATATGCTTTGAGTTAGAAGTGTGGTGACTTGAAAGATTAACCCTTTCCTCATTCCCTACCACCCCTTCTATTTCCCTCCCTCCACATAACAATCATAATCATCATCATCAACATCCCAGAGCCCACAAAGGAAACACTTCTCACAAGTAGCATTTGTGACTCAGTGTTATTTTTTATGTCCTGCTCGCCAAGAACAACAGGAATCAGCCTAAGTGATCTGAAAACATCTCGAATTTATTAGTAACAAAATTTTTTCATGATTTCATGGCTCCTCCCTCAGACTCCTTTCTCATCCCCTACCATTGCCCTGGTCAGCTCTTAAGGTTTTACTACAAAGTCTGCCTTCAGTGAACAACAGTATTTTACAATTTCAGCTTTGTGCACGAAGGCTGGGAGAGAGAAGAAAGAAAGGAAGAGGGGGAATCTTAAAATCAGCTGCAACAAAACATTTGCCTATGGAGGAAGGTGTTCATTGGTGTGCACCGCAAATGTCTATCTGGAGGTGATTCAGTCCTGGAGGGCTAAAAACAAAGCCAAGATGGATGAAGGGAAATACAAAGAGTCTTGGTCCTGGGTGCTTCTGCTTCATGTTAGGTGACATGGAACTGAAATGATCCTGGTTAATGTTAAGATAAACATAATCCAGGTGTGAAACAGGAGGAGGGCCTGGCATAAACTGACCAAATAGCCGAGATTCAAAGTTAAGGAGAGCTGTCTCCTTGATCTGTCCATTTGGATCTCGGGATTGCAAGAATCTCTGGTTAGTGGGTCGTTTTCCCTGCCATCCACAGCTGAACAGGCACCCAAAGGCTTGCTTGCTCCCACAAAGCTTTGTTCATGGGAGCTTACTCAGCTGCCTCCAAAACCTCAGAGCATTTGCAACTTAAGGCACCAGGAGCCTGACAGGCTAAAGCATTCCCACTGTAACGACAGCATTTTAAACTCAACAACAGAGCTTCCTAGACCTTGGGAGAGGCAAAGAGCAGAATCCTTTACAAATTGCACAATGGACACTGGCATGCAGATCTGATTATTGGTCTGGACATTACTGAGATGCTGTGGTGAAGATCCCTGTATGAAAAAGTTAAACTAGATTAGGACAGTGCAATGTGTTATGGGAGTCAGCGTATTTAGCATGTTGGTAACCAGCAGACTGGCTACATCAGTATTCCCAACCGTGAGCTTTCAAAAATCATGGGCTTGGCTTAGAAATCATGAGATATTAAAAATAATTTTTGGCTTTATTTGCCTTCTGATTTCTAAGCTTTGATTCATGTGTTCATGCTTTTCTCTGCAAACAGGGAGGCTAGAAACATACTTTTTTTCCCCGCTAAATGAAAGCTGAGATTCTCATGTAATCGCCTGACTCCACGAGCTGGGACTTTAATAAAAACATCAAATATCGTGAGTCTTGCAATAAAATCACCAGAGTTGGCATGCACAGAATGTAGGCTGCGTAACCAAGGCCCAATGTGTCAGACTTCAAGACACAGGCACAGACATACATTCTGACTTCAAGACACAGGCACAGACATACATTCTGTTTTACACTAAAATATGTACACTAAAACTAACTTGTTGTTTTCAATAAAATTTTGACCAGACAAATAAAGAAAAGTTTCATTGGGTGCTTAGGTAGAGTTCTTGTATTAAGTTTGGGCCTAGTACAAATGTTTATTGCTGAATGCGGTATTGCTAACTCTCATGGTTTTTATCACGAGACTTGTAATAGTTGGTGTTTTTTCTTAGTCCCTCTTCCTAAAGTGTTGTGATTACCTGAGAGTCTCAGCTTGCTTTTTTGTTTTTTGCTTTTTGTTTTGTTTTTTAAATGAAATTTTCAACCCCTCATGGTTGCAGAGGAAAGTTTGAAAATGTTTCCCTCAAACTCTAGAGGTAAAATAAAAATAACCCCGAATGTGTTGTTATTTTTTTTTTAAATCTCATGATTTTTAAGCCAATTTTATGAATTTTGGGGGCTAGACTTAAGGTTTTTTGTTTGTTTGTTTTGTTTTGAATGCTTGGGATTGTAAATACTGTGAATGACCAATCTATGAAAAAGGAAGTTTTAAAATACATAAGCAGAGCCTATAGTGAACCTGTAAGAGATCTCCACTATCCAGTTTTCTACAGGCATCTTTATGTGACTCTTCAGTATAGCAAGTGGTATTCTTATACTGGTGACACGAGAGCTTATAAATGTAGGAGGGAGAGAGAGAGAGAGATGGGTTTACGACACACATATTTGAAGCACCCTAAATTTTGAAGAGTTTTGAATCTGGATCTAAACTTTGTGGCTTGGTCTCATCACACCTGAGGTTCCAACCAGATAATCTTCACTTGATTCCAGATAGCTTTACAGGTCTGTCTGAAGCACTTACTGTTATAACCCTGTCTCAGACAACCTACTTCTTTGGGGGATGGGGGCAGGAGGGGATACCCTATCTTTTGATAAAATTTACATTTTCTTTTCTTAAAAAAGAAAATTCCTCACTTTGGTAAGTGCACTAAGCTGATTCTTTTGCTTGCTCTCTGAACACCTATGAGGTAATGGGGACACACAAATCTCATCCTTGTTAGAAGTTTCTGTGTTTAGTTGTCCACACACAACATAAAGAAACTGCCTTGTAATGTGGACCAGGCAGAGGTTTATGTGTTTAAACAAAGATACATTCTGGAGAATCAGAAAAAATGGAGCGCTAGTTCTGACATTAAACCGTAATGTAACAGCAGCTCTTGCTCACTGACCTAGAGGAGATGGAGCACAAGGCTTTGAGTTATATTGGCCAAATGACTCCCTGTCATCCTTGCTTCCATGCACATCCGTAACACACAGCCTCATTTTCAAATTTTGTAAAAAACTTCCCTTTAAAGAGACACTGCCAAGGTTATTAAGTTTTAATGTTAAACCACCTTAACAGTTGCCCTTTTCCTGTTATTTTACATGTTACTTTTGGGATTCCAGGAAGAGTTTTATTTTGTTTGTTTTTTCTAATAGATCATTTCTGCAATGGTGTGTGTGTGTGTGTGTGTGTGTGTGTGTGTGTGAGAAACCCAAATCCCTGACTGTAAACAAATGGGTGCTCTTGCTGCTGCTGTGATAGAAGACAGCACTGCTTTGTTTACAGCTAGATAGTGTCTATGTCTCTGTCAATTAAATGGGGGACAATATTTTACTGCAGTGTGGCAAGGTCAAGGGATTCAAAACAATGATCACTTCAGAAGCCATAGCGTGGCCTACTTCTGTATATTGAGTATTTTGTCTTACTATACATAGGAATATGTTTTACTACTTAACATATGTTACTTAAATAAAAGCAACATTAAGGATTTATGGTTAAGCACTCAAAAGCCAAGGAATAAGATTTAACCTTAATTCTGCCCCATTACGCATTTGGATTATGAGATATTCTTCAGTTACTTTCTCATGCATGTTTCTCAAATAATATAATCTACAGATACTCATGTTAGTCATCAATGATATTGTATTATTTAAAAGGCCAATGAAGTCAATGTAAGTTGAATAAGCTGTTAACTTTGTAGGATTAAGTCTGCTATTTGGACATTTGAAAGGACATGGTTTTTGTGTTTTTCCACTTGCACAAAAGATGTCTAAAATTTTCATAAAACAAAAAATACAATTGTTCAATCTACCCTAACTCAAAAATAGTCAAAAGAATGTAAGTAAAATTCCCCCTGTGCCCCTCCCCCTTCATACAGCCCAAGTATGAGATGTTTCAGCCAAACAAAGGTTTGGTTTTGTGTCTCTTTCTGGACAGCTGGAGGCTCTTGTATGTAGGAGGCGTAGAAAGAAGGTCTTTTCTCAGCTATAGCAGCAGTGCCACAATGTTTTGGTTTTTGTGTTCTTCCTGACCCTTTTCAGTATTTTTTCAGTTTGTTGTCAGAGGGGAGCTGAAAAGAATAAGCATCCCGGATGGCACACACATGAAGGGATTATAGTTGCTGTTTTCATTGCATTAAGCAAAGAGGTCTCCGTTTCCTCAGGGAAGCCAAGAAATAGTGCTGACTTCCTCCCTGTGAGTGGAGGGGAAAGGAGGCAAGTTCCTTTAGGGCATGTGAGTTCACATGGGAGCTGCAGTAGCTAGGCAGTCTGCCTCTGCATTTTCACAGCCTGACACTCTCAGGGGATAAGCACAAGGAGGATGGAAATATGGAGAAACAATACTTAAAAACAAGTCCTTGTCACAGGAAATTACAAAAAAAATCCAATTTGGTCTAGGTCTTTAACCGAGTGCTAGAATGAGGATACATAAAGGTACTATAAAAAGAGCTCGGTTACAATTAACATTGTGCGCCTGTATGTTAGGGATGAGCAGACAAATGAAAATACTATTGTCACGTTGTTAACAGAACCATATGCTTGCAACATTAAGGTTGAGCAAACAAGTTAGGATAATAAAATAAGGACTGATCCAAACCTGTATCCAAAACCAGTGGCCCTCAACTGAAACTGTTCAGAGCATTGAAAAATGTCTGTCCTTCCTTCCTCCCTCCCTTTATTCTTTCATTTTTATGAAGCTCAAAGTTCCAGCCAGGACCAGAAGCAGAGATACTGAAATACAGTGAGAGAGGCAGTTCAACTAGAAGCAGGAAATTCTAAAGCGAGGCCATGTTCCTTATAGTGGGATTGTTGCCTCTCTCTTAATATCTGCTCCCTTCTTATTTTTTCCCCTGCCAAAGTGAAAATCCCACCTCACTAGCTCTTTCTGTAGCTACCCGTTAGCGGAAGAAATCCCTTCTTGAGTGGAGAGAGAGTCTCATCATGCCAACTCTGGTGATTTTTATCATGAGTCCCATGGTTATTTGATGAATTCCTTAAAGCCCCAAATCCTGGATTCATGTGATTGTGTGAGAATCTTTTCTTCTTTTCATTTCTTTTTGTTTCTTTTCAAAAGATGTTTCTAGCCTCCATGGCTGTGGAGAAAAGCTTGAAAATGTGTTCAAATTGCTGCATCCAAAAGGCTCAGAAAGAAGAAAGCAAAGACCTCCAAGTTTTATTTTTTTAAATCTCATGGTATTTTAAGCCAGTCTCATGATTTCTGGCGCCTGACTCATGATTTTCAAATGCTTACAGTTGGCAGTACTGTCATCCCCACCTGCCTCAGACAGCTACTGGCCACCTGCCTTCCTCTCGTTGTTGCTGGCTTAATGATGGTTCTTCCCTTGCTCTGGACAGACCTACCTTCTTTGTTGACTTTTGGTCATAATGACAATTTGGGAATGAGCAGTCATGGCTGGAGCACAGGCCCAGGGATTCCCTTTAAGATGAAAGTGGGATAGGTTAGGATTTAGGTCAGTCTGGAAGCCCAACCCAGCTCTGCCTTTCAGTCCAAAAGCCCACACCCCATCCAGTGGCTCCACAAAAACCAGTAGTGTAGTTGACGGTAAACACAGTTTACTCCTCATTTGGGGAATTTAGTTTAGGTTAGTTTACCCACTACTCTTTTTTACCACTAGAGCACTGACAACCCCCCTGACAAATTTAGCCAGTTTTTAGATGACAGTCATGTTGTCATGCCAATATACCCTCTCTTAGATGTCCCGTGTGTGAAGTGAACTTCTCCATTTGTGCTCCTATTAGTTAATGATAGTGCTGACATATAACAGGACTGTTGTGTGGAATCAAAATGTACATGTGCCCTTTCTTTTGCATAGGGGGAACATGCACTTAAAATGATGTGGTTTTGCTTTTGTTCAAAGATGCGGGCATTTGTATCCTGATCAGTAGGAGCCTTGTTATAACATCTATCTCCCCTGATCAGTAGGAGCCTTGTTATGACATCTATCTCCCCTCCTTTATCTACCTGGGCAATGGACTTATCCTTAACTAGTAGCTTTTCAGACTGATGCACATGAACATGTTGTAGATCTGTGGAGTCTTTATTATATTTATTTATTTAGATTTATACCTAATATTACAAAAATGCACCTATTCCAGGCTTTGGTCATTTTTGGATGTAATTACAAAGTACAATGACATAAGAAACAAAACAAGCAACTCTCCCTCATCCACAGATTAGAAAATAACCAACCAGAGAGGAAATCAAACTCAGTACCCTGACGTATTCCCCTGAAGACTGAGAGAAGAGCCATGTGCCCAGAAATGGCTGATAATTCAGTGTGGTTTTGAGCCATATAAATCAGTGGGTTTTATAAGTTGCATTTTCAAACCAGTGCCCTTAGCTTCAGGAAGATCAGCAAAACTCTGCAGCTGTAAATATGTCCAATGCCTTTGAAGACCTCATGTTGCCATACAGCATTAGTTATGCAACAGTATGTTTTTTCCTCACTGAAGGAGGCCTAAAACAAAAAAATGTGTTTCCAGGTTATGTAATAATTAACATCTTGTGAATGAGGTAACATAATAATAGATTGAGTCTCCCATCACTTGTGAACTCTGCAATTAACATCAATATGTGCTATTTAATTCTTGTCATAAACAGATAGTAGGAGTTAATAGAACAGAAATACTTTATATCTCTTTTGCTTGTAAACGGTTAACAAAATCAGTGAGCCTGGCTGTCACCTGACCAGAGGACCAATCAGGGGACAGGATACTTTCAAATCTTGAGGGAGGGAAGTTCGTGTGTGTGCTGTTAGTGTTTGGTTGTTGTTCGCTCTGCGGGCTCAGAGGGATCAGACGTGCAACCAGGTTTCTCTCCAATCTCTCTGATACAGGCTTTTATAAGTTCAGAATAGTGAGTACTAGGTAGATAAAGCGAGTTAGGCTTATGGTTGTTTTCTTTATTTGCAAATGTGTATTTGGCTGGAAGGAGTTCAAATTTGTATTTTGCTGAAAGGATTTTTATTTGTACTTGTATACTTAGGCTAGGCGGGTATTCCCAGTGTCTATAGCTGAAAGACCCTGTAACATATTCCATCTTAAATTTACAAAGATAATTTTTACTGTCTTTCCCTCTTTAATTAAAAGCTTTCTTGTTTAAGAACCTGCTTGTTTTTTTATTCTGGTGAGACCCCAGGGAACTGGGTCTGGATCCACCAGGGAATTGGTGGGGAGAAAGGAGGGAAGGGGGAGAGAAAGGTTATTTTCTCTGTGTGTTAGGATTACTTTCTCTCTCAGGGAGAGTCTGGGAGGGGGAGAGAGAAGGAGAGAGGAAGGTGGATTTTCCTCTCTGTTTCAAGATTCAAGGAGTTTGAATCATAGTGATCTTCCAGGGTAACCCAGGGAGGGGAAGCCTGGGAGAGGCGACGGTGAGGGAAAGGGTTTACTTTCCTTGTGTTAAGATCCAGAGGGTCTGGGTCTTGGGGGTTCCCGGGCAAGGTTTTGGGAGGACCAGAGTGTACCAGGCACTGGAATTCCTGGTTGGTGGCAGCGCTACAAGTGCTAAGCTGGTAATTGAACTTAGAGGAATTCATGCTGGTACCCCATCTTTTGGACGCTAAGGTTCGGAGTGGGGAATTATACCATGACATTTCTGCATAGATATATAAACAAATTTTGAACACCTTTCTGGTTAGAAAAATTGTGACACCTGTATGTGGGGCATAAAGCTTTCAGATGTTGAATACACCATTGTTTTTGGTTTACAGGTTATAACTCCTGTGTTTCCACTGACAACACCTCCTTTAGCAGCCATGTTTGTTCTTCAATAAAAACTAAATGTTCTGGAGTTTAGCGCTATCACAGATGTACCTAATAAAGTCAGCATTGAAGTATACAGCTCTTTACAAGTCCAGATGACATTAGTGTGGCTTTAAAGGAGTAATATGAGCTAATCATCCCACCCATGTGCAGTTCAAGCCTATTCAAGTGGCCTTAAATAAGAGAGTCCTTCATCAAGCTATAATGTGCAAAATGTTCCCATACATAAACGGACATCAATAAGTGGTTTCTAATCCATTTTCTTGAAAGTCCCTCATTGTCTTAGTATGATGCCAAGAGAGATGATACTGAATGAAGGACGACTTGTAGCAATCATCCATTTGATTTGCCATTGAATGGTTCTACACCTAGAACAAAGAGGTCTTTTCATCTGAAATCCAGCAAACGTCTTTTCACTGAAGTATTTCCTAGCTGCCTGCTAAATCTGTGCAAAGCTCTTCACAGGGGTTGGTGGAAATATTTTTTTGTTTTGATTCATAGGCCAAAATTTTTATTGACTTCTTAGCTTTGAACAAGCTCAAAAATTCAGAGAAACTTAGTCCGAACAGCTGAGTTCAGTTGAGTGGAACAGACTCAGCATGAGTGAATTGAAGAGGTTCTATGCAAAACCATATATCAGTCCAGGTTAATTCCAAGTTGGACTCCAGTTATCTCAAAAGATTCACAAATCTTAGCAAACCTTGCAGCCACTTGGTCTGAGTTTTGACTAGTTTGTAATGGAACCTTAAACCATGTGAATTTTGTGTGGTTTCAGGTTTTATTGCAAAAATTGTGTATAACACAACCACCTGTTCCCATCTTGTGGGAACTGTTTTGGCTTGTTGGGAAGTTCTGATGGATACAGACCAATCCTAGCACATGAGCTCCTAAATGAATGTAGCAAAAAATCTTTAGGTGTCAATTAGTATTAGTCATACAGCTGAGTATCGTGTGTCCATTTTGTCTATAGGAGTGACTGTGGTGAGGTATGCAGTATGTAGGAAATGGGTATGTTGCACATGCAGTCCCTGGGGTACCAGAGAGCAGGAGCAGTCTGGTTTCTTTCTATCTCCTCCCCTTTCCCCCCTGGGTGGTTGTCAGTGCTTTACAGAACTGTCCTTCGTGCCAGGAGTGGCTTTATTTATAATACAATGAATGCCACCACAGCAGTGATGGGAGTACTGGGTGACTGAATGTCCTTGATCTAGAAGATCTTGCTGAGGTTATCTTGCATCTACTCAAGAGCCTGGGACTTTTGCTCAGTTTGTTCCTGAAGCTTTGCTTCTTGCTCTGTCTCCATACTACATTTTTCATTATATATTTTCCCAGCTCAACCTACCTCTCTCCTTCTCCCAACTTGCCAACGGTGCCAAAGTCACTTTCTCTAGACTTTGTGTCACATGGCAGGCTGGGCTAGGAAGCTGAAATGTGGCTGCTGAGATCTTCCCAGTCCCCTCAGCTGTCAGGTTAATTCTGCTCAAGAGCTTGCCTGTGGGAAAGCAGCTCATAAGAGGCTGAGACTGCATGTGCTCTTCTCCCCTTGATTTATAATTCCTGGCAGAATGGTTACAGTTGCTGTATTTGAGGAACAGATATTTTGATTAATAAAATAGGCAGGAAGCAAACGACATTTTTTCCCTCTTATCTTCCCAGCTTCTCATCTTCCAGAAGATTAGGAACAATTGTATCCTAGAGCTATTCTTCAGGAACTGTCTCTTCTCTATTGTCAGTACAGTAAGAGGATTCCCCCAAGGCAGAAATGCAGCATTGAAATGAAGCTACCCTTACCTGTAAGTGCTAGGAATTTACATCCTGGCGGGGAGAAGGGAACAAAATACAAAAAAAAACCCTCAACCAAACAAAACACTGATTCCACTTGGCAGCTCTCAGACTGATTCAACATGCCACTAAGCTGACCAGAATCAAACCATCTCATGTGAAGAATAAGAGAGAGGAAGAATTTCAAACCTGCAGCCTGGGACACTGGTTGGGGAGTGAGTGCACACATAGCAGGGGGCTAGTTTGTAAGGGTAAGTACGTCTGAAGGCATGGTGGAGATTGTTTACTATTTCCATCTTTCTCATCCAGAAAAACTGACTTCTTTAGCTGGCATTTCCTCATCTCCCCAGCTGTGTGTGAACTGATGTTCTTTCTGTCAGACATTCCCCTTCCAAGCAAATAGCAGCACTCCATCTTCCTCCCCATCATCTTCCTGGTCTTGTTGTATCTTCTCTTCAGGGCAGTAGCAGATCCAGGCTGGGACTAAAGATGTAGCTTCAGACCCTCACTTAGGTTGACCAGATAGCAAGTGTAAAAAATTGGGACCGGGGTGGAAGGTAATAGATACCTATATAAGGAGAAGCCCCCAAAATCAGGATTGTCCCTATAAAATTGGGACATCTGGTCATCCTACTCTCAGTGTATGAATCCTGGTTTTCTGCTCGTCATCATGTGGTTCTAACTAGGCTGACATGAGCTGGCCCAAGTGAAGACAAGACTAGCCTGAACAAGTAACTATTGAACAGGCCTGAAAAAGGAATTACTGAAACAACTAACAATTGTGAATATGTTTATAGTAAATAAAGGAGGCAGAAACTAACTAAGCTAACTTGTGGGTATTGGTGGCTGAGGTAATATCTTTTACTGGACCAACTTCTATTGGTGAGAGAGAGCTCTCTGTGTAAGCTGAAAAGCTTGTCTTTCTCACTGGCAATGAGAAAGTTGGTCCAAAAAATATTATCTCTCTTACTTTGTCTCTCTAATATCCTGGGATCAGCACGGCTACAACAACACTGCATATTGTGGGTATCTTTATAGTAAACAAAGTAGGCAGGAACACCCTGAACTGATAAGCTTGACTTACGCAATCTGCAAAGCGATTGGTCCTTTCATACAAATAGAATAGATATTAGTAGCTAAAAAAGATATATACAAGTTGTGTAGTGTGTGACGTGAATTGGAATCGTGGTGTCACCGTGAAACTAGACCACCTGTGCCTGGGCCTGATCAGTGTGGACAAAGAGCTGTTACATGCCTAATAAAGCAAAAGACAAGCTGAAGTTGAATAGAGTTTTTTGGATTCCAGAGAATTGGATGAAGCATTCCTGTGGAATTATATGGCGTGTTTTGGATAAGCTGAATGGAAAGGTCTCTGAAGGAATCTCACCCACACAATAAAGTTAAACTGTTGCAGAATGACCACAAGCCTCATTCTACCACTTCCCAGAGATGCTAACCAGAAGGGTCAATGTCCATTTCATATGCCCAGTTGGCTTGTTGTGCTGAGATACAATGTGAGTCACGGAGGGTTGGCCAAATCAGAAAACCTAAGGAGAAAACACAGGGCTGTGTAAATCCAAGCAAGAGGCAGAGACGCATACCTAAACTTGGAGACTATTCCATGCATATCGCACTAAATTAATTCTCTCCATCGTTGGTGTTTACACCCTTGAACATTTGTAGACTGTTATTGTGTCTCCATCCATTGTTGCCTGGCCAAAATTGTAAGCCAAATCTGTAGATTTAAATAAGTTTGTAAGCTCTTCGGGCAGGAACTGATTCTTCTTTTTGTTGTACACAGTATCCAGCACTGGGGTCTGGTCCCTGTTTGGGGACTTTGGCTGCCTCTGCAATGGAAGTAATACACATTTTAAGAGCTCTTATCTATTCTTCCATCCCCAGATCATTTTGTTGCAGGTTTCCAATTCTCTCCAGTCTCCCAGTATCTTTCTGGTAATGTGGCACTAGGGTGACCAGACAGCAAGTATAAAAATTGGGACAGGGAGTAGGAGGTAATAGGAGACTATATAAGAAAAAGACCCAAAAATCGGTACTGTCTCTATAAAATTGGGATATCTGGTCAACCTATGTGACACCGTGAACTCAATGCAAAATTCCAAGTATGGTCACACTCCAGCCTTATAGTGGAATTATTTTCTGCTCCATAATGGAATGACTTTTCATATTCTGTGGCACATCAGAATTTTTACAATATGTTTTCTGCCATCTCCTCTGTGTATTTTTGAATTCAGTTTTAAAATTGGGGGGAGAGGAGGAGATTTGTGTAGAGCATCCGCAATACGTCAATCATCATTTTAAATGTCCTAGAATGGAGGAAAATCACTTCAGGCTCTGATACACTGTAACCACATGGGTGTGTATGTGTGTGGAGAAATGTGTAAGAACTCAAAGTAAGTGACATGGAGCTGTGTGAGCTTTCATATGCTGCAGAAGCTTTATCTACTCTGCTTTTATCTAGCCCAGTGGTTGTCAACCTGTGTACCGTTGTGTGCCTCATATGCAGCTCTCTATGTTATGTAGGCCGCATCCACACTAATATATATACATATATGGCCCTGAGGATATTACATGGGCTGCAACTGTGTGCTGATTGGACCGCAAGCAAGTCGTGGCAGATTGAGAACCACCGATCTAGCCCCTTTGTGGCTCTTTGAGGTCAGTTACTCTCTACTCTTGTTCTCTTGTTGTGAATATGGTGTGGTAATGCATAGTAATGCCCTAAAATGAGGTCCTGAAAGTTGTGTGAGTGGCAGGAATGAGAGATTTCTGATTGGCTCCTGTAAATAGTTGTGTCTACATAAACGTTCCAATTTGAAATGTGCACTGGTGAGGAGCTACGGTAGATGGCAACAGACTTGTCTCCCTTGTTCCCTGCTACAGTTTCCACTTGAGAAGGTCAAATTTGATGGCACTTAAAGCACCCCTTGATGGCACTCTTGGGGAATGTTAATCTGCTTTGTAAAAGGACATGCCAGCTAGTGTTTAATTGTTTTAAATGTGTTTGTAATCCACAACAGAAATGGAAAACACAAGGGGCCAATTGTCCACTCATTTATCTGCCACTCATCCTCGTTGGTGTCAATGAAGTGGCAGAGGGTGCAAGTCAGTACAGAATCTGGCCGAAAAATCATTCAGGGTTAGTCCTTTTTTCTGTCTGGCAAGAATTAGTATGCTGCCTGGCACCACTGGTGCCAGATTTAATGGAGCCAGGGTTAATGTAACTGTCTTTGACTGTGTCTCTCTAAAGATATTTTGAGCACGTATCTGCCAGTGGTTACAGCTCAACTGGTGATGGCACCGCTGGAGGCTGAAGTGTAGATTCAGGCATTTTTACCGTCGTGATGTCTAACGTTGGCCAGAGCAGACTTAAACTGACATGACAGTAAAAACTCTTGAGCCTTGATCTAAGCTACAGTTTCCAGAGCTGCTGCTATCACTGGTGGAGATGCACTTATTGGAGATTGTGTACGCTAGGATTCATTTCTTCCTTTATTACTCATAAAGCCTTTGTTTGCAAAAATCCGTGTGCACCGGCATCACTGATGATGTTGTTGTCACAGGTATAGAACTAGTTTGTTAGTTGCCGGGAAGCTGATTGAAGGAGATCACTCATTGCTTTCAGTCGGTGTCACATCAAGTCTGTTGCCTCATTGGTACATGCATGTCTGTTTTTGTGCATGCATCATCTTTCAGTGATCACGGTCATACATTTAAGAAACAAAACAAATGAATCAGACTGTGTGTACCAGTGTATTTCGGATAGATTGCTGGTGAAATAGTCACAAGATGTTTGTGGCAGAGCCTTTGATAGAGGTTGTGAGAGAAACTGGACTTTGAGACATAACTTTCCACATTCCAGGCCTTTTCTAATGACTTCTTAACTAATTGACTTGACTTTGGTGAGGAGACAGCCAGAGGCTGAAAAGGATTAAAATTGTTAAAAATTAGAAGCTTTGATGTGGCTGAAATCCTATTAAAATTTGGATAGAAGATTTCTTTAGAAATGTTACTTGTTAACCACCAAAGCCTTACATGGTGAGTCGCTCGTGTAAAACACTGCCCTACATTTTTGAAGGCAGTGGTGCGGAAGCAGGAACATGCAGGGGAACAGACTCTTAGAAAAGTTGTGGTTTTATTTGTTGGTCAGAGTGGGATCTCCTTTATCCCACGTATTCAGCAGGCCTGGAGAATTATTTTGTGTTGGAATGTTTTCCTCTTCTGTGTTCCTTGCCCTGTGTAACCTGTGCCATGGAGTTCCATAATATTTTTTAGTCACGGCTAAATGAAGCTAAAGTCTGGAAAGATTCTAATGCAGGAGTGCCTTTGCTTGCGACCTTCTGCAGCAGGAAAATGGTGACCTAGTTACAGGGTTTCTAAATGCTGGCAGTTCGAGTA
Organism: Gopherus flavomarginatus; assembly: GCF_025201925.1. NCBI lineage: Eukaryota > Metazoa > Chordata > Testudines > Testudinidae > Gopherus > Gopherus flavomarginatus. Next base: position 229,986,356 of record NC_066617.1, on the reverse strand, counting down.
GCCAATTTAATCATGGCAGATCACATAGTCATTTTATTTTAGTGCCTGATTCAGCAAGATGTTTAAGCATTTGCCTAACTGTAAACTCATGAGTAGTTCCATTGACATCAGTGAGAATAATCACATGCTTAGAGCTAGGCATGTGCTTGAGTGCCTTGCTGAATTGGGGTTCAGCGAGTAATATGTATGTTATACTGTACAGACCACAGAACATTGCGTTGCAGGCCACAGTTTGTTCAGTGGCATTTCAGATTAAAATCTGACTATCTAAGAAATGGTCCAGATCATGTCACTCTGTTCTGTACCCATCATCACACTCAACTACAGGCCTTTCTCATATAATTCTGAGTGTTCATAGTTTTATTTGTGGAACTATTTCTTACCTATCATCATTTTTCCAGTTTGATCGCATATCAAGAACAATTTGATTTATTTGGTGCCATTGAGTTTTATAGCAGGCTTATTATGAGTGACCATTATATAGCTATGCTCTCTGTAGGAATCTATACCCCCTCATAATAGGATTGTCATATCTATACCATGTAGTATACTTCTGTGTGGAATTTGCATTTCAATCTACTGTAATATGTTACTATTCTGGTCTATACAGTGTATGGCTATACCTGTGTATAATATCTGAATATTCTAATGCTTCTGGGGGAGTGTATGTAGTTCTGGATCATAGCTATCCAAAGCTTTTTCTTATGATAAGGCCGCTATTAAAATTGTTCCCAAAAATAAAATTGTTCTTGTCCTTATATTATCTTCCTTCATAACACTATAATACCACCACTGGGAACCAACCCTGTTCCAACAGACTTCGATGCCACTACTGTTGTGAGTCTGTCAAGGCTTCCACTATAACCCCCCATTTATGAATAAATATAAAAATTGTCTGAGTGTGCACTATTTTTCACTTTAGATGACTTTCTGAGAGCTTGTTTAAAAAAAAAGTAAGGCCAAATAAAATTAAAAGTAAGTAATGCTAAAGTTCTGACTGAAACTCTCACCATTGAAAAAACAAGTCAGAGCTAAAGCTACATCCCCCCACCCCGCCCTTCACATCAGTGTGGCTGAATTCTGTAAACAATGAGACCGAGTCTAGTCGGAGCACTTCCTGACAGAGGAGCTGGAATGATTTCTATAGTAGGAGTGCTGAGAGTCATTGAACCAAACTGTAAATCCTGTTTCTAACAAAAACCGCTTCAAGCCAAGGCACCTCCAGCACCCCTAGTTCCAGTACCTGTGCTTCCTGAAATTCTCCTGCCCTTGCTAGCCACGTTGGGGGTGCCAGTGTGCATTGGTGGGGAACATTTTTAACAATGTGTCAGTTAACCCTGATCACAGTATGTTATGCAACATGAGAATAAAAATGCCGATGCCCTGTCTACACTAGCACCTCTATTGCTGCCTCTTGGTGGTGCGTGTGGTGCCATGGCAGGAGATTTCCCCAAAAATATTAGTGTGGGCACGAGTAGTTTGTAGAAAGGTTTTATAGAATGGTTAGGACACATCTAATTAGAGTGACCAGATAGCAAGTGTGAAAAATTGGGATGGAGTGGGGAGTAATAGGTGCCTATATAAGACAAAGCCCTGAATATTGGGACTGTCCCTATAAAATCTGAACACCCTATATCTAATGAAGTACAGGAAGGGAAAACATTAGTACATTTCTAAAGGCAGCTCTGTGAGGATATTTGTATGCATAAGGGCTGTTGGTAAGAGGATAGCTTCACAGGATTGGATCTGTGTTATGCAAACTTATTGTAAATTATCAGAGGGGTAGCCGTGTTAGTCTGGATCTGTAAAAAGCAACAAAGAGTCCGGTGGGACCTTAAAGAGTAAGGTGCCACAGGACTCTTTGTTGCTTCTTATTGTAAATGTGGCCTTGCCTTTTGTTTTTCAAAGGATTATGCAAGATTTTAGTCACACAACTCTCACTCATTTTAGAGTAAAACCACTTGAAAGAGATGTAAGAGCCTATGTTTTCCAAATGTAGAGGGAGTTGCATGTTTTTGCATAAATAATTGCATGTTATTTTTTGACTTGCCAGCCACCAAGTGGCTTAACGCTGTGTTGCCAAATGCAAACAGTGAGAAAAAACCTCCAACTAATATGGCCCAATTAGAATTTTAAAAGGACTAATCTTCAGTTAACAAAGAGCAGCTGCACTGGGCAATGTTTTGTTGTTGTTATATTAATTGTTTATTAGCTGTGTTCATCTGATCTCTTATTTGACACAAAAGATTATTGTAAAATGGAGACATCGGGAAGTGAAGCATGGTTAACTAATTTTTAAATACAAAATAATTATAGAAGCCTATGATAAAAAGAGAGACTGAGAGACTTGCCTGCTCTTTAAAGAATTATGAAATCTGTGTTCCATAGCTTCTTACTTTCTGCTTTATGATAGAAAATGTACAAGGGAAATTACAGATTGGGATAAAAGGACAAAACCAGATAGGGTTCATTTTTACATTCAATTAAGTTGCCAGTAGGTTGTGGTGTGTTTCTCTGTGTGTGTGTATGTCTGTGTCTCTTCCTTTCAGTCTTGTGTGGTGACCTAAATGGGAGAGACAGTCACTTCCTGATCAAATAAGACAGCATTGCTGGCAGGCTGGAGTTATTGGAGTTGTAATCTCTTATAGGAGTATTTGTGCCATACATAAAAACAAATGAACTTTGCCTACAAGGAAAGGGAAGGGTTTTCCAAAAACCCTTTCTCTACAGTTCATTGGCTGAAAGGAAAAAAATAAATAACTTATGGCAAAGAAGGGTGATTTAAAGGTGTTCAAAGCCTGATATTGGTCATTTTTTTTCTCTATCTTAGACATCCGTGTTAAATAAGGGAAGATTCAGTTGTTTACATTCCAGTATTTCCGAATCGTTATATTCAGCCTAGCAGTTGCCTTCAAAAGGGATCCCAACATACGAGTAACAGGACAGAATGCAAAGCATTGCTCACGAAGGGCCTGATTTGAAGTCCATTGAAATCATTGGAGGCTTTGGATCAGTGCTTAAACACTCATGTGTGTAATTTTCTGGAGCTACCTGATAGTGCAGCGATACATGATGACTAAATCTTTTGTGTGGTGTATTCTTCTCTTAGTGGGTGTGCCTCTTAGGAACAAAGCCTAAGTCCTGTTTTGAGGGAAGCAGGCACAGCTGGCCAGCTCTGTGTGGGGGAGGATTGGGGGGTAGCATGCTCTGTATACTCCCTTCCTCCTTATGGGTTGCAACCCTTGGGAGCCACTCTGTAGCAGCCCCTAGGTGGCCTTTATGCATATTGCACATGGGTGAGGAGGTGAGGCTCCTTATCCCTCTTCCCATGTGTCCACTACCTGGCTGTAAGGAGGGAGCGAGGTATAGCTATGCTATACTGTATTTTAAGTCAACATTACATTTGTATTTGGGCAGTGGTTCTCAAACTAGGGCCGCCACTTGTTCAGGGAAAGCCCTTGGCTGGCCGGGCTGGTTTGTTTACCTGCTGGGTCTGCAGGTTCGGCCAATTGCAGCTCCCAGTGGCCGTGGTTCGCCGCTCTAGGCCAATGGGGGTGGCAGGTAGCGGCAGCCAGTATGTCCCTTGGCCTGTGCCATTTCCAGCAGCTCCCATTGGCCTGGAGCAGCGAACTGCAGCCACTGGGAACTGCGATCGGCTTTAACCTGCAGATGCGGCAAGTAAACAAACTGGCCCGTCCCACCAGGGGCTCTCCCTGAACAAGCAGTGGCCCTAGTTTGAGAAACATTGTATTTGGGAACATTATGGCATTGTTAGTTATTCTCTGTGTTACATAGATTTACTAAAGATACAGGACCAGGTCATACCTAGAGTAACTCCAGTGACTTCAGTGGCACTGCCTCCAGGATAAGAGTAGCCCACCTTCTTGTTGGTTTGGGGATTTGTTTTGTAATCTGTTTCTCCGCCTTCTAGTGAATGTTATGACCATTCCACCCAGAACCATAAAGTGAGGCATTTACACTTGTAGAGGACTGGTAGAGAAAGCCGGCTTAGAATGACTTACGTCTAATAGGAAAGTAACCTTTCTCCACCGTGCTACTTGTGTGGTTTGTATGACTTCAAAAAGCAACAATTCAGGGAAAGATAATCCTCTTGAAAAGAGCAGGAGTTTAATGAGGAGAGTTGCTCTGGGCAGTGGGAAAAGATGTGGGAAAACAAAGATCCAGACCTGAGTACGGATAAATAAACATGTCCAGAGTACCATTAAGAAAACACATCTGCACACTGTCAGTGGTCGGAGCAGACACTGGATCGTTTTCCTTTTACTAGTGCACTGAGGGCTAGGCTGCATGAATCTGATGCAGATCTAGTCAATTGACATTTCCTTCAGGTTTTGGGTTGAGCTGCATGTTAATTTCACTTAATCACCAATCAGCCTGAAATCTTCAAAAATAATAAATGATGTATTAACTTGCCTCTTGAGGGAACTGCCATAAGACCAAAGCACAGGGTTTGGCTGGAAACCACTGGGATTATTTTTCCTGTTTATTGTGAGGGTCCCTGTTTAGTGCAACCCCCTTTTATGTATGTTCTTGGGAAGCCAGAGAATATACCATGCCCTGTCCCACTTTTGCCCCAACTATATACATCCTCAAGGTTGAGACCTTGTTCTGGCAGAGGAATTAGTCAGTCCACTCCTTATAAACTGCTCAGAAGGTCAATTTGTCAAGACTGTGAGGGCCATTCTTTTCTCTTCCATGCTGTTGCAGTGTTCCCAGCTTCCACGGGGCTGGAAAGAAACCCCATGGTGTTTATTCTTTTCTGGAGCTTCATGAAAAGACAGATAAACAACAGTAATAAGCAAATGTGACACAGACTGTAATGCAGACTTCCAGAGAACTTCCCGACTTCTGCTTCTTTTAATGAGCGCTTTCTGAAAACACACCTGGGTTTCTTTGCCCTCTCTCTTCTGCTTCTCTGCCTCCCTATGAATTAAAGTAATTCTTTGTCCTTTTTATTTTTTTAGATTATTTTTTATTAATTTTCATAAAGAAGCAAAACAACAAAAATACAATAGGATAAATGATTTACAGCTTGTCTATATTAGCAAATGCTGCACATTTCACAGGATATCCAATACAATTATGCATTTATGCAACTTGACAACTTGCCAAAGCTGCAAGACCAGATGTTGCAAATTCAGGCAATATTACACAGATATAACATGGTAGGGTAGAAGTTACTATATATATATATAAAGACATACACAAATAGGCATAAAAAGGGAAGAAAGCGATGGGGGCAGGAAGAAAAAGCAGAGCTGTTAGGGTCAATGGAAGTCTGGCATTAGTTGAGCTATTTCACCATTCTTTATCCAAGTGTATCAAGAAACAGGGTCCAAACTTCTTTGAATTTGTATAATTGCTCTCTACGTTGCTAAGTTAGTTGCTAGCCTTTCTTTTGCAGCTAACTCGGACAGGTCCAAATGCCACTGTTCTATTCTAGGCATAAGGCTACTCCTCCGTTTTTGTGAAATTATGCCCTTAGTAATCATAGAGGCCCTCAATTACCGAAGTCTTTGCAGTGGCCTTAAACCCAGTGTAGTAGGATTTACTAGGATATAATTTTCAGATGAGTTTTGGTTGCTGAAGCCAAACACTGTTTTCATTCTTGTGTCCACCTCTTTCCCCAGCTGCCTGGCTGTTGGACAATCCCACAATATAGGCATCAGGGTGTCTTTTTCGTTATTAAAGTGCCAACAAACATGAGGCACCCATCTTGCACAACATGTCTGTTGTCCAATACACTTGGAATAGAATCTATTGCTCTCTCAGGTATAGCCTGAGAGCCGCAGAAGCATTTTTAATGTTCTGTAATATTGCTCTGCCAGTGGGGTTCTTTTAAGGACTGTGATAACTCCCTTTCCCATCCTTTCACAAGCAACTCCACACTAGTGGAGTTCCTTATCATTAGTAAAGCATACATAGGCCATATGGGCCTGGGGAGTGTGTGAAGTGTTTCCAAGCTTCCCAGTAGCTGAGGGGGCCTCTGGCATGTCCTAGGGCATCAGCACCAAATTAATATGTTAGCAAGTGTTTTAGCTGTAGGTACTGTCCCTCTGCTGAGGGTGGCTGGTCATAATGTTGCTCTGTTAGAAAAGAGACAAAGCCCTCACCTGTGATTAATTGGGGTATCCGTATGATGCCCTTGCTCAGTCAGTTTTTCCAAATTACAGTTTTTTCCTCCAATTTGCAAGTCAGGTAGGTGCTATTGCATGACAGAGAGGGTGAAATTGGTTCCTCTTAGCTAGCATAGTCCCAATCGTTCCTGTAGCACCACTGAAGGCACCTTATTTTTCTCCATTGGACAAAAAGATGAACCAAGCAGACCTGCAGAGGGAATTGGATACATTAATACCCCTTCATTTTACACCCATGTGGGTATGAGGGGGTTGCTATGCTGGAACCAGTCTGACATCTGTGACACAATTAAAACATAATAGTAATTTGGTAGGTCAGGGAGCTCAAATCCCCTTGACTATAGGGAGTTGGAGATTTTTAAGTGAGGATCTCATGTCATTAGTGTTAATTATCTTACACACTCTGGCAATGCCTAAAGGCCCTGGCAGAGAACATTGTGCACGCCCAGACACTGTGTAAGCTCATGGTCCCTGGGGTGGGAGAAAGGAAGGATTGTTATCCCCGTTTTACAGATGGGAAACTGAGAGACAAAGAGATTAAATAATTTGCCCAAGTTCACACAGGACGGCTGATTCCAGAATGGAACCCAAATGTCCTTGATCTCAGTTCAGTGCTTTAATAGCATCCTTCCTCATATCTTTTTGGCTCTAATGTAGCCAGGTACTTTGAAACTCACAGTTAACTTTAAGCATATGAGTAGACCCACTGATGTTAGTATATCCCCTTCTCAGTGCATTCATACTCATTTTAATGGGAGCTGGATGTATACATAAGAGCGGAACTGGCAAAGGTAAAGGCTAAATGAAGCTCCATGATTCCGCAGTGTGTGTTGTGGGTGTGTGATGTTGAATTCTTGGAACAACTTGGTCTCTTGACAGCCGTGTAATGAGGTTTATTTACAAACGGTTTTAAAATGGGCCCAGGGATCCTATGTTGAGCTTTGGGAACTTGTACTACTCACAGTGCAGTTTTGTTTTCTCTGTCTCCTCTAATAAGCCATAACCTAGCAAAGCTATAGTCGATTGTAGTGTTTATTTTCAAATTAATTTTGAAGTGAATTTACTGTTAGTACAGAGTGCTGGCTTGACACCTCTGGAAGCAAAAGTCTTCTGTTGTATCAGCATAACAGGTGCTGCATTGGTATCGGCTGTGCAAGCTCCCCAACACTGTCATGTCGATGTTCTGTAACCTGAACTGGAGGGACCACATTTAGGTTGTCTTCTAGGCCACATTGTAGCATCCTGGACCGTAGGATCACCCTATACAGTGTCTCCCATAACTCTACTTCCATACCATGGTCCTGCCCTCATGCCACATCCCTGCCTGTCCTTAGGATGGCAGCAGGTGCTGGAGTTAAGGTGAACATCTTGGAGTGACTGTTTTAGGCTCTCTGCAGACTCAGGCAGAGTCTTACATTTGGGTCATGCTTTCAAGCTTTTCTTTGCATCCATGAGGGCTAGAAGTATAACTCTTATAAAATGAAAGCTGGAAGTCTGAGCTCTGTGAATCTAGAAACTGGGACCCTCACATGGGCCTAACATGCCTATGCCACAATGTGCCCCTGGTTGTGTTCTTCTCCCAGTCTGTCCAGGGACTTGTTAGACCAGAATCACTAAGCATGCACAGGTAGATAAATGGGAAAGTCTGTTTTCGTCTGGGAACCCAACTAGCATAAAGGAGAGGAGCCTGGTGGCACAGGTTGTAGTCTGTGAAGGTCTCTTTCCTTTGTAACTTTCTCCCCCTCCCTTGCCTCAGCATGTAGGGTATGCTACAGATGAATTTGTCCCTCTGGCATTTAGCCATGGGGGTGAATTGGGAGACTAGGTAGTGGTAGGACTCTGTTACATGTATACATCTGCCTCACATGTGTAAGATCTGTTTTGATTATTGGTTTTTGGGAGTGTGATGGAGCATTCTTTATATTATGGATATAGAAATCAAAATAAATACATGTATCAGTGAGCAGCTGTTAGGCAGTCATAGTGAGAGGAGGGCAGTGCCCCTTTAATTGCCATTGAATCCTTGGCTTCTCTGTTTGCACTGCTTCAATCATTAGACATTCTCTATATATTATACCTCCGAGTTGTGGGAGTTTTGAGAGGACGTGCTTTAACTGTACCTTTGAAACTCAGAGTACACGTCTTGTGGCTCCCGGACAGCAGTGGTAAAATGTCAAGGAATTCAATGAACTGTAGTGTGGGCAGAAATGTTAAGAATGTGAATAAAAGGACAACCCACTAAGCCACCTTGAACCCATAAGTGGCTTGTGTTTATTTTTCCCATCAGCAAAAACTGTTTCCCTCAATAAGATGCTTTGGGCTGTTACAAAAGCATCCATACAGCCTTAAGCAGTAAGGCAGTGTTAAGAAACCAAACAAAACCACTGGGACACCTAACTTCCAGCTGGCCTCCTGAGTGTTAATTAAAAGGCTTCTCCTGTAGACAGACTGGATGTAATGAACTTGAATATGAGAGTGATGGAGTAAACCCTTTTAGGAACATAGGAATTGCCATACTCGATGGGACCAGTCGTACCTCTAATTCAGTTACCAGTCTCAGACAGTGACCAACACCAACTACTTCTGAGGAAGATGTAAAAAACTCTACAGTATGTAGTTATGAGATAGCGTAGCTTCACAGTGTTATCTATCTCTTAGCTATAGGGAGAACATCAAAGTCAGAGGTGGATTCACAGCTTGACCTTACTGTGTCTTTTCTTTCTTATACTTACTTGCAAATTGTAGGCAGTATTGTGCAAATACAATCTGGGGGGAGGGAGAGCTCAGTGGTTTGAGCATTGGCCTGTTAAACCCAGGGTTGTGAGCTCAATCCTTGAGGGGGCCATTTAGGAAACTGGGGTAAAAATTGGTCTGGGGATTGGTCCTGCTTTGAGCAGGGGGTTAGACTAAATGACCTTCTGAGGTCCCTTCCAATCCTATAAAAATACATGTTCATAACCCAGCACTGATTGATACCCTCCAATAACAAAGCACAGTATGCACAGTACATGAATGAGGTAAATTAAAATTCACTAAGGAAAATTTTTTCACAAAGTCATATAATCATATTCAGTGGTACAATTAAAAAGTTTATCTTTATCTTTAGGTAAGGGATTACCAGTTCTTTTAGTATTCCCTATTATAAGCACAGAGAATACCTGCTCAAGCCAGTAATGTTATATACATTTTCCTCACAAGAAAAGGTAAAAGAGAACCTTTTAACTGTACAAACAGTAAATTATGGAAAAGCCCTATTAATTCAGTTAATTAATGGAGATATCCTATCTGCTAGAACTGGAAGGGACCTTGAAAGGTCATTGAGTCCAACCCCCTGCCTTCACTAACAGGACCAAGTACTGATTTTGCCCCAGATCCCTAAGTGGCCCCCTCAAGGATTAAACTTACAACCCTGGGTTTAGCAGGCTGATGCTCAAACCACTGAGCTAGCCCTCCCCCCAGTTGCAAACTCATTACAATCATAGGAAAATATGATTTATATATTTTATAGTGTTCCATTTTCCTCATATTATTTCTACTTTCTGTCTATAAGATTGGCTTAAAAGAAGGATATTCCTTCCTGTTAGTGATGTATTTTTCATTTAGCCCATATTGATTGTTACATTTTTTGTCTTCTGTTGCTAATGTAGTTTGTAATTGGATGAACTTTATTTTTTATAAATGTGTAATAATTGTTCAGACAAAGCAAAACTAAGTAAGCAATGTGAACTAAAGTACAAGTATACTCCAGATTTCAGGGCAAATTCATCAATTTAAATGTGAACTCTTAATATTTAGGGCTCAGAAGGCTTACATAGGTTTTGGTCTTAGAAAACTAGGTACCACACAGGGCCTGCATCAAGGAATAGTCTCTCTAGACGGTGGCTATAGTACAGAGTTGTGAGCCAGGAAATGTGGTTTCTAGTCCTGGCTCTACAGTTGACTATGACAGGGAGCAAGTAATTTGATCTCTCTGTTCCTTGGCCTCCTTCCTTTTACTGTCCCCACATTTTCACCTTTGATATTCCAACTCATAACTGCACTGGTGTCAAGAGGGAAGTTAGAGAATTTGTAATCTAAGAAGGAGTGGGAGGCAGTTAGAGATTGTGAGATAAACTCATTAGCTGGATGTTTTGGCTAAAATGATCAGTAGTGAAATAGTTAATAACTGCATTTTGTTTCAGACTAATTTAACCTATTGACGGCAAAGCTCATCTCATGAAGCAATGTTTGCAGGCTTCCTGCAGGCTCAGTAAGATCAGTTTACACTCCTGTTTAAGTTCTCAAGGTTTCTTTGAAATTGTAAGAGCTAGAAACGCTTTTTTAAAAAATGAAAAGTGAGGGTTTGGAGGACAAGTCTGTGGCGAGGTGTGGATTCTGTAGCAAATTCTGTGGTCATGGAACTCATAGTATAGTACCAATGGGCCCTGATAATAATATTACATATCCACTGCAGGAAATTGATTGTAGATCTACAGAGCAAAAGCAGGATATAAGTGCAAGATATAACTGTTTCCTGTAACTTTATCAAAAATTATAGTAGCTCTGCTGGTATTATGCATTGTTTCCACCAGAGACAGGCATGTGTCCTCTTTCAGTTGAAAGCAGTCCCTGTTAATGCATCCTCTTTCAATTGACAGCAGTTTTTTGTTCCAGTGCATCATTAAACATCTCCTGGCAATGTATGGAGTGACATTAATGAATTTCCCTTGAAGTCTTCCCAAGCCTGTAGTGGACAAGTCATTGAGAAGGCAGGCCTGTAAACTACACATGTAGGCTATAAATGTTGGGAATCTCCAGATTCCTCTGCACGGTACTAAGCCTGAAATGTTCCTCCTTAATTAATTCACCTTTCCTCTCCCCCTACCCCACTTTACCCCCCAACACGCAGACACAGTGTATGTCCCAAACATTATCATGTTTTGACAGGTTTTACGTTTCTCATTGTTCTCTTCATTGACTGCTTCAACCTTCCTGGCTTCATGTATGTTCTGTTATTAAAATTATGCATTTTGTGTCTGTACTTTATGGAGGCCTTCACTGAATTATTCACAGATAACTGACCCTTCCTCATTCTGTTTTCAAACCCCTGTCTTGTTTAGCGCTCAATCCTGAAAAGTGCTGAGCACTTTTCCCCAGTCCAGCAAAGCACTTGAGCATATGCTTAACTTTGAGCCTATTGACTTCTGACCTTATATATGTACTTGCACTTTCACTACGTGTCAGTACTTGGCCCACGCTGTGGAAGCTAATGATCCAACCAGCGGACCACATTTGGTGATGAATCCTGGTCACGTGCCTCCTGAGGCATGTTGCACATACACTAAGAAATGTACATATAACCCACATCCACTCAATGTGACACTGTATCTCTGTCTAGTGATGGCTGAACCACAGATGGATGTTGAGGTGCCTGCTACGCCTTGGCTAAGAGACTTGGCTCTTTTAGCTTAGGGAGAAGAGGATCATGCATTAAGGGACTTAAGTGCCAGGTTCAATCTCCACTGCCGACAACCCATCCAGGATTGTGGGGCTACATGCAAATATACTGCGGTGGTAGACATCTGTGATGTACGCAGATAAGTTATACTTTTTTGTATACTGCACCTGTCAGAAGTCTATGTTGTGCCTGTTGGAAGGTGCTGGAGGTGGGCTGAGGCAGTCCAAGGTGGTTGCAGTTACGGAGTAAGTCTCACACACCGTGCTCTCCCATGGAGATCTTACAGCTGTTCTTTCTTTCATTGTTGTTTCCTTTTATCTGAAGTAAGTCTTCCAAACTAAAAGGACATGCTTTCTCTGTGCCCAGGGGAAAATAGCTCACCGGTCACATGTATTCTAATCCAGAAGTCAGTGAGGTAATCTGACCAAATATTTGTAATCTAACCATTTAAAACAATAAACAAAATCCCTTTCTTCTACTTTTCTGCATTCCCTTACCCCAGTCTCAATGCTTGTCAATTTCTGTTTCCGTACATAATGTAAGAGTTTAAAAATATACCTTTTGGTTTTAAAAAGCTCATGCAGCATGGCCAGGATAAATAAAAAATGATAAATCTAACGTTAAATTCGGTGTTAATAATCTCACATTAACTCTGCTGGACCATTTAGGTTTGGGAATCCATAGAAAACTCTCAGAAGTTTGTAAATCCAGGTTAAAATCTGTACGTGTTCCATCCTCCAGATCCATTTTTCCCTACTGTACTTTCTCTTACACTAATTTCTACTTATGTAGAAACACCATGTCACCCAAAGGGGAAGAAAAAACTAAGTCCAGTCTCCACAGCAAACCCTTGGCTGGTTGAGATCAATCAATGCATACCCTAGGGTCCTATTTTGAGCCTCCATACTAGAGCTGTCTGTCATTTTGCCCTGCCTGCCTGAACCAATTCCTTCCCCACTGAGAGGCATCATTTTGATTTAATGTCCAAACAACATTTCTAAGAGGGCAGAGGGGCTTTTTCATTGTGAGATAATGGCAGGTGAGCTACTTTGCGGGAGGTGCTGCAGTGATTTACAGCAGACACTAACCGCTATCAGGCAAACATTAGCTTTCTCCTTCTCCAATAAAGGTGTCTGATTGGAAAATAAATGTGCACTATCCGTGTCAGCTTTATGGTCCAAGCAATGTATGCTTTCGAGAGGTGACTGCTTTCTCAATCCAAATCTGCTGGCTGCCCAACTTTCCCCTTGGCCAGTTTCTTCTGTCTGATGACACTGCTGTGGCTTATTATTTTCTGCTCCATCTGAGTTCTGGTCTTCCTTTTAAAGTTTGCATTCAAACCACGGATTCATGGAAGAAGGGAACTTCCTTTCCAATGCCATGCAGCATCTTGTATGTCTGTGGATGAATACTGGGGATATTCAGGGCTTGATTTTCCAAACTGTGTGTGTGCTGTTGTGTGCTTAATTTGAGTGAGCAATTACCGGGCCTTTGGTGTCCAGCAGCATTGACTATATAGATAGCCAAAGTGGCAAGCTAATCCAGTAGTATAGTCATGCAGGGTATGGGGAGTTTCTTCCTCAGTCGCTATCTCCTACCATACTCCAGCAGTGGCTGGGAATGTTGCAAAGGCCGCATGCTCAGAACTTAGCTCTTGCCACACTATTTATCTCACCAACAATATCTATGGCTGATTAAAGACATGAGTGATGGTGACTTACTGAGGGGATCCTGTCTAGGTTAAGCTGAAAGGATAGTGGGACATGACAGGGGAGGGTCTAAAACAAAGGAAAATTTAAAGGGGGTCCCAGGGTTTTAACAAAGTCAAGAGGTGGGGAGGAGGGGACATTATCTATGAAAGTTTGGCCCGTGAGGGCAAAGGCCATTTCAAATAGACCAAAATCAGCAGCCACAAAAGCAGCTGTGATCAAAGTAAATGTGTGAGAAAGTTCAAATAGCAAAGGAAGGTGCAGTAAAAACCCCAGACAAGTGATTGAGATATGAAGGAGTCAATTATTCCCAAAGATGAAATTTGTTAGTGTTTCCCAGAAGGGACAGTCAGGAAACCTTCTTGTAAAGTCTCTTGGGCTGGTTTGGGTGGTTTCTGTATTTTTGGTGACCTTTCCTTTGCTGCTGAGTGACCTCCCCAAGCTCCACCCAACTGCCATCCAGATTTAGTACAATTCGTCAGGAACTAGGGTCTTCGCATGTGGTGAACCAAGTTCAGTGTTGAAATCTGCAGCAGGGTTGGTAGATATGGGTTTGAACTGTGCTTTTTGTGAAATCTTTTACCTTTTTCTGAAACACAGGGTCACTCCTCACAGTCTCCTACAGATGCTTTGCATGATTGAAACTATTTGAGAAGGCCAATGATTGGCTTCTGTATGCAAAGTGCCGAAGTATGCGTGAGACATGTCCTTTGCTCTCTATACTGGCTTCTTGTAGAATAGCAAATCACGGTCAAGTTCTTGATCCTTATCTTCAAGATGCTCAATGGCCTGGATATCTGAAAGCACAACTGAAGTTCTGTGGTGAGGACCACAGTTGATAGCTCTGCTCTTCCAGCACAGTGGAACTTTCTACCATAAGGGCACAGCTCATACGGGTAGGAGACAGGGCTTTCTCAGAGGCCTGTTGTGGTGTTTAGATGTTGCTTGTAATTATTAGAACTGGGAGAACTGGCTGTTGGGAGTCTGTAAGGACAGGAAACAGGAAGGAGAGGGAGGAGTTGAGGAGGCTGAGTGAGAGCTACTGAGGGTGCAGCAGCAGCTTGGTAAAGAGGTTTCCACTTTAAAAAATAAAGACCTGTTGAAGTTTGTTAGTACCTTGCCTGGTTACTCCCATACTTGTCCCAAACAGTGGAATGAACTTTCAGAGGAATTAGGACCATCTCGCCGCCTTCTGCTCCAAGTGCATGGTGCATTTCTTCACTCTGTCTTCTCTATTATAAACACAAGCCAACACGTACATTTAAGAAAAAAATAACCTCCCCTAAACCAGAACTCTACCAAAACAAAATGCTACTCTTCACACACAGTTCTTCTCTTGGAGAGAGGTGCTTAGATATTCCAGTGAAGAGGGCAATGAATTTATATTGGCTAAAACCAGGATAATTTAGAAGAGAGGTAAGGTAGGTCAGTACTTTGATGATGAGTGTTTATCCTTCACACGCATGTCATTGAGCTCTGATTTTAATCGCCTTTGGGGTCTTTGAGAGAGATTCAGGAAGAAATGTTTCCCTGGGGGACAAAAAGGCAGATAAATTTGACAGCTGCTTAAAGTGGAACATGCATTAATTTTTAAAATATGTATGTGTTTGATAATTTATTATTTTTAATCCATCCTCACTTGAGCACAGTGAAGTAGTTATGTTGTTTGTACACTAAGGATTGCCAAATTTATCCCTGCCACAAAATCTCAGGTCCTCACTTCCCGGAACTCTTGGGCTGATTCATTGACACCTGCATGATTTGGGGGGGGCGGGAGAAAGGAAGAGGAAATGGAGGGGGAAATGATACAATAATATTTTCCCTTTTGCAACCTGTTAGTGAAATGGGATTTCCTGATGGGAAGCATTCACAAGAGAGTGGGGGAAGGGAAGAAAAACTTCCTTTCTTAGGATTTCTCCATCTATTTAGTGGACTATGTTGTCTCTGGCAGGTTGTCTCTGATTGTTGTCTCTGGTTGTTAGCTGTGACTGCACAGGCCTGCCTTGTTCCCTCTGTTTCCCTGCCTCCTCTTGCCTTGACACACCCAACTGTAGTCCCTGTGTTCCCATACACTCTCTGTTTTTCAGTAGCTTTAGTGGAGACAAAGTTTCCTGCTGGAAGAGAGTAGGAAATTCTCTGATGTGCCTGCTTGTGCATTAGCCATTCTGGCCTCAGCCTCTTCATTCAGTAAGTGCATGCCAAACAGATATTTGAACACCACAGCAAAGCCATTATCTGAAAATCTGAATCAGAATTTACAGCAGTGATTCTCAACCTATTTACCATTGTGGGCTGCAAACACACAATATATATACTACTTGTATGGCCCTGAGCATGTCACATGGGCCGCAGCTGTGTGCTGGTTGGGCCACAAGCAGCACATGGGCTGCAGGTTGAGAGCCACTGATTTACAGTATTCTTTAAAGGCATTCACTACCCATGTTTGACAAACTAAACAGCCACTGTTCATGTGAACAGGCTGGCCTGATGACACAAGCAACTTCTTTGCAATGATGGAACTTGTTACATGAAGTCTTATGAACTCTGAAGCAAAGACTCTGGTAGAAGATGACTAAGAATTGAACAAAACTCAGAGAATCTCTTTCCCCATCATGAGTAGGCTTCTGGATTTAAACATACACTTTCTAGTACTGGAATGCCCTGCAAACACTTGGTATGCAGGAGTTAATGGGTTTTATTGCAACAGAAAAGGGAAAAAAATCTTTTCCTGAATGGGGATTATTGTCTTGGTTTTGTAAATATGTGTTTAGCTATATTTAAAATGTGTGTTATCAGCCTCTTTTGAGTTGTTGCATTCTCTCCTGTAAATATGTATTTAGGGCATTTTTAAAATGCAGATTATTGCTCTGATTATGCAAATTCAGCTGTAGACTGAAAATGCCAATTCCTTTCTTTTTTTAAAAAAAGAGAGTGAATTTGATGCATAAGAAACTAATGAACTAACAGCAGAGTGGAGCATATTTAGGGCAAGTGCTGTGTAAACTTTCCTGAGCAGCTTTGTCAAGACACCCAGTGCAGCAATCTTGGCATTCTAGTCCTTGCTTTTTCTTGGGCAAAGAGCCCTTTAACCATTACCGCCATAGGTGATTTGTCTAGAACCTACCAGAGTGGTATTTGGGGCATACTTGACATGTTTTCTGCATATGATAATCTGGACCACAAGGGTTTCTCTACACTTCTTCAATTTCATCCACTTTAATCATTTAAATATTAAATATTTAGGATGTCAATGGAGTTTCAGCCAGGCAAACTAGAAGAGATTTTGAACCCTATTTTTTTTAAAATCTGACTAATCTCTTTCCCTCAATCTTGAGACAGTGAGTTCCATCAGTTAATTACACTGGTGGATTACAAGAATGGAAGGAAGCAGCTCTGTCATTTTATATAGTTTATTACAGTGCCCAGCTATTTCCTGGTAGCTTCTTAATACAAACTGACATGTTAGGAGCTACCAACACCCTCTTTTGAGTCTCAGTCACACTAACACCTATTGAAGCAGCTTCTGGGTAACAACAGCTCCAAGCAGTATTCAAGCTCCCTGATCCCAAGGAAGATACTATTCTGAGGGTGGCGAAAACACTAATATCTGTAGGGGTTCTGTATTTCCAGTAATAAAATATTTGATGCTTCAAGGAGTAGTTTCTTGGTTGATTCCTTGAAACAAGAAGGGAGTGAGGTAACTTGCAGTGAAATTGGCTTATCGACTAAAAGAAGCAGCTGCTTGTCAGGAGCCTGTGCAGCTAGGACCAGCTGCTGCCCTGCTCCCTGACTAACGTGTCCCGGCACACTGCTTTGGAACTGACTGAGTAGCAGCAGCACCCAATAGCTGCTGGATCCGCAATCTTGCTTATAAGCATAACACCCACAGCAGAGCAGTGGCTGCTCAAGATGTATCATGCCTGTAGCTATTCTTGCTCTTCTCCTGTTTCCAGTCTGCTGCTTGTCCTTGCTCCTGCCCTGTTCCTGAACCTTCTCCTGCTCCAGTTCTTGTTCCCCTTCAGATTCTGACTTCCAGCTTTGATCCTCAGCTCCCTCTCTGACCTAAGACTCTGGTTTATCCTCTGGCATTTGGCTTCTGTCCCTCTATTGAACCTCAGTTTGTTCCTGGACTCTGCCCTGCTAGACTCAGCTCTAGCCGATAGGGTGAACTCTTGTTCCAACCACTAGGCTTGACTGCTGACGGCCTGGTATCCTACAGTTTCAGCAGCAGCTATCACTCTGGTAGGGACACCACTAAGGCCAGTTTTTCTCTAGAGGAGCTGACGGAGGCCATACAGAGCTTGCAGACACAGGGATCCACCCTGCAGACACAGAATGCGGCATAACAAGCCGAGGTGGCTTCATTGGCAGCTCTGGTGCCAGTCTCCCAGGAGCTTCAGGTCTGGAGTAATAGTAATAGGATGAAATTTAATAGTGAAAAGTGCAAGGTCATGCACTTAGAGATTAATAATAAGAATTTTAGATATACATTGGGGACACATCAGTTGGAAGCAACAGAGGAGGAGAAGGACCTTGGAGTATTGGCCGATCACAGGATGACTATGAGCCGCCAATGTGATATGGCCGTTAAAAAAGCTAATGCGGTTTTAGGATGCATCAGGTGAGGTATTTCCAGCAAAGATAAGGAGGTGTTAGTACCGTTATATAAGGCACTGGTGAGACCTCACCTGGAATACTGTGTGCAGTTCTGGTCTCCCATATTTAAGAAGGATGAATTCAAACTGGAACAGGTTCAGAGACGGGCTACTAGGATGATCCGAGGAATGGAAAACCTGTCATATGAAAGGAGACTCAAAGAGCTTGGCTTGTTTAATCTAGCCAAAAGAAGGCTGAGGGGGGATATGCTTGTTCTTTATAAATATATCAGAGGGATTAATATTAGGGAGGGAGAGGAATTATTTAAACAATGTAGACACAAGAACGAATGGGTATAAACTGGACACTAGGAAGTTTAGACTTGAAATTAGACAAAGGTTTCTAACTATTAGAGGAGTGAAGTTCTGGAACAGCCTTCCAAGGGGAGTAGTGGGGGCAAAAGACATATCTGGCTTTAAGATTAAGCTTGATACGTTTATGGAAGGGATGGCATGATGGGATAACTTAATTTTGGCAATTGATCTTTGATTACCAGCAGATAAGTATGCCCACTGGTCAGAGATGGGATGATGGATGGGATGGGATCTCAGTTACTGCAGAGAATTCTTTCCTGAGTGCTGGCTGGTGAGTCTTGCCCACATGCTCAGGGTTTAGCTAATCGCCATATTTGGGGTCGGGAAGGAATTTTCCTCCAGGGCAGATTGGCAGAGGCCCTGGAGGTTTTTCGCCTTCCTCTGCAGCGTGGGGCACGGGTCACTTGCTGGTGGATTCTCTGCAGCTTGAGGTCTTCAAGCCACAATTTGAAGACTTCAATAACTTGGACATAGGTTAGGGGTTTGTTATAGAAGTGGATGGGTAGGGTTCTGTGGCCTGCTTTGTGCAGGAGGTCAGACTAGATGATCACATTGGTCCCTTCTGACCCTAAAGTTTATGAGTCTATGAGTGATTGTGGTCAGTTCCAGAGTTTCCAAAACCAGTGCTGGCTCCTGTTCTTGCTGCACCTCCAATCATTCCTCACACACAAGGCCTGAGTAGGGCTCATCATTAGTCTGCTCATTGGGGAGGCATTAGCCTGGGCCTCCCTGTTCTTGGCACAGTCCAGCCCCGTCCTGGGCCAGGTAGAGCAGTTCATTCAGGCCACCTTGGTTATCTTTGGTGACCTCCCACTACACCTGAACCACTGAAGCTGCCCTCCTGCCCAATGCGCTGCCAAATTCCATTGCATCTCCACTGACACCAACTGGAATGAGGCCACGCAACATCATCGGTTCCAATTTAGACTGAAGAATGATCTGAAAGATCAACTGCTGCAGGTCGAATTGCCACCCCCCTCAATGATCTGATTGACCTATGTGTTAGACTTGACGACTGCCTTACCAAGCCGTGCCATAAACATGGCCAAGCCCCTTGAGCCCTGATGATGCGCCATGCTCTGACCCCTCAGTTGCAAGATCGCACTCCAGGATGTGGAGCTCATGCACATCAGCCAGGCTGGTCCACTCCTGTCTCAGGCTGAGACACGCCAGTGCTGAATTTTGGGGCTGTGTCTGTATTGTGATGGCATTGGACACTTCACCTTGGGATGCCCCACAAAAGTCAGACCAGCTTCAGGGGTTAAAAATGCCAAGCCCTAGCCCTGACAAGGGGTCCATGCTGGGCCAATCTCTTTCCTCCTCCAGAGACTCTTGCCCTCCATAGGCCTCTGTTGTATGGCAGCAACTGCAATCCTACCCATAATGCACCTCTGACTGCCATTGCAGCTACTATTCCTAACAACCCCAGTGGTCCACTTGGAGACTTTGATCTATTTGGGGGCTTCAGGTAATATTATGGACCAGGATGTGGCTAAGACCTATGGGATCCCTACCATGCATAAGAATTCCCTGGAACTGGTGAAAAATATTAATGGGTCACTTCTGGCCTCAAGCTCGTTACCTTTCAGGGGCACTTGGAGACCCTTCAGTTTGTATTGATTTGGGCCCCCCATTCTCTGGTCATCGTGGGACTGCTCTGGCTCTCAGGACTGTGGCCAGGAATTTACTTTTATCCAAATAAGTAACCAGCCCAATGCATGCTGCATCTTGCCTGCCCAGATGAGCTATCAGCTGCAATGATTCACCAAACTGAGCCAACAAGACAGAGGTATACTATGTACATTTCTCTATTTCTGTTAAGCGTATTATAAGATTATGGCTGGGATAAGCAATATGGTTATGTGTTTCGTATTTTCTTAGCACCTTAAGGGCTAGACTGTGCAACCCTTACTGGTGCTAGTCAGCACTTACTCACATATTCATAGTCCCACAGTGGGACCACTTGTCTGCGAAACTGCTTGCTACAATCTACTCATCACTGTTTGTTTGCAGTTAAATTCTCCATGAAGAGAATTTTTCCTCCAATTTTACATCACTCCCCTCTAATCCTAATTCAAACTTTATCTTCCTATAGCCTAGGAGGTCTGGTCTACACCTAAACCTTAGGTCGACCTAGCTATGTCACTAACAGGTGTGAAAAATTCACACTCCTGAGATTTGTAGTTAAGCTGACCTTAGACCCGGTAGAGACACCATTAGGTTGGTGGAAGAATTCTTCCATTGACCTAGCTACCATCTTTCAAGCAGGTGGGTTTACTACAGCAATGGAAAAGTCCCTACCATCACTGTAGCAGGTGTCTATCCTACAGCAGTGTAGCTGCAGCAGCAATTGTAGTATAGACCTATCTGGAGGGCTGGATGTTGCCTCCTTTGAGCACTTTGGAGTGCCACTTTGAGTCTAGCCAGAGGATCAAAGGTGAGAAAAATGATGTACTCCTTCCATTCATCCCATATCCCAGCTCTGTGCTTTCATGTACTTAGAATGTACTCTGCACATTACCGGCACTGGATTTCTCTAGAGAGCATATGTACTTTTGCCTTTTTAATGAAAAGAAGAAAAAGAAATGCAAGAAACTAAGGAAAGCTTTTTGTTTTAAAAAAGCAACCATTATGGGTTCCTTTTTAAAAGGAAACCTACAAAAATATGTTCTTTAGCCACAGAGAATAGGGCTCCATGATAGTATTTATTCTATATGGTTTTCCATCATCATTTCCATATGTTGTGTTATGAACTCTCACAGCTTCATGGCTTTGTGGACAAGCCTTAGATGTTTAACTGAGGGAACGCCCCTTCTGTTTTCTCCTCTTCGAAACAGTCTGGAAGGAATTATTGTTCTTTAGACATAGTGGTTTGTGGAGGAGGAGGAGTCTACTGCAGTTCAAGACCTGGGGGCTGATTCTCAGCTAGGTTAAATGGAGCTATGATAATGTATACCAGCTGAGGAGCTGCCCATTGGGCGGGGCTCATTCTTCCCTTTTGTTACTGTTAAAGGACTGCTGGGATGCTTAAATTAGTGGTGGGGAGGTAGAAAACAAGAGTAACGCCGCACGCCAGGACTCTTGCAGTTTTGAACAGAGGAGCATTGATGGAACTGCTTTCCATTCTGGAGCATTTAGTGTTTTGATACAGCTGCCGTCGCCAAGACAAGATACTTTATGGGAATACGATGGGAGATGTTTTCATTGGTGGTTTGTATTTTCAGACAGATGGTCCCACACACAGAGAGATGCTGGGTTTTGTATTACGAAAGAGAATATTTGATAATGGGGATGGCTGCCTTAATTTTTAATTTGCACTGTCTCAGATAGGATGAAAAAATCTAAAAAAAAAGGAATCCTTGCTTTATCTTCCATAAGCAAGATATACCTGTTTTTGAAAAAAACTAGAAACATTAAAGTCTGTTGATTCTGAGGAGTTTTCCTATCAACTTCAATGGCTTTGGATCAGATCGTAAGGAAGTACTCTAGTGAAAACATTAACAGTGATAACTCTTTGTTTTGAAAGGAAAAATTGTGGTTGCCATGTGGGCTCTTCAGTGAGAGGCCTTGCATTTGATTTTTGTCTTTGCTAAAGATCTTGGAAACGTACCCTCCACCCTGCACAGTCTCTTTCTCTGCCTTATTGTACTGACCCTCTTATCTCTGGTAGCTTGGGTTCAGATGTCAGCTGGGAATTCAAGCTGGCTTTGGTATTCAGATACAGATCTTGAGACAATTTAAGTCTGACTACCAGAGATTTTTAACTTTGGGGAAAAAAATCCTCTTAATATAGTTCTTGCATGTGATGGGGAATGCAGTTCTGGGGCTGGGCAGGGTGGTACCAGGAATTTACAAGATTTATTTAATATTTATTGTGCATCTCCCTAAAAATGATTGTGTTTTGTTTTGTTTTAAATTGACTGCACATCTGTGTGCCTGCACTTTTCTAAGCCCCTGCTGTAGTCTGTCTACTTAAACTTAGATGGAATCAAACACTAAAAACTGTAGTATAGGAACAATGCTATATTGAGGGTAGCTGGACAGGAGGGCATAGGCAGCTGTTTTCAAACTTGTTGAGCTGAGCCCTCCTCTCCCCTCCCCTCCCCACCTCGTTGAGTTAAAATTTTTGGTTGTGCCCCCCCAACCCAGATAGAAATGGACACAATACCTGCCCCTTCCCCCTCAGGTTTTCAGGGTGGAGGAAGGCATGTGCAACGGTTTCTGGTGGCGGAGTCAGCACTGGGCATGGAGGCTGCCAGGAGTGGAAATTGGCATGGCCGCAGCAGATATTGACACTGACCCACAGGCAGTGGTCAGGGGGTTGAGGTGGCATTTCCTCCTTGAGCCTCACCACCTGGGGCTGGCCCGAGCCG
This sequence comes from Gopherus flavomarginatus, assembly GCF_025201925.1. NCBI lineage: Eukaryota > Metazoa > Chordata > Testudines > Testudinidae > Gopherus > Gopherus flavomarginatus. The sequence continues at coordinate 229,963,709 of NC_066617.1, read as the reverse complement.
CCTGGCATCACCGCTCCGAACGTTCCTCTGCATCCCCCCTATGGGGCTGCGCCCCACAGTTTGAAAATCTCTGTTGTGAGGCTAGATTTTTAAGAATGACTCAGCACCCAGAATTCCAGTTGAAGTCAATGGCAACTGTGTGTGCTTAGCCGCTGTGGAAATTGGGTCAGTAGAGTGTGTAGCCTACAGGAAAGGGAATTGTTGTAAGGGAAGATGGCAAGGCAGTGCACAGAAGAGAAAATACAGGCAGAAATTGAAATACACAGTGTGCCACATTCTGCTGTTTGATACTTATATCCACTCAGCTGGGTCAAGAGAAATTGCCTGTCTCTGGGAGAATTCGCTGAGGTGTACTGAGATAAGGACAACTAGTAAATTGGCCTGAAGAGAGACACATTGAGCCTGGTAAGCAGGTTTACCAGTGTTTGCCCAAAAGGGGTATAATGCTCTCATTAAAGATGGGCAAGGCAGTGAAGATAAAATGAAAGCCAACCTGCACCTTGATTAAAATTCATGCTAAAAGTTCGAAAATGTTTGCCTAATGTATAATTGGCATTTGTTATGTTAATGCACCCCTACACATTCCAATCATGCCCGGCAGTGGGGTGCCAAAATACCACCAGAGAGGCTATTCTTACAGTATTCCCAATCCAAGTAGAAGCCTGTTCCTGTGTGATTTTTTTCAGCCCAGTTTTGTAGGCTCCAGAAGCTGTCATAGTTCAGGCATGGTCAAGATAAACATTTATGTTGTTCTTGTTGTTTGTATTGCAGTAATACCTGGGTAATGCAGGACACTATATAAACGTCAAGATACAGTCCCAGTCCTGAAGAGTTCACTCTCTCAACAATTCTAAATCTGTTTTTGAGTGTGTTTTTTTTAACCTTTTGAGCTTCACCCATCCCTAACCAGATCCTTGTTTTGATAAGCGAATGGGAAAGGAGAGAAGCTGTTTAACGTTAAATAATAATACATATTCAGAGAAATCCCGCTCCATTTAACTCAATAGTTTTGCCATTAATTTCAGTGGAGCAGAATTTCACCTGTTATTTTTAATGAGAGCTATGTGTGTAATTAATCTACAATCTGATGAAAAGATAAAGTCTGGGTTTGAAGTGTATAGATTTTTAGGGAAGGGAGTGCTGCTCAGTGGTTAGAGTAGGTTACTGGAAGTCAGGACATCTGGGTTCTATTCCCAGTTCTTCCCCGGCTGACTCTATGCAAGTCACTTAAACTCTCTGCCTCGGTTTAGTCCAGAGGTGGGCAAAGTACGGCCCGTGGGCCACATTCAGCCTGCGGGGCCATCCTGCCTGGCTCTTGAGCTCCTGGCCCCTCCCCGATTATTCCCCTCCCCTGCAGCTTCAGCTGCTGTGCTGCCAGCACTCTGGGCAGGTGGCTGCGAGCTCCTGCCGGGCAGCGTGGTGGCATGGCTGGCTCTGACCGGGCGGCGTGGCTGCCAATCCTGCTGCTCTGAGCGGCATGGTAAGGGGGCGGGGAGCGGGGGGGTTGGATAAAGGGCAGAGGGTTCCGGGAGGCATTCAGGGGACAGGGAGCAGGGGGTGGTTGGATAGGCGTGGGAGTCCGGGGGGGCCTGTCAGGGAACGGGGATGTGGATGGGGGCATGGCTGTCATGGACAGGGAGCAGGGGGTTGTATGGGTTGAGGGTTCTGAGGGGGGCACTCAGGCGGCAGGAAGTGAGAGGGAGCAGATGGGGGTGGGGGCCAGGCTGTTTGGGGAGACACAGCCTTCCCTACCCAGTCCTCCATTCAGTTTTGGAACCCTGATGTGGCCCTCAGGCCAAAAAGTTTGCTCACCCCTGGTTTAGTCTTCTGTAAAATGGGTGTAATGTGTACTTCCAGGAATGTCATGAGAGTTATTGAATGTTTGTAAAGCCCTTTGAGAGCCTTGGTGAAAGGCACTAAAAAAGTGAAAAGTACAGGCCAAAGTCTGCTTGTCTCATTCATACAAGTAGCTCCACTGAAATCAATTAGACTATCATGTGAGTATGGGAGCAGAATTTCATCCTGTTATTAGCTCAGACTGCTGCAGATAATATTTCTCTAATCTAATCTAGCACTTAGATATCTCCATCATCAGAGATGTTATCAGATTGCCAAATCAGCTAAATTGATATGCTATGAACTGATGAGTTGTGTCAAGTACACACAGAGAAACCTATTCCTGAGCGTTATTAAATGCAGTATTCAAACTGATCTACTGGTTTGCCCATCTGTGCTACTTACGGGAGAATTATTTTTGGAATAATGCTACGGAATTAGAAGTAAGACTCAAAGGTGTGGCTAATGGCTGCCAGCCGGTGTTTTTAAACACTGGGGATTGAGCCAGTTTGGATGAAGGACCCAACCTAATTTTCACTCCAGACTGTAACAAAACAGTCTTGGGTTTGAACTGGGTTGATTAACTTTTATTTTTAAACATTATTTTTATTTTCATGCACCTTTATACTTCCTGGTTTTAAGCAGGAGTTAAGTGAGAAGTTGATCCCATCTAATTTGTAGCCTGGTTGGAAGCTGGAAGTACCAGAAATCTACTGAAAAGAAACTTCTCTGGTCAAATTCCTAAGGGCATTGTGTGTTTATGGGTGGAGAGAAGGTGCCACAGGAATACTGGAGTTGATTGGGAGGTCAGTGAAGAAAGAGCTTGTTTATGCCCAATTGGACAGGCTCAAAATTTTGATGCTTACCTGGATTGAACCTCTAACTTTTTGCAAGTTTTTCCATCATTTATACAAAGGACTGATGGCCTATTGGATGTAAGAGTCTGTTATCACAGAGCTTGGTGCTGATAGAGTGATAGCTCTTTAGTGAGATGAATTATGAGGAAGGAGCTAGGAAGCTCCTGGAAAGCTAATTATCTCCAACTGTTATAATCATAGTGTGGGGATTCAATATATTACACAAACACACCCACCAAAAACCTCTGTCAATAGATTTTGAATGAACTGCAGACACCTCACTGTCTTTGGGACCTCAAAAATGAATGAAGCCGTTTGGTGGCGGATATCTGACCAGGAATGACATGTTTGCTTTCTCAGATTATAGCTGTTAGAATTATGTCATGTTACAGGGAGTCATATAAATGTGCTGGGTCACATTTTGTGGTTACCAAAATGTCAAAATAAAGATACAACATGAAATACAATGTACTCCCTTAGAATAGGGAGAAAATAATTTTCATTCCAGAAATGAAGGCATGGTGCTTTGCCAATGTCCTTCAAATGATTTCAGGCACAATGCTGTTCAGTTTTGGCAAGTTCTGTTAAACCCCATTTGGAAATGATTTGATAATTATTTCATTTCATTTTTTTTTCAAGATAAACCTGTTTTTGTCTTCTCATAGAAACCCTTTTGAAATTGCTAATTTCACAGCTGTGCAAATCACATAAAATGGGACACATGACATGCTTAGCACATCCCAAATTAATACACAGTGATCTAATCTTCATGTGTGCCCGTTTGTATATTTAATACTGGCTAAACAAGGAAGTGATGGCACTGTCATAAACAGATAGCTAAGGGTTAACGTCTCTTTCACCTGGAAAGAAGTAATCTGAAACACCTGACCAGAGGACCAATCAGGAAAGCAGATTTTTTCAGGTCTGGGTGGAGGGAAGTTTGTGTCTGAGTCTTTGTCTTGAATCTCCCTCTTGGCTATGGGAAGGATTTCTCTATTTCCTGCTTTCTAATCTTCTGTTTCCAAGTTGTGAGTACAGAGATCATAATACAATAGGGGTTGTTTTTTTCTTTTGTATTTACATGGTATAGTTGCTGGAATGTGTTAAATTGTATTCTTTTGAATAAGGCTGTTTATTCATATTTCTTTTAAGCAATTGACCCTGTATTTGTCACCTTGATACAGAGAGACCATTTTTATGTATTTTTCTTTCTTTTTACATAAAGCTTTCTTTTTAAGACCTGTTGGAGTTTTTCTTTAGTGGGGAACTCCAGGGAATTGAGTCTGTGCTCACCAGGGGATTGGTGGGAGGAAGAAGTCAGGGGGAAATCTGTGTGTGTTAGATTTACTAGCCTGACTTTGCATTCCCTCTGGGTGAGGGAGGAAGAGAGATTAGCTCTCGGTACTTCTGTTTTCCAAGGCTGGAAACGGGGAGGGTGGAATCCCTCTGTTTAGATTCACGGAGTTTGCTTCTGTGCATCTCTCCAGGAACACCTGGAGGGGGGAAGGGAAAAGGTTTATTTCCCTTTGTTGTAAGACTCAAGGGATTTGGGTCTTGGGGTCCCCAGGGAAGGTTTGGGGGGACCAGAGTGCCCCAAAACACTCTAATTTTTTGGGTGGTGGCAGCTTTACCAGGTCCAAGCTGGTAACTAAGCTTGGAGGTTTTCATGCTAACCCCCATATTTTGGACGCTAAGGTCCAAATCTGGGAATAGGTTATGATAGGCACCCATTGTAATAATCTGATATTAGTAAATAAAGTCCTTAGAGCCAACAGCATGTTAAAATCCTGAATGGGTGATGAAAGTTCCAGAATATCCAGAGCCTTTAATGTAATTGCATAATGACATAGGCTGGAACTCTGCCTACTAGCATCCATTTAATTAGTAAATAACACACTAGTGGGATTGCTTATCATTAAATGTACCCATAAAGAGGATGGTTGAAGGCTCTTGAGTACGTTACTATACCCCTATATAAAATTGTAAAGTAGACTGGAAACGTGACAGCCTAAAGCAGTGTGCAACTCTGAAGAGTACAGTAGAGCCGTATTTTCTCATTTATCTCATATGGTTTAGTTATAATTCTGCTTCTTCCTATATTAGGACAGTATACAGTAAACTTAACATTGGTCTATTGCTTTTGTGCAGTTGGAAGAGTTTGTCATCTTTCAGTGTCCCAGTGACAGTGTCTTCCCCGTTAATGAAGACTCGGAGCACAGACTGTCCAGTTCCCACCGAATACAGGATGGTACCAATACACCCAGAGCCATCAGCTGGCAGAGTTCACTCCACCACTCTGGGCATGGAGCTACTGATGCATTTCAGTGGCTGAATAATTTAAAAGTGTGGGGGAGGGAGGCGCGAAGCAGCAGCAGCAGCCCATAGGAACCATATCTCTACAGAAACTGTTTCAATGATTTGGAGAGAGTTCCCAGTAAAAAACAAAATTTAAATGGAATAGTCACCTGAAAAGTAACTCTAGCATTATCCTAGACATAGTACCATCCTCCCAAAACAGTTACCTGGTACTTTTACAGCATATGCACCAAGTACCCCTCAGTTGCCTGTCTCCAGCAAACATCTTAATATCAGCTCAGTGCTTTTCCATAAAGTTCTGTGTAGCTGAAATAGAACTTCCATGTTTTTATGAGACTGTTGCAGAGAATCCTAGTCTGGGATCCCTGACCAGTTGATACTATATCTGAGGTTTCTACCCTACAGTTCCCTCAAAGGTCCTAATTTGGTTTCCATGGGGAAAATAAAGAATGTTCAAACTTCAGAAGCTGGTTTCAGAGAAGATCACATTTCCTTTATGGATGTTAACAATGGGGGATCTTAGGTTGCTGTCAAGACTAGGCCAAAGTTGTCCAGAAGCATGTTTGGGTCACTGCAAATATTGCCAAAGCTCTGGTTTCTAAGGATGACTGCACTCTTTCCATTTTACTAGTTTTCTGAGAGTTCATGAGAGTCAGAGAGTTCAGAGGTCAAAATGCTGGTTGCTTGAGAGCTATGTTTCTAGGAATCTGAGGACTGCAAGTCATAACTGTGTCACCATTGTAGAGCAGGGAATTCTCAAATGGGCTATAAAATTGAAACAATCAAAACAAATATGAATTGAGTCTATGCGGTGTGTAACATGGTAGCTCAATTTCACCATTATAGTGTGGGAACTTTAAGAATTTCCATGTCATATAACTGATGCATGCTGAATCTTGTATATAACTGGAGTGGAGGAGAAAGAGACGGGTGCATACTTTATACATTTAATCTCTTTAAAAATATTTTCTCCACTCTTCTTTTATAATAGTAGATTAGAAGATTGAAATTTGGATCTGCTTCTTCATTATGTTTCCTTTTCTCTTTTACTATCTTGGGCAGTGGCTTATTATTATATGGTTGCTGTGCTGTTTGCCATTATTATTTTGGAGAGAACATTTAAATAATATATACATAATCTTTTTTTGTAAGAGGTTATACAAAAGAAAGCTAACAAATCTTAATTTTGCCTGCCAGCCTTGACAGATGACCTGCACCAGGACCTATGCAGCACTGTAGAAAGAGTACTTTTAAATATACTTATATACCTATCAGAGGCACTTCTCTGCCCCACATTAGCACTGTATCTGGATGCCTAACAATCACTGGTATATTGCTCCTTATGACACTGCTATGAGGCAGGACAATACTATTATCCCCACTTTACAGCTGGAGAATCCAGGCACAGAATGCCTTGTTCAGGGTCACACAGGAAGACTTTGCTAGAGCAGGTAATTGAACCTGAGTCTGCAAGTCCTAGGCTAGCACCCTAGCCCCTGCCCTATCCTTGCTGTTTTTCTTTCAAGCAGAGCTCTGTCATTAGGAGCTATTGATTGGAGAAATGAGACAGTGCACACATACTTAAAAATCATTCTTTTAAATGGAAGTTGTGCCTCAAATCAGATTGTTTCTCCATTGGAATTGGATCGTCAGTCCACAGTCAGGCAGAAGCAGTTTCCGCAGTCTCCTCTCTCCAGCATCTTGCTTTCCTTTTATCCTCTTATCCATTTCTTTGACCTTCCAAGGCAGATTGTCAGGGCTACTATTATTATTTCTGATATATGAGAAGGCAGATCCCTGCTACAGAGAATATACGATGAAGGCAAGGGAGTAGGGGAATGGATGTAAAGTAAGAAAGGTGATTGAGCAATGAAGCTGCGACAGGACTTGTTGGCAGGGCCGGCTTTATGACCCGCGGAGCCCGATTGGAATACTCAGCAGCAGTCTGGGGGCCTCGGCGGCCGGAGGGGGAGTCCACTCCGAGTCTTCCATGGCACCAAAAGGCCCTCTGCTGCCGAAATGCTGCTGAAGACCTCCTGGCCCTGCTCGTTGGTTCCAAGCATTTTATTTCTTTAATTTTTAATTTTGTAATGATTGCACTAGATTGTGAACTAAATTAAAGGATGAGGATAAGTGAAGAGAACAAGCAAGTGTGGAATCTTAGGCTAAAGTAGAAAGAAAGAAAGCCTGGCTCTACTGAAATCAGTGGGAAAACTTCTTTTGATTTGAATAGGGCTAAGATTTCACCCAGAGTTTTTAAGAGCAATTCAAAGGCAGAATCCAAGGTTGCACTGACTTTAGTAAAAGTTTCAGTGTTTTTGGAATGCAGTCCCCTATGCTTAACAAAATACATTTATAATAGGCATGGAAGTTTTGCCACTGCAGTATTTTGTTTCACATAGAATGTGCTTTCTTTGGAGTATTGTATCCCATTGGGTAGCAGTAGACATTTAAAAAAATAATATTCCACAGCCAAAATGGCAACCATGCATTTAGAAGTATTCAGAACAGCCATTCATCTTTGCTTGATTTATTTCTTTGAATTCTGAAGGCATGTGCTTTTTAGTCATGCTAAATTCCCTTTTCTCTGTTGTTCTGAAAATACAGTATTGCGGAAAATAGACATTTTTGCACCAAAAAAAGTTATAAATGCAGTACTAGGTACTTATGAGCATCATAAACTAGTACCATTATTTTATCATCCATTCAGAATATCATGGAACAAAAACAGTTGCAGATAAAACATAGATATATGTTTACCTTTTTTGGTGAAAATATTTTTACCATAAAGCAAAACATTTTCATAGTATTTTCTGCATAGTTAAGGATGCAATTAGTTACATCTGTGACAGTATATTGTATGCTTTTTATCATAAAATTGATCTCTCTCTCTTATCATCTGTTAATGCTGCATTAGAAAAACTAATTGTGGCTTTTTAGTATGGCCAGACATGGCATATATGAGCTTGGTCCTGTGCATGCAAACCAATGGGAGTTTTACCATTGACTTCAGAGGGTGCATGATTGAGCCTGGGACATGTCCGTGCAAATGGCCTCTGATAAAACACTGACTCTGTGATCAGCTCAGATTATGTTTCTTTTACTATCATAGTAATTGTTGAAATAGTTGGTTACTAATAGATGTCTTAAATTATCTTAGGCTACTCTAATTATCCTAGTAGTTAAAATAATGAGCAAATGGCTGCAATGAGTTACAAAGAATTGAGTTTTGAGTTCTGGAGCTACGTTAGCAAGCACAGAGTTTGAGTGGAATTCTGGGTGCTGATTCTGCCCACACCTATTCAGATGTACATCAGGACTAACTCCACTGAAGTCACTGGAATTATGTCAGTGTAAATAGAAGCAGAACTGGACCCTTTGTTGCTTCAAGGGAGAATATAGCAATTTCCCATACAGTGTGCTTGTCAGTCTGAAAACTATCCAACATTCAATGTTTACTTGGTGCCAGGGCTGAGCCCTGGCACCTCTGTACTTGGCAGTTCATAGCCCTGGCATCTCTGGTCTTGCTGCATCAGTTATGAATGTAAAAAAAAATTGCTAGAGCCCCAGGCCTAATTGCTTGAGCCCTGGCATCTCTAGGTCTGTGGAAGGTAAAAAGTAAAGAACAGAAATGGAAATGTGCACAGGTATTTGATCGTGGAAATAATGAATTTTCTGTGGTGAATACTTCAGAACAAATATTCTTGGCCTATGGTAGTTTTCACTAAACTAATCAATATATAGATAGTTCAGCCATGTTAGTTGGGAGTAGGGGGGTGGGGTGGGAAAGAATGAGCGTGAGGAGAGATTTGGCATAAAGAAAATGAGAAGACATGCTGGGAAAGTTCCTTTAATGTTTTTTCCTTAGTCTGTCTCTCTCGTTCTTTATTTATTCTCTTACACTACTAAAAATATCACTTACTTTAAAAGGCTAGGATAGTTTGGCATATTTAGTTCATAGCGGCTGCATATGGCCGTGGAATCCTATAGATAACTCCAGGAGAATAACTTTGTTGCCCTGTAATATGGTCCTTGCAAGTATTGTATCTAGGTCATTATATCAAAAAATGATCTTGCCAGGGGTTTCCTCATAAATATGGTGCAGAGTGAGATTAGTATATACTTATGGTATACAACCATATTTCTTGCCTGATGGACTCTGTAAGGGATTGTCCATAAAATACGTTAAACATCAGGGGGTGGATGGACCTTAATTGTGTATGTTTGTTTCAGTATTACAAAGTGTTACAAGGGAGTGGAGGAGTCTTGACAGCAACCAAAAAGTGTGCTAAGTAATTTATGGGTAGCCCCTAAATTGTCTTTTCTCTCTAGAAATTCCTGGACAGTATTGCCAGTGGGATGCAGAAGAGTTACCTTGTCCTCAGCCTCAGGCAAATAAAGTCTTCCTGCTGGAGAGAGGCTCTATCTCTGAATCTATGAGGCTGTTGTTTTGAACAGGCTCACTCTTGCTTTGTGTCCCCACTTCTTAAAATCAGTTCAGATGTAATGAGTCAGGTTAAAAATCTTGGCACCACTTTTGACCCTCTCCTTTCCCTAGCAAGCCATGTGTGGTTAAAAAGTCAGTTGTCTCTATCCCAGTTGACCATTCTGTGCACACTGCACCCTAATTTATTGACCTCACAAAAACAATGTGGGAATGTAATTTCCTGCTAGCAGGTCTCGCAGCAGCACTTCTCTACTGCTTGCAGCTTGTGCTAAATGCAGTAGTGTGCTGGCTCACAGACTTGAGCTACTGTGACTTCAAGATGCCACTTTACTTGGTAGCTTTTTTAAAAAAGTCCTTAATGGTATAATATTCAAAACCTCCTCTGAATGTTGGCTAGATGGGAATCCATCAGACTGTACCTACTCTTTAGGAAAGCCACAATTACATCTTAAGTTGGTAGCCAGTCATGCCTTTACTGTGCTGGGCCTATAGTGGAGAACTTAATCACTCCCATTCTTAGTGCCTCTCCTCCAGCACTGAGAAATACTTTAAAAACATTTTATTTCAAGTGTGTTTTAGTTTGGCCATTGCTGGGCTTACTGGATGCCATGTTTGGCCTCACGTTGAACTGCAACCTCCACGTGAGCAGCATGGCTGTATCTTAGCCACGTTATTGATTCTCACAGCATTTCTCAGTGAGGTGAGTAAGCAAACCTGGCTGTTTATGAGATGATCAGCAATATACTGTACCAAAAATACCAGTTTCTCTCAGTATTTTGCTTATTTCAGCATTTCCTAGGAGGATTGGAGACCTAGAAGAAACAGTTTTATTACATGCAGGAGGGCATGCTGTAGCACTTGATATCATGAGTCCCAAATTTAAGGGGATGCAAAACTTTGCGGTATCAGGGCAAAAACCCAAGTCAAGGGTCACAGCACTAAAGATAGGTCTAAAAACTTTAACAGTATGAGATTCCGCTTTTGGTATTGGCCAATGGATGTGGGAGCCTAAATTTAGCCTCCTCAATCCATATCTGAGCACCAATTCAGAAATGCTGAGAATCCCACAGATGTGAGTAAGAGCTAAAAGGCGCTCACCACTTTGAAAAGCAGGCCATTTCTATTTGGGCACCTCAGCATGGATTTAGGAGTCTATCTTATGGTAATTAATGTTTCCAAACTTTGTCCGAAGCCCAGTTACTTGCTTTAATATCTCTGACATAAATAACCGATAACATGCAGTGCTTCATTTTATGATGTGTGGAAGTAGCTGTGGGTCTCATGACGAATGTCAGATAAGAAGCAATTGGAGGTAAATATGTATATGTGCGCTACTTCATTCTAAAACTGATTATGCCCCCTTCCCTGCACATAATGCTGTAGCATTGTCACAAATGTTGTTGAATCCTAAAATTCATGTAGAAGAACAGACCCATACAAATCCAAAAGGTACCCTGTGCAAACCGGCAAACTAACCCTAACCCAAATGAACCTTCATTTCCATAGGCATGCTGTACATCTAGAAGAACTTTAGAGTTAATTTCTTCTCATGGTGTGCAAGAAACATACTTAGAATGGGACTTGTGTATTTTTTAAAAAGGCTGAATGCAAAAATATTTTAAAGCTTTTTTTTCTTCTTCTATCCTCTAGGCAGTGTGAATAAAGTGAGAGACAAAAAGCTCTCTATGCTGTAAACTGTGATCTAAAAACTGAGGGGGCTGATATGGTGACTGTTGGCACATGTTGCAAATGTCAATTCCGTATCAGAATCATTCCAGAAGCGTAGGTTCAGTTTGCGTGGTCCCTTAATCAGCCAGCACCTGTGATTGTTATAGACTGAAAACAATGCAAGGGGCACAGGTGGGAGACAGGAAGTGAGTTGACATACTTGCAATAGTATGCAGTACCATCACCTTTATTAGATAGTGTTCTCAATTGTGTCCCCGCTCTGCCCCATTTAACAAATTTTATTTACATGGCAAAAGATGGAAGTGTTACCAATGTAAATACAACACAGACCAGTATCTTCTCAAGGCAGGGCTTCAGAGTAGCCGTGGTGGTTCAGTGACACAGAAGCCAATAGAGCTACTAATTGAGGCTCTGGCTCTTATCCTCCATTTTGCCTAGCCTTAAGAATTAGTTTACAAATGAGAAAAGAACATTTTTTTATCAAGTTTGGTTGTGATGTTCAGTTAATCATGGTGGCAGGGGTGCTGGAACAATTTTATAGTGGGTGTGTTGAGAGCTATTTAAATCAAACTGTAAACTCTGTCTATAATGGAAACCACTTCAAGCCAGGGGTTGTGGCAGCACTCCCAGCACCACTAGTTCCTATGCCTGGTGGAAGTGTGTGGCCTTTTGTTTGAGGTTACAAGTGCAATAGTAATATATTGTTTACCAGAGAGGATTCTGCTCTTATACCACCTTAATATGTTTTCAGGTCTAGCAGGGTTTCTCAAACTGGGGTCCCCACTTGTGCAGGGAAAGCCCCTGGTGGGCCGTGCTGATGTGTTTACCTGCCCCGTCTGCAGGTCTGGCAATCGTGGCTCCCACTGGCCGCGGTTCGCTGCTCCAGGCCAATGGGAGCTGCTGGAAGTGGTGGCCAGTAAGTCCCTCAGCCCATGCCACTTCTAGCAGCCCCCATTGGCCTGCAGTGGCAAACCACGGCCAGTGGGAGCCGTAAACACACGGCCCCAGTTTGAGAAACCCTGATCTAGGACTAGATCAGATTTATTCAAGTACTACAAAGATTAACAATTAGGCATCTACCTTTACAGTTAGATCTGGTCAGAAATTTTCCAGTGGAATGTTTTTCATTGGAAAATTGTGATCTGCTAAAAGCAAATATTTTCTAGAAACATATTGCTTTTGATGAAATTTTGTTTCAAAAGAGAAATTGGAAAAGTATTGCAATAAGCTTGAAAAATTCCATTTTGACCTTTTTAGAATGGAACACTTTTACTTTCATTTTCAAAATGACTTTTTGTTTCAATTTTTCAAAATTTTTATATAATATTAGAGTCCAAATCAGATTGCTGTGTTCCAGTTTTGTCAAAAAGAAACCTTTCGATTGAACTGAAATAAAATCTTTTTCTTTTCTTCTTCAGAATTCTGAATTCCGATTTGGTATAAAAACAAATTTTACAATGTCAAAAATTCTACCTTTCAACCAGCTGTGCTTGTGCGATATCTTCTCCCCTCCTCCCCCTTCCGCTCTGAGAGCATTCATGTCATTGATGTTAGTGGTTTGAGGGAAGAACACCTTCAGTGTTTATATGTTGGGGTTTTTATTAAAGAGCAGAGTCTGATGATATTTTGCACTGTCACAGCATGTGGAATGTGACATGCCTATTGTGCACAGGAGCTGAGAAATGAGAAATAGGGAAAATTCCTAAGGCAAGTTAGTGCTCTGAGTCGGGCATCCCCATAGCCTACAAAATTAGGACTCCACTCCACCTCTGGCTTGGAGCTGATGTGCCCCATAATAGTGATTTAATCACATTTTGCGTTTAATTGCCTGTGGAACAGAGGCTTCCCTCTTGGAGGCTTCCAGCTGCTTTTCACTGGAGCTGAAAAATAAAAACAACTCAACTTTATAAGGATCTGTGTGCAGAGGACAGTGCCTGTGTGTACAGTGCAATATAATGAAGGCCTAGGGGAGAGTATTAGCACTTCTGAAAAGAGCTCAGGGAATTCTAGTTTTTGCTCTGACAACTGAAGGCAGAGGAGAGTTTTTCCTTTCATGTTTGTTTTCAGTACATAAATTGAGTGAAAGCAGTTTCCCAAAGGGGATGGGGTGAGTACCATCAATTTTTAGCATCTCTAATCTGCTGCCTTAATTTCAGACTGTTACATTCTCACGTGGATTCTGCTAATGATACTGTAGGGCAAATTTCCCCCTTAAAGAGAGAAACGTATGTCTTGTAGGTAGGAGAAGGGGAAGCTTCCACGTCGGGTGGGCTGGAAAAATAAACAACTTTACAGTGTTGAGCCCTAGCATTTGGGGATCTCTGTCTCTTCTCCTCTCCCTCCCCAGCCTCCTTTGTGGAAGTGTGAGTGCAGCCTGCTGCTGTGCGATGCTGCTCATGCTAAGAAGGAGACCACCAGGGAGAGTGAGGGGATAGGGCAGAAATCCATCTGTTCTGCTCTCTTTCACATCTGAAGGAGGATAGGCTGGGAAAAGCTCTATCCCAGTGGTTCTCAAACTTTTTTTTTTTCGTGGTCCACTTGAAAATTGCTGAGGGTCTCAGTGGACCACTTAATGATCATTCCAAATGTTGTTTGTACCGTTAGCTAACTATTGTAAAGCATGTTGGATAAAAGCGCTATATATGTGTGTGTGTATATATATACTTTTTTTAGTTCTACAAATAAAAGCACACAACTCATATTTTAATATCAGTGGTTTTACTTTTCTAGTGCTATGGATTTGCCCTTTTACCCCCACCAAGGCAGCCCCTGAGCTGGGGCTGGGAAGGGGGTTGTCTCTCTCCCTGGCAGCTGCAGCCCTGGAGCCAGAGAAAGTTGCCTGTTTCTCTGGCCACTGCAGCGCTGCATGTCCTAAATTCCCCCCACCCCCTCTTCTCACCCCACTGCTCCCTTCCACATACCCTCTATTCCCCGCAAGGCCACCACCTCACCTTGCATGTGCGTCTCCAGGATCCAGGCACCTAATTAGTGGAGCCGCACCTGCGCAGCTCCACTAATTAGATGGGTGGCCCTTTGTTCTCTCGTTTGTGGCCACCCAGGCACGCACTTTAGAGGGAACTATCCACAGACCACCTGAATGGAGCTCGTGGACCACTGGCGGTCCACGGACTACAGTTTGAAAACCTCTGCTCTATCCAATGTTGGTGTCTGTTGGTCCAGGAGGACAGTCCAGGTTTTGAAAATCCAGTCCCAGCTGACTGGTGTCCCTAGCCAGCATTCGGGGACTGCTGGCAGCCATGCAGCAGGCAGGCATCAGCAGTGCCGTGCTTCAAGTACGGGCGTGCCTGTCCCAGTTGCTTTGCAGAACCTGCGTCCCCTCACCCATTGCTGGGTGCTTGTCTGAGCTGCGGCCTTCCAGCTCCCAGCCTTCCCCAACAACTGTCTCTCAGCTGTGCTGCTCCCACTGAGGCTGAGAAGTGGGCATGTTGGAGCCAGAACAGCACCAAAGATCAGTCCCATAGGAGGAGGGGCACATGGAGAAAGCACTGGAGTGGAGCAGCATAGGCATTGGTGAAAAAAATGGTGTAATTGGGGAAAAGAGAAGGCAACTTTGTTATTCCCCCCCTCTCCAACATGGGTAATTTTTCCAATGAGCTGGTGGCTTAGGGCCACTAGGGTTGCTAACTTTCTGCTCACACAAAACCAAACACCCTTGCCCCACCCCTCCTCCAACGCCCCACCCATGCCCTGCCCCTTCTCCAAAGCCATGCCCCAAAGCCCCACTTACTCCATCGCATCCTCCCTCTGTTTTTGGGACCAATCTTATTCAATCTTTTTATTACTGACCTTGGCACAACAAGTGGGAATGTGCTAATAAAGTTTGCGGATGACATGAATCTGGGAGGTATTGCCAATACAGAGAAGGACTGGGATATCATACAGGAAGATCTGGGTGACCTTGTAAACTGGAGTAATAGTAATAGGATGAAATTTAATATTGAAAAGTGCAAGGTCATACATTTAGGGATTAATAACAAGAATTATTGTTATAAACTGGGGACTCATCAGTTGGAAGCAACAGAGGAGAAGGACCTCGGAGTATTGGTTGATCACAGGATGACTATGAGCCGCCAATGTGATGTGGCTGTGAAAAAAGCTAATGCGGTCTTGGGATGCATCAGGCGGGGTATTTCCTGTAGAGATAAGGAGGTGTTAGTACCATTATACAAGGCACTGGCGAGACCTCATCTGGAATACTGTGTGCAGTTCTGGTCTCCCATGTTTAAGAAGGATGAATTCAAACTGGAACAGGTACAGAGAAGGGCTGCTAGGATGATCCAAGGAATGGAAAACCTGTCTTATGAAAGGAGACTCAAAGAGCTTGGCTTGTTTAGTCTAACCAAAAGAAGGTTGAGGGGAGATATGATTGCTCTCTACAAATATATCAGAGGGATAAATACTAGGGAGGGAGAGGACTTATTTAAGCTCAGTACCAATGTGGACGCAAGAACAAATGGATATAAACTGGCCATCAGGAAGTTTAGGCTTGAAATTAGATGAAGGTTTCTGTCCATCAGAGGAGTGAAGTTCTGGAACAACCTTCCAAGGGGAGTAGTGGGGGCAAAAGACATATCTGGCTTCAAGACTAAGCTTGATAATTTTATGGAGGGGATGGTATGATGAGATTGGTCTTTGACTATTAGCAGTAAATATGCCCAATGGCTTGTGATGGGATGTTAGATGGGGTGGGATCTAAGTTACTACAGAGAATTCTTTCCTGGGTGTCTGGCTGGTGAGTCTTGCCCACATGCTCAGAGTTTAGCTGATCGCCCTATTTGAGGTCGAGAAGGAATTTTCCTCCAGGGCAGATCGGCAGAAGCCCTAGCGGGGTTTTGCCTTCCTCTGCAGCATGGGTCACTTGCGGGAAGATTCTCTGCATCTTGAAGTCTTTAAACCATGATTTGAGGACTTCAGTGGCTCAGACACAGGTTTGACGCAGGAGTGGATGGGTGAGATTTGGTAGCCTACATTGTGCAGGAGACCAGACTAGATGATCATAATGGTCCCTTCTGACCTTAAAGTCTATGATTCTATGATTCTGTTGCTGGCTCTACTCACTCTCCCTCACATGCTCATTTTCACCGGTCTGGCTCAGGGGGCTGTTGTGCAGGAGTGGGTGAGGGCTTCAGAAGGGGGTGTGGGCTCTGAGGTGGGGCCAGAGATAACAGGTTTGGGGTACAGGAGGGGACTTTGGGCTGGGGGGTGGAGCTGAGGGCTTCAAAGTATGGGAGGGGACTCCGGGCTGAGGCAGGGGGTTGAGGTGTGGGAGGAGTACGGGCTGTGGGTGCGGGTTCCAGGGTGGGGCCATAAATGAGGGGTTCACGGTGCAGGAGGGGGCTCTGGGCTGGGGCAGAAGGTTTGGGGTATGGGGGGGAGAGGACTCTGGCTGGGGGTGCAGGCTCTGGGGTGGGGCTGGGGATGATGGATTTGGAGTGCAGGAGGAGGCTCTGGGCTGGCACTGAGCCGATCAGAGGGCCGGAGGGGAATCAGGGCTGGGTTAGGGGGTTGGGGCATGGAGGAGAGTAGTGAGGGCTCTGGCTGGGGCTGTGGACTCTGAGGTGGGGCTGGGCATGAGGGTTTGGGGTGCATAAGGGTGCTCCAGGCTGGGATAGAAGGGTTTAGAGGGTGAGAGGGGGCTCAGGGCTGGGGCAGGGGGTTGGGGCCAGGAGGAAGTCAGGGGGTGCAGGGTCTGGGTAGCGCTTACCTCAAGTAGCTCCTGGAAACAGTGACATGTCCCCCCTCCTATGCGGCTCTGCGTGCTGCCCCATCCACAGGCGCCGACCCACAGCTCCCATTGGCCGTGGTTGTCGGCTAATGGGAGCTGCGGGGGCGGTGCTTGGGGCTGGGGCAGTACGCAGAGCCCCCTAGCTGCCCCTACATGTAGGAGCCAGAGGGAGAACATGCTGGCTGCTTCCCAGGAGCCACACAGTGTGGAGGCTAGCAGGGAGCCTGCCAGCCGGACAGTCAATGGCCTGGTCAGTGGTGCTGACCGGAACCGTCAGGATCCCTTTTCAACCGGGTGTTCTGGTCAAAAACTGGACACCTGGTCACCCTAAGGGCCTCCCTGGGTTTTTTATGTGAATTCTGATGCATTTATTTTTTTCTGCCTTTTTCTATCTCCCATCACAGAAGGAAATAACTAAAATTCATCATAGTGCACATAGAACTGTCCAGCAGCTAAGGCTGAGTGGGGCCTAGATCCTCCTGCAGCTTTGAGGAATTGCTTCTGATGAAAATGTTCACCTGTTAGCAGCTAGGTAGTTGATCATGGTACATATGGCATATGTTTATATTTAATCTCGGTGGGAGGATTTGAAGTGGGAAAAGGAGAGCAGGATTGCCATTCTGCCAAAGCAGATTCTTCAGTTTACTCCCACGTACAGTAAGGCAGCGTAAGGGACAACAGAAAGAGGAAATGGAAGATGTTTCCCTCACTGGTGGTGGGGGTGGTGGTACGTGTTTTGGTTTCATCTGCAGCAGTGTTGTTGGAAAGATTATGTCTGAGGGAGAAGTGTCACCTCTGTTGTCAGAAAGCTAGAAATTGAAAGCTAACTCAGTCACTAAGAAGGAGGCAGGGATAATCGGATGGAATGGGATTAGCTGCTCTATCTGTGATAGCACAATAAAGTTAGGATCTCCAGAGGAATAATAGCAAGGGCCAAATGATTAAGTAGTACTTTTTACAATGGCTGCAAACCAAAGTCACTCTTCACCTTGTTACTTAAGTGATAATGCTACAGTATTGCATAGCCTATGAGGGAATACACATAAACTGCCCTCATAAACACCAAGGCAAGCCAAGTTTACCCAGCACTGCTATTGAGATAATTATCACAAGGCAATATAAAAGAAAAGAAGAAAAAACATTGGCGCTCTCGGACTCCTGCCCAGATGTCCCTTCCTGGCTGTATGATTTATCAAGTGAACTAGCACCACCCTAGAGATGGTTCAGTATCATAGTGGGTTGTGTTTGTTTTTTGTTTTTGTTTATTTACAAGATAATTTTATGACCAGCAAAGAACATGCTACAATGAGGTTAATCAAATCTTGTGCTTTGGGTTAAGCTGATTAGTCCAGGGGGTCAGAAAGGATTTATCACCTCCCAAGTACTCTGCATTGTGGAGATTTTCACCTCCTTGAAGGATCACTTATCGACCACTGTCAGGATACATGCTGACCAGTGGTCACTTCTAATATGGCAAATCCTATGTCCAAATGATCCCACCAGCTCAGCTGTGAAGCATGTTGAGAAGTTGTTCCACTAGATCCTGATCCAAATGCAACTGAAGTCAATGGAAAACTTTCTATTGACTTCAGCTGGCTTTGGATCAGGCTGCTTTTCTCCAGTGTAAATACAGGATTTACATTTCCAGGTCTCTCCATCTGGTACCTTCCTCTAGCACTAAATTAATTACAACAATATTTAAGAAGTACTGAAGCTGTGTGGCTGATCACTTTGAGCCCAGAACTGTTTAGCGTTTATCAGAATTTCTAGCCTGGTAACAAGACTCATTCATAGCATTGAAAATCTCTTCTCAAAGTAGGCTAAATTTTTTCTCTCTCTCTCTCTCTTTCCCCCCACACCTTTCTCTCAAATTGGTTTCTTGCCAAGAATGTGTGTATACTAGTTATATATATTCTCTCATGGACACATGCACACAATGTGTGTCTGCGTCTAACAGTCTAAATTAGGTTTTTGGTATGTGATATAGGTATGCCATTTGGAAATTTATAGTAGTGTCTATATATGATGTGCAAGAGATGACAGTAAAGATACTACAGTGATTAGTACCTTGGAGTTGCATATCTTAATATATAGTATGTCTAAGTCAACTTCACATTTAGCATCAGGTTACTTGTTTAATAGTATTTCAGAGGCAAGGCGAGAGCTTCGCGTAACTGAAATGCCTCGCTGCTTTTAGTTTTTAATGTGCTTGTAATTGTTCTGAATTAAGAATGAAGAATTATCTTGTGGGTTGACAGCCAATTATCATATGGCACAAAAGGTTTTAAGTGGCCATTCTATAATCTTTGTCTTCCAAATTGCTGTCTCTCAAATTTAAAACTCAAAAAACCCCTCCCAGACACATGCACACAGACCTACTTGTGCACATGGGCACCCCCCGTTTAACATGAGGAACCCCTACATTAGTAAGATTATATCTACTCTTTCTGATCCTTTCGCTCTAAACAAGAAAGCTTTAATCAGCAGCTGGGAACTTGAAACATGACCCGAGATCAAATGTTAAAAGGTCTCTTGACTGTGGAACTAATAGCCAGGGTGTGTCTGAAAGTTGTATTTAGAAACAGTTTCCCCTCTCCTACCCTGTGCACAAGAATGGCATCTTACTAGATCAAAGACATTTTCAGCACAATCCTCACTACAGCCAATAGTTTTGTTGCCTTCTGAGGTAATAGAGAAAGCAAACACAGTCTGAAGCTCAGTCTACACTACAGACTTATGTTGGGATAACTATGTCACTCGGGGTGGAAAAGCCACATCCCTGAGCAACGCACTTGTACTGACCTAACCCTTGGTGTAGATAGCACTATGTCGATGGGAAAGCTTCTGTCGACATAGCCACCACCTCTTGGGGAGCTGGCATACATATGCCGACCGGAGGAGCTCTCCCATCAGCATAGGTAGCGTCTTCACTAAGCACTACATTGACACAGCTGGAGCTCTGTTTGTGTAGAGAAGCCCTAAGGGCCTGAGGTCTTTAAATCCATGCTCTTGAGGAATGGGCAGTAGGGGCAAGGGTGAATAGGAAAGAGAGGACAGGAAGCTAATAAAAATTCTACTCTTTTAGTTTCCATGGTAGGGGTCAATTAGTTTACATGCGTAATGTAGGTTAATAGGGTTCTTGTTTTGTTTCTCCTTTGATGGAGGGTAGAAACAGAGTATCAACTATTTAAAACTAACCAGCCGATGAGATTAAAAACCCATTTAACTCTGTGGTCTTGGAAGTACTACCAGCACATTGAGGAAGAAATGTTGGAAGAGACAGCATGCTAACTCCTATGGGTACAATGAAATATAATGGAAAATATTGTTGACATGAAAAAGGTTATAGGATAACCATGTTTTTCATAGTTAGCCTGCTCAAAGCTAGGCCAGAGAATTCAAGGAGGGAAGGAAACAGCCCCCTCTGCTGTCCTCATGAGTGTCTTTTGTCTTGTGGGATGACATGTGGCATAGTGGATACAGTACTGGACTGGGACTTAGAAGACCTGGATTCTGTTCCTGGGTGATGTAGGGCAAGTCACTTCACCTCTTTGTGCTTCACTTTCCCCATACATAAAATGGGATAATGGTTCTGGCCTTTTTTGTAAAGCGCTTTGAGATCTGGGGATTTAAATAGCTATATAAGGGCAAGGTGTTATTATTATTATTGTGATCATTCAGATAGGGACCTCACACTGCTTCAAGTACCAGAACTCTTCAGCAATAAGCATAGATGAGCCTTTATTGTTGAGGTGTTCGGCAAGTTGCTTCAGAGATCATACAGTCTCCCTCAAGAGTCTGTGCCAAACATTAGCACATGGGCGATCCTTACCAAATGCAGTATTTACTGCCTGACTTAGTTGGAAGACACTACATCGGTAGTTGAGGGAAACAGACCCTGCAAATTGCTTATTTTAATGAAGGAAGTGATTAGTGACATTGGCATCAGCTTGTGTCAGTTGCCGAGCCACCAAACTCTGGCATATTGCAGCACTGCCTGCCGTGGCCTGAAAGACAGGGCTGAAAAGTGGCAGAGCGATGGAATAAATGTGGGGCATGCATCATCACATTCAGAGTACGTGAACAGCACAGCAGAGTGAGCCTGGGAAAGTAATATTAACGTTGCAACTCTTTTCTAAGCTGGGGATGTTTCACTAGACTGTACTGCTCACCACTGTTTCAAAACACTGTACAGGCAAACTAACGAGAATTTTCACGATTCATCAAACTGGAAAAAAGGTTGAAATTGTCATCACTTTTGCATCTATCTGAAGTGCAATCATTTAAAACAAACCAGTGCCCTGTACAAAGAGCAGGTCGGAGTGATTTGAGCCTGAGGTTTGTGAAGAGAAGAACAGAACAGGAAGGCAGGATTTTTAGCACTTCCTTAGCTGATGCTTTATAGAAGTGTTGGTGGTGGCCTGCTCCCTCCCTCTCTGGAGGGGTGGTGGTTGTCCAGTAGATCCAAGTACTCCAGAGCTAGGTGCACAACCCCGTGGCTCCCACAGCCTGCCCACTGATGCCATCCCCATCCTGCTTGCAGAGCTCTGTATGCAGACAACTGCAAAGTTCCCCTGGGCAGCCTCTCTAGGGCATTAATACCTCAATTTGTTTGCTTCTGCTACAGTTAGAGCCACCCGGGGAGGCAGCCTTTTGCCCACTGTTAGCAATGAGGCAGCCGTGTATACATAAACTTGAGTTCATGTTCCCAGGCCCTTGAACAATGAAGACTGAAATGGAAAATGGAAGTGATCCATACTAGTCTCCAAGGGCAGGGGAGACGAGGAAGGGGAGGAGATGTTGGTTACTTTGCTGATTTACTTAGCCTTTTTTTTCTTTTTTTTTGAAGGGGAGGGAGGAGGCAGGAAAGTATATAAGATGTTTCAATAGCAAATCCCACTAATAGCAGCCAGACTAAAATGGGACCTAAACCCATCAAATTACTGATCATACTAGTGGAAATCATGACATATTATGAAACATTGCTTTACACTGACAAAATATTCAGTTTAGTGGTATATTTATAGAGCTCATGTTAGGCACTCTAAAAATAGCCCTGCCAAAACAAGCCTCTGAATCCCTGCAGGAAACCCAAAAAATTCCTGGAAGAGAACAGCAGCCTTAAAACTGATTTTTTCCAAATAAAGGACCATTCTTTTTAGTATTTTTAAATAGACTTCAGCTATCCAGTGCCTTGCTATCAAACCATACTAGGGGAGAAGTGGATTTTTTTTCTTTGCAGTGTTATTTTGCTGGAAATTGACACAAATGGTAGTATCTTACATGACCAGAAATTACCAGAGATGATAAATTTGTTAGAGGAGTTGTGATAAAGCATTAGGGAAGGCTTGTAGGGAAAGAATAAGGCAAATAGTGGGGGAAATGCAGAATGAGCTGATGCTAGCTATAGAGAATAAGATGGACCAGAGAGAAATATTAGTGAAAAATACTGGGTCCTTTTGTATATAAGGGCAAAAAATTACCATTTGTAGTGGCTGAGACTCTGAATTATCTTTAACAAGAAAAAATGGTGTAAAGACAGTTAGGAAGTAATGACCAGGTCTTTCAGGGCTGGTGGACAAGATCCCTGCATATCTCTGGTTCGAGTTCACTGCATTTTGAGATGCCACGCCCTGCCTACTCCACAGACCCTAGTCCTTTGGTCCTGCACTCTCGGTTGGAGGAAGAATGATCAGAGACATAGCACCACACATGTTGAAAATATATATTATTATTTGTATGACCGTAGCACTTAAGAGCTGTAGTCATAGACCAGGACCTTCCTGTGATAAATGACTCATATCACTGTACAGCAACTAATTATTTGTCAAATCAACCTGCCAGATGAACATTTTTCTTTCCTCCTGATATGAACTTTCTCCCCCTCAATTATACTGGCTCAAGATGGGCACTCTTTAGTCCTAGAGCTGTGTCAGTTACATCATAACCCTGTAGAGCTAGAAACTGGAGCTTTATACCACTGGAAGGACTGGGATTTCAGCTTGTGGGTAGTACACACAGGGCCGGTGCAACCTATTAGGCGACCTAGGTGGTTGCCTAGGGCACTAGGATTTGGAGGGTGGCATTTTCTTCAGCAGCGACCGCGGCAGCTGGATCTTCGGCCGCCCCGGTCGCCGCTGGCATTTAGGTGGAGGGAGTTGGAGCAGGGGGGTGCGGGGAGGGCCGTCTGCAGCAAGTAAGTGGCGGAGGGGCAGTACGCAGGGGAACTCCCCGCTCCAGCTCACCCTTGCTCCGCCTCCTCCCTGAGCACGCCATCGCCGCTTCACTTCTCCCGCCTCCCAGGCTTGTGGTGTCAATCAGCTTAGGCGCCGCAAGCCTGATATGTGGGAGAAGTGAAGCAGTGACAGCGTGCTTGGGGAGGAGGCGGGGCAGGGTGAGCTGGGCCGGGGGGGGAAACTACCGCAGGGGGGGCGCCTCAGGGCGGAGGGAGGGAGCTGCCGTGGGGGGGGGCACCTCAGGACGGGGGAGGGTGCAAGGTGGAAGTTTCGCCTAGGGCGCGAAACATCCTTACACTGGCCCTGAATACACAGAGCATTTTCTCCTTGCACTGGACTCTCGCTGGAGAAATTTGAATAGTCTGACATTTTTACATATAGAAAAGCTATTTTAGATCATTTTTAGCAGCACTTTAAATTTTACATTTAATTTCTCTCTCTCTTTCTCTCAACCTTCTGTAATTGAACTATAGGGTAATTAAGGGCTCTGTCATGCAAACGCACATGGTTAGGCATAGGGTTTATTCCCATAAGTAGACCCATTTGAGAACTACAGTATTGGTGGGTTCACACACTAGGGCACCTGACCTTCTAGATAGAGGGATATAAGAAACAATTGCAGTAAAAGTGTTTAAAGCTCCGTAAAATAGTTTTTGTAACATACATTCAATACATAATGGTGGGATGTGATATAAAATTTGTGTTGACATTTATTTGGCATGACCTGAATAATTTACTTGTGGCTTAGGTATTCATGAGTAATGTGGCTGTGCCAAAGTCTTTCAGATCAATGTTTTGTACCACACCTCACCACCATATATTCCCTGTCTGCATTTCATATCTCCCTGTATATGAGAGTGCACTTGAAAGACTTGTGCTAGACAGATTTGCCTTAAAAGTGATAGAACTATACATCTGGCAAGCAAAGCTTGAGATGAGATGTTCTATTTCTCTCCAACAGACAAAAATAAACCACTGGATCTGTTATGGTTTGCAAGCACAACAAACTTTTTTCTTTAAAAATATTTGTGACATTTCCATCAGATTTGTGTTTAAGAGAGACTCTACTTAACCTAAAATGGATAGGTGACACTATCAAGTTTTATCTTCTTTTTCAGTCGTTCTAGAAATGTTTACTTTGCATTCACTTTTGGGTTTTCTAGTTTTACCTTCAAACATTTGCAGTCACAGCCTTCAGATTAGTTTGGGCACTTAATCAAAATGGGTTTCTATCTAAGCTGTCAAAGCTAAAAGTGCTTTTACAAAATATCAGAAAGTCTCAAACTGGGGGCCAGGGTGGAGCACTTGGCTATATTTTAGTCTACTGGCGCAAATATTCCGTACACATGACTCAAGATATGCATTCTTTGTTTGTGGTTCTTTCTCTCCATCCTTCATGCAATCCTCTCCCTTAGCTCCCCAAGGCAGGTGTATCTTGGTATGAAAAGTGTTCTTTAAATGGAGTGTGAGGTAGATATAGAAATACACAGCTGATTAATAAAAGATGACTCCTTCCTCACTAGTATAGGTAAACAGGACTTCCCTTCCACTGAGGGGTGGGAACAGTTGAGGAACCAAATCAGCAAATTCTAAAATTTTGCATTTGTTTGCTCTGTTAGTTCTTCCATACACGGCTTTCACTGGTTGAAAGTGCTGAATTGAATTAAGCATGGATTTCAGCATCCCTTTGTGGACATTAATGCCAAACATCAACACTTTTTGATACTGTCACCCCCAACTCTTGTAACTTCTTCATACCTTGCCAACAAGGAACTTTGGCTAAAGGTGGTTCAGGTTGTTCTTAGTAAAATGCATATGGTTATACCCAATGGGTTTTGTTTGTGGCTCTCCTCCCTCGTTTATCACCTGATGAACTGAGATCCCAAAACCTACACCTCAGAAGTGATAATCCTCAATCCAAGGTGCCAACCAGAATCACTGTCAGTGTTGCTTCAGCTAATGGGTTGTACTCAATGGGTCCTGGGTGCCAAGTCCCACATAAAGACTGGGATTTAGTTACTTGCATGGTAGTGGGGTTACTGTACTGTAGGAGGTACTGTCCTTTGAATAAGGCCTGTTTAAAGTTTAAACCAAGGTTGGAAGTTAACCAATTGGAAGTTAGAGCCCACTGCAGTTCTTAAGGAGAGTTGGGTAACTCTTTGTCCTGAAAAACATTCTCTCTCATTAATAAAACAGATTCTTAATTTGGCTGCACTTGAACTCTTGTAGATTGCAAAAAATAAAAACCATAGTCACTGTATTTTTAACGATTTAATGCATTAGGGCGCAATCCAGGGGGCTACTGAGCCCCTTCTCATCACACTGAGTTCATTAGGATTTATAAGTGCTTGGCCCCTTGCAGAATTGGAACCCTAACTTTGTAAAGCATGGTATGAGTCTGAAACATGTTATGAGTCTGAAGGGTGTTTTAAAACAAAAGTAAGTTCTGTTCCATCTTTTCAAAGTGTAGATTTATCCCATAAAGAGTTATCCCCTTAACAGTTCAAATGCTTTTGAAGCTAGATAAGTATTAGCCATTTGTAAAACCAAATCAAGTACAAGGTAAAGGAAGGGGGACAGGAGGAATGTACAGTGGCATCCTAACAAGCTTCATTTTCAAATCACTTTAGCTTTGAAAGAAAACATTAAGGTATCATTTACTCCATGACCTGGCTTCCCATAGAGAATGCGGCTAATGAAAGACCCCTTTGTGTGTTCGTACAGTAACTACAGAGACTACTAAAAGATTTTATGGACATAACCATAAAAAAGGGCCTGTGGGCCAGAATTGGTCTTACAATTAACTTCTGTTTGTATGAGTGAAAACACCTGCTCAGCTGCAGTGTCTTTTTAAAATTGTTAGATTTTTAATTACCTATCTGTTCCCAAGGCAACTCCTGTTTCTTTAATGATTTATCAGTGTTCGATGCATGTGGACATACATGTGCACACGTAACAAGCTTGGTGGAAAACATTCAGAAGAATTTGCAACAAGAAACAGTAAAGATATCCATGGTAGCTTGCAAGTCATCAGATATGCAAATTCTCTTCTGCTTGAAGAGGGTAACAGAAATATTTGTAGGAGTGGACATTATAGATTTCTTATCCCACAGTTTGAATGAAGGACTTTGTGCTTTTAAAATCCTTTAATGTCTCCTCTCCCCTTCTTTCCTTTTTTTGCTTCTGTATTGGTTGTATTATTTGAAACTCTGTTCTGCTTTGTGACCCGCCTTACTGTGGTAACAGTGCCCAGTAACTGAAGCAGTAGCAGTTGAAAATGCCAAGGGCAGTTCATCCCAATGCCTCAGTGCTATAGCAATCTTCATTGCATGGTTCGGTCCCCTCATTTCGGAGCCACATATCCCTCTGGATCCCACACAAAGTGCCTGCTGATGTTCTGTGCATTTTCAAAGAGACATCTTAGCAGTAGGAATGATGAGTTCTCAGACGGAATGCCACCCAGCCACTGCTGTGATTCCCATCACGTGCATTGTACAAAGGGCTACATGAACTCTACAGACATTTCTGTTTTGGGTGTGTCTTTATATGTATATAATGCACACAAAATACTTTAAAAATAAAGCTAGTTTTATATTTTTCAACCATAGCAGTGTACTTTATGTAAGTCTATTCTTGCACCAAATAAATCAATTCCACATCACAGTGCTTTCCTGTTCTTCTGAATTTGTTTTGACAGTTTTGCCAACATTTAATGGCTAGCTCTAGCTTTCTAAATCTTCAGTAATTCTTAATAAGTACCATACTATAAATAAAATAAAATGGGAAGTGTATGAGGATTGCAGTTCAGCTAAAGACAAACCTTATCAGATAAACTCATCTTTCAAAATCCAGAATTTATTCTAGTCACTGCATTTACTGAATTATTTTGCCTTAAACTTCCAGGAGAATTAAACTGTCTGATTAGAAGCAAAATTCACTCTTATTAAAAAAATACATCGAATCTGTTTTGCTCTCTTGGCATTGTCATGCATGTTACACCTCCATACATAATACAGTAGACATGGGCACAATAAAATATGGATGTGGATCAGAACTTCCATGGAGTTTGGAGGTTGTCAGACCCAGAGTTTTAGTTCAGGCCCATCTCTTTCTCTCCCCTTCCAACAGAGATTGTAGAACTGATTAACTCATCAGCTGATATAACAGAAGCACTTGGATGGTTATAACATTTTATCATATACTAAATCTCTGTCTTTCAAAGATATTAACCTTCCTGTTTTCTCTTTGGAAAGAAACAAACTATGACCTTTTCAGAAGGCCACTGAGTTAAAAATGTGCTTTGTGGAGTCCTCTTTTCTCATATCCTTTTTAAATTCTACTCTCCCTTTTCAGTCCATATGCCTGCAGGAGTTTCCTCATGCACAAAGATCCTGTATAACCAGCAGAGGGCTCCTTCGTGATAAATCTTTGGAAAAGATGTACTTTAAAACAGAAAAATCAAGGTTTTGTGATTAAGCAAAGCACGGTAAATATGTTTATCACCGACGAAACTTGGGTTTCCAGTAATATTTTTTTCCTTGACAATCCTAGCAAAATTCTCGTTGGTGCCATGAAAATATTGGAAACTAAAACAGCCTATTTTTGACATATATAAAATGTTACTTCAGAGTAAACTAGAATAAACCTCTTTGCTTCTTTGGAGAGATTCTTTTGTTGACCATATCACTCGCCTGAGCTTTGCTCAAGATGCAGTAGAATGAAAATAAAGGCTTTGTATTCTTACACAGCTGGAGACGATCTTTGACTTCTAAATTTGTTTAAATTGATCTGAAAAGAATGTGCACCATGATCAATGTGCCTTCAAAGTGGTTATATCAACATTGAAAAATAAACAAAATAGCCTTAATGATGTGTTCTTCTGCCTCTGATTACTAGTTGACAGGAGTAATTAGACAGAGGAGAAAGAAGGTATTTACTGCCGTAATTGCCTAATGCAGTTGTTTATTCTGTTCCTGCAGTGCACAGTGAATTAGGCTGTGAATTAGAGGCTTAGCCAGTGATTGTTATCAATAAGAAGAGTGGGAAGAAAGATAGCTATCACGGTTGGTAGCCTTTCACCTCTAGGAACAGGAGTTAAGATCTGGCATAGATCACTTCTCCATATTCCAAAACCGGTATATAGATTGGCATCAGCTTTCACACTGGCAGCCTTTGCTCAAGAGGGGCACACAAGTATTTACTGGGGTCAGTCAGGCTCTGATTGAGCTCTGTGGGGAGCTGGCTTTGCATGGCTTTGGTGTAGCCAGTTTTCTTCAGTACTGAAAATCACTGTCTGTCTGTGTGACTGACACACACATGGTTGAAAATGCCAAAATATGAAAACGTTTATGTCAGGATGGAATTTTAAAAGTCTCCTGGAGTTCATGCTTACTATAATTAGCTTTACAAAAAATAAATAAATCCCTGTGCTTTTTTTAAATATGTAACACTATAACTCTCTGTACAATGAGCCCCATTGGGCTGTTAGTGCCAGGAGGACATTTTTAATTTATTTACTCTTTTGGGGGGAGGGTGAAAAGAGCTGCGCTTGTCTCACCTGAATTCACTCTCCTCTTTCACCAATCTATTTTTATGATCTTGAGGTTATTCTTCCTTTGCTAGTAAATGTTCTATCTTTTGTCTGGATCTGCCCTCAGGAAAGTGCATAAACACTTGGCTTCAGTCGGTCCTTGCTGGAGAGAGAGGAAATAAACATCCTTGGTATTTACTGGGGAGGAAAGGTTGAATTGAAAAGACCTGTGCATTTTCTTCATGAGAAAGTCTCATTGTCTAAGGATATTTTAAGCCACCTGTGCCCCTTCCCTTTCAGAGGCACTGAATTGTTGACAGAACTAACAGTTATTCTTGAAAGAGGATTAAAATGAAAGCAATTGAGCTAATTTTCATATTAAAGGAGGGACTAATGAGCAATTTTTTGATTTTTTGTAGCTAGACAATTGATGGGTTTCTTGACCACTGCAGGTGAAATTTCACAGAGAGTCACTCCTGACTGATTAAGCAGAAGTGTTAGATTTTGTATGCAGAATTTTGAAACGTACCAGAGCCATCCTGCCATTGTATTGGGTGTGTGGACAACCTCTTTATAAAAAGTGGTAGAAGTCCCAATAAAGCTCACAAAGCGAATGACAGTTTGGACTACGAATTTCTTCAGATTCAAAGGGAGAGCAATAACATTAACTCCGACCTCATAGCAAGTATTTCTAGGACATTTTTTCAAGGATTTGTTTGTAGAACTCTTGTATCGTTACCTCCAAGTAGTAGTTAACTTTGTTAGCACTAAATGGCTTTGGAGACTGTTCTTTTATTTATTTTTCTTTTCCTCTCTGTAGTGTCTCATCCAAGCTATGTTTGATTATTTCAACTCCTTTTCAACCCCAACTTGTAGTTCTGTTGGATGGAAGTGGAAAACATTTCCGAAAGGGAGCATGTCATCTGCTACTGTTTGGTGAAAAAGCATCTTCCCGCTCTAGAGGGGATTACAGCTTCCATCTGCTCCATAATGTGAAAAATATGTGCAGGTCCTCTTGCTCCAGAGTCACTATGCTACCAAACTACATTAACTGTGGACATTCGGGCCTCTTGACATTTAATTAAAGGCAATCAAGCTGTCACTCTGCAATTATTTCATTAGGTCCACAAATAAACATTTGAAGGGTGGTCTGAAAGCCATGTTACTGGGACTCTGAAAAATACCCAGTTCTTCATATATTCTGTATTCGATTTGTTTAGATTAAATATGGCATGGGTTTGAAGCTATAAAATATAGGATTCCGGGGGGATTTGTTTCTAGTGTGTACACAAATAGTACACATTATTTATACAGGCAGTTATGCCATGCTCTTCAGCTTCTGTGAATGCACATCTGTCTAAAGTGTAAGTATGCATTTGTATAGATCAGTGGTTCTCAAACGTTTGTACTGGTGACCTCTTTCACACAGCAAGCCTCTGAGTGCAACCCCCGACCCTTATAAATGAAAAACATTTTTAAATATATTTAACACCATTATAAATGCTGGAGGCAAAGCGGGGTTTGGGGTGGAGACTGACAGCTCACAACCCACCATGTGATAACCTCGTGGCCCCTGAAGAGTCCTAACCCCCAGTTTCAGAACCTCTGGTATAGACCAAGTCAGACGTTTAATAAGCAGCACTCCATGGCCCCCTGAGCCTGGGGTCAGGCTTGCTTTAATAAGTGAGGAGAATGGAATTCCTGTGCTTTGCTTTTCTCTATCACCATTAAATGGCTGTTAGCCACCTTCATGTAACAGCTTCCTCCAGAACTCCAAATCCTGCCCTAGTCACCGGTGTGAGAGTAATCAGATTAACACACAGGTGTACGCATGCTCTCTCTTCTCTCTCACTGCTCTCTCTCTCTGTTGTTTGATTGTGGCAGGATAGACTGAAAGGGAAGTAAGATGAAGAATTAGAGGCGCTGCTTTCTGAAAGTGTGTGAGAGAGGGTCAGAAACAATATAAGAGAGAATAAACCCCTATTCAGTGGAGGCTGGAAGTGGAGAAAGCAATTCCACTGACCTTTTTTGTCAAACTTGCAGTGGAAAAGTCACAACAGATGTGAAAATGTTGTTCTGCTCCTCGACCAGCTCCTAGTTGCCCAGCCTTGAGCAGCTTCACATGTGACACTTCTCAATGGTGAGAAGCAGTCACTGCTTTATTTTGTTTGAGCCCCTGCTGGACCAATAGGTGCAAATGCAAGAGAGACTGTTCCCCGCTTACCTCAGAAACGGGAGGTGGGGTGCTGGCATCGGGGGTAGATGAGGTGTGGGGGAAGTCAATAGGGTACAGGGTGTCGAGGGGAGGAGGAAGGAGGGTAGGTTTGCTGAGGGGAGTCAGTATGGAAGAGGGATTAGTGAAGCAGAAACAACAATTGCTTTCTCCACTTTTAGCCTCCACTGAATGGGGCTTTAGTCTCTTTTATATTGTTTCTGACCCACTAGTCCCTCTTCCATAATTCTTGGTTTGCAAACCTACAGATAGACAACAACTTAGCATGCACCCCGAAACCTTTGGGTAGGGTTTGCCTACTGAGTCCATAGCAGCACTGCTGTGAAATAGCTGAAAGGCTGAAAAGACTTCTGGGTATTGATATGGAAATAGAATTGCTTAAGTGTCCCCCGTCCCTTAGAGCTGCTATTCTCATCTCCAGTTCTGCTAACAGAAGAAGCTCTTTAAAATGGAGCACGCCTGCCACAAACCAGGTGTGCCCACCACAAATATTTTCATCCCGGACTGCTCGGCAGAGTGGAAAAAGCAGCCTGTGGAGAATGCAACAGAGAAGCACCATCTCTGGGAATGGTGTGCAGGATATGTGTCTTTTTTAGAGCTCGCATCCACTTTTGGCAGCTCAGATCAATATTAGCTGGCAGGGCTGCCAGCGGCCAAATGTTCCTGCATCCCAGCTGGTACTTCATGCCTTCAACTGAGCTGCAGGCAGGAGGTGTAGTCCCTCCTGTCAGCTTCCAGGGACTCTTGGCGCTCTCTGCTCCCACTGCTGGCACTCCTGGAGCAGGCCGCTGCAGCTGGTAGGGAGAGGCAGGCCAGGTGAGGGGATCCTGTGAGGGAATGGAAGGGAGACAGAATGGGCATGGCAAAGAGGAGGGGGCTAAGACGGGGTGTGTGTAAAATTGGGGGAGGCTGATGTGGAGAGGGGAGGAATGGTTCCCACAAACCCTAACAACTCCAGCTCCCCCATCTCTCCGTAACCCCTCCATTGACCACAAACCTCTCAGACTGTGCTCCAAACTCCCTCTGCACACGTGCCTCTCCTCCACTAATCCCCTCAGCAAACCTCCCCTCCTTCCTCCTCCGCTCAATACCCTGTACCCTAATGACTTCCCCCACACCCCAGCTACCCTGGTGCCAGCACCCCACCTCCTCCCATTTCTGAGCTGAGCGGGGAACAGTCTCTCTTGCATTTGCACCTATTGGTCCTGCAGGGGCTCAAACAAAAAAAAGCAGTGACTGCTTCTCACCATTGGTAGGAGCAGGTCGAGGAGCAGCACAACATTTTCACATCTGTTGTGACTTCTTTGTTGCACATTTGACACAAAAGGTCAGTGGAATTGTGAATTTCAAGAACTTTCAACCATCAGCTATGACCTAGGAAGCTGCTGAGCTCCGGGAGCAACTCTAAATCTGTAACCCCAGCACAGCAGGTTCGAGTCACTTACAATGAGATGGCTTAAATAACAGATGATGATAATAATTATTATTATTAATAAAAATCCTGCACTGTGGGGGAACCGAGCATCAAAACTGCTTCCAAAACCATGCTCAGAGGAAGGTATTTTTAAAGGTTTATCCGGAAGGCTGTGAGGGAGAAGATGAAAGGGAATAGCTGTGTCACGCTTGCCCACAAGCCTTTCCTACTCCTCCCTCCCATCACACCTTCACCCCATCAAGTTATCTATAGTAATCATTATAACTAATTTTTCATGTGCCCCTTGGGTTTTGTGTTCACAAGCACTGTATCATGACTAAAGGAATCAGTGTAATGAGAAACAGTGAATGTTTTGTGTGTAGGGCTTTACAGTTTGTAATACTGAAAAATGGAAAAGGAAAGACTCCTTGTCAGCTTGTGATTTTTTTGGCATATAGTGTTTTAATTACTGGATGTTACTGTCATAACTGTCCTACTCAGATCTGAACCTTAGAGTTCAGAACATGAGAAGCTAGCATGAAACCTCCAAAGCTTAATTACCAGCTTAGATCTGATAGCACTGCCACCAATCAGGAATTTTAGGGCCTGATACCCTCTGGTCCCCCCAAACCTTCCCAGTGGACCCCAAGACCCAGATTCCTTGAGTCTCACAACAAAGGGGAATAAACCATTTTCCTTCTCCTTCTTTACCTCCTCTCAGATTTCCCCGCCCTGGGGACCCTAGGATACTCCCTGCTTCAAGTCCTTGAAACACAAGTACCAAGAGATCTAATCTCTCTTCCCCCTCACCCAGAGGGTATGCAAAGTCAGGCTTAGTAAATCTAACACAAAGAGATTTTCCCCCTCCCTTCGTTTCTTAGCCTTAACCAGTGAAAAACACTTAAACAGGTCTTAAAGAGAAAGCTTTATATAAAAAGAAAGAAAAAGGACATAAAATGGTCTCTGTATCAAGGTGACAATATACAGGGTCAATTGCTTAAAGGAAAAAATGAATAAACAGCCTTATCCAAAAAGAATACAATTTAACACATTCCAGCAACTACACACATGTAAATACAAATAAAAAACAATATAAACCTATTGTCTTACTATCCTTGTACTTACAACTTGGAAACAGAAGATTAGAAAGCCTGGAGATAGAAAGATCACTCTTAGAGCCGAGAGGGTCACCGAACCAAGACAAAGAACAAAGAACTCACACCCAAAACTTCCCTCCACCCAGATTTGAAAAAGTCTTGTTTCCTGCTTGGTCCTCTGGTCAGGTGTTTGGTTCCCTTTGTTAACTCTTTTCTGGTAAAAGAACATTAACCCTTAGCTATCTGTTTATGACAGTTACGCCATCAGATATATTAATTGTCTCCTATTGTTGACTCTTGTTTACCATTTTTATCCAAAGAGAACCAAAATTGGGTTTTTTTTGTTTTGTTTTGTTGTTTTCATTTAAAAAAAACAAAACAACTGGTTGCATTATTTTGGAATTAACTATTTCACCTCACTTAAACCAGACCCCCGAGTGGGACCTAAACTACTGCGCTCGCTCCCATAAATGATAATGACTGTACCACTTTCAGAATTAAAGCAAAAACTCCTTTCTTCTGTTTCGCTTTGCCTTAAGTTCTTAACACTTAAACATGACACCAGGCTTTCCCTTGACTGGATGCAATACTGTTTTCTATGCCTGTTCAGCCCTGGGCTGCTTAGTTAACACTGCCTACTACTGCTAATTTGGGAAATGTATTTTATGACGTGGATGTGTGTTCTCTAGGAACTGGACGGAAACTGTCCAATCATTTCACAGTCATAATGACTGTTGGTCATTGATGACTTAGTTGGCTTTGAACTGATGATATAGAACTGATAGCTTGATTGCCCATTAAGCCCTGAGCCATCCATTCCCTCTTTAACAATGAGGAGTCTGGTGGCACCTTAAAGACTAACAAATTTATTTGGGCATAAGCTTTCTTGGGTAAAAAACCCACTTCATCAGATGCATGAAGTGAAAATTACAGATACAGGCATAAATATAGACTCATAGAATTTAAGGTCAGAAGGGACCATTATGATCATCTAGTCTGACCCCCTGCACAATGCAGACCACAGAATCTCACCGACCCACTCCTGTAGCAAACCCTTAGCCTATGTCTGAGTTATTGAAGTCCTGAAATTGTAGTTTGAAGACCTCAAGCTGCAGAGAATGAAGAGAAGGGAATTACCTTACAAGTGGAGAACCAGTGTTGACAAGGCCAATTCAGTCAGGGTGGATGTGGTCCACTCCCAATAACTGATGAGGAGGTGTCAATACCAAGAGAGGGAAAATTGCTTTTATAGTGAGCCAGCCACTCCTAGTCCCTATCCAAGGTGTTAAGTTTGCAAATGAATTGTGCACTTCAGTTTCTCTTTGAAGTCTGTTCTTGAAGGTTTTTTGTTGAAGGATAGCTACTTTTAAATCTGTTATTGAATGTCCTGGGAGATTGAAGTGTTCTGCTGGCTTTTGTATGTTACCATTCCTGATGTCTGATTTGTGTCCATTTATTCTTTTACATAGAGATTGTCCAGTTTGGCCAAAGTACATGGCAGAGGGGCATTGCTGGCACATGATGGCATATATCACATTAGTAGATGTGCAGGTGATCTGATGATATGGCTGATGTGGTTGTGTCGTCTGATGGTGTCCCTAGAGTAGATATGGGGACAGAATAGGCCACGGGATTTATTACAGGGTTTGGTTCCTGGGTTAGTGTTTCTGTGGTGTGGTGTGTAGTTGCTGATGGGTATTTGCTTCAGGTTGGGGAGCTGTCTGTAAGCAAGGACTGGCCTGTCTCCCAAGGTCTGTGAGAGTGAGGGATCATCTTTCAGGATCGGTTGTAGATCGTTGATGATGTGCTGGAGAGGTTTTAGTTGGGGCCTGTATGTGATGGCCAGTGGTGTTCTGTTATTTTCCTTATGGGGCCTGTCCTGTAGAAGGCGATTTCTGGGTACCCATCTTGCTCTGTCAGTCTGTTTCCTCACTTCCCCAGATGGGTATTGTAGTTTTAAGAATGCTTGATAAAGTTCTTGTAGGTGTTTGTCTCTGTCTGAGGGATTGGAGCAAATGTGGTTGTATCTTAGGGCTTGTCTGTAGACAATGGATCATGTGATGTGTCGTGGATGGAAGCTGGAGGCATGTAGGTAAGTATAGCAGTCAGTAGGTTTCTGATATAGGGTGGTGTTTATGTGACTGTCACTTATTTGCACAATAGTGTCCAGGAAGTTAATCTTTTGTGTGTACTGGTACAGGCTGAGGTTGATGGTGGGGTGGAAATTGTTGAAATCCCGGTGGAATTCTTCAAGGGCCTCCTTCCCGTGCGTCCGTATGATGAAGAGGTCATCAGTGTAGGGCAAGTAGAGTAGGGGCGCTAGGGGACAAGAGCTGAGGAAGCATTGTTCTAAGTCAGCCATAAAAATGTTGTTATACTGTGGGGCCATGCAGGTACCCATAGCAGTGCCACTGACTTGAAGGAATAACTTGTCCCCAAATTGGAAATGGTTTTGGGTGAGGACAAAGTCACAAAACTCAGCCACCAGGTGTGCCATGGCCTCATCAGGGATACTGTTCCTGACAGCTTGTAGTCTATCCTCATGTGGAATATTGGTGTCAAGAGCTTCTACATCCATGGTGGCCAGGATGGTGTTTTCAGGAAGATCATCGATGCATTGTAGTCAGAAGATAGTGGTGTCTCGAAGATAGCTAGGAGTGCTGGTAGCATGGTGTCTGAAGAGAAAGTCCAAATAGCCAGATACAGACACTCCCCAACTTACACAAGCATTCCGTTCTGGAAGGCCTTGCGTAACTTGAATTTTGCGTAAGTTGGAAACGTATACTCGACAATTACCCTTCCCCCGACCCCCCCCCAAAAAACCCTCCTATTTCTAGCTTACGGAACTTTTTCCATAAGTGTGGATTTGCATAAAGCGGGTTTGTGTAACCTGGGGACCGTCTGTAATCCTGCTGTAAGAGTGCCAACAGCTGAGATGATGGGTGTCCAGGATTTCCAGGTTTATGGATCTTGGGTAGCAGATAGAATACCCCTGGTTGGGGCTTTAGGGGTGTGTCTGTGTAGATTTGTTCCTGTGCTATAGTAGGGAGTTTCTTGAGCAGATGGTATAGTTTCTTTTGGTACCCCTCAGTGGGATTGGTGGACAGTGGCCTGTAGAATGTGGTGTTGGAGAGTTGCTTGACAGCCTCTTGTTCATAATCTGATCTGTTCACGATGACTACAGCACCTCCTTTGTCAGCCCCTTTGACTATTATGTCAGAGTTGTTTCTGAGGCTGTGGATGGCATTGTGTTCTGTACGCTGAGGTTATGGGGCAAGTTATGCTCTTTGTTCACAATTTCAATCTGTGCATGTCTGCGGAAGCACTCTATGTAGAAGTCCAGTCTGTCATTTCGAGCATCAGGAGGGCTTGACACAGAATTCTTCTTCTTGTAGTGTTGGTTGGAGGGTTCCTGTGGGTCAGTACACTGTTCAGTGGTGTGTTGAAAATATTCCTTGAGTCGGGGACGGCAAAAGTAGGCTTCCAGATCACCGCAGAACTGTATCATGTGCATGGGAGTGGTGGGGCAGAAAGAATGTCCCTGAGATAGGACAGACTCTTCTGCCGGGTTATGCGTGTGGTTGGATTAACAATATTCATAGACTTATAGACTCATAGAATCTAGGACTGGAAGGGACCTCGAAAGGTCATCGAG
Source organism: Gopherus flavomarginatus (assembly GCF_025201925.1). Classification (NCBI taxonomy): domain Eukaryota; kingdom Metazoa; phylum Chordata; order Testudines; family Testudinidae; genus Gopherus; species Gopherus flavomarginatus. The sequence goes on along the minus strand of NC_066617.1, from coordinate 229,926,653 downwards.
TCCAGCCCCCTGCCCTCATGGCAGGACCAAATACTGTCTAGACCATCCCTAATAGACATTTATCTAACCTACTCTTAAATATCTCCGGAGATGGAGATTCCACAACTTCCCTAGGCAATCTATCCCAGTGTTTAACTACCCTGACAGTTAGGAATTTTTTCCTAATGTCCAACCTAAATCTCCCTTGCCGCAGTTTAAGCCCATTGCTTCTTGTTATATTCATAATTCATAATTCTATTCATCGCGTAATGGTTGGGTGAGTTAAGGGTAACACTGTTGTAGCCCCCGGTGGCATGTAGGAGTTTAGATAGTTTACTATCCTTTTTCCTCTGTAGAGAAGTAAAGTGTGCAGGGTAAATGGCTTGTCTCGGTTTTGTAAAGTCCAGCCACTTGGAAGTTTGTGTGGAAGGTTGGTTTTGTATGAGAGTCGCCAGTTTTGAAAGCATCCAGTCCGTCTTGATTCTCTTTACTTTAAAGGCAGAAACGTGGTTAATATGACACCATTCACTGGACCAGCGTGAACATTATAAATACTCCAGAGAGTCATTTACTTGTTTATGTATCTGTCAAGTTTCCACTATACAAATATGGGACATAATGGTGGGGAAAGACCTCAGATGAGGGGAGAAAGAAAACCAGATGTGCAAACAGCTACAGACAACGTGGGACTAATTGTTGTAGTGGAAAGAATGTTGTCTAGAAACTTAGTTTCTTGTTTCAGCCTTCGTAGTACACATAGTTCGTTACAATGTATGTGAGATAACAGCAGTAACTTTGGGGAGAAATAAATGTGGATGTAAATGAGGCAAACCTCAGAGGGAAGCCACTCAGCTGAGGAATCTTGCTTGTTTGTCTTTGTAACAAAGATGTGAATGGCCTTCCTGCGAGCACTTCTAACAGACAGTCCATCATTCTCTTTGGAAATAGTAATGTCTTCGATAAAAGAGAGGAGCAAATGTCTCTCCATGTAAGGAGCAGATCCCATGACTGCTGTAAGTCTCTGTGCAGAGTAAGTACCTTTTGCTTTCTGAAAGCTGTGCTGGCAGCTTCTTTTGGAATTGGATTATGTTTATAGTACCCCAGTGTGCCATATCTGATGAAATATAAATGACCGAGTTGATTCTAGCAGCTGTAAAATAAGTCTAGTGTTCAAAGTGTAAAGCCGGAGTGTAGGTTTGCTCGGTGAAATGTTTGTTGTTTTTTCAAAAGGGGTCGTTACTTCAGTTTTCATGTGAATTTTCATCGCGTAATGGAACACATTTTGCACATTTTCACAGCTTTTGAGTTAAGTGCTGGAACAGAATACTAACACTGTGCTGTTGATTAATCCTTCACATTGCTGCTTAATGAAAAGCATTGCTGATTTTACTCTCTTAGGCTGTAAGGGCATATAAGGCAGAGGTCAGGTACCACTGACTAGGTTGCACCTTCATCTAGCGGAAATCCAGTGCACAAATGCAGGGTCTCACAGCTGCAGAAAGTGCCAGTTGCTTTACTGGCCTCACACATGCACTTTTTCCCTCAGTGGGGCTCTTCAACCCTGTATACATGCAGTCTTGCCCTAGTTTGGCTTATTGGCTCTGAATATCAGCCATGGTGCTTATTTCCTTGACAAGTTTGAAGGGAGAGCCTTCCCAAACATAGTTCCCTGAGTATTACTTGTTGATGGCTAAACAGTCAACATCTGCCCCTGCCGTACAATGAAGACCACTGTAAGTTTAGAGTTTGGCCTTCTCAAGGCACAGTCCCATTATTGCAAGAAAATCATGGTCACCAGGTGGACCTTTTCCTTTTGCATCCAATTTTGACGCTTCCAGAATGACAGTCCTTGCACTAATCAACCTCTGTGCCAAATTAATCCTTCGTGACCTTTTAAAAAAAAACAACAAACAAACCTGACTTGGACTTTTATTTCAGGGTGGAGGGGTTCTAATCATATTTGAAGGATTTAGTAGCTTATGCCAAATCCAACATGGGTTAAGTCACTTTGCTGCTGATTGGAAAACAAAGTCAATCTTTTCCTGAGACACATGCCATATTTAGTCAGGAAGTAATAAATAATTCCATTTGAAGCACATTTATCCTAAAAACCAAAAGAAACAATGGAGTGTAAATAATTTGTAATCCTAATCTGAAGATTTCTTGTCATTTTAGACTTATTTGCATTCTCCCTCTCCAAAGAACTCACTATGAAAAGTGGGTTGTATGTTACTTTATTTCTTTATACAAATAATTAAAACTACATAAGGAGATTTGTAGTTCATTTGCATGTGCTTTATTCTCTGTCCTCTGATTCCTGATCTAATACCCTTATAATGTGACCTCTTCACCTTACAAGGGAGTTCACTCATTTCTATTTGAAATGCCAATGGTGATACAGCTGTGAAACATTTCTTCCACCAGTGGCGCCTGCAGTGGGTGCTGCTTTGAACATGCATATCAGCAACCTAAATGGAACAAATCTTGCAGTGGCTTTTCAGCCATTCAGTTTCCTGGCTTTCTTGGATCAAATCAACCTATATAGATTTCTTTATGGTAGAAAGTGTTGTTACCTCCTTTTTACACATAGAGAAACTGAGTAAGGTTGGCTGGAAAATGGTAAGTATGTTCTATAGAAAATTATGAACCAAACAAACATTTGTAGTTTGGTCCGAAATTTTTTCACTGCGTGTTTTTTTTTTGTTTTTTTTTGAACAACTAATCAAATCAACCTTTTTTTATTAGTTCAGATTCAAAGTGATTGTTTTGAAATTAAATTAAAATTTCTGTTTCCTTTTGAAAAGCCATTTTTGGTTGGAAACCCTTTTTTTGACCCATGCTCAGAGCTGTGAATGAATGTCTTGTTCAGCATGACTCAGGAAATCTGTGGAAGAATAGAGCCCAGATCTCTGACCACCTAACAAGCATTCTGTGCCAGGGCTTCAGATGGGGGCCATCACAGTGGTTTTCTGAGAGCTTATGCTGATGTTGCACTGGGGATGTTTCCCAGCTACAGTACCACTTTCACCCATTTTATAGCCTTTTTATGTCACCAGAGCAGCATAAAGGGGTTGTAAGTCCAGTAAGAATCAGGACCCATATTAGCAAAAAGTTTGTTGTTGGTTTTGAATCCCTTCATTGTAATACTACATTCAGGGAACGGGGCTGAAATATGTAATTTTTGGTGTTCTCTTTTGCTGTGCCCTGTAAATCATCCTCATTTCTCCTTGGGCTCCAGTCCCTGGCTGCAGAGACTGGCTTCCTTTCTTTTCTTTCTCACCACGCATCTTCAGCCTGTTTCTCTTCCTTATTCCCTAGTGCAGCAAACTTGTTACTCAACTCAATTTCATCTTCTCTAGCCAGTCTCTTCCCTGCCTTGTCCTCGTGGTCATGTTCTTCCATGGATCATCCTCCTCTTCTGGCAGTCCACCCTCCGGGTCCTTTTTCTGGCAAATCTTAAATTATCTGTGCCACCTCTCCTCTCCTCTCCTGCATTATACCTTCAAATCTTCATCTGAATTCCATCATCGTCTCCCACTGCACCTCTAATCCTTGCATCTTCTCTGCCATGAGCTCTACAGTTTAGTCCAGGAACTGATGAATAGTTTATCCGATTAAAATTAAAAGTGGGTATTTCAAGGTAGGTAGAATGTAATTCCACAAATTGGAATTTGGTCAGAACATGAGGCTGACACCTGTAGTTTTGTGAAAAGTGTCATGGGATCTTTAATGAGGCAAGTAGTCAAGCCATTGGTTTTACAGCTGCAGTAGTATGAAAAACTGCATAGCCATCATATTACAATGCCCCTTAGCAAGGGTACTGGTTTAGTACTGAGTCAGAGGGAATAGAACCACTTGCAAAGTCACCAGTGCCACTTCCTGTAGCACACAGCTTTACTTAGGAAGTTTTCACGCTCAATTCAGCTTATAAAATCACAGTCCAAGGTAGTATGGCTACAAGCTAAACGGAATTCCCCATTCATACTAACATAAATTAAGATTCTGTTTGGCCAAGCATATTTCATCCATGTGTCTGTGAATGTCCTTGATAATTTAAGTTCAAAAGTTCCCTCTTTCAGCTTTTCAGAGAGTTAACTTTTGATTTTATTCTTCTCTCAGTCTGTCTTGTCTGGAAGTATATGCAGGCACACACCCAGGATCAGGGCCAACAGTAGTTTATCAGCAGAGCACCCATAGTCTGGAGCACCTTGTGCACAGCTGACTGACCCTACCAGCTGTGTTTGACTTCTTGGTTCAGCTATATTGTGGCCTTAAAGGGACATTCCATCATGAGAGAACCATGGTTTTACTTTGAGAAGATTTTCTTCACAAATAGAGAGAGAGAATTATCTTTTTCTTATATAAAAGCTTAGATTCCGGAGAGTACAGGAAAATCTCCATATAGAGTAGGTCCTAATTCCATGATTCTATTTACATGGTAGAGAAGCGTCCTTTCTTATGGCAAGGAGGAAGATTTTGTCTAAATGACTGATCTTTGCAGTCACACCTAATGCTAACAGTGAATCCTTCAACTTTCTTTGCTGGTTAATTACAAAAGTGATATGATTTAATTACAGTCCTGTCACAAGAACTCCCAATGGATCACTGCACCGCAAGCAGAAATCATTTGTGGCCATGGTAACACACAGCTTTGCATGTTGTTACAGGAGGGTTACTGCACAACAATACCTTGTGATAAGTGGTAGCTGATGCACGTCAGTACTGTAGCAGTGGAACCAGATTGGTAATGGAGTCCTTCAGTCGGTAAAGGCAGTCGTGGTTACTTGGGATAGCTGTGGTTTCAAAAAGTCGGAGCACTTACATCATTCAGGAATCAAGTTCAGCTCCTTTTCCAGTAAGAACATTCCAGTTCCAGGATGAGGAATTGATAGAACAGGGATATTTTTATTTCAGTTTTAAAAATTCGGAGACAGAGCCTCAGTGAGTATAAATTGGCTCACATCTATTGAAGTCAATGGGGCTACACTAATTTACACCAGCTGAGGATCTGGCACGCTAGTATATGGGGTGAATTTTAGTGCTTATCAATGTTAACAGCACTGTATAGAGTCAGGCATAGTGAAGGAAAGAATTAGACGCACATTGCTATCTCTGTTAACACACCTTATCCTGTATAACCTCTGTAATTGTGACTATTATTCTTATGTATAGAACATCATAGCATGCGAGACCTTTTATAGATAAATGCCCAGGAGAGCTGACAGTCTTGCTATCCAGCATGAGATATTTTTCTGAACTATCCCGCCCATGATAGCACCACATCGTTTTTAAGTCTTTTTATTTTTTTTAATTTTTTTTGTATGGTGGTGGTAATTAAATTCCAGTTCCTTCTTGACTGAATGGAAGACAGAAATATATCTTTATTGTACACAGTTTATAATTCTTAAGAGGCCATGGTGATAAGCATCCTATGGCAACCTAGTTAGATATAGAGTAGGCTACCGGTGATACTAACTTGTGCCAGATTTTGGGTTGGTTTTAAAATGACATGTAGAGCTATGTCTTCTCTGAATTATCCCGGTATAGATGAGAACTTTTAAACGTGTTGGGGAACCCTGGTTAAACTTTGCTGAAAACGCTTTTAAACAACATGTCTTCTAATCCACTGAGATCTACATTGACACAGGGATATACTCACATAATTCTCAATGCATGATCAGGGGCATAGTTTGTCTGGCCAGTAGGAATGGGGCCAATCAATGTTAGAACTGTTTTGAGAAACCATTTTAGCTGGAATCTGCCTAACCCAAGTTTAAGAATAGTCACTGATATCACAAGCCCGAAATAAACAAAGTTTTATACCAAGGCCACCAAATCTAGTTCACTAAACTACTTCAGATTTGAACCTAGCCGTCAGCGATGGAAAGACAGGTCAAATTCTTCTCCAGGTCTTGAGTGAGGATCAATGGGCCAAATTAAATGCTGACTTAAATGGGTGTAACTCTATTGCTTAAGACAGAGTGAATTTGGCCTCATTTCTGAGCCAATCACTGCTTCAAGGACAGAATTTACCCTGAATCATTAATTCTGCACAACACCTTGCTAGACCATTGAGGACTGCATTTTAAACGGTGCAGTAGCTTCACATGGATTACACAGGACACGAATGATTCATGATTATTAGCTTTAAATAGTGTTATTTTAAAATGCTTATATATTCAGATATAAGGCCAAATCCAAGAGGCTGAGCACTCTAATCCCATTGTAGAAAATGGGCGCTGAGGTATTCAGCAACATATATTAATATATGCTGTACATATGTAGCACATTCTGAAGTCAGTGAGTTATTCTGGATTTACATCCATGCAACTGAGAGCAGAGTATGGCCCATTTTAAGTGTGTACGGCTGAAGGGTGAAAACATTATCTAAAGACGTATACATGAATATATTGCATTAACCTTACACATTACTGTGTTTGCGTGCATTTTATGTATGGGTTTGCATGTGTGTCAGGGGGTACCTATAGTAGAAGACATACCACTTTTAAAGTTCTAATTTAATCAATACCATAGCTATCCAATAGCTACTGTACAGGCAACTGCAACAAGCATGTGTTTTGCAGAGGTTGAGTTATAAAGCCTATAGCAAAACAAATCTGCCAGCTTTTGCTCATTTGAAGAAGGCCTGTTTATTGTGCTTCATCTTGAATTTTAATATGCTATTAAAGAAAAAAAATCTCTTTTGCTGCCCCAACTCCTCCCCCTTTACCCTTTTCTAGTTCCAATAGCCAGAATAGCACCTTTGTACTTTAAAGAAGTAGCTGTGATAACATTAGGCACTGCTGATTGGACAGCTGCATAACCTACTCTGGGCTCACAAGCATAGTGATATGCAGTCGGCTTGAGGAAAGTTAGGAATTTGGGGGTTTTGTACTTCTGGCTCTGTTCTGTAAATAGGTGGATGAAGAAGGGATTTAAAATAAAAAGCAGGCAGGTACCCTTGATTTTTTTCCAGAGATGTTAACATATGCTGATGGATATTATTACCTGAGCAGTAGCTAGCAAGTTGCTGCAGTAATGTGCTGATGGAACAAGAAAGTAGCAGTAATTCTGGATAAATCATTTATGCGTGCACTGCAGACTGTGCTTCAGGGGATGGCATTAACAGTGGCGCACTTTCAGACAGAGGAAAAGGCTTTCACCCAACTTTTTACTTAAACCTTGGAGGAATAAAACAGGTCAGTGGTGAATATTAAATTAACTTCTGGCCATTTTCCAAAGTGATTTGGCCTACTTAGGAATCATCAAGAATGAAGAAAGCTTTGCTTCTTTACATCCTGATTTCTCCAGGGAGGGGACAGAGGAACTCTGTGCATGGATTACAAAGGCGACCTGATTTCATAAACCAACAGTTCTCTCTCTCTCTCTCTCTCCCACACACACACACGTATCTTTCAGTGTCGTAGCAATATTTATTCCATACTCATTTCATAATTCTGACATATCTGATATTTGCGTATGACCAGAACAACATACGTAGATAGATGGGGTGGATCAGGCTGGTATTCAGTCTTACAAAATCATTATGGAAATTTACCAGACTGGAGACAAAATTTACTCTCCTTCCATTCTGATGGATGATGATGAAAAGAATATTACTCAACCATAACAAAATATGCTTGTCCTAGGCTAGTGGGCAAGTAGAATTTTGCAAGGCTGATCTTTCTGAGAGCCACAGATACATTGAATGCAGGATATTCTATTGCCCTTTGTAGTGTACCAGGTCCCTATTTTCTTTTTTTTTTTCATTTTTGCTATTTATCTAAAATAGTCTTTGCTTGCTGAAAATAAAACTGTGTATTAGAGTAAATCTGGATTCAGAACAGCAAATAATCCAAGTATTGGGGGAAATGGGGCTAAACCAGCTATAGTGGTTTGAAGTCCCATAGGAAAAAATATTGTGCCACACTGCCATATCATCCACTCATAGAGAAAAAACTCTGAAAGGGAGTTGTGTGGACAGGAGAGCTCTGTAACGTTTCCCTTGCTGAGTTTTCACCCAGATCCTCTTATTCCACAGGTATGAAGGGAAAGAGAATGACTTACTGTCCCCCAGAATGAGAAGGAGGGTTAGCCACTAGATCCTGCAGATATCTATGGCCTCTGTATGTATAACACCATTTTCCATGTGGGCCTTTAGCTTAGTTAGCATGAAAACCATCCTGATTTAAAAGGCGGCCCAGAGAGAGGGGAAATTTCCCCCATTAGGGAGATATGACAGACACTAAAGGTATCTGAAGCAATGTTAGATAAGTTTACATAATGAGTGTTTAAAAGTCACTTTGCTTCATTCAGCGACTGGAATCAGTATGAATAGTTATAATGTTTATTGACCAATTTGCACACTGTGCATTAAAGAGACCATTGAAATACAAGGTTAGAGCATCCATCCATCCTTTCCCCCTACTTATGTATTTTGTTTTCCTATGATACTCCACCCACACTTTCCCTTTATATGAAATAATAACAGATCTGGTGAAATATTTTTATGAAACTTTTTGGATGATAAATGGCTTCTTGTTGAAAAACCAGAAACAAAAACACCTGTAATTTTCTAAAAATCTGTCAATTTTGGTAAAGATTTTTGGTTTCAGTTTTTGAAAAATGACATTTTTTCTTAAAATTTTTTTTTTAAGTTTTTTATTGAAAACCTGAACATATTTCACAGGGAATTTTGAGGGGGGGGGTTTTCATATTTTCCCTGTGAAAACTAATTTGGGTTTTCCAACTAGCTCGAAATAATAATAATAATACTTGATGTGCTTTCTAAGTGATACGGCAACACCTTCACTTTATAGCCTGGAGCTAGTGACCGGAAGGGTTTTTGGTGAAGGATCCTCAACTCTGGAGTTAACTCCTTCCACCCTTGGTGTGAGGATATATGGATCTGCAGGTCATTCTGCAAGCCCTCTCATTTCTTGAAGACTTTTGTGATGGGGTGGATTGCATGGAATGTGAAGGGAGAATGTGCTTATCTCTTTTGTTTGTTTCCTGGGTGGTTCACTCCTTAAATATGAAAGTATGAAATATTGTGTCTTTATGAAAATTGTAAGGAACCTAGAGCAGTAGGGCTCTTTGATTAATTATATATATATATATATATATATATATATTTATTTATTTATATATAGAGATTCAAAGACCTTTACAAACACTAATAATCTTTCCTTGAATCCCCCATTGTTATCCCCATTTTAGAGAGGAGGAAGCTGACACACAAAGAGCCTGTTCTTGCTCCCACTGAAGTCAGTAAAAATTTGCCATAGTTGACTGGGAGCTTGCTAGAGCCCCAAATGACTTGTCTCAGGTCAGACAGTATCTGTGTGTCACAGCCAAGAAGAGCAGTATGTCTGCTGACTCCTTCCTCTGGGCTTTAATCAGCAGATCATCCTTTTCCCTTGGAAGCATACTCTTCAGACCTCAGAGTTTTGAGGGCACATGTTTTGAACTACTCTGGGCCACACTTAACCTTAAGCCTTTGTTGCTTTATACACAGAGATGTGAAGGGCCACTTCAATCCTATCATCTCTGGAGCAAGAGAGATAAGCACAAAGTGCCAAAGAAGAAAAAAAAATCACATGATGATGATGATTATTTATTTATTTTGGCAATGCCTAGGGCCCTATTGTGCTGTGTCCTCTACAGATACATAGGCCAGCTCTGTGCGACAAAACTATGTCGACCTAACTTACGTGGCATACAGCCACTGCAATTATTAAATCACTTGTGTGTGTGCACACTTGGCTACTTGTGTCAGTGGTGTGCGTCCTCACCAGGAGTGCTTGTATTGATTGTATTGTCAATATGGAGCATTGTGGGATGGCTCCTGACAGCCAGTAATGGTCGATATAAGCAACACAGTGTCTGTGCTGACACCGTTGACCTAATTACATCAACCTTGAACCTACGCCATTCGAGTATTACTAAATCGGTGTAGAGAGGCATTTACTTTGGCGGGAGCCAAATTTAAGTGAAGACGCTTCCGCAGCTAGGTTGATGCTAGGCAGCTTACGTCGACCTAACCCTATAGTATAGATCAGACCTAGTAGGAGATGGACTCTGCCCTGAAGAGCTTACAGTCTAAACAGACAAGAAAGACAAAGGGTGGGAGAAGAAACAGAGGCACAGAGAAGTGAAGTGACTCACCTAATGTCACGACCTGGAATAGAACTGGGTCTCCTGAGCCCCAGTTCAGGGCCGTATCTACTCATTCTGTCAGTAATTCCTGCTGAATTTATTAAGATTGAAGGGTAATCATCTAAGGGCATCATTATGTATCCTTTACTTTTTCCCTAGTTTAAATCAAAATCACAACTGTCTTATGAACTAGCCAAATTGTCATCTGATGTCAATCCTATCAAAATCAGCTGCACTACCCCCTGCCACACCAGCAGAGAATTAGGCTCATCACCTTTATTTAAACAATCCAGTAAGGTTCTAGCACCTTTCAGTTTTAATTGGAAATTTTAGCCTAAAAGATCATTAGGAAGAAATAATAAATTTCAAAGATGAGGATTCAAATGAATTTGGCCTTGACTGAAGTCCAAAATTTGTGTTTGACCAATAAGAGCTGACAGTATGCTGTAGTACCTACACATGCTGTAAGGAGTTTTCTTTAACTCACGAACAGAGCCCAGTTCTGACATGACAGCGAATCCTTAGTAAAATGACTGGGTGGCATTGGTATGATTGGAAGGTGAATTTGTTTCATGTGGTATAATGGTAAGAATAGCTATCTCTGAGTTGTTCATTATCTATCTTGTACGGTTACAACAGAGTTACTGTTAACCAAGCTTTAGGAACTGGTGCCTAAACAACCAGGAACGTGGGTCTGGTTGCAGACTTGAAAGGGAAAACAAGCTGTAGGAAAGTAAGAGGCTCACTCCTTCCCCAGCACCTACTATGTCATTGCCAGAAACCACGTTTCCTGACTGTCTCTGTAAATATGCGTGCTCGTAGCCCATTCAGAGCACAGCATATCTGTTGACAAACTCCACTTGACATATAGAGTCCAGGTTTATCTCTCAGGCTCCTCTCTGTTTCCCTGTTTCTCTTCAAAGACTTTATTGGGGCTGCCATAGCTGATACTGTAAATATTTGTTGGAACAGGCAGACGGACACATTAAAAATAGATTAACCTTCAAAGAATGCAGCATTTATTTTCTTGGTTTAAAAAATAGTAAGAGAGATTTTGTAGAGCTGGCCAGAAAATGGATTTTCTTTTTCCCTGTGGAAAATTTTGATGTAAATGAAAACAAAAATCATTAACTCAAAAATTGTAAACCAAAAATTTTGGCAGTAAATTTTCAGCTAAATACAGAAAAGCTTCAGTTCAGAAATGACACTGCAGTGCCATTGTGGGACTTGCACTTTGGGCTCCTCCTGCCCCCATTCTCCTCTATGAGCAAGGCGTCCTGGCCAGACTACATCTTCCATGATGCATCATGGTTCCCCTCTTGCTGAGCCTGTGCAGTGCCTCCTGGGAGTCCCAGTTTACTGTGCAGCATGGGAGATGTAGTTTGGCTGGGTAGCCTGGCCCATAGAGGAGAATAGGGGCATGAGACATTGAACTACAGATCCTATGGGGAACTTCCAAACTGAAATTCTTCAGTTTTCAGGCGGAGGGTTCCAGTTTTGGGATGTTCTTTTTTTGATGGAAAGCAGACATTTTTGTAACAGATTTTTAGCCGAAAATCCAATTTTATGTCAGACATTTTGATAGAAAATTTTCAATCAGACCTAGATTTTAGTGCTCCTGAAATGAGGGACTAATATCACTCACTGTCTTAAAAGCATGATAGACTATGTGAAAGCTCTGCCAGTGCACATCAGTTCTGACCTACAATACTCTGCTCTCCTAGTTTTGAACTCCTCGTTAAGCAAGCCTGTCCAGATGGGTGATAAGTTCGCTGATGTGTACAATCTGTGCTCAGTCTGAGACTGTCAAACTTCTCTTCATTGGTGACCCCAGCCAGGCTTTGCAGCAGGTCTTTTTTCCAAAGCTTGAAGGGCTCGCTCACTGAGCCACCAAACCCCCAATTATGTTTCAACATCTGGTTTGATTCTCTGCAGATAAATAGCAGCTTTGCCACTAACAACAAAACCTTAATTCACTGTGGTTTGCTCAAGCACTGAGAGCAAATATTTTCCCTTTGCCGTTTGGGGTCATTTTGAGGGAAAAACAGGGTTGGAGCTATTTCAACCCTTTTAAAATTATTATTACTTCCTAGAGAAAATAAAATGTAAAGCACCTTTTCCTTCCATTTGTGAGATTATTTTTATGGGGAAATTGCTGGCCCTGGAAGGAAACATTGTTGACTAAGGATCAGGAAAGATGATATGAGTCTGTTTTCTTTAAAACAAAATGATCATTTTTAATTCAGGCCTTAATAAAGCCTCATAAAAAGGTACAGTCTGCCTCTCTCTCTGTCTCTTTTCCTCTTTCATTTCCCCCCCACCCCAAAGCATTGCCAGGGCTTACACATGAAGGGAGGGGGAGAACAGTCTGTGAGTATTGCAATTATAAGTATTTTAGGAAATGTCCATGGCTGTATAAGCCGCTGATTCCACTTATTGATGTTTGGAAGGCTGAAGTTTCTATCTAGGTCATGTTCTCCAAGGCTGTTGCTTCTATTACAGCCAGACCTTCTGTTGACTTGGGCTGTCTTAATGCATCAAAGAGCCTCTGCTATGCTTCAGTTCCTCATCTGAACTCAAGTTGCACCTTTCAGCTTTTGCTTATAATCACTGAGGTGGGTAGCCTAGCAATAGGAACTCAAGCATTAAGCAGTTACTTTCTAATTCTCCAAGAAGGAGAGGAAGGAAAATACTTGTCATATTATTATTATACATTTTAAAATCTCTTCTTAAATCCCTTTCCCCGCCCTTTTTTCTTTTTAGGATTATGCCCATCATAATCCAGTTATTGGCATCAAAGATAATGAGAGTTGAATCCTAAAAAACAGTTATGATTCTTTTATTACAACATAATTTTAAAAGAGGAGAACAAGCCAGCACACAAACAAAAATGTAAAGCTGTGTGGGAATGCTTCCATGTGTCTGTACAGCACAATAATAATAATAAAACAATTGGTACCATTTTGTGATGGGATAGTTCACTTATTCGGCTAGTGGATTGTGTCTCTCAATTGTCTTACCTGTTAATTTAGCTTGACACAATCACTCTTCTTCCTTGCTGTAGCGTAGTACAGCATCACAGATATGGATGATGATAAAATGTACAGCGTTTTAGAATGCTCAGTTGATTACTGTCCCAAGAGACCTATTGTGGAAGGCATTGCATTGAGAGGGCATTTGAAATTTGTTCTCTTTTATTGCAATTTTTAGAGCTGGAAATTGCAATACAAATTTGATTCATAATGTAGGGTAAGGTTCTGCTCAGTGTTACATCAATGTAAATCCAACGTAATTCCAGTGACTGGAAGCAGAATTTGCTAAATGTTTTATAATCGCCCCATTACCAGATAGTTCTCAGACAGCTGTGCTCAGGATAGAATGGGATACAGTGTGTGACAATGTATAGCCGGGGCTGATTATATCAACATCTATTTTCTTCATATAGTGATGCAACATTTTAATTTTTCCTTCTGGTCACTCTACTGCCTCAGTTCATTTTTATACATTCCCATATCTCCTGACTGTTAAAGGATTGTGTTCAGATCTCTTTGCTGTTAGACCACAGCACTAACCGAATGAGCAGAGTCCCAAGATTCTTTAAGGGCAGGAAAGTGTTAAATCTCTCATGTGATGGAATAAGAGCAGTGGGATTACTGTTCACTACTCTGATTTGCCATTCTGCTGGACCGTGAAGAGATTAGAAGGACCAAGTACTTGGGCTAAACCATCTGCATGTCTAGAAGGGGAGTCTCGAGGATGTACAGATGTTCAGTCAAATTCTGTTCCATCCGTGTTCCCAGAAGATTATTCTTCCTGACCCTCTGCTCCCCCCTTACTTAAGCAGGTCAGCTTTCACATAACACTGGGACTCAGTAAATACTATGGATAAAAGCAAAGAAGCCTGTTGGGCATTGGGATACTTTCTTGAAAAACACAACAGAGTGTTCAACCATGGCTCTGGGCTGCTGTGTGCTGAAGAATGCAGGTATTTTTGTTTTTAATTTGTAGAGAGGATTTCCTACTGTAGCTTTTTGGTGAGGGAAGGGTCTTCCCTCGGTCTCCTGTATAGAAAAGTTTGGTTTCCCAAATAAAAGAATGCTTCTCTGTAAAGTTGCTCCTGTTTTCCATTTTAAGAGCCAAGGAATGCAGTAAAGTTTCAGCAACAGGTAGTTCCTGTCAAACTTGATTTAAAGTGCCAGAACTTTTCAACTTTTGTCCTTGCTCTGTGAATGCTGGCAAGTGTGCTTTTGGGATTTCATGTTATGATTTGATTTTTGTTTGCACATAGCACAGAGTTTTGTCTGAACAGTGCATTCATTAAACACTAACAGCCCTTCGCTGTCAGCTACTAGGGAGGATTAAAGAATACAAAAGAGCTCTCTGAAAACTTGCAGCATAATTAGTCTGTCACTGGCCACCAGGTATGGAATGAGTTTGTTGGTTCTCTGCTTCTCTTTTGCCCATTCCCAGCATGTGACTACTAATACTGAGTGATCTGTTAATGGATGAATGTTAGTAATTTTGCACACAGTTCATGCTTTTATTTTTTATCTCCCTCCTGGTAAATCATCAGACAAGTCTTTAATTATTATCCTTGTTTATGACTACACTGGTATCATCTAATCACTGCAGTGATATAATCTGTGGAATCAGGTTGTATTGGTTTTTTGATTTAAGTTTCTGCTGCCGTGGAGAACCAGCTCTATTTCTTAATCATTGCAAAAGTGCAGACTGGACAGGATTATTTGTTGTCAAACGAAATCAAAAATTAAAAAGACCCTAGGCAAAACACCGATTCAGTCACACATTTTTGCAGCAGATGCATGATCAGTTTAATAAGGGAGATCCATCTACTGCTTGGAGGGAGGGGAGCTGGAGGGAGGGATAGAAAAGGGGGAAGAGAGGAGCTTGATTTGTTATGCTTGGCAATTGGCTCTTTCAGCTTTGTTTCTCCACAACTAGAGGGGTCTGTGGGGTTGGATTTTGTTTTGTTTTGTTGTTAAAATTCATTAGTGTCAAATCTACCACTGTCTGATAAAGACTACACTGATATGTAAACCGGTGGTGGGGGGGGTGAGAGAGAGGGATGGAAAGACTGTTACTAGTATGCAGGTGCTAAAAGGATTAAAGGGAGGGTCAATAACATATCACTTAACACAGTGGCAGAGGTTGACAGCCTTAAACTACTGCAAGTGAAAGCCCTGAGTGTCGATTGACATGCCAAGTATCAAAGTGTTACTGTCTTAATTCCCTATCCTTATATTGTCCTACCTGTGTCTTCTGACACATTCAACACAATTCCCCCACACTTTAGCTCCTCCCCTAGCATGACACTGAGCAGTGACTGTTGCTACAGAGTGACACCAATCAGTGGAAGAAGCACTGCAAGCTATATCACTGCAGTCCCTACAGAAATGCCTCAGGACTGTTTTATGAAAACCATACTTAGCTGACACAGATGAAAGCCTGTGAAGAATAATCTTCCAGGCATAATATACATGAGGAGAGTTGTTTATAAACATTTTACAGATATTTTCAGAGCTTCTGAGCCAGGTAAATCAGTCCCCTAATAATTAAAAAAAAAAGTTTCTACAGACTTAGTTTTATAAAGACTTAGTTTTATAAAGCTACTGAAGTGTGATCACTTGGTTTTCTGCCTCAAGTAAGCGATGAGTTTTGTTCCAGATGTTGTTAACTGATTCATCTTGTGAGAATAGTTTATATGCTCAGTTGCTGTTTCTAGAAGTGAAAACAGCAATCGTGTATTTCATACGCTATATATATAAAAAAGAAGGAGCCAGATTCTACCACCCTTAGGCCTTGTCTTCACAAGAAAGATAAACCAGTTTAACTTAAATCCGTTTTAAAACAATTTACTAAGAACTAGTACAAAGCTATGTGAGGACACTTTTATTTGGTTTAAAAGTGACTTATTTTGGTTTCGCCTAAAACAATTTTGAGACCATGCTTACATGGGAAATTGGCACTGGTTAAAATAAAGATGCAATTTTAAACTGATTTAATTAAACTGACGCAAACTCTTTGGATATGATTGCTTATTTCTGATTAAGCAAATCTTATTTTGATTTAGCTTAATTTACTTAGGAATTGGTTTAAGCTAAACTGAATGAAAACACTGTCAAACCGAAGTAGACATGCACACACAGTTAAATCAGTGCAGCTCTGTGTATGGACAAGCCCTTATTCAGGTAGCCCCACAGAAATCATCTCAGTGGTGAAATTGGTGGGACTATCCTGAGTACAGTACTAACCAATGTAAGTAAGGGTATCAGAATCTGGGCCTGTGAAATTAGCAAGCAAAACTAATATTACAATATCCCTCTGTCTGGCCCATACCAGCCACTGCAAGGAAATTCAGAATTTATTGGTTAGCTACTACTCCAGCGTGACCCCTTGACATTATGACTAAGTAATAAAGCAAATATGTTACTAACCATTTCATGCTCTGGTGAGACCTCTTGCAATACTTAATCAAGGGTAAACGCCAAGCTCTGAATTCCATTGCTTTTCTTGGCTTAGCTGTTATGTGGTCCATCAAAAATACAAGTATGCTAGTTGCATTAGCATTGTTATGCTATTGCCAAGCTATTCTGGTTGTTAGTGTTTGTCAATAGGGGTAAGAAGTTGGTGTTGTACTAGTTCAGTAGAGACACTATTGACTCAGTTATGATACCACTGGGTCCAGTGGCAGGACATTGTTAATAAGAAGAAAGGGCCAGATTGCACCCTATTGCTCCATTGGTGTGCATGGAGGAGAAGCAGGGTGCAAGATTGAAGCCTTCTATCACTTACACCCCTGTTCAGCAGCAGGGCACAATTGCAGACCTTGTACTCCCTGAGGTACTCCATACGCATTGGCCAGTGGAGCTAGCTGCATGTGCAGCGCAGAGGACACAGCAACCTGTGGAGACGTAGCAGCAGGTGTGCTCTTCCTGCTATTGGTGGCTCAAGAAGGAATTCAGCCTTCCAGGTGTAAAATCCCATTGGCAGTCCCCCGGGATGGTTCCACTCTGTACTACCCCCAACGCATGGTTGTGTCTTAATGGCACAAGTTAACCCCTGTTGTTATCTTATTTATTTGTATTACTGTAGGGCCCACAAACCTGTAAGACAGCACATTCCCTCTACCAAAGAATTTACAGTCTAGGGAAGTGAGTGCGAAAGGCCAAATCTTGACTCAAACATTGCTCAGGGGGCCCAAGAGAACTCTTACCATGAGGAGTGCAAATCAAAGGGCAACTCCAGACAGGATCCTCTGGCCCCTACTCTTCTTTATTCTGAAGGCACAGTTTTAACCCCATGTGTATCTTAACCCCACTCTCTTTCTGAGGGGCTTATCCAACTCATTATTTCACTGAAAACCTTTCCATTTACTTCACTGGGTCTGGGATCAGGCCCTTGTCATTAGCATGGGACACAATACTGCAAGGTGCACAGCACTCTGACTCTGGTCCACCAAAGCCCGGAACACATTCTTCACTCTAAGTATGTGGCAAGTCCCGTTGACTGTAATGTATTACAGAATAAAATGGTTTTCCAAATACACTTTTAATTAAAAGAAGCCTGGGGCCACTCCACATAAATGTTGGGTAATGATCTGTCGTTATGCGAGAGGATCTTTTGTCTTGTCTAAACCTTGGTGTAGGTTGGGTATTTTGTCTTCTACAAGCCATAGCACTGAAAGCATAGATCCGAGACCTCTTGGAGCTGCTGGCAGTCAATTGCAAATGAAAGGCTATTAAAATGAAATCATTTTATTATTAGAATTGACGTATCTGATCCACCTGAATAATATCCTGCAACTTGCTGATAAGTGGGCAGCATTTGTGATGCTGGTTCTGTGGTGTGCGGGAGCCCGAACTGCAAAGCTGTACCTGTTTCTGTTCTGTTTAAGCAATTAACAAATGAACCTTATCCAGTAAGCACTAAACATTTTGTTTAAATATTGAACAGCAGCATTGTTGATGGTTAAACCAGTATTTAAAGCAGGCCAGCAACTGATTAACAGTCCCTGTCACTGATTTCAGTACTCTCCTTCATAAATGAGGGGCCGAATAATTACCTCCCTAAGCAGATGGGCTGCAAAATTTGGTTCTGGGTTTAGGTCTGAAGTTAGAATGCCATTTCACCCCAAAGTGAGAGTGCTCAGCTTTGGGCCCTTTATTGAGATAGGACTTAGTGGCAAGATTTGGGTTGGGATTTTCCTATTCCCCAATTTAAGGTGTTCAGTATCAAGATGCTGTTTGAGCTGTAAGGTTGTTGGTTCTTCTTGTTGTTGTTGTTTTTTGTTCGTTTGTTTTTGTTTCTTTGCTAGAATCGTAGGGTTAGAAGGGACCACAATGGTCATCTAGTGTTTAACCTCCTGCCAAGATACTTGGTTTTTATTTTGTTTGTGGCAATTCAGTAAGAAATACTGAGATCTTTGGGGTTCAATTGGACTGTGTGTAGGGGGCAGCATCCCGAGTAGATTAGCAAGCAGAGTGTGATTCAGTAAGCCAAAGGCTCTGCCTATTCCTGGCCATGTGCACAGGATGCAGAGGATGTAATGGCATCTGTGCAGGCTGCTTCACTACTGTGTAGCTAATCATGGTGGTGTAGGGAAGTAAGTGAACATGCAGCATGGGTCACAATCTTGACCCTTTGTGATCTTCATGGCAAGCAGTTAGTGGTCACACAGTTGCAGCTGTTCAGCGATCCTGGGGTCTGCACTGTGTCTGGGATTGCAGTATGTAAGTAGTGGTAACCATTGCTCAAGCTTCAGATCTGAAATGTTTTCGTTCTCCGAGAAACATACACACTAAGGCTTAGGGCACTGAAATCAAGTTTTGATTCAAATTTAAAAACAATCACTCCAGTTCACAAGAGGAAGTTAAGAGTAATGCATTTACTAGATTCATTCATAGATTTTAAGGCTACCAGGGCCCATCATGATCAGCTGGTCTGACCTCTTCACTAGTAGTAATGGGGAAAACTGTTGTACCTGGGCCTTGGTTTGGATTCTTATGTAAAGTGTAGCCCAGCTACAGTACATGAGCCTCTTGATTCTACATAACTGAAATGGAAATTCCCAAGAAAGCCCATTCTCATGAAATTTCTGGTACTTCAGATTCTGGGTAGCAAATTTGTGACAACCGTCAGTTTCATGGTATTTTGTCATGTTGGGTTCTGGTCAGAACTGTGAAATGCAAAGGTATCCAATATCAAGACCTCAAATGATATTGGTTCAGTTTTAAAAACAGACAAAAAGGCTGGAGATGTTTCCTACTTTATGTGAACCCATCCAATCTGAGATCATCCTGACAAATTCCAAAGGGACTTGTCTTCCTTGCAAATTGAGTGCCACATGGATCAATTTCTGGCAAGGTGTTTAAGATGGTCTGGTTGTATATTCAGTTGATGTCCATCTTTGGCAATTTTATGCTACCGAAGCTCTTGACGTCCACATGATCATCAGCCATCTACTGGCATTCGTTGGTACACATGCTTCCGAAGTTGTTGGTCTTCCATTCTAATAATAAGACCATACTGAGAAAGTTGCTGAAACCAAACCAGTGCTGATGGGGATGGATACTAGGTTTGACTTTGAATATCCTCATTTCTGATCTTGTCCGACAAAGATGAGAATAAAAAGTCAATGAAGTATTCTTTAGTCTTCTTCAGAACCCACATTTCACTTCTGTACAATAGAGTTGGTATAACTGTGGTTCTATAGAGCCACAACTTCGTATCAAACCTGATGTAATGACAACTCTACAGATGCCTCTGCAGGGCCCAAAACATGTGTTGGGTAATTCAGGTTTGTTTGTTTTTTTTACTATAGTTTCAACCAATTTGCCAATTTACTGAGGTTAGGCTTACCAGCCTATAATTGCTTGAATTGCCCCTGGAGCCTTTAAAAAAAATCAGCATCATATTAGCTAGCCACCAGTTATCTGGTATGGTTGCTGATTTAAGCAATAGGTTACATACCACAGTTAGTAGTTTTGCAATTTCATATTTGAGTCCCTTCAGAACTCCATACCATGAATACCATCTGGTCTTGGGGCTTAGTACTGTTCAAATTATCAGTTTGTTCTAAAGCCTCCTCTACTGACACCTCCACCTGGGACAGTTCCTCAGATTTGTCACCTAAAAAGAATGGCTCAGGTGTGGGAATCTCTTTATATCCTCTGCAGTGAAGACCATTGCAGAGAATTCATTTAGCTACTCCACAGTTGCCTTGTCTTCCTTGTCTCAATGACACAAGCTGAAGATCTGGCCTACGGAGTGTACATTTTGGAGAAAACTTGTCTTCTCTTTGCTTTTCTTTATGGAGTGACAAGTAGAGGACCTTGCTTAGTTTATGAATAATATGCAGATTAGATTTTTAGTTGATGACTTTCCTTCATGATTGTTTGCTGGATTCCTTCTAAATCAGATATGCCACATGCTTTCACCTTAAAAAAAGCTAGAATTACTTCTGAACACCATTGACCTTGTTTTAAATCTGAAACGCAGAAGCAATTTCTCAATGGTATATGTATTCCAAATGTCAAATGCTGATAAGAGGAAGGAAACTAATGTCTCGCAAATTAGAAGAAAAGAGGGCCTCATGGAAATGCTCCACTTCCTTTCTTTCTTGATTGCATCCACAACTAGTCAAGAGGAAATTGTGATATAGTTTTTCAGTGCACAGTAAATTACTCTTACAATCAACACCCTGTCTGTGTTTTATACTTACCATAGATGGCCTCTGGCCATTAACCATAGCCGCCAACGTTTTTACTCTTTGAAAGTCTCACTGGTAATTTAGAACTGGGCAATTCATTTTGAAATAAAAATGTGCTTTAGAGCAATCTCGGAGCATGTGCAGTCTGATGTCAAGCCCATGGCTGAATGGGCCATCAATAACATATACAAAAATAAATGAGTCCTGGACTCATACAGAAGTGAGTCCTTTGTAGTGTTACCAATTAATGCTATTATATATATGTACTAGTAGGATTTGCCCTCCTGGCCAGGAAAGCAGTTAACTCTTAAAGGAACTGAATATAGGGGGAGGATTTTATTTTCTTGAGTTCATGTTCCCAACTGTGTGGACGCACATTTTAATGTAACCCCACAGAGTGACACGTTAAATATCATGTCCTGTGGACCACAGCTCTGCCACATCGGAAGAAGTAACTGGACTAATTAAAACAGACCATTGACTTCCCCCAGAAGCTCTTTTCCTATTATTTGGAAGGGGAGGAGGTGCCAGTTGCTAATATAACCAGCCATTTTGATCAAAATATCATAGCATGAAATGGATCTGTCAGTGCTGTTGTGGATTACGAAAAGGCATTGAAGATGAAAGGGTGAGGTAAAAGCAGTGAGTTGTGGCAGGGGGATGGCTTATGTTAGTGTAAATAGTTCTGTTGTTACTGCTCACATGCATATGCTTTGTTGATAGGTCACTCACTTGTCATCTCACTAATGCAGTGCTTTATGGCATTCGGAGCCTGATCCACTGCCACCTTGTGGCTGCTAGGTAAAGATTGAACAAGGGATGAAAACGATTACAATTGCTTGTTTTCTGTCACAGTTTTCTTAGAGAAATTTTTACTATTAATTATTATATGTAGCACCCCTGTCAAAGCATTCAGTGTCTGTACAGAACAAAACCAAATACAACACAATAAAGATCTGATCAATTATTATCCTTTGAAATCCAATAACAAATCAGAGGATCCAGTTTTTAAAAGTGGAGAGGGAGCCTGGAGTGGAAGATTATGGTTCAGATATAAACAGTAGCTTGGGGAGGGTAGAGTGATCTTGCATTAAAGTCTGAAACCCAGAAGCAGTTTCTCAATGGAACAGTGGCTTCAGTGGAGCTATGTCGATTTACGTCAGCTGAAGATCTGGACCAATAAATCTGGGCAAACAGTTCTAGAAACCACCGTTTGAGGAGAAATAGTTCTAAAGATGTTTGCTAAAGGAGGGAGGGATGCGATGAGACGCATTTAAGGGTTGGGGAGTGGGTTTTATGTTATAGGGTTTATCACAGCAATTATTTACCAATAGTGGATGCAAAGGTGAACTCTAAACAAATGGAGTAGATCTCCAATAATACCAGGGTAGAACTGGATGAAATTTTTTGGCCGAAATTTTGTTTTCACCAAAAAAGATGCAGTTTCAGGTTGACTGAAACATTTTACAAGTTAGCTGAATTGTTGTGGTCGGAATACCACCAAACCAAACAATTCACAAAATATAACTGAAACATCATTTTGACATTTTTGACATGAAACATTTTGATTTTTCAGTTTAAAATGGTGTTTTGTTTTGAATTTTACTTCTATTTTATATTTTAAGAAATGGTTAAAAAATTCAGATTAAATTAAATGTTTTATTTTGGGTCAAACAAAACATTTCGTTTGATCTGAAACCATTTTTTTTCCTGGTTTGGTTTGGCCAGTGAACTGAAATGTCAGCTATTTACATAGCTCTAAGACAGGGCTAACACTATTAAGGGGAAAAAAAACAGTGCAAGTATAAAGTCAGTCCATGCCTCAATAGGTATCATTACTGCAGTAGCAAGTTGACCACAATAATAAAGAATTATGCAGTCATTAGTCACCACCCACCTCCAAAATCATGGGTCAGTCTAATCTTTAAAGGTATGTTCAGCAACCTGGAGGCCTCCTCTGCAAGACAGTTAAACAGTCCCCACGTTTATTTCAGGCCTCACAATACGGTGACCCTCCATTTTCATATAAAGACATGTCAATACATATGGACATTACATTATGCTGTGCAGCTGCAACATCATAGTTGATACAATGACATTCAAATATCTCAATGAAGCAGCATTATGTGGGATTTCTGTGGTAGAAAAAGTGGCAGTCATGGTGCAGTCTGTGTCATAATATGGCCTGCTGTGACAAATGAACTGTAGTGTCATACCGACAAGAGGGTTCTCCAGAACAGCATAACCAATGCAGAGGTCATGGTTTTGAGGTTAAAAAGCAAATTATAGATGTAATCGAATACATACATTAGAGTTGCCAACTCCTGAACTGCTGACGCAGGTTCAGCCTCAAAATAGTAATCTAAAAAGTGATGATTATAACAGTGTCTGGGGCCTGCAACCAAGATAGGGGCACCATTGTGCTAGGTGCTGAGCTTACATATGGTACGAGACGGTTCCTACACCCAAGGAGCTCATCCCTCAGATAATACTACGGGAGGGAAAATGAAAGAATGCATTTTACAGATGAGGAACAGAGCGACCCAAGGTTACAAAGGAAGTCTGTACCAGAGTGGGAACTGAACTCAGATCTCCTAAGTTGTTGTCCAGTGTCTTAATCACAAGGACATCTTTCCTCTCCAAAATGATCCATTTTACTGGTATAACCTTTCTGTGTATTACTTCTAGCTGGGTTTGTTTTGCTTTTTTTAAAATTCAGTGACCTATTTTGGAGTAACTTAACTAGACAAGGGCCTTTAAAGGACACTGCTATAGAGGACAAAATACGTCTCTGTGATGTCCTTATCATTGGCAAGGGGGCTAAAACATTTCAAATCATCTTTGAAAGATACAGCTATTGACGTGGTACCTTATTATACCTTTCATGTTTTTCCTTCACCCTTCAGTGTTGTCGTGGGTGGCTCTAGCCTTATTTGCCCCTCCAAGCATGGCAGGCAGGCTACCTTCGGCGACTTGCCTGCAGGAGGTCCCCGGGCCCCAGATTCAGCGGCTTGCCTGCGAGAAGTCCACTGATTCCACAGCTTCAGTGTACCTGCCGCCGAATTGCCACCGAATCTGCAGGACCGGCGGACCTCCTGTAGGCAAGCCGCCAAAGGCTGCCTGACTGCCGCCCTTGCAGGGACTGGCAGGCTGCCCCCCGCAGCTTTCTGGCCCAGACACGTGCTTGGAGCGCTGGTGCCTGGAGCCACCGCTGAGTGTTGTTATGTTTTCTGTACTTGCTTTTGGAGGGAAATGCACATGCAGTTTTAACAGCCCTCTCTTATATCTTACACCCTTACTGCATGGCCGCCAGCCTCATTTTATTCTGCTGGTTAGGGAAATGTCTGCATGAGGGAGAAAAATCCCCCAACAGGAATTAAAAGTACAGCACCCAGGACTGCAGGAAATGGAGACTGGGACTTAGCAGAAAAGTCAAGTGAAGGTGTTAGTGAGAGAGTCAAAAGGAATATCCACCATGCTCTTTGTGCTACGGTTATAAAGCAGCCCTGGTAACGCTATGCCTTTTGGGAGGAAAAGATTAATGTGATGAATTTTTGGTGTAATAGGTGAGCGTAGGGAAGGTCAAACGTCAGAGCCTGCAGTTTGAAGGTCTGTTGGCCTGCTCAGAGAGTTGAGAAAAGTAGGGAACTGGGCACGGAGAAGAAAGGAAATAAAAGGTTGACTTTGTCTTTTTACTGCCGATTGGTGTATTAGATTCCAGCGTGCGATACTGAGTGCCCTCAACTCTAGCTAAAGTCAGTGGGAACTGAAGGTACACATCACCTCACAGAATTAGGAAAGTGTGCAAGCATCTCAGGGGCGGAAGACAAAAGCACATAGCAGCAGTACCCAAAATGTTAGCAGAGGGTAGGGTTACCAGATGTCCGGTTTTCAACCAGAACGTCCACTCAAAAAGAAACACTAGCAACTCTGGTCAGCATAGCTGACCAGGTTGCTGAATGTCCAATTGGCCGCAGCACCCGGCTCCATATGGATCCTGGAAGCGGCCGGTATCTTCTTCCGGCTCCTAAGCCCGCACCCGAAACGCCTCCCACGCCTCAACCTGGTGCCACAGCCCTGAGCCACCTCCCACACTCCAAACCCTTGGCCCCAACCCCCCAGCCCAGAGCTCCCTCCTGCACCCCACCTCCTCATCCCTGGCCCCACCCCAGAGCCTGCACCCCCAGCCAGAGCCCTCACCCCCTCCTATACCACAACCCCTTACCCCCACCCTGAGTCCCCTCGCACACTACAAACCCCCTCCTGCACCGCAAATCCCTCATCCCCGGCTCCACCCCAGAGCCCAGACCCCCAGCCAGAGCTCTCAGCCCCATCCGCACCTCAACCCTCTGCCTCAGTCCAATAAAAATGAGCAAGTGAGCGGGGCTGGGGTAGAGGCAAGGCCTCAGGGAGATGGGCGGGACAAGGGTGTTTGGTTTTCTGCAATCAGAAAGTTGGCAACCCTAGGAGAGGTGGGGAAAAGAAGGTTATATACAGTTGAAATTACAATGGGAACTGAAAGAGGCAAGGCATTGGGATAACTGTTAATCTTAGAGAAATTGCCACAGGGTTTTCAATAATGACAAGCAATTGGGACCTTGGTTTTATGTCTCATTTGAATGAACCAAAATATTTAACAAGATGGTAAGGAAGGATGATGAAAGAGGAGAAAAAGTTCTTAAAGGCCAGAGAAAAGAGGAGTGGGGGAGAGGTGGGTTTTGAATAACAGCACAGGAGAACAATCTAAACAGGAGAGAGAAGGTCCTGACTAGTAGACAAAATAAGGTTCAGGAGCAGCAAAACAAAAAACAGTATTAAAAATGGACTACACAAATGCTTACATGTAAATCCATTTGATATGACAGTATTGTGTACATAGTACACTGTAGTCTGATTTTGTGTGTGTGAGAGACAGAGAGAAGACTAAAACTGAATTTATAAGCATGACATCAGTAGCTTGTAATATTGTTTGTTCTGCGGTTTTATACTGAACAACCTGCTGAAACAATTATACGAAAAATAAAACCACTCAAATTCCTGCTTAAGCGTAGTAAGTCTCAGTTTCTTTAATCATTGTCACCATCCAGTCTGTTATTGCTATGTATGTTCACAACTCTGATTAGGCCCCTTTATCAAATTTTGCTTAGCCCAGTACTTTGAAAGTTTCCAAGATAAGAAGCACTTTTCAGCACAAATGGATTCTTAGCTGTTCTTGAAAATAATTTTTGTATGAAGTGTTGGCCAGCTAGATAGGTGAATAAGGGGGAGTAAATCCACATGTGACATTGGCAGCTTGGGGGGTCCACTGTAAGAAAGAAACCATTTCCAACCCATTTTAATACAGGTTCACCAATCAGAAGAAACGCATAGGGCCAACTTTTCAAAAGAGCTTCCCTTAGCGAGTTACAAGAGGGTTCGGTGTTTATTTTCCAGTCTATACATGCAGTCCCATTTCTGTTTTACCTAGTGTGGCTTTGAAACAAAAGCCAAATAATGATAAAAATGATCTTCCCTTTCCAAACATACCAAAGCTCTGATGCTGACTGCATACTTTGTACTTCCACAATGGTTTTCATCCACCGATTGCCTAGCACTTAGCCTGGGATTTTCAAAGGAGCCGCAAGCACTAACGTGTCATGGACTTCAGTGGAATGATACTGATTTACACTAGCTGAAAATCTGTCCGTTGTGTTTTGGATCATTGCTGTAGAACACTCCAATACTATTTTTTCCTAAGGTAAAATGGCTGCATAGGCCACCATTCAGTGTCTTATGTTTTCCTTAATTTCCATGCCATGTTACATTTCAGCAATTTAAGAACCCAACATTAAGCAGTCAAACAGGAGTACAACTAAATTGGGCAATTTTGTTCCCAGTCTTCCCCTAAGTAGCATCCCCCCTCCCTCACCCCATTCCCTTTGATCCCTAAAGAGCCGGCTATGGTTTTAAATAAACTATAAGTGGGGACCTGCCGTTGCTTGATGTCTGGCCTGAGATGGAAGTAACGTGTCACTTCCAATTTTATCTAGGTGTAGAACAAAGAAATCTGTGACCAATCTACTGCACAATGCACAGTGATTGTCAGAACAGGGAGATTTGGTGGAAAGCATATTTCAAAGCATAAATGGAAGCAATTTTTAAATGCCAGTGAGGAGAGATTATTGTACCTGTTTTAATTTCCATTCATGGCATCCATTGTTTTAAATCTCGGGTACTATAGCAATGGGTGCCATATAAGAACCATGATTAGATAAGGCAACTGTTTTTGGGGTGTGAAGGCTATTCAGGCCCTAATCTTACAATTGAATCTGTGCAGTGGAGCTCCACTGAAGTCACTGAGGCCTTGCACGAGGGCAGGAAGTCTGTCCTTGCAGATTCAAATACAACATCACAGCCTGGGCATGTTTGGAAGGGAACTTTTATTATTATTTGGATTTAGCTTATTTCATTTTTCTGTTTCAAAGCCATGCTAGGGAAAGCAGATACAGGACAGCTGTTAGATTCTGTGTGGCACTGGTCATTTGTAAAGGAAGAAAATCTAGCTAGCTAAATTGAATCACTGTTGTGAATACCAAATGAAAAAGCCTTAGCAATGTATGTGCTAGTACTATCTGTGTAAGTAGCATCACAGTGTGTGACTGTAAGAGAGAGGTTTTTACTAAAAATTAAAGTAGTATGAAAAAGATATAGCCAGGGTTCTGAAGTTTAACACAGAATAGCTGTTTTCTTATCAAATAGGAATGCAGCAGACTTCTATGATAAATAAGGAATTTGAATAAATTGTTGGGAATGCCTTCAACATTAAACTGGTGAACAAATTTAATGGACAGAGGAGAATATGACCTGTCAAGCAGGGTTTCGGTTTCAAATCAGGTAGAAGGTACTTATGTCCCAGAATGGTAGAAAAGAAAGGGTTTTATTTCTCTCTGTGTCAGTTTTGTGATGACCACCCTTCTGTTTTAACTTCCTTTCCTGCCACTATTAGTTTATGGGCATCTTTTTCTCTCTTTCCTTTGTATGTATTTGTACCAGTCTGCCTTTTTCATTATTTCCTTTTGTTTGATGTGTATCTTTCTGTCTCTTATCTGGGGTTACCACCTTTGGGACTCAGTCCTATGGGACAAAAATGCGACACAGCACAACACCTAGCTGCCGTGGTGCATGTAAGATGTTTTTCCTTCTATGTGAACTAAATTGTACTTTTGTTGTTGGGATTTGTTAGGTGTATTGCCAACACTTAGTTGTATGATAGAGCCACACGATTCAGAACTGCCCGGTGTAATTTTGGATGGATGGCTACCCTTTGATCTTTCCCTACATGATGTCATGTACTTGCTTTGTGTGTATGTTCTTTCTCCTCTAGAGACTGATCCACAAAGAGGATGAGACCTGCTATTACTGTCAGGTACATATATTTACCTAAATTTCTAATATGCCAGAAATGGCCCCTATCTTCCATTCTAAGCATCTTACAATAAATTTAAAAAAACAATTAGTTAATTAACAAATTAACTCAGCAGCTGAAAGAGCAGCACACCCCAACAAAACCCTCTTCCCCACAATAATTAGCGCCCCTTAGAAACATGAGTGAATAGAGAAGTCATTCATAGGGCATGCCTTGAAAATCACCAAATCTGAGGTGTTATCCTGCCCTGCTGAAGTCATTGGGAGTTTTGTCACTGACTTCAGTGAGGACGGAATTTGATACCTGGTCTGCTTCAGACTAGGGGCTGAGGTAGGGCCTCATATGAAGACTGCTATACCACTAGCCACTTCTCATTTATATTGAGGGTCTCCAGCTCACATTATCCTTTTTAGAGGCCTGTTTTGAGGCCTTGAAGACTCAAGGTTCTAGTCTTGTTTTCCTGGGTGTGCGACTTCTGTGTTGATTGTGTCGGTTGTCTGTAGCATATGGCCATATTTCAATGCATTTCTCTCTCCCCTTTGGTTATGTATGTTTCTTTCTTCCTCTCACACAGAACAGATTGAAATAAGGCAGAAATGCAGTTCTTCTCCCACTGCATCCTCAGCGGTAAAGGGAGATTATCATTTCGCTCTGTCAAGCTTGTGCATTTGGCCATGTTATATGCTTCAGAATGATACTGAGGCCCCATAGCAATTGTGGCAGTAGAAGAAAAACAGACAGTATCTCTCTTTCTCACACACATACACACACCTGCATGAGAACGAGCGTGTGCACGCACACACACACACACATTTGGGTGCTTCTTCCTTCCAGTTCTCTTCAGGCTGGATGGAAATTTTCTATAGATTTCAAACAGGTTCTAATTTTCTGCATTCAGCTGGTTTTCCACTGTACATCATTTCACCAGACAAATATCTCAGTCTGATATTTAACAAGACTTAACAATAGTACTGAATGTTGAAAGTAAGCTGAAGTGTGCAGTGTTCACTGCATTACAGAGGTTTATGTTA
The DNA here is from genome assembly GCF_025201925.1 of Gopherus flavomarginatus. Taxonomy (NCBI): domain Eukaryota; kingdom Metazoa; phylum Chordata; order Testudines; family Testudinidae; genus Gopherus; species Gopherus flavomarginatus. The sequence goes on along the minus strand of NC_066617.1, from coordinate 229,897,351 downwards.
CTCTGGCGTGGTGGTGAGTTTGGATCCTAGGAGGATTCCTCATGCTGTCCTGTGAGACCATACACAATGCTATGGAAATACGCCTCCTACTACAGCACCTCTTATGCTGCTTGTTTATAACCACCTCACAACAAGTATGTGTCTATTAAAGCAACAAGCCAGCATCTCCCATCTCCAAGTGCCTGCACTGTATAAAGGCAGAATACCCCATACCAGCCACACTAGAATGAAAGAGACAGTCAGGCACCCATACATAGTTCTTCTTCTTCAATGTATCCCCACCTGGTGCTGTGACCCTGGGTAACTGTCCACTTCTACTGCCACCTGCTGTAGCTGTTGTAGCATTACAGGTTCCTCTCCATAGCACAGTAACATACTGTACTGCAAGTGGATGCGCTTAACCCTTCTGCTGCAGAAAGATATTTTTCTGGCTTTCCCAGACATAACGTCACTTGAGCATGGATGCAGTCAGGGCAAATGATAATCAGCTTCTACTTGGCTGACTAGGGGAAAAGATGTGGGAGGACTTAATGAAAGAAAAACGGGATTCCCATGATTATTTTAAATTCCCTGCTTGCTGAAAAGAATTGAGGTAACTCTCTTGAGGCAACATGTGCCAGGTTCCCTCTGGGATAATTCCATATAGATTCCTGGCTTTGTGGTTACTACTTTTGGATGTCATAATCTGTGTAGCCTGTTTTTTCCCTAGCGTCAATAAATACACGGTCTGAATTTTGGGAATCATACTGTGTCTGTGTAAGAGTGTTATGTCCTGAATACTTAACAGGAAAAAAATGTATAGTGCTCCCTATGTATTACATCTCAAGACACTCTTCTGACAAGACAGGCTGGTAGATAATTGATGTAATCTGTCACCAGAATTTAGCTGAAACATCTTCAGGGTTTAATTTGATAATGAAGAAGGAGGCAGTTTTGGAAGAATATTGTTGACAGTCAAACTATTGTGATATGTTTCCATAGGACACTTGAATATTGGCTAAGTAATAATAATAATTCCTACCAGGGCAGTCAGGACAAAATGATAATGCCCTTCTTTATTATTTTATATTTGTGGCCAGTACAGTGCTTTAAAGCATACAATAAATTGTAGGAGATTATCACAGCTGTTCCTTGTTTTAACTGGTCAGAATATGTTAGTTTATGCCAGATGGCTGGCAGGATTTTGAGATAAAAATTATATTAGGATAATAATATGGATGCTACTTTGAATAGAAGGTTACTTGAATTTAGTTTGTATTCTCATTTTAAAAATAAACATTTACACTCTTCACAAGCTATTGAGCTGTACTACAACAGCTGTGTCTTTGCCCATTTGAAAAGCTCTGGTCTCGCAGACAGAAATACATTGCTGCTAGTCTGGAAACAAAAAATAAAGATCAAACATCCATATTTGTGGTTCGGGGATTCATTAGGGCCCATGAAGTAAAAAGAAAAAAAATCTTGTGAAGGGGGAAAAATTCTATTAAAACTCAATAAACACAACACAAAAACCACACAGTACAAGACCCACCTTTCTACATAAGCTTACTTTTGATAAATGAGGTTAAATAATGACCCAGCATCCCAATTCATTTACCCATGGATTAAGGAAAGTTACAAAACCCCCCAAAAGTGACTCTATATGCACTGTTGAACCAAAGAATGGTGAACGGTAGAATCCTTTATGCAACTGTTAACTTGATTATTGGCACCCAAATATCCCAGTGCTTGATAGATTAGTGATACTGATGGATTATACAGCAGTTAACTGATCCACATGTCCAAACCCCTTCCCCATTAAAAAACGACAGAGTCCTGTGACACCTTATAGACACATGCATCTGGCGAAGTGGGTATTCACCCTCGAAAGCTTATACTCCAATACTTCTGGTTAGTCTATAAGGTGCCACAGGACTCTTTGTCACTTTTTACAGATCCAGACTAACACGGCTTCCCTTCTGATACGTTCCTGTTACAGATAGTTATGAATGCCTATGGAGGGTATGTTATGATCCCATATATTTATAGTAGCATAATTCCCATTTTAAAACACTTTTATTATGTTACAGTAGCACAGGGACCAAACAAATAGAAAAGTCCTAGTTAATATATTGCAAAAGTCCCTTATATTGGTAAAAACTCTATGGGCTGGATTATGGTTTAACAATCTACCCAGAGCATGGGTCAGGAATAGCTCAGGAAAATAATAATCTAGTAGGGGGTAGTAATCTGCTATTTGTTCCAGTGATGGCCTCTGTGATGGCTCAGCTGAGATGGTTTGAACATTTTGAGGTAAAGATGGACGCTAAGGCTCCATCCATGCCTTGCCCTTCTCTGCCCACCTGCAGGGAGTAACAGGCTTGCAGAATATGCTTAGCATTGCATGCCCAGATTCAAAATCTAGGGAGGCTATATAAGCATCAGGGGAAGTCTTGCTCTCCCTTAGAGCCCTGCATAGACAAACAGCCTGGGCTGCAATCCGATGCTATAAACACATCAGCAACATACACAGCATCACCAAAGTGTAATTTGGAAAGAACTGAAAAGAGAATAAAAAAAGGACACAAAATTCTACAGGTGACTGAAATACCTTTGTCTCTTACAAATATGTACCTTTTGCTGGGCAAGGACATGGGATTTGTTTTTTTTTTTTTTTAAATAAAACATTTCATTTAAAATGACATCCCAGACAGGTTTTTGTGATCTATCATAAAGAAAAAAATCTTTAACCAGTGACAAAATTTACCTTAAAGCAATGTAGAGTGGAATTGTCCTATAGATAATAGAATAACTTCACTATAAACAGGTCATTACATAAACAGAACTGCAATTAGTACATTGTATATTTTAATGGGTAAGGCCTAAAATAAACCATCAGCTAGTTTGAAAAAAAGAGAGCGCGAGAGAGCAAGTAAGTTGCAGACGCTATTTTTCACAGCTGTGGTGTCATCATTAAATCCAGCATAAAACTTTACTTGTAGCTGTGGCTTTTGGGTCTGGGAACCCCCAGGGAAGGCTCCTCAGACCTGCAAAGTGGTCAGCAAATTAATAAAGAGTGGTGTTATTATGTGTGTAAAAACATGAATTATATACCCCAAGCTGTGTGTGAACATGAATTGTATACCCTAAGCGGAACATCCTACATTCAGAGCATTCTGTAATCAAAGACGGAAGAGAGCAGGAGACTATACGAACTCCACTAGAAGACCTAATTTACCCAGACAGTGCTTACATATTATGTAGATGTGTTCTATAGAAAATCTTATTAGTAACTAGGCCTTTAAAAATATGTGCTGTATAGAAATTATTCTCATAACCCTACTCAGCACTCTCTGTAGATGACTGACCGTGCCCCACTGAAGTCAGTGGGAGGGAGCTTTACCATTCCATGGGTGCAGGATCTGACCTAGGTGCAGAAATCAGAGAGAGTGAGCTGAGAACATGAACTCTACTGCCCTCTGAAGGGTCATGCTGATTATGCAGCTCAAAGATTGTAGCAGCTTGCTTAGCCTGGTAGGAGTGTTAAGGGTGTTTGCTTGGAGGGCATAATAGGATGAGCATGGGAGGGATCCATTTCTATGTAGTCTCTGGAGAGAAAAAGAAAGAGATTACCCCCTCCCCAAGACCCAGGTTCCTGCTCAGATTACCAAAATGAGGGTTTCTTGAGATCAGAACAGGAGGGAAGGGGTGTGGTTTGGTTTGGTTTTCCAGGTCCAGGCTCCTGCACCAAATGTATGTGGGAGTTTCTTGGATGGTTTGGGTGTACTCCTAAAAGAAGAGGAGAGCCCTCCTCCCCAAGGTGAAAACAATTCAGCTCAATCACAGAAAGCCTGAATACAGCTTGGCTATGCCAAAAACAAGGGAGCTAATTTTCTTGAAGGCAACACCCCTCCCAAATCGCTTCCTTACAAGGTCTTATGCTGCTATGGCAACAGTTGCCATAGCCTACTATTTATTCTTCCCAGGTTTAGTCCTTTCCTCTCTGACATCAGAGTTTGGAAATATTAAATATTAAAATAATACTGATACACTTTTTTCTAACCAGTGACATTTGGAGTGTTGTAACTTTAAGTATCTGGTCAAATCCCAGTTACCTACAGAACACACAACACAACTTCAGTGTGGGACTAGGAAAAAAAAATCCCTCCACTCTTTTATTAGCTTTAACTACTTTGATCATTATCTCTATACAAAGCCTATAAACATAAAAAAAACTTTTTTTTCACTGCATTGTATGTTAGAAATTATCTGTTTTGGAAACAAACCTAACTGACAGTAGACAGGAAAGAAAGTTTTAAAATCTTCCAAAGCAGCTGTGGAAGCTGCCTCCTTGTGAGGTTCCTTACAAGGTGGCTGTCACGGCCATGAAAAACTGCAGATATGCAGTACAAAGAATGTACAAAAAGTGCAAGATATTGGAGTAAATGGTCCATTGGTCTAATAATCCAGTTTAGCAGTTCCTGTGTCCCCATATGAAGCTTCCATTTCTAGCTCTTTACTTTCACTGGGAACAGGACTAAATATGCTTGTTATGGTCATTGGGCCACTATAATTTTTTGTGGGGGTAGATGATATTTGAGGATGAAGAGGAACCATTTCTCTAGTGGATGACTTATTTGAAATGTTAGAAGAAGCCCAGAGGGAGATAATTCAGAGCTTGCTCCTGTTCCCATTCAAGTCTGTGAAAAAACTCCCATTAACCTAGTGGGGCAGGATCAAGTCCTTAGTGAGCACAGAGCCCCAGGTGAGATGACCAAGAGTGCATATTAAATGAAACGTGCCAGGCATATAGCTCTGTTTGTTTATTACATGGCTGAAATTTATCACATGGATATATATTACCAAACTGGCCTGTGCCCTGTTCCGGGGTATGTGTGTGCAATCACTGACTCTCGTATTCTGTCCTATAGCCCTCTACATCCTTAATCTGTCTTCCACTTTCCTCTTATACCAAGTCTATTTACTCTTCCTCTTGTCTCTCTCTCTTCTCATTTGAGCTGAAAATGTAGCCTGTTGCTTTTCTTTTTCTTTCTTTCTTTCTTTCCCTTCAGTACTGGTCATGTCCCTACCCCACATAGTCCTTGCCCTTTGTAACTCCAACTCTGGATTTGGGCCTCTTGGCCATCTTTTTCTGTCCTCTTTACCTTTTTTTCACTGTGTCCATCCTCTGTTTTTGCTCTGTGTACAGTTCAATATTGAAGACAATGCAGCCAGTCACTTCCCACCCCTGATTAATTTGCATACTTCATTCCTTTTAGCTGAAGTGAAGTAAGTTTGGAGAGAGGGAGAGAGGCAGACATAGAAATAGTCAGACGTAAAGACATTTTCAAGGTCAAGAGTGCTCTACGGAATCACTTAATCAAAAAGCCAAGACCTTACTGCACAGTTGCAATGCTCTTCAGTGACACCATCCATGGCAAAACTGGTGTCTTTCACTGGGAATTCATTCATTAATTCAGACATTCAGACAGATTACAGAAATTACAGTGTATATATTACATATAATTGAATATAACAAAAGCCCAACTGGAGCTAGCAGAAGTGTTCTATTTCATGAGTCTGATGACATGAGAGGGCTATAGTTCAGTGACATTGTAGCCTCGAAGATGAATATTTTTTAAGTGATTAAAAACACAAGGCATTTTATACAGCATTTTAACCAACAACTGCAATATTAGAATAGCTGTGAAACATTGTATTGTTTGGTAGCTAGGAAAGAGAGGGGGTTTTAAACATATCTAGTATGTGTGAGTGTGTGTATCTGGACACGTGTGTATTCTTGCATATGCATGCACAGAATAAGGCTTACAGATAAACATGTGAGACCAAGATATATTTCCATCAAGTAGTTTTGGTGATAGCCACTCTTGTGACTTGTCCCCAAAAGCCTCAAGATGTATCTTTGTTGTACTACATTGCTACCTAGTTCTTATTTATTTTAATAATGCATAAATTCTCTTTCTCTTTGGCATACCATCTGTTTATATTCCATATTCCAAAATAGCTCTCTGTATCCTAGCACGGTAAGATAGGAGGTGAGATATTCAAAGCTGCCTAGGGGATTCCATCTTTAATGGAAGATATGTGTCTAAGTATCTTTGAAACTGCTTAGAAAAATCTCAGTCATAGCTACTAATGGGCTCTTTGGTATTAGAGATTTTCTAGATTTCCATGCAATATTTTCTACTTTTCAGCACAGGCTTACGATATGTTTTATGTTACTTGCAACAAAGCAATGCCCATTGCATGTGGATGTAGCTCAAAGGTTACCCCAGGATGTACAAACAGGAAGTACTTTTGAGATATCATTATTATATTGAAAGGTGCTTTCTTGTCTGTTGCCTTTCCTCTTTAGCCCTTCTGACTCGTATACTCCCACTCATCTGTGCTCAAGAATGCTCACCCCTGCCATTCCACAAGTAGCCATATTTCTCTGCATGGCAGTATATTTATTTTTAACTCCCCCCCACATTTGCCCCTGCTTCATTCATTTCAACAACAGCGACTTGTGTTTACAAAATTCCCCTTGTGGCTTCAGTATGTGCGATAAAACATGGATCACTGTATACAAAACCAAATATAAAAGACAGTGATTAAGAACAACTAAGAGGCATGAGAGACATATATTTCTCTAACCCGCTTCTCAGTTCCGTCGTTGACTGACATTTGAGGATAACAATTGGAGGTGAGAGGTGCCCATGTGCCCAACATGTCAAGGTTGAAATTAGGGCAAATCCAAGATGAGCCCAATCGCTTTAGAATGTGAGGAAGGAATACAGCAATAAACAAGCAGTAGGTTCCCAAACTTGTTCCACTGCTTGTGCAGGGAAAGCCCCTGGCAGGTTGGGCCGGGCCGGTTTGTTTACCTGCCGCTTCCGCAGGTTCGGCCGATCGCGGCTCCCAGTGGCCGCGGTTCGCTGCTCCAGGCCAATGGGGGCTGCTGGAAGCAGCGGCCAGTACGTCCCTCAGCCCGTGCCACTTCCAGCAGCTCCCATTGGCCTGAGCAGCGAACCGCGGCCACTGGGAGCCGCGATTTGCCAAATCTGCTGATTCAGCAGGTAAACAAACCGGTACGGCCTGCCAGGGGCTTTCCCTGCACAAGCGACAGAACAAGTTTGGTAACCACTGGTCTAGATTCAACTTCCAGCCATTGGATCATTTCTCTGCTAGACTGAAGAGCCCATTATCAAATATTTGGTTCCCATGTAAGTACTTGGAAGGTCTTCCCTTAACCTTCTCTTTGTTAAGCTAAATAGATTGCACTCCTGGAGTCTATCACTATAAGGCATGTTTTCTAATTCTTTAGTCATTTTCGTGGCTTTTCTCATAACCCTCTCTAATTTGTCAACATTCTTAAATTGTGGACCCCAGAACTGGACACAGTATTCCAGCCGCGGTCACTCCAGTGCTAAGGACGGGTGAAATAACCTCCTTACTCCTACTCAAGATACTCCTGTTTTAGCATCCAAGGATTGTATTAGCCCTTTTGGCTACAGTGTTGCGCTGGGAACTCATGTTCAGCTGATTATCTACCATCACCCCCAAATCTTTTTCAGAGTAAGATAATAAAATATGAGCTGCATAATATGTGCCTTGCATGAATAACTTGTGAATTGCACAACATGTACATGGAAATGGGAAATTACAATACTCTCAGCTCCTTTTTCATTTCCTTCCCTTCTCTCCCCACTACGGTTACACCAATTCCACCTTCCCCAGGGGTCAAATACTGAGCTCCTGTTAGGCATTGGAGGCGTGGCTGAGTAAGTTATAAGTAAAGTCTGAGTAAGCCCAATAGCACTAATTTCTTTTGTTTAAATAGTGAATGTTGGGGTACTGTTGGATGTTCCATGAGCTACACAGATGTGAGAATAGGAGGCATGGGTAGCCTGCGTGAGAATTACCATTCAGCCAAGTGGATCAAAGGGGAAAACAGGCAATTAAAAAACTGCAGCCTGGATGGATTCCTTGGAGCTACCTCTGAACACTTGATACATGGCCCTTCCCCATCTCACTGTCCTGCTTCAGATCAGCAGAGCTGATAGAGGGTCCCATTTTAATCACTCGCTACATCAGTAAGTAGCGACTGACTGAATAACACCCTTGGGATTTGACCCACTGAGGGTTGTGTTGGGGAGAGAGAATCCTCTGCTGCTGTTAAGGGAGAGGAGGGCGAGAGGAGGGAAGGAAAGATATTACAATAAATAATTGACTGTGGAAGCTATTTTTAGTCGGGTGTTACAGACTTAGCTTTCCTTAGGGGCAGAGAGAGGCAGAGGAAATTAAGTGGACCTCATGCACCTGAGGTTGCGTGTAACTGAGCAGAATTTGGCCTGGTATGAATGTACTTTACAATGCAGATGAGTTACAGTTATTGTGGGAACCTGAATTTATCAGTAAGTGGCTTTTGTGCATGAAGGCCAGATTTTCAAAAGTGCTCAACACCTGACGGCTGCCGTTGCAAGACTAATGGTCAGATCTCCAGTGCAGTTCAGCACCCAGTGTGCTGAATGTATTCTCCTTAAAATCTGGTCTCAATTGTATATTCTGGTACTGAAAAAAATCTTGTGAACATCTGGTCCTAACATTTCTAATCTTTACTGTTTCTTTTCTCTCAAAAAGGTGGAGTGGAGGCGGGAGCGAGAAACTGAACTGGCTTTGTTTAATGGTTAGCTTTTAAGTAATCCGGTCAGCTTTGAAATTCAAACCTCCTTGAGGTGAACACAGTAGGGCAGGATGAGTTCCTCTTTGGACTGCAACTGTTATTTGACTGAAGTCAGTTTTTTTACAAGGCCAATTTAAAAGAACAGCAGGCTACTACACATCGGCTTACCTTGTGACAGTTCTGTCTTTGAACTGGCGGCACAGTGAAACTTAAATTTTCCAAAAATTGCAGAGTCCCGGGAAGATTGCAGAGAGATCTGAAAAGAGGGGAATCCTAATTTTTTTCACATACTATTTTCTTCTGTCTCTAATATCAAGGACATAAATACAGTGAAGGATTTTTATGTGTAGAGTTCAGTGAGACATCTGCAGTTTTCTTCATGTTAATTGTCCATGCTGATTACCTTTGAAGGTCTTGGTCCAAGAATAAAAATAGTTCAATGACCTGAACCCAGTTCTATTCCTAAGGGCTTTAGAAACAAAATGCAGCACTTAATATGGTACACTTGTCAGACTTTGCTCATGGGAGGCTTAACATTGAGCCAAAAGGGATGTCGCAAGTCCTGATTTAGGTGCATTTGCCAGTAGTGTGGGAAGTTTATACAGTATGGAACAACTTCTACCCTCATTTAAACCTGGGAAACTCCAGTGTAGCTGTCATAAACAGATTGTTAAGGGTTAATGTCTCTTCTACCTGTAAAGGGTTACAAGCAAGGAACTGGACACCTGACCAGAAGACCAATCAGAAGACAAGATACTTTTAAATTTGGGTGGAGGGAAGCTTTTGTGTGTGTTCTTTGTCCGTTGTGTGTTCTTCTCTCGGAGGGTCTGAGAGAGACCAGACATTACTACAGGCTCTCTAAGTTTCTTTTCAAATAGTAAGTAAAAACAGGCGGTTTAGGCTTTTTGATTGTTTTACTCTATTTGCAATTGTGGATCTGGCTGGTTAACTTTTATATGTGTAGTTGCTGGGAATATTTTGATTTGTATTGGTACTGGGGGGAAAGTCTCTTTCTGGTGTCTGTAAGCTATAGGACCCTGTAATATTTACATCTTGAAGTTACAGAGATAATTCTTTACTTTTTCCTTTCTTTTATTAAAAGATTTGTTTTAGAGAACATGATTGATTTTTTTTTCTTGTTTCCCTTGTTTTATTCCAGGGGATTGGGATAACTCACCAGGACGGGTGGGGGAGACGGGAGGGGGGAGAGATAGAATCTCTCTCTGTTTTCCTTGAATCTATTGCCTCTTTGTGGAAGGGAAGGGAGATGCTTCTCTGTATGGTGATTTAAGAGGTTGGATCAGTATCTCTCAGGATAGCCCAGGGAGGGAAATTCTGGGAGGGGGAAAGGTGGGGGAATGGTTTATTTCTCCTTGTTTTAAGAACCCAAGGGATCTGGGTTCTTGGGGTCCCCAGGGAAGGTTGGAGAGGTCAGAGTGCCCCAAAACACTATATTTTTGGGTGGTGGCAGTGCTATCAGATCTAAGCTGGTAATTAAGCTTAGAGGATTCAGGTGCTAGTATCTCATTTTCTGAACTCTAAGGTTCAGATCTGAGAGGGAATGCTATGACAGTAGCCCCAAGGGTCCACATTATACTTAACTCATAAGTACTGCTATCTTTAGCATATTTTCTTGAGCACTAATCTTTGTCTCAGGTTTTGTCTACACTAGCACTTTTGTTGGCAGCACTTTTGTTGATCAGGGGTGTGAAAAAACACCGCCAACTGACATAAGTTTCACCCACAAAAGTACCGTTGTGGACAGCGATATGTTGGTAGTAGAGAGTTTCCTGCCAACATAGCTTCTGTTGCTTGTTGGGGGTGGTTTAATTATGCTGGCAGCAGAGCTGTCTCCCACTGGCATAGAGCAGCTACTCAGGAGACCTTACGGTGGTGCAGCTGCAGCAGTACAGCTGTGCCGCTATATGGTCCATAGTGTAGATGTAGCCTGATTCACCCAAATATTTGAGCCAAATGATCTGCATTGTCCAATTGAAAATATCAATTAAAGTAGAAAATAGGGGGGAAATCCCTTTGGTTCATTCTTTGAGCTGGAATTTTGAAATTCTGTGTGGTATTTTATCAATTAATTACCTATATGTTGGGGTTTTTTTCCCCTCCACAAACCCTGACTTTCCTTTGTCTGTTTTTCTTCTGAGAATGGTCTTGTTTGTTTCCTATAAAGATAGTTCGCAATTAGGGAAGAATGTAATTTTTTCATATCAGTCATTAGATCAGATGGCACTTTTTCAACACTCCTGACTTCAGTTTAAATTCTTATTGTCAGTGTCACTTAGAGGAACCAAAATAAAAAGAGGAAAGAGTTTTCAAAGGTTTTTTCAAGGGATTAAATATGCTTTGCTAAAAAGAAACATGTACCTTTTTTAATATTGCTGTTTGGGGAGGGCTCTAGTTCTTAAATTGCATTGACAGCTCTTGTATTTAGAGTGTTGGGGCAAGGTCCCTCCAAACTTAGGGCTGCCCGGGCGGGGGAGGGGCAATTTGCCCTAGGCCCCATGAGCCTGGCCTGGCAGTGGTCTGGGTCTTTGGTGGCGGGGGGCCCTTCAGTGCTGCCAAAGATGTAGAGTGACTGAAGGGCCCCCATCCCCGCCGCCAAAATGCCGCCGAAGACCCGGACCGCCGCCGGTTGAGTACAAGTGCTGCAGCTCCCCCGCTTTGCCCCAGGCCCCCTGAATTCTCTGAGTGGCCCTGTCCAAACTATGCAAGTGCACACACACGTACCTCTGTGTGTGTGTAACTGTATACAAATCCCAAACGCAGCAAGTGTATAAAAGAGTGTTCTTCTCCACTGCTCCTGTGGCACATGTGCAGTTATGATCTCCAAGGTCTGACAGGAGACGAACCGCAGTGATTTTCACTGGGATTTTGGGAACTGGATTCACCAACAAAGCCATAGGCTGTGGTGGCTGTAGGTCGCTCTAATGTGTTGTTCTCTAACTGCCCCATGTAGACTGTCCCGGCACACTCTAAAATGTACCTAGTTCACATTGGTGTAGTCCTGTTTCAAACAGGATTATGTTAATATGCCTTTTAGAGTGCATCAGCAGGCTCTGAACGGGGCAGATATTATTGTAGTACCTAGGAGCCCTAGTCCTGGACCAGGACCCCATTGTGCTAAGCGCTGCACAAACACAAACATTTGTATGTGTGTAGAGATTCATTTATATGCATGTACTGCACAAATAAATCTCTGTACACATACATATCTAGTATGTGTGTTACGTGTGCTACCGGTGAAATATTCTAGACCTATATAGTGGTGTTAGTAATCTGCAATACTGAGTTCCAGAATATATAGATGTGTATACACAGACTTGTAATACACATGCACATGTACACAGACTCCTCTTTTCTGCCAGTGCTGTAGCTGCTGCTGCTGCTGCTTCAGACTCTGTCGCTGTTAGCCTCAGAGTGAATGAGAGAGGATGCAGAACCAAGTAGCTGTTGTCCATTAGACCAGTGGGGTTTACCAAGGATGTTGTGTGGTGTCTACTGGCCACATCGGGGATGGGCAACTCCCAGTACAAGCTCCAACGCTACCCAAGAAGAAAATACAAAGGTATGGGAAATAGGGATGTCTGTGCCCTTAGTAACAAACAGCCAGGCTGAGCAGCAGGCCCTGCTTTGTGGCTGGCCTTCTGCTTTGCTGCTGGGTTTGTGGCTGTAGTCAAGGAGCTGCAGCTATGAGTCAGAGGTGAAATTATTTTTAGAAGGTTCCGTTTTAGGAATGTTTAGACTGAAGATCTTCAGCGTGCAGAGGAGTGTTTGTAGTGTTTATGCTGTGGGCCAGCAAGCTGGCTTCCTTGCACCAGTTTTGTCTGCTGGCCAAGGGATTTTGCTGCAGCATCCTCTTCAGTAGTTAGGTAAGAGATGTAAACATAGTTACAAGGTGAATTATGTGTGCTGGGGAATGTTATGGATGTATCTATGCACTGTCATCCCAGGTGATTACAGAATATAGAGCCTATTGTGATGGAAATAAACTGATTTCAGAATGGCAGTTTTGTGGCCTGATCTCCAGCAAATACAGGGTTAATAAATTCAGATGACAGTTTTTTGTAAGAAGCTACACAGGCTTCAGCATCACTTTGGTCCTCTAGATGACCTCATCCCAGGTAGTTCCTGTTCAGAATTATTTTTTCTACAGTAGTAGAGTTGGAGTCAGGTTCTGATGATGTCACATTTTGGGGAGGAGGAGGAGATAGATTGCAGTCCTAATGCAACATGGATACAGAAAACCACCAGAGAGGGCCCTCTGCTTTATGAAAGAAGAGGAAAAAGGCAGAACCCAAAAGAGATTGTTTCTCTCACTATTGCTTCAAACGTGAAGACTGTTTGCCTGCTTGAAACCTGCCTTTAAATGGAGCTGGTTCTGTAATGTATTATGCATAATGAGGTTAGAACTATTATGATTTCTTCAGGGACAGAATATCGTATCTTTAAAGTAGATTCTATTGGGAATACTGTACAAGACTTCAAAGAAATGCATCTGCTGTCCTGCACTGACACAAATTGGCATGGTCAGCTGCAGAACCCAGAACGCGGATGGGACTGGTTCAGTAGCCAATGCAGGGGTGAGAGGAGCAGCTTGAGCTGTTTTAGCAAGTGAATGTGAATGGGGATAGGTGGGGGAAAGAATCAGCAGTGATGTCATTTTTAACTAATTCCTCACACAGCTGGTGAATGAAGTTAGAGGAAAAACCTGCAGTCCCAGATTGATTCTCAGCATTGACTGGAGATTCTAAATGACTGAGAGTCCTCACAATGGTAATTTATTTTCACTCCTATGCAGACCAGTTCTTGTAGTCCTTTATTTTTGGGTCAAGCAAAGGCCACATTTTTTTTCTCTGTGCTGTGAGGTTTTGATTTCAGTGTTTGTCTGGTTTTCAAAATGCTTTTTTAGTTTATTTGAAAGTTTTGCCTTGCTAGTAGTGGATTTTTATCTGTTGTTTGAATCCTTGTCATTGCATGTAAGGGTTTAGAATGCAGCATTTATGCTACAAGCCAGAAATGGAGATGCAGAGGTTGCCAGGCACAGAGCTCCCTGCAAAGGAAATTGTGTACTTTTCAAATCACTGGTGGAAGGAAAAAGGCTCAGGTATTTTGTTGCATTTAATGCTGATGTAAAAAGAAAGAAGATTCATTCATCTATGCAGACAACATTTGAATCTTCCTTTGGAGACTTCTATTTTTTTCTTTTGAAAGCCAGTTTTTATTGGGAGAGATTTATTTATTTTATTGGAACAGGATGCAAAATGTGAGCATAAAATGGGCTTTTCTAATCGTCTGAGAGAAGAATTTTTAATACCATGCATTAACCCTTTCATTGCTGGTCCCTCCACCATGCCGGCCCTGTTGCTGTCTTTCATAGAGATCAATGGAATGTTAGGCTGTTCCTCGGACATGCCAGCAGCACAACCAGCTTTTTCTGCTTGCTTGTACCTGGAATCTTCAGCAGCAATCAGGCTGTGTTTGGTTGTCATTTTTTTAATAAAAGCCATTAAGAAAATTCTATAAAAGGTAAAATAATCGGGCCAAGATGGTGGACAATTATTAAGTGATACTGCTATTTCCAAATATTTTGCTACTTGTGTAATTTTTGCTGTGTATCTTGGGTCAGTGCTTTGTTTTCATATTATTTGGTCTGAAGGCAAAGATAGCTAAGTTGACTTTTAAGCATGACTATGGTAATCACATAGCGTTCCTCTCCCGTACTTCCCCGTGCCACTGGATAAGACTTGCCTGCCTTTTACTTGATGGAAGCACTGAGATTACTAATCGAACAATGCCTGTTTCTTGCTTACTAGGAACTTGTTGCATAACTGTGATAGATTTTACTGCCATTCAGGTAATGATGGCAACAGTGAATAAGAAGTTCGGGGGTTTTGGTTCAAGAATGAAGAAGACGGGGAGAAAAATTGAGAGCATAGGGAGCAATATTGCTGATTGACAAATATGATGCTTTATTTACAGAGAATATTAATGGCTGTAACAGACTGGGAAATTTGTTGTGACCTGTGAACAAGCTTGGAATGAAGAATGTCAGGGAGGCATAAGGTTCTTTTTACAGTCTCTTATGACTGGAGGTCATTTTGAACTTCTCCTCCTTCAACATGTCATGGTGCACTGGGAAAGCAAATCTGCTATTCCTTCCCTTTTCCCACCCCAACTGCACCTCAGTATGGTTCCTATGGAATGGCCAAGTCTTGGAAGCAAAAGCAGTGTTTTAAAAGTGTCACTTAAATGTCAGTCTAGTCTTCAGATTACAAGAACTTTGTTTTATCTAGGCACTTGCCTCTTTGTCATTGGTATCAGAAAGTGCTTATGGGATTATTTTTAGGGGCGAAAGTGTGCACAGGATTGGTGGTGAAGTGGGTGACTTGCAGTGCTGAGATAAAAGGCATGGCATATGGAGACTTCGACCTCTGTGTTGCTAGACTGAATTTGCCGTCCAGTGATTTCAGTGTCACACCCTTCACTAGCAGCAAATGAATTAATTTAGAATAGAGAAAGAAAACTATGGTTATGGAGTGAGCATTGCTTCATCCTGCCTAGCTGAGGGCTCCTGTAAAGACCAAATGTTGCTCTCTCACCACTCTAGTGTTCTGAGTTTTTTTTACGTTGTTTCGTTTTAAGTGAAAGACTTGCAACTGACATCATCTGGAGACTAGAGTTGTCTGTCCAAAAACCAGGGACCTGTGTGTGACTTGCAGCAACAGTGCCCAAGTCCTCACACTGCCCCCCCAACACGCCTCACCCCTGTTCAGAGGGTTCCACCCCCAAGATGAGAATGATTCAGCCCAAGACTTTCCGTCTGAAACTGTCCACAGAGGCATCCAGTAACGTCAGGGATGGTGGGTGCTTTTCATGAAGTGGAGATTCTCCATGTAGCTGACTGAAAACCTCCATTGAAGGTTAGTAGCAGTATCTCCATGGACTTTGGACTTGGACTTAGTGAGCTTTGGATCTGGCCCATAGTTGGTTACCTTGTTTCTTTACTCCAAACCTTGGCTACAAATGGTTTATTGTCCCTGAAGAAGGCAGACAGCTAAATAGGACTGTGACACATGGGAACTCTTACCTTCTCATTGTTAACTTTGACATGCTCCTAATTCCTAAAATGTAACTCTTATACTTATTTAATTGACAGAGTTTACTTGCTGTTTTAGATAGTCCTGATTTGCATGATCCTTCCTGAAGATGGAAAGCAAAAGGGAGGGTTTGCTGTGTGCTGTTCATGTATGATCCAAATGGTATGGGGATGCAGTGGAGGGGGAAGGAAAGATAAAATGTGAGTTAAAGAGGATGTTTTATGGCACACATAAGAAGTGGCAGAACCATCGGAACAAGTCAGGGATGACTGAGGTTCAGACCAAGGCCTCCACAGGAATGCAATTGCAAGGGATATGCCCATTGGTCCCAAGAAGATGAACCTAGCCCAGTGCTGCAGAGGGCACTAAAAATAATTCATGGTCCCTGTGAATATATCCTTGAGGGAAATTCCTGAGCTCAAACCTATGCATGTGGCCAAGAACCACTAAGGTCAAGCATCTAATTACATTATACTGTGAGATACCATTGCTGTCCAAGTAATTACCTTTCTCCTCACCCCCTTGGACGTCAGTAGGGTGGAACTGAAGTGTTTTTGGAAGGAGAATCAGACCCTTGCTAATGTAGAAACTAAGTAATTAGTGTTACTTACAGCTAACCACCTCCTTGTTCTTAACCCCTTCTACCTTCTATTTTAGGTTATTTGTTTGAGTTTGGGAGAAATCCTTCTATCCTCCTGACTATTTCAATTCTTGAAAATACCTGAAGTAACTCTCCTCTCCCAGAAGTGGATGGCTTTTTTTTTCTTTTTTTTTTTTTTGAGTAGAGGGACAGAATTTCTGACACCAGTTCCGTACTACTGCACATATGATGTGATCTTGCACCATGTGAACGGGAGCAGAATCAGACCCAGCTTATCTCCATAATGGCACATGGTCTAGCCAAACAGATTATTTTGGTATACTGCATAACTTATATGGCTTCTCCTGTCTTCAGACAGCTTGTGAAAAAGATCCTAGCCCACGTTGTCATAAACAGATAGTTAAGGGTTAATGTCTCTTTTACCTGTAAAGGGTTAACAAACAGGGAACCAAACACATGACCAGGGGACCAATCAGGAGACAAGATACTTTCAAATCTTGGTGGAGGGAAGCCTTTGTTTGGTTTTTTTGGGTTTTGCTTTGTTCTCTCTGGGCTCTGAGAGTGACCATATGTACCTACAGGCTCTCTAATCTTCTATTCCAAGGTAGAAAGGCAGTATAGTCTTTTTATTTGTTTTCCTTTATTTGCAAATGTGTATTTGGCTGGAAGTATTTTAAATTGTATTTCTATTGGAGGAGAGTGTTTCTCCAATTTCTTAAGCTGACAGACCCTGTAACTTTTTACCATCTAAATTGCAGAGATAGACCTTTTACTTTTTTCCTTCTTTTTATTAAAAGTTTTGCTTTTAAGACCTGTCTGATTTTTTTCCCCCTTGTTGAGGCTCAAGGGAATTGAGTCTGTACTTAACAAGGAAGGAGAAGGGAGGGGAAGGGTGGAATCCCTTTGTTTTAGATTCACGGAGCGTGAATCTGTCTCTCTCTCCAGGAGACCTAATTTCTCTGTGTTGTGATTCAAGGGGTTTGAATCACAGTAATCTTCCAGGGTAACCCAGGGAGGGGAAGGCTGACAAAGGAACAGTGAGGAAAGGGGTTTACTTTCCTTGTGTTAAGATCTTGGGGGTCCCCAGGGAAGGTTTTGGGGGGACCAGAGTGTATCAGGCACTTGAATTCCTGATTGGTGGCAGCTTATCAGATCTAAGCTGGTAATTAAGCTTAGAGGAATTCATGCTAGTACCCCAACTTCTGGACTCTAAGGTTCAGATTGGGGAAAGATACTATGACATGGTGGCAGTGTGTGAGAAAGATGGAAAGCAAAAGCCAGTAGGAATATTATTTTTCTTTTTCTCCGCTAGCTGCTTGTAAGCAGAGAGAAGGGGGTTTTAAAACTACAGCCAGTTAATTTTTTTTTCTTGCTCCCTTCTGGTTGTGCAGAGATTGTCTAAGGGCACACACATTAAGGTTTAACAAGGGTTTTTTGTTAAACAAAAGGACTCCAGTTGTGAGTCAACAGAGACCAACAAAACACATCTGCAAATCAAAGGGTTTCTTTTTTTTTTACTCTATCGCAAATAGCTACTCAGAAAAGTTTAAAAAGACTCTGTTGCTTAGCAACAGAGAAAGCAGAGGAACAGCAGTTCAGGCAGTAAAACACCAGAGGGCGCCCCAACACAAGAAAGCAGGAACCATGACTACCAAGTACCTGAAACAGGAACTGGCAAGACTGGATGCAGAGGCACACCTCAGAGACGCCGCCACAAGCGAGATATGGAAAGAAAACAAAAAGAAATAGAAATAAGAGAAAAAGAGGTGGAGCTGAGAGGAAGAGAAGAAAAAATCAAAGAGGAAGCCTACAAAAGAGAACAAGAAGCCAAAGACGTGGACCACAGAAGAAAAATAGAGCTCCAGAGGGAAGCCCACCAGCAGGCCATGGAATTAGAACAGGCTAAGCAACAGAACATAGCCAATCCTAACAACACTTCACCAGTTGTTGTTCCACATCTCAAAAAATTTCCCACCTACAAGGCAGGTGATGACACTGAAGCCTTCTTAGAAAATTTTGAAAGGACCTGCCATGGATACAACATCTCTGAAAACCAGTACATGATAGAGCTGAGGCCACTGCTCAATGGACCCTTAGCAGAGGTGGCGGCTGAAATGCCTAAGGAGAACATGAACGATTATAAACTTTTTCAAACCAAGGCCAGATAAAGAATAGGGATAACACCTGAGCATGCCCGTCGGCAGTTCAGAGCCCTAAAATGGAACCCAGATGTGTCATTCCCCCGACACGCCTACCACATTGCAAAGAATTATGAGACCTGGATATCAGGAACCCAGGTTAGCAATATGGACGAGCTGCACCTCCTGATACAAATGGAGCAGTTCTTAGATGGTGTTCCTGAGGAAATAGAGAGGTACATCCTAGATAGGAAACCCAAAACGGTAACGGAGGCGGGAGAGATTGGAGCCAAATGGATGGAAGTGGCAGAAAAGAAAAAAGCTACTGTCAAGGGGAGCGAATACCCCAGGGGGCACACCGACAATAAACCCTATAACTGAGGGCAGCCCAAGACCCCACCTACAACCCAAGGGAAGCCACAGACGCCCTATTCTCCCACCTCACCAGTCTCCAGTAACCCACCTCGGCCCAGTGACCAGTCAGCTGGGCGATGCTTTAAATATAATGAACTGGGACATATAAAGGCCAACTGCCCAAAGAACCCCAACCGAGTGCAGTTCATTACACCACCATCACACCAAAAATCCCCAGGCCCAGATGCCTCTCAAATACCCTTGGAGCGAAGGGAAATTTTGAGAGTGGGCGGAAAGAAGGTTATCGCGTGGAGAGACACGGGGGCACAAGTGTCAGCTATCCACCAATCCTTCGCCGACCCCAAATTCATCAACCCAAAGGCCCAAGAGACAATTTACCCCTTCATGTCACAAGCTGTAGACTTGCCTACAGCTAAACTACCTGTCCAGTACAAAGGCTGGTCAGGAATGCGGACTTTTGCAGTCTATGACAATTATTCCATCCCCATGCTACTGGGGGAAGATTTGGCCAACAGGTAAAGCGGGCCAAGAGGGTGGAAATGGTTACACACAGCCAAACCAGGCAAGCTTCCCGACCCATCCTTGTTCCTGAGCCGTCCACAGGGGCCCCGTCTGTGTTAGCAGAGACCCAGACCAAGGTAGTGGACCCGAATCCCCTACTAACGACTGAAACAGCCGCAGTGCCTCCAGTCCCAGACCAGGAACTGGAAAAGCAACCAGCACCAGAACCGTTGCCAGCACTGACACCAGCGCTTGCAAACCCATCTTCAACCCCAACGCGGTTTAGGGCGGCAGCGAGCCTAAACCGGCTAAAGCAGCAGACAACCACACCCAAGAGGCTCAGCCAGAGCCTGAAATACCACCTGGTGCACCAGCGGAGAGCGGTTCACCAGCAACGAAAACAACCCCATCACCTACATCGCTTCCAGAGGGACCAGGCCCAAGTCCACAGTCTAAGGAAGAACTGGTGTCTCCAGCTTCAAGGGAACAGTTCCAGACTGAGCAGGAAGCAGATGACAGCCTTCAGAAAGCTTGGGCGGCGGCACGGAGCACCCCACTGCCTCTCAGCTCTTCTAATCCATCCCGGTTTGTTGTAGAACAAGGACTTTTATACAAGGGGACTCTTTCTGGTGGACACCAGGAAGACTGGCATCCACAAAAACAGTTAGTGGTTCCAGCTAATTACCGGGAAAAGCTCTTAAGCTTAGCCCATGATCATTCTAGTGGCCATGCTGGGGTGAACAGAACCAAAGACCGGTTGGGGAAGTCCTTCCACTGGGAGGGGATGGGCAAGGACGTTGTCAAGTATGTCTGGTCTTGTGAGGTGTGCCAAAGAATGGGAAAACCCCAAGACCAGGTCAAGGCCCCTCTCCAGCCACTCCCCATAATAGAGGTCCCATTTCAGCGAGTAGCTGTGGATATTCTGGGTCCTTTCCCAAAAAAGACACCCAGAAGAAAGCAGTACATACTGACTTTCGTGGACTTTGCTACCCGATGGCCGGAAGCAGTAGCTCTAGGCAACACCAGGGCTAACGCTGTGTGCCAGGCCCTAACAGACATTTTTGCCAGGGTAGGTTGGTCCTCAGACATCCTTACAGATTCAGGATCTAATTTCCTGGCAGGAACCATGAAAGAACTGTGGGAAACTCATGGGGTGAATCACTTGGTTGCCACCCCTTACCACCATCAAACCAATGGCCTGGTGGAAAGGTTTAATGGAACTTTGGGGGCCATGATACGTAAATTAGTCAACGAACACTCCAATAATTGGGACCTAGTGTTGCAGCAGTTGCTTTTTGCCTACAGGGCTGTACCACATCCCAGATTAGGGTTTTCACCGTTTAAACTTGTGTATGGCCACGAGGTTAAGGGGCCATTACAGTTGGTGAAGCAGCAATGGGAGGGGTTTACGCCTTCTCCAGGAACTAACATTCTAGACTTTGTAAGCAACCTACAAAACACTCTCCAACACTCTTTCGCCCTTGCTAAAGAAAACCTAAAGGATGCTCAGGAAAAGCGAAAGGCCTGGTATGAGAGACATACCAGAGAACGTTCCTTCAAGGTAGGAGACCAGGTTATGGCCTTGAAGGCGCAACAGGCCCATAAGATGGACGCATCATGGGAAGGGCCATTCACGGTCCAAGAGCGCCTGGGAGCTGTTAACTACCTCATAGCATTCTCCAATTCCCCCCTAAAGCCCAGAGTGTACCATGTTAATTCTCTCAAGCCCTTTTATTCCAGAGACTTACAGGCTTGTCAGTTTACAGCCCAGGGAGGAGATGACGCTGAGTGGCCTGAAGGTGTCTACTACGAAGAAAAAAGTGACGGTGGCGTGGAAGAGGTGAACCTCTCCACAACCCTGGGACATCTGCAGCGGCAACAAATCAAGGAGCTGTGCACTAACTTCGCCCCATTGTTCTCAGCCACCCCAGGACGGACTGAACGGGCATACCACTCCATTGACACAGGTAATGCTCACCCAATTAGAACCCCATCCTACCGGGTGTCTCCTCATGCCCAAGCTGCTATAGAACGGGAAATCCAAAACATGCTACAGATGGATATAATCCGCTCATCTACCAGTGCATGGGCATCTCCAGTGGTTCTGGTACCCAAACCAGATGGAAAAATACGCTTTTGCATGGACTATCGTAAGCTAAATGCGGTAACTCGTCCAGACAACTATCCAATGCCACACACCGATGAGCTATTGGAGAAGTTGGGACGTGCCCAGTTCATCTCTACAATAGACTTAACCAAGGGGTACTGGCAAGTACCACTAGACGAACCTGCCAAGGAAAGGTCAGCATTCATCACCCATGCGGGGGTGTATGAATTTAATGTGCTTCCTTTCGGGCTGCGAAATGCACCCGCCACCTTCCAGAGGCTGGTAGATGGTCTACTAGCAGGATTGGGAGAATATGCAGTTGCCTACCTCGATGATGTGGCCATTTTTTCTGACTCCTGGCCCAAACACCTAGAACACCTGGAAAAAGTCTTTGAGCGCATCAGGCAGGCAGGACTAACTGTTAAGGCCAAAAAGTGTCAAATAGGCCAAAACAGAGTGACTTACCTGGGACACCAGGTGGGTCAAGGAACCAAAACCCCCTACAGGCCAAGGTGAATGCTATCCAAAAGTGGCCTGTCCCAAAGTCCAAGAAACAGGTCCAATCCTTCTTAGGCTTGGCCGGGTATTATAAGCGATTTGTACCACACTACAGCCAAATCGCTGCCCCACTGACCGACCTGACCAAAAAGACCCAGCCAAATGCAGTTAAGTAGACTGATGAGTGTCAAAAGGCCTTTACCCAACTTAAGGTGGCGCTCATGTCTGACCCTGTGCTAAGGGCCCCAGACTTTCACAAACCATTCCTAGTAACCACAGATGCGTCTGAGCGTGGTATAGGAGCAGTTCTCATGCAGGAAGGACCAGATCACAACTTCCATCCTGTCGTGTTTCTCAGCAAGAAACTATCTGAGAGGAAAAGTCACTGGTCAGTCAGTGAAAAGGAATGCTACGCCATTGTGTACGCCCTGGAAAAGCTACGCCCATACGTTTGGGGACGGCGGTTCCAGCTACAAACCGACCATGTTGCGCTAAAGTGGCTTCATACTGCCAAGGGGAACAACAAAAAACTGCTTCGATGGAGTTTAGCTCTCCAAGATTTTAATTTTGAAATTCAACACATTTCAGGAGCTTCTAACAAAGTAGCTGATGCACTCTCTCGTGAAAGTTTCCCAGAATCCACTGGTTGAAATTTGTCCTTAAAATGTAAGAAGTCTTGTAGTTTACATACTTAGTAGTATATGTAAAGGTGCATGTGTTGTATTAATCTGTTTATTCTAAAGTTCTAGGATGAAATCACCGCCAGTGAGGTTCCCCACTGTCTGCGATTTGGAGGGCGTGTCATAAACAGATAGTTAAGGGTTAATGTCTCTTTTACCTGTAAAGGATTAACAAACAGGGAACCAAACACATGACCAGGGAACCAATCAGGAGACAAGATACTTTCAAATCTTGGTGGAGGGAAGCCTTTGTTTGGTTTTTTTGAGTTTTGCTTTGTTCTCTCTGGGCTCTGAGAGTGACCACACGTACCTACAGGCTCTCTAATCTTCTATTCCAATTTTCTAAGTATAAAGGTAGAAAGGCGGTATAGTCTTTTTATTTGTTTTCCTTTAGTTGCAAATGTGTATTTGGCTGGAAGTATTTTAAATTGTATTTCTATTGGAGGAGGGTGTTTCTCCAATTTCTTAACTGACAGACCCTGTAGCTTTTTACCATCTAGATTGCAGAGATAGACCTTTTACTTTTTTCCTTCTTTTTATTAAAAGCTTTGCTTTTAAGACCTGTCTGATTTTTTTCCCCCTTGTTGAGGCTCAAGGGAATTGAGTCTGTACTTAACAAGGAAGGAGAAGGGAGGGGAAGGATGGAATCCCTTTGTTTTAGATTCACGGAGCGTGAATCTGTCTCTCTCTCCAGGAGACCTAATTTCTCTGTGTTGTGATTCAAGGGGTTTGAATCACAGTAATCTTCCAGGGTAACCCAGGGAGGGGAAGGCTGACAAAGGAACGGTGAGGAAAGGGGTTTACTTTCCTTGTGTTAAGATCTTGGGGGTCCCCAGGGAAGATTTTGGGGGGACCAGAGTGTATCAGGCACTTGAATTCCTGATTGGTGGCAGCTTATCAGATCTAAGCTGGTAATTAAGCTTAGAGGAATTCATGCTAGTACCCCAACTTCTGGACTCTAAGGTTCAGATTGAGGAAAAATACTATGACGCACGTAAGTGGGTTAACAGCTGTTCAACATCCTGTAAGACACCAGGCAATTGAATGGTCATGTATCTTTATGCATAGGGCTCCATCATCATTAAAGGAAAAGTGCCCCCATTTAGCTCATTCCCATAACAGCAAGGTTCTTAGGGTCAGAAGACCTTATTTAAAGGAAGAAACTGTGAAAGAGATTTTGGAAGTGTTTTACTTAGTATTAGCATTTGGTCATCTTGCCAAATATGCAGCCCATTGTGGCACTAATACTTTGAGATCCCTTTGGAAGTGACAATAAAACAACTGCTGATTTTACTCAAGCTTGCAGGGGGAAAACCACAGTGGACAGAATTGACAAGTTCTCTACAATCTCCACTTACTTCAGAAAGTATCGGACTCAAAAAATACCACACTATGACCCTAGAAGCATCCCAGTGCCCAAGGGCAAGGGGCTTACAGGTGTCAGGTAATGAGTTTCAGTTGGTCTGCACAATTTAGTGTGCATCAACTCACTGTGGTCATAATCTGTATCTAATAGGGGTCATATGATGTATCATCAGAAAACTAATAACTTACTGATCATTAATATTCTTGTGTAATGTAGTACACAGTATTAAGAGTTATTGATATATGCTGGAATTATGACTAACGTGTTTAAACCAGGCATGTCAGTGGCAGTTGGTAAACAGGTCTGCCCTAAACAAAGGAATGTGTATTTGCTTTTCTGACCAGCCTGGCAGAGACAATGAAGATCCATTTAGTATTGGGTAAACAGCTATCAAGCTAACAAACAGGGAAGGAGACAACGTGGTGTCTGTGCCCCAGCAGGGAAGAGAAACTTTATCTGGACTATAAAGACTGGGGGAGGGGGTCTGAAACCCTAAGGATAAGCAATTGAATCAACTGATTGATTGTATACAATAGTACTGTATTTATAAAAGTATAACAATTGTGGTGTTCTGTGAAAGCCTATGACTCACTAGTGATTAATATCACTGTGAATTGTATGTATTAACACTATGTAAGGAATTATGGATCCTCATTAATATGCTTTACAGTCTGTGACCAAAAAAAGGGGAAACAGGTCTCTTCCAGATATCAGGGAATATCACAGCTGTCTATTTGTCTCCAATGAAATAAAGCAAGATGTGACCAAAAACAATAGAAGCCCCATTTACAGTCAACTCAGCAGTGGGGAGAGAAGCCCACAGGAAAGGAAAAACAGCAAGAGGTCATCTTGCCTCTTGAAACAACATTATAGAACTTCAAGAGATATGAGACAGGGAGCCATTTTGGTATCCATCACTAGACAGACTCAAGGGGTCAGAGCTCTTGCAAGCTGACAAAGACAGGGCCTTCATTCAAGGAGGTGATTAAGTCTCTGGGAACTGAATATAAGTGAGAATCCTCCTTAGGCAAACATCTTTCATGTAGGAAGATAAAGGAAGCCAGCACCTTGTACTTTTGTGGAAGATCATGTCTGAGGGAAAGTCAGCCATGGCTGGGAAGAAGAATGACTGATGAGAGAAACCATCTTGAACAAAGCCTGTGCCTTGCTAGATTGCGTTTTAGACTTTTAGATGCATATTTTCACTTTCATTTTATTGTCACCATCTCAACTTTTATTTCTTTTACTTGACATCACTTAACCTGTGTCCTATTGTTGTTAAATGTTTGATTTTTACTGTAAACCAACTCAGTCCTAAGCTTGAATGAAGGGGTGTATTCATCCCAGTTGAATCAATAAGCTGTAATGTGCTTATGTCTCTTCGAAGGAGAAAACAAGACTTTATTCTTCCTCTGAATGTTGCAGGAGAGAGCTGGTCATTGCAGAGCACATAGGCTTGGGAAAGTTCAGGACTGAGTGTGTCTTGGGGTCACCTGCTAACATTAACCAAGTCTGATAAGACCAGAATGTGTCTGTGATAACTGCTGGCAGGCTGTTGGATTCAAATTGGTTGAATCAGAGCTGTACAGTAAATAGAACATGAAGTACATGCTGGCTGCTGACTCTGTGTATGTCCCAGGCAGGGAGCCACCATAGCAGAAACATTTTGGGGCACTTTGGGTTATAATACAAGTGCTGACACATCCTCTCACTGGTCTGAATTGCACCCCGTGACACTGTCAGTCACATTTCTATCATATGGTTTCAGAATAGCATGCTTATACTCCATACATAACTGCAGATTTCTAACTTGGAAATACTTCACTGCTTTTTTGATTGCAAACTAAATTTGATGTCTCAATGGCATTTTCTTGCACTCCTTCCCTCTTCCATCCATCATTTTCCAACATTCTGTCTTAGCTCACCTTTCTCAATCACAGGGAGAAGGGAACTGCAGCAATGTCTGGATATGGAGGTATACATTTAAGAATATGTGCCTTAGCTGTGTCATACCTGATTTTTTTTTTGTTTGGAACAGCACAGGTAATCAAAATTTATCTTCCAAATTAAGACTGTAATTATATTTTGATAAAGATCTGGCAATTCAGTGAGAATGGAATTTTAAGGGTTGCTGGGATACAGATGACTCTGGGTTATGGGAAAGTGTTTGCATGTGGAATACTAATAGGCTAAGGTCGTTCAGCAGCCTTATCTAGACTTTTCCAATAGTTTCTGATAACACAGGCAATCAAGTGCTTGTTTCTCTGCTATTATTCTGCCAAAGTGATTAAAGATACAGGCTGTCTTTTATGAATGAAAAGGTGACATGCTCAACAGGAACAGCACAGATATGTCCCTCCATTTGATACACAGGGAAAGTTAAGGGATATTGTATTAATTGCGCCCACATTATTGAGCCTGAAAAATAAGCCTCCCCTTATTTCTTTGATGTCAGTGTTTGTAAGTGAAAGTCAGGGACCTAGAGCATTCTGTATGGTTTCCATTTCTGGAAAACAGAGGAGACAGCCCATTCCCCATCCCAGAGGGACCCAAACCTAGTCTGACTGAAATCAGTGGGAGGAGAACTGGGTGTCAGTTTAATTTTTTTCTTTCTTTCTCCCACCCTTCTTTCTTTGTATGTACTAACATTGTGGACTAACAACATACTTCCCAGGACATATTGCATATCGGTACTGATGGGGCCCTCACTATAAAAGTTGCGATCTTGGGTGAATGAAGTGGGCTGGAACAAGTTAATTAGCATTTTGAAATAGGCAAATGCACAGGGAATTATTGGTGACCTTGGGGTTACAGGAAAAGGGATCTAGGGTTGTAGTGAATGGCAAATAGCATGATTCAGCATGGTGACAGATCACATGTTCCCTTTTTGCAGTGTTAACATGTTAAATGCTTGATAAGCCAATGCAGCTACTCACCTGAGCAAGGCAGCTACAATTTGGCCTTAACCTTTTAGTCCCGTTGAGGAAAAAGAGGATGGTTCTGACATCTGTTAATTCCATAGCAAGAAACTGTATCTGGTAGTAAATGCTAGAGCCAAGAATAGTACTTTTCAGCTTTAGATCATTGGTCTAAATGTGACCCGGTTGTTACCGGCCAGTTCTTGCCATCTAATAACATTTTAGCAGCCTATTCGAAATTTGTTGTTGTTATTTAATATTTATAATGTGGCAGCACCTAGAGACCTCAGCAAGGTTGGACTCCAGTATGCGCGTTACTGTGCAAATAATACATAGTGAATGACAATCACTGCCTCAAACACCTTGGTAGTCTGAGGCCAGGTCTACACAATCACTTACTTTGGTATAAGTTATGGTGTTCAGGGGTATGAATAAACCACCCGGGGGCAACATCAGTGACACTGGCCTAAGAACCCGTGTGGACAGCGCTATGTCGGTGGGAGAGCTGCTCCCGTCTCTTGTGGAGGTGGATTTATTATGCCAACAAGAGAACTCCCTCCTGTCAGCACAGTGTCTTCACCAGACATGTTAAAGCAGAGCAGCCGCATCGGTACAGCTGCGCCAGTGCCGCCCTTCTAGTATAGACTAAGCCTAAATTCACTTCCTAGGGCTTCAGTGTCCATAATGCGAACAGGAATGCTGGCTGTGTGGGTTGCCATAGAATATCATAGAATAGAATGTCAGGGTTGGAAGGGACTTCAGGAGGTCATCTAGTCCAACCGCCTGCTCAAAGCAGGACCAACCCCCAACTAAATCATCGCAGCCAGGGCTTTGCCAAGGCTGACCTTAAAAACCTCTAAGGAAGGAGATTCCACCACCTCTCTAGGTAACCCATTTCAGTGCTTCACCACTCTCTGAGTGAAAAAGTTTTTCCTAATATCCAACCTAAACCTCCCGCACTGCAACTTGAGACCATTACTCCTTGTTCTGTCATCTTGTCATCTCACTAGAGAGGCCAGGAACCAAATGGACCTGCAAAATGAGCTACCCTCTAGCTCAGAAAGGCAGTCCCTCCAAATCAGGTTTGATACAGCCTACTGCATGGGTTAGGGCTATTCTGAGGATAAACAGACAACTTCATCCTTCAGCACTGTCAGTCTAGCATCTTTCACAAGCATTACATTTGCTAAACAGAATACAGCAGATGTCAGTGAGACTGCAGACGAAGGGACAGAATTCCTATAGAGCAGTTTGTCCTACTGATGATGGCTCTTCCCGTGCATAATATAATCCATAGTTGGGACTAGAGCTTCAGAAGAACAGAATATTTTCGGTAGAGCAGTGGCTCTCAACCTTTCAAGGAGTCTGATTTTTCTCACGTACATCTACGTTCCACCTCACTTTGTACTGACTTCACTAGTGCTTTTTATGTAGCCTGTTTTAGGCAAATATCTAGATGAGTTGATGTACCCCCTGGAAGATGTCTGTGTACCCCCAGGGGTATGCATACCCCTGGTTGAGAACCACTGTACTAGAGTATTTAAATTCCAGAAACATTACAAGGCTGAAGTTGGTTCACTGGGAATCATGAATAAGAACTGGGAATAAGGAACCAACTTCAATCTTGTATCAAGGATATGATTTATTGTTTTGTCCTGTGAGGACCACCCTAAAACTTTTTAATGTGTAGAGGAAGAACTTTGCTCACTTTGCTTTAGGGAGTAATTGAGTGTAAGGGCTGAGGGTTAGGTTGAGCAGGAATTCTCAGATCCCAAAGCTTATTTTCACAGTTGTTAGTTAGAATTGGCACCTTTTAATCCTGCTTATCAGAAGGTCTTTTTTAAAATTGGCTTAGCATTGGAGCAAAGAGAAATGAAGCAACAGAATAATTGAAAATTGTAAAAATAAAAATAAAGGTAGGAAGAGTTATCTAGAAATGTATTTCTATATTAGTGGGAAACCTGATTTGCAGTTTTGGTTCAATTTTGTATGCATCACTTATGTGCTACATAAACATGATTATTTGGGGAAATATGGTAACCAGGTACAAGTTTATGTCAACACAACTTTGAACTATAGCATACGGAAAAGGAAGGAGTTAGGAGTATGAAAGAAAAAATGGAATTATTAGTGTGCAGTTTTATCATAGCATCAAGCTAGCAATGCTGAATTTGCACTTGGAAGGCACATCCACTGTAAGACTCCATCAGTAGCACCATAAGTTTATCTCTGTTTTTGGTGCTCAACACCTCATAGCACACCTGTATATCTAGAAAGATGTACTAACACAAAGCACTTCAGCAGCCACTGACCAGGAATACTGTCCTGGAGACTACAACCTGTGCTGGTGATCAGCAAAGATCTTCCTCCTCTCCCCTTCCCAGCTCTGATCATCACCAGTCCAAACTGATCTTGAGGCTGGCTCCTAAAAAGCCTTGGTAGATCTCACATGGCATTGGTGGTATCAGTGGCTGTGGGCAGGTTAGCATCATGTTCAGTAGAAGAGGTGGTAGGGTTCTGTGGCCTACTTTGTGCAGGAGGTCAGACTAGATGATCACATTGGTCCCTTCTGACCCTAAAGTCTATGAGGTGCTTTACCTGGTCCCACAAATGGACAGCATGTGGATGGTGTAGCGAGAAGTATGGGACCCGGTGGCAAGGGAGCATAAGGAGGAATCTCCTCAGTGTGACTACTTTAGGAGGACGTATTAAAATTAGATTAAAAAATAATCAGTGGGATTATTTGCCAAGTAAATGCTAGCCAAGCTGAAGAAAAGTAGCATGCTGAGCCCTAACTGAGTTTAACCTGGGTAAGGACTGAATGAAAACAGAAGAAAGTCTTCAGAATTTGCAATTACTGGAGTATATCAGTCATCATGTGAAGGCCAAGATGAAGAGGAGGGAAGGATGGATGGGAGAGGAGAAAATGGACAAGGGAAGGTGGGAAGGAGATGGTAAAGGGAGAATGATGAAAGAGGCAACAGGGAGAGGGGAGGAGGAGAGGCCATGGACAAAAACTGACAAAAGGAAAGGGGGAAAGAGAACAGAGGAGGTTGAGAGTATGCCTACATTGCAGTGGCGAAATATGCTTCCCAGCATGGGTAGACAGACACACATTAGCGCTGCTCGAGCTAACGTGCTGAAAATCACTGTGAGCCATAGTGGCATGGACAACCACTCAGGCTAGCCACCCGAGTCCGTACCTAGGGGGCTGGGTGGGTTTGTGCCCAGGTGGCTAGCCCAAGCAGCCCCCACCACCATGCTACTACTAGCATGCTAGTTCAAGCAGAGCAAGCGTGTGTTTGTCTACCTTCACTTGGAAGCACATTGAGAGAGGGACGAGCAAAAAGAGGAGGGAGCCCAAGAAAAATCTTACCTTTCTGTAAGCAACAGCTCTTGTCAGCCACTGCCTGGAAGAGAGCTTTCAGCTGGAAACTCAACTCAGTAAAAATTAGAGGTTTTATCTTTCTGTTGGTTTGAATTTCTCACATGAGAGAAGTTACCATCAGGGGGCTGTTTGATGGCCTGTATTAAATGAATTTGTGTCCTCCATTGGCTTCCTAGTGTAGGCAGATGTCCGAATCACCAAAACAAACCCACAGTTGGCACCCTTGCTGATCCTCTCAACAGAAAGGCCAATGATATAACAGAGATTGAATGATCCTCTCACCTCTGCTGCTGATCCCTGCTTGTCAGTGTTGAGATACCTAAGTGCAGGATCACTGTAAACAAGCTAACCTTACTGCTTCTTAAGCTTTCCCTGTTCTGTGATAAGCAGAGAGTTTATCAGGTCTGGCTGCTCAACACTTTAAAACCAGGGCCCTTTAAGGTCTCTGAAATCAGGCATACAGAATCACTAGCCACCTTTGAAATGTAGTCTTGATACAAATTTTTGTCCCTTTTTGACCCAAGCAGCTAGTCAAATTTCAGGGCCCTGGGGATGTTCCAGTTGGAAGCAGATATTGATGGAATCTGGTATTTTTACTGATGCCATTGTGACGTTGCACTCTATATGATTTTATGAAAGTATGCTAATGAATGTGAATATAATGTAACTGGAATATGCTTCATGCAAAAGGTCTCTTGTAAGGTATTATTATAAAGCTTATAATCTACTGAGTGTGGTCATCCTATTTGTATAAATGTATCACTCTTGTATCTGAAACGTGAAATATAACTCTGAGGGCCTATTGTAATTATGCAAAGTGAGGGCTATGATGAGAAATCCCCTAGCTACCACCTGAGCTGGAACAAGGGCTGTACCAGAGGAAAGGATTGTGTCCAGACTAGGAAGGCATCCAGTCTGTGAAAGAAACTTATTGAAACATCTCTGAGGGTGAGATTTTATCTGTAATCAGTTTTATTACTGTACTAGGCTTAGACTTGCATGTTTTATTTTATTTTGCTTGGTAACGCACTTTGTTTTTTCTGTTACTACTTGGAACCACTTAAATCCTACTTTCTGTATTTAATAAAATCACTTTTTACCTATTAATTAACCCAGAGTATGTATTAATACCTGGGGGGGGCACACATAGCTATGCATACCTCTCTGTCAGTGTTATAGAGGGCGAACAATTTATGAGTTTTATACAGGGTAAAACAGATTTATTTTGCGGTTTGGACCCCATTGGGAGTTGGGCATCTGAGTGTTAAAGACAGGAGCACTTTTAAGCTGCTTTCAGTTAAGACTGCAGCTTTGGGGCATGTGGTTCAGACCTTGGGTCTGTGCTGGAGCAGACTGGCATGTCTGGCTCAACAAGACAGGGTGCTGGAGTCATGAGCTGGCAGGGAAATCAGGGGCAGAAGTTCATCAGTTGGCAGCCCCAAGGTGGTATCTGTGGTCCAACCTGTCACAGCCATCTTGTTTATTTATAAGGAATGTACAAATTCTTCCTTCTCCAAATGCAGGAGGAACCAAAACCAAAATGAACAGTTTCCTGGTTTACAGCCCCCAACCCTGTTTAGCCAACACCACACTCAAAATTTCTCTCTACCTTTGCCCAGGGTCACGCTGACTGACTCCTGCTTGGCTTTCATGCTCTTTGCCTCTGCCTGTCTCTCTGTCCTTGTTTATTCTTAGGGCTTGTCTACACTGGCACTTTACAGCGCTGCAACTTTCTCACTCAGAGGTGTGAAAAAACACCCCTCTGAGTGCAGCAAGTTTCAGCGCTGTAAAATGCCAGTATAGACAGTGCAGTAGGAAGAATGGTATAGTGCAGGGAGCGGCAACCTTTGGCACGCGGCCCATCAGAGAAATCCTCTGGTGGGCTGGGATGGTTTGTTTATGTGCAGCATCTGCAGGTTCAGCCAATCGCTGCTCCCACTGGCCGCAGTTCGCTGTTCCAGGCCAATCGGGGCTGCGGGAAGCGGCGGCCAGCATATCCCTCGGCCCGCACTGCTTCCCGCAGCCCCCATGGGCCTGGAATGGCAGACTGCAGCCAGTGGGAGCTGCGATCAGCCAAACCTGCGGATGCTGCAGGTAAACAAACCGCAGCAGATTTCCCTGGTGAGTCATGTGCCAAAGATTGCCGATCCCTGGTTTAGTGGGTAGAGCACTGGACTGGGACTCAAGAGAAGTGGGTCCAATTTTGGGGTCAGCTGCACACTTCAGTGTTACCTTTCGCAGGTCACTTAGTCAACAGGTCTTCTTCTGTAAAATAGGGATACTACTACCTCACAGAGGAGTTGCGAAGATAAAATTCATTAGTGATTGTGAGGTGTTTAGATGCTACAGTGAAGAGGGCCATATAAGCAGACAGACAAGTTGAGCCAGTCTAAAATATGGTAAAATGCCTTTGAAACACAGTGTTGTAATTTGTATAGACAGCAGTCCCTGTGAATGCCACCTCCTTGCTCTCTCTTTCTCTATTAATTCAATGGATATGAAAGTACAAAATGACAAAAGGTATTTTGTTGAATCAGACTTACTTCCTCATTTGATGGCTGATGGATGTGTGTGTTTGTTTTTAAGTAACTCCAGCTTTGTTCTTTGGACTGCCAGTAGGTGATGCAGTTCACCACTTGGGCCTTTTTGTGTTCCCACAAGACTGCATTACATTTTGTGACTCATTTATTTTTCTTCTTTGTGCTCTGTTGTGTCCCCTTTACAGCTGCTAAATCTGGTGACTGCTTTTCACTGAGGTGTGTATATATATAAACTACCCCATTCCTTTCCGATCTTTGTTCTTTTTCCAAACTATTCTGCATGGGAGCTGGAAAAAGCTCCAGATCATAACTCTCCAAAGAGGAAAATAAATGTGGAGATATGTGGTAGTTTGATTGCGAGATCCAGCTTCCAGGCAGCTCATCATGTCAGCATTGGGATAGCTCTCCAAGCAAGGAAGTGGCAAAAAGGCAGCAGTTGTTGTTCTCCCTTCAGTAGTGCACAACATTTTTGCTGCTAGCTGCTTGAAGCACTTGTCGTAGAAAATCAAGTTGGGAGATGACGGGGAGAGACTGGAGGATCAGGTTGTTTGTAGCAACTTTGGCAGAGGTAGTTTAATGAGAAAGAAAAGCCATTGATATATGGAATAGTGTTGTAGCCTTGATATATGATCTAATATGGTTAAATTTACATAACCAGATTAATAGAGACTGGAGCACAATAACTATTTTGTTCTCTTCGCAGATTTATTTCTGCTGTGTATAGCTAAATGATAGCCTCTCTACTGAAACTTTGGAGGACGAGAATGTAGTTTAGTCATTGGCCTGGCCTACTAAGTTTTTAGATCCCTGATCAGTTCTAGTTCCAGCCACAGTGACAAAATCTCCTCTGTTTCTAAGGAATAACTTTGGTTTGAAAGTGAAAGAGTCTGAATACAGGGGTCATCTTCTGACAACCGCAGTTTAGGAACAGATACCGTTCAGTTAGTTATACTCTCAACAGACACAGTAAAATGTTGTCATTTATGTTATGCGTCATGGCCCAAAGGCCACAGGCAGAATTGGGGTCACTTGGGGTAGGTGCTGTATAAACACAGAGATAGTCACGTTACTTTCCCAGAAGAGTTTATAACTTTAGAACAGGAAAAGATTTTCTACTTCATTGAATGGAAATTTGTAATTCTGGTCCTACAAAAGATGGGCCTTTGTCTTTATGCAGTTGGTAAATATTTTATCTATTTTCATAGACCACTATGTGACCAAGAAATACCTGCCTTTCCCATTGTCATGGAGGACCTCAGGAAAGAAAATGGCTAGTACAATGCTCAGAATGAAACTCTCATTTAACCTTTAATATGTGTCTATCAAGTATTATATCAAAACCAGCATTACCTAGACACACTGACATTGACACACATAGACTATTAGCTATAGCCAAGAAATGGATCCTGATGGACAGTTAGGTTTATGTTTAATTGGATGTTCTGGTTTAACCATGTTAGAGAGCACAAATTGCCAGGCACCACTTGCAGGACCCACACTGATATGAAGAAAAGTGAGTGACTCTACTCTGTTCTATAGTGAAGAATAGACTTTCATCTCCCATCTACTTATATACCAGTGACTGATGAGAAGTCACACTGCAGCTAGTAATCCAGCAATCTGTTCTCTTGTTGTTGAAGATGTATTGGTTATTATATTATTGTCCTTCTGCACCGGCCTGTCCTTGTTAAACATGTGTCAACAATTCCTTCTTTAGATATATGACAGTTCATGAAATAGGATATGGAATGCGCATTGCTGGGTTAAGATGGACTAATTGGACAAAGCCCGACTTGTTCGTCTATCCAATGGCAGCTGTAAGAGGATGGACATATAGGAGCCTTGTATAGCATATGGAGAGGGGAAGCAGAGAGTGAATGTTGAATTTAATGGGAGAGCAGAGAGCGGAACTGAAATGGAAGGAGGCAGCAGAATGAATTGGTATGAGAACCAGCTGGGGAAGGAGAGAGAGAGTGTTGCAGTGCCAGACC
Source organism: Gopherus flavomarginatus (assembly GCF_025201925.1). Classification (NCBI taxonomy): domain Eukaryota; kingdom Metazoa; phylum Chordata; order Testudines; family Testudinidae; genus Gopherus; species Gopherus flavomarginatus. Next base: position 229,862,471 of record NC_066617.1, on the reverse strand, counting down.
TGAAGGGAGCAAAGAAACAGAAAGTGCAGGAGAATATAGTGTGAATTGGAGGGAGTGGGGAGGAACACAAGACTGGATTCTCCAGTCTGCCAAGTTCACTTTGGCTCTTATGCAGCACAGAATGAACTGACACTGAGAGAGTGATCCTGGAGAATTCCCCTGGCTAGTGAGACTGTGTCCAGAGCAGAGGTGGCATACTCACTTTCTATACCAGTTGTCCATCCAACCTCAAAGTAAGGAGGAGGAGGGGCATGCCAGGGCAGAGCTTATGCCAGCAGTGGAATTTAGAGTCTGTCTCTCCCCTGCCCCGCAGATCCATTTCTGCCAGTGCTGGGTGGCTGGGGATCAGGGACCAAAAACTGGTTCCCTGTAGCTGCCACTATCCACTGTATTGAGCACAACTGAGACCTAATGGAGAATCAGGGCCCCTATTTTCTGTGTGGCATAAACGTGTGCCTAATCTGTATAGGAATTCAGTTTGATTTGTGGAAGTGGTGTAATGCAATATACTTCAGTAGTACCCTATAATGCAGTTCTAGGCGAGAGGACCTATACCTTCATGTTAAGTAGGAGGGGGCAGGCAATGGGAGTGTTCTCAGTGAAGGGTCTTTAACTCTGGAGCTCCCTCCCTATGACACCAATCTCTTAGTCCAACACAGTAGGGAGTTGTTTACTTTCTTGCAATTTTCAAGGCCTCTCTAGGTATGTCTACACTGCACACTAAGCCCAGGCTCTGACTCAGGTTTGAGCCAAGCCCCCCTTCCATCCATACACAAATCAGTCTGACTTGGATCAGCAAGCACTCACGACCTTGGTCTTAGGACCTTGCTAGGAGGGTGGGTCAGAGTCCAAGTCCTGGTATGACTTGGGTCTAAGCCCTATCATTTTGCAGTACCGACACAGGTCAAGCCACAGACCTGAGTCAGAAGGTCTGCATAGTGCAGTTTGGACGCATTAGCATGCTGTGAGATTCAGGTCCAGCAACTGTAAATCCAGGTTTACAAGGCAATGTGGACACTCATGCACAGGCTTGGAAACATTGAGTCCATTAGCCCAGATCCCACAGACCTAGGTTTACAGTGCCTTATAGACATACACTCTCAGGCTTTCCCGGGGTAAGTGGGCTGACTGGGTAACTTGGTTGAAGGAGGAGATGCATTTTATTTATATAAGGTTGGAGGAATCATTAGGATGTTATTGTTGTATAGTGTAAAAATGTACATGTGTCTAGAAGCTTCAATTGGTTCTAATTAGTAAAGATAAAAAATATACCCCAAAATGTCTGCAGCATCAGGAGTTAACGGGGGAAGCAGGGCGGGCGGAGGAGGGGTGTTGAGCAGGTTCAGTCCTGTGCACACATCCAACTTCAGTAACTTGTGGATATGCTGAATAGATTTCCTGTCTGAGCTTCCTACCCTGGAGCTGTCATGTTGATATCATTCCAGTCAACATTGTGCAGTGCTTTGGACATCATTACTTGAAATACCATTTTTTAGAGGCATTGTTTCTGGGAATGAACTGTTCCTTTGCTCGTTGAGAGTCCCCTGGCAAGCCCGGCACTGTGGAGGGAGAGCCACAGGCACACGTTTGAGTATCCCTCAGTCATCCCATTTTTAGCAAAGGCTGAAATTTCTCCCAATCTTGTGCCAAATTGAAATAGTGGGAATGGTGCCATGAGCTTCAGTCAGTGGAAACAGGATCAGGACCTTAGAGACAAGAGGCTTGAAAGCTATTCTGTTGTTCTATGAGAGTTTCTAGGAATGTTTCTCTCTGTTCTACTGGTGGGATCTCTAAGCAGAGAGATTTTCCTGAAGGCTGACGTTTGGTAGTATTTTTCCATCCCAAAGGTGGGTATGAAGGTGTTTACAGAGAAGGCAGACTTATGCTCAATATTGACAAGATAGTTCATGTGTAAGACATTTCCCTTCATCCCAAGTAGAAATTGTGCCTGTTCTCTTAAGGAAATGTTTCCAAGACAAAAAGAATTAGAGGAGTGATGATGGAGAGAAAAAAGGGGTAAATTAATCCCAAGTTTCAGATTCAGGTGATGTTACTGTCTGCACTAAAATAATTTTCTAAAAAAATCCGTTTTATTCTGTGTTACTACAACTGTGTAATCCTAAAAAAACCCACCACAAATAATCTTATTTCTGGATAAAATAAGTGTGTGTTAAATTTGCAAATGACAAAAACTTCGGCATTAGTTTTGTCTAACCAACTCCCCACCAACAATGTCCTCGTCCCCACTGGTATAAGGAGATACGCTGCCATCCACACAAAAATCAGTACTTTCTCCTTCAAATGTATGTGAAGATAAAGTTATCAGCCAAGGAAGTCAGAATTAGCTGAGGTTTAAATTGAGCACTAAAAACTTGATTACACAGAAGGCCACTAGTCACTGGACACCTGTTAATTGTGGAGAGGGTGTTTTGTTTTTTATGAAAATAAATTCATCTGAAAGTTGTCGTCTTTGTTTATTGAGCATGGCAGATCTCTTTTGTAAATGATACTCTATCCATTATTTATTCAGTCCATTGACTTCAAACAATTTTTGTAATTGGCAGAGATGCTTTAGTGCATTATGCTGCTAGGGTCTATACATCGAAAATGCCGCCTTCACATAGATAGCTCGGGGAATATGAACCAGCGCCTCTCTATAAGGTTTGAAATCCAGTCAAGTTCGGGTGTAACCAAACTTTACTATGACCTGATAGAAAATATTATCAAATCCCAAACTACTACTGTTTGTATTGGAGTGGCACCTGGACGCCTTGCCTGAGATTGGGAGCCCCATTGCACCTGGCACTGTACAAACAGAGCCAGAGACAGGCTTTGGCTCTGCCCTAGGGAATTTAGGATTTAAACAGAAAAGAGAGACAAAAGGTGAGAGGAGAAACTAGCACAAAGAGGCGACGTGATAGGCCCAAAGTCACAGAGCAGGTCAGCGGCAGAACTAGGAATAGAACCTCCCTCTGTTGAGTCCAAGTCCAGTGCCCGATTTGCTGGACCTGCTGCCACTCCTGAGTTACGCTGCCTCTTGTACAAAACATAACTAACAAAAATGACAGAAAAAACAGCATGTGTTAAACATCATCCTCTTGACCCCTTTGCTATTGACTGCAGTCCAACTTCTGTGCTTCTGATTGTTTTCAGATTTTAAGATCTGTTGTAGGAACTTATTTTCATAGTCTCTGTAACTCTCCTAGCACGTTTTGGCACTACATAGTTGAGCAGATGCCTGAGAATTGATGTGTTTGTATGAAATTACTTGGGGGGCAGTTTCCATCTTAACAATGTCCTTATTATAAAAATCTGTTGACACTAGTTGCCCCCTGAGTTGGCAGGCTGCAATCAAATAGACATGGAGTGACTGTCACCCACCCCTAGAGGAGTTGAGGCATATTGATGGGTGTTGTCTGTGTGTTAGCTGCTCAGCAGACAAAGGATTTGCGTTTCTAGAGCAGTCTGACACTTCTTACAGCACTTCTTTTTTTTTCCAAATGCTACTTTTAAATAAACAGCGACAGGGCAGGGAATGCAGTAAAGTGACGGGGATCAAATTAGAGCCAAACCTGACATCTGTACTCGGGCAAAGTTTTCACTGAAGTCAATCAGAGCTGTGCCTAAGGAAGGACATCAAAGATTTGCCCCTTGGTCTTGTTTCTTCTTTTTGGACATTTCTGATCTTGTTTGTACAGTATCTAAGACCATGCTTCATCTTTCAAGTTAGATGTCACCTATTCCAGGCTGTCTTGCTTAGCCATGGTCTTTGTACTATAATAACAATATAAAGTTCTCTGTGAAGACTGTTGCCTAATTATCTATTGGTAGTCCGATAAAGCTAAAGAATTCTCACACAACAATGACCTTGCTGAGTTTCTTTCACAGCCTCTGGTTCAGGAAAGACTACTTTGTTCCCCTGTTCCTTGTTTATGCCAGCATTTGTATTTGATCTCTCCATGGTTGTCACTAGTATGCCAGGACCCAAAATAAGTTATTTTCAATACTTGGAGAGATCAAAGGCTCTCCACAGAATTATGTGCGGTTCTTGGCTCTGTCATGTAACAAAGCAAATTCATTCACTTAAAGTGTCAGCTGCAAATATCTTAAGGAAAGAATGAAGAAGGGGGATCACTCCAATTTACTGATCATTGTAGCACTTAGAAGGTCTGGGGGAAGGGGATGGAAGAGTTGAGTAGAACAGTTCAGTTGATTTGCTTGCACATGTGTCTAAAAAAAAACACTTCAGCGGTAAACTAAGACTGGGAAAATCAGGAAATAAGTGAGAGAAACAGGGCCTGGAGCAATCGGAAGAGCAGAGACCCAAGTACATTTGCTTATTTCCTATTAGATACACGCAAAAAATAAATACAAACAGTCAGCAACAACTTGGCAAAAACAATAGTTTCAAAGCATTTTGATTCCACTTAGGTGACCAGACAGCAAATGTGAAAAGTTGGGACGGGGTGGGGAGTAATAGGAGCCTATATAAGAAAAAGACCAAAAATTGGGACTGTCCCTATAAAATTGGGACATCTGGTCACCCTAATTCCACTTCACCTACAATGGCAGGGTATCTTCATGCAAAGAGACATTGGTCTTCTATGCTTCCTGCTAACACTGCTGGTTCACCGAAGAAACTATTCTCCTGTGGTACGCTATTTCTCTTGGCATCGTCTGAAGTATAAAAGTCAGACATTTGTTTCTATTTAATGGCAGCATTTTAGAATCATACTTTCTATTAAGTAATTTAAATTACTGTGTCTCCTTTGTTTTTGTTCTTCTCTTTCCTTTTTCTTTCCTGAGAATCCTTTTTTTAAAACTCTGTATAGATTTTTTCCTGTGTATTTTACAGTGTGTGTTTTCCTGCTGCTTAATTTTATTAATTTTCATGAATAGTTAGAATGTTGTTTGGGGAGGAGGGGTTACATTCAGTGTTCCAGATCAGAACCATCTCAGAAGGGCACCTTTGATGATAGTCAATCACAAATCTGCCACCTGTAGGCTGAGACTTTACAGCCACAATTTAGCTCCTTCTATAGAAAATCAAGACAACTGTTTCAATTGTCCTAATATTTAAAATGCCTGAAAGAACTATCTACAGTTACTGAGACTTACTGGACCATATTTTAAGCCATCAAGGGTACAGAGAAGCTCTGAACCAGTGATAGATCCCAGAGGTGTCAAGACTTACTCAGGCAAAATGGTTCTGGGTACAAAGAGTGGGCACATACCTAACTGGGATCTGTGATGCCTTTTGATGTTATGCAACGCATGCTCCCCATGTCAGCACAGCTCATGCAAGTGCGGAAGGGTAAGAGGCTATGATCTTGCCTTTATCCTGATGCCTTTGAGGCATCTAATGCTGCTTCTCTTGGTCTTTGTGTGCTGGAAGTACAAGAACTGTATGGGAGGTTCTTGCACAGAGGAGGGGGCAGATAGTAGAGAGGGGAAGGCTTCTGGTGCCATCTCTCCCCACTGTTGCACAACCTTCCTGGGCCAACCAGATTCTGTCCTTAAATATATTTCATGTATATGTGTTTTGGAAAATATATAAAAAGGAAAAAATATTTTCAGGGTGAGATCTCTTCACTTATAAAACCAAGGACAGTGAATTAAACTCCCCTGCCTAGTGTTTGATATGGTTTCAACAAGTGAAACCTCACAAGTTAAATGGCCATAGCATTACATTCCTTCTTGCTAAGCGCTACCCTCCGAATGGCTCTGTTGTGGCCATATTCTAGGTAACCTTCTATGAAAGGGAAGGTCATCTCCTCTTAAGGAATATTGGGATAGGCTGTTACCCTATCCTACGAACTATGTGCACCAAAATTATATTCAGCCATAATAAAGGGGAAATAGCCTAAAGGTAAATAAGGATCACAAGGTACTGTACCTTTATTTGGACCTATTTATTGTTGTTATTTATTTGTATTGTAGTAGCACCTGGAAGCCTAAATCGTGGACCAGGACCCCACTGTGAAAGTTGTTGTACAAATGTATAACAAAAAGATGGTCCCTGCACCAAGGAGCTTAAAATCTAAGCAAATAATTTATAATGTGCAACCTGTTGGGTCAGAAAGGACACCTGAAAAGGGAGCGTTGGGGCCCAAAATGAATGCATTTCTAGCTCTTTTGCTGGGTCACTAAAAGGTATCCGTTTCCTGCTACCTGGAAGAGGTTTAACAAGTATGGTAGAGATGGCACATACTGACCCAAAGTTTACTCTCAGTTACACCCAGGCAAACCCATTAAAGTCGGTGGGGTTGACCATTATAACTAAGGAGAATTTGACTCACTGTTTTTAAAGGAAAAAAGAGATGATTGACTTTATCTTCTCTTGCTGTGCTTGGGAGTAGCTAAAATATGCATAATATTTACTAAATACAACTGAAAGAAAATGTTGCTATCTACCTAAACTAGCAGTTAAATAGAGTTCAGTGCAGCCAGCCAAGAGCACTGAAAGGACAGGTGGGGGAAAAAAGAGTAAAATAGGAAGCTTTATTTTTCTTTTACTTTTAACACTTGGGTGATTGTCATTGTTCTACAGAAAGACTTTTTTTTTTTTTAAGCTCCTTGTTTTTCCAAGTGCCTCAGCTTGGGAAAACTTAAGGGTTTGTGTTTTTCATACACATACTCTGTATATCTAGTGTCTGATTCACTCCAGGGTCCTTATGAGCTTCTACCAGTGCAGATTTGCAGAGTGGAAAGATAGTCTAATGGTCCTGGCTGTAGCCTAGGACTTGGGAGAGAGTAGAGCTGGGGGAAAATTTGGAGGCAAATAGGCTAAAAATGCAGTTTTAAAGCTATTGAAACTATTCACGAATTCATGCCGCGTGAGAATAGTTTAGACTAGATTGAAAAAGTCAAAACATTTTGGTAATGTCTAAATGAAACATTTTTGTCTTCACCAAAACGTTTTTTAAAAGCTTTGAGTTCAGTCTGAGAGAAAAGGGTTTTTTATTTTTTTGGAATTGCCAACAAATCAAAAAAGCTGTTTGCTTGGTTCTACATGAGAGACCTGGGTTCAAGCCCCTCTCTGCCACAGGCTTCTTATGTGAGGTTGAGCAAGTCATTTGGTCCAGAGACTCAACAGTGTTCAGGCACCCATCTCCCATTGAAATTAGTGAGAGTGGGGAACCTAAAATGCCATTGAGGATCTGGGCTTTAGCCTCTCTGTGCTGTTGATGCCACTCTATAAAAGGGAACGAATAGCACTGCCTTACCTCAGTTATGAGGATCTGTATGCATTAAAGATTGCAAAGTGCTTAGATTCTATGGTGACAGGGGTCATGTATGTGCCAATAGATCCAAGTGGAAAATCCATCTGCAAGGAAAGCAGGTTAGTTGTGTTGTTGGAAACCAGTTAGTGGGGATGAGGCCCGGTGGGCAGTCATGTAAGTCCTAGAAGTGGGTGGCACTTGCTGGGCATATTTAAGTGGCGATGTTTTCCATTGAAATCAGTGGAATAGTTCTGAAAATATCTGGTGTAAATGGAATCAGAATCTGTCCCCTCTCCTTTTTTGAATTTCCTGACTTTTGTGTGCTTGATTTCTCATCCTCAATGCTGCTTTAATGCAAGTGAAGAGAGGCATGTTAGTGCATTCCTGTACAAGTGTTACAGTATTGTTTTCTTTTTTGAGGCCAGTATCTGCCCTCAGTTACTGGCTTATCCATGCAAGCTCATTGAAGGCCATTTGGGGTTACACTAGTGTAAATAAGGAAAGAATGTGGGTTTATATAATTTTATTTTTATAGAGGGGATCCCTGTAATCTTTCTGTTCCTTTCCCCCCCCCCGCCCCGCTGCCGCCTCCTTCCCCTAAATTTGCTCCTCTTTCTCTACCCTCAGGTTTCATGCCAAGTAAACATCTCTGACTGTGCAGGCTTGGACAGAGTCCTCTTTTGGAGCCCCTCAGTGCCAGTACTCAGTGTCTGAGGGGCCTTGCTGAAGAGAAAGGCAAAGCTCTCATTTCCCCCAAAGGGAATGTTCATGCTGCTTCTAGCCAAGGGACTGAGGGTCCAAATTCTTTTTTTCAAGTCCCTAGCTGCTCTTGAAGTTTTGCCCATATTGTGAAGATTCTTCCTCATAAAATTAAGGGCACTTGTATTCCTTGAGGTCAGACAACAAATGTTTTTTCTCTGTATGTTCTTTCTCTGGAGCTCACGTATGATAAATGAGATGTCAGGAGTAATTAAAGATAGTGATGGGGAAAACATTATCAAAGATGCATCCCTCATGGCATTCTGCTAGGGAAACGTGTGGCCTACACACTTTGTTCTTTATTTTTATTATTCATATTTATTTAACATTTCTCCTGCTCTCTGTCTTTCCTTGCCAGAATTGTGGCACCATCATTACTCGCGGCAAGTATGATGCTTTGGGGATCGCCCAAACTAATAAGGGGTTCTGTCACCACCTGTCCTGTAACCTTGGCGTGCCTTAATACTGTGCTGCTATGGCTCATAACCCTGACACCAGCAGCTAGCACACAAGCATGAAGGTCTCACCCGAGCTTCCACCACCTTAATTATTCCTTATAGGTTGACAGTAACGGCCCTTCCAGTCCAGAGTCTCTCCAAATCGGCCCTTCCCAAATTCTTAACTACAAGACACTCGGACTTTTCCCCTCTGCTTTGTCACCCCCAAAGGTGTGAAAACAGCCACCAGTTATCAGTTCACTTTGGCACACCCACTCCAAGCAGAGACCCGCTGGGGGTAAAAGTAAACCAAAAATGGATATAATAGAAAAATCACAGATTCAAAGATGGAATAGCTTGGAAAGGCAAATGCATACAAGTTACACAGAAAATACATGTAAAGACACAACTTCAGGCTTTATACTTCTACATTAGCTAAATTCTCTTTTCTAATACAAGTTATCTGCTGCCTTTGAACGGTTTCCTAGAGTCCCCCATGCCATATGAGGGATCTAGCATTTACAAACAGCCCCTCCGCCTTTGAGACTGTTCTTAAGTTCTGCACAAAAGCTTCTATTTCAAGCCTCCTCGTAAGGGGCTTTTTCCTCCCCCTTTTTTCTCTTCACTCCTGGTATGGCGACTCATGGTTATTTAGGGCGAGGAAATTCTAGCTGGGATGTCTCAGAGCTTTCCCATTATCTCTTATTTGTCTCTTCCTGGGCTATACAGTGCTAGGTGCTTTGAGCTAGACTCATCTGGCTGTGGAGGTGCAGACCCTCCGTGCCTGGCTGCCCACTGTCCCGTTGTGAGGTGGAGCTGAATGTTGCAGTATGAATTATGAGCACAGTTTTATATATACACAAATGCATAAATTCATAACCACAGACTGCACACATCTTTCATGATGACCATCAAGTTCAAAACATTACAAGTGGTCATAAAAGACCTTACTCAATGTACTTTATAGCACAATAATATTGTATGTAATCAGTAGATTCAACTGCTTATTCTGTGTGGTTCAACCCTGCCGATCTCCCCTTGGGGTGTCTGGACTGTGATGGTCACAACAAGCAAATCTGGGGACTGGTTGACTAACGAGATTTGTAATGGGACATAGGGACTTTCCCAGGACACCAGTTTTAATCCAATCCAGATCAGTCGTGAACAAAAACTGTGACCATCTGATGGCTCTCCATTGCCCTGTTGTTATATGAGTTGGTGGTCTCAGTCTGGTTTCTAATGGCCAGATGTCCACCTCACAGTACAATCAGCACAAGTAGTATTAAGTAAGCACTTTCAATGATGATGTCAGCAGAGAAGCCCAGGACTGAATGAACATGGAGACTCAGCTATCCCTTTGCTCCTAGATGGTGATATCAGGAAGTTGTGAAGACTTCAAACAGAATGAGAATATATTTGCTATATAAAGAACGTTCATTAGGTTCTTATCTCCATGTGTGCCAAGGCAGCAGAGTTCTGTCAGGTGTTATCTTCCCAGTGTGCATTGGCAAGGCTCAGAAGGTCCCCAGTTCTGATCCCTGTGTGGAGAGGCTGCTTGTGTCATGGATATGGCTGTTGATGCATTCTGCTCTGATGCATTAGCAGAATGTTTGTTTGTTCCTGAAGAGTGGGTGCTGGGGTCAGACTCAGAAGAGAATTACTGAAAATTGCCCTTCGGAAGGCAAATAAATATGCAAGAGAGATTAATGTCTTGGGTAAGAGAATTGGCAGGAGGCAGTGATTGAAGCTTTTGCAGAAATATCATTAGACCTATCATAAAAACGTGCATAAAATTGTTTACTAAAAATAGTCTGGTGGGAAATATGAATGGTTTTATCATGAGATCCTGAAACTGAGTATTAATCAAGGCAAGCAGAAAAGTCACATGAATTCTGCAAAGCCTGCCCATGGGTGATGGCATATAAAATCAGGGTTCTGAGAGCAATGTCACAGTCAACCACATCCTACTTCATGATAAAAGTAGGAGCAATACAGTGACCTGTTGAAGAAGGTAAGGCAAACTCTACAACTACCGTGACATGCACTGATTCAGTATATAAGAGAAGTATCAGTGTGGGGAGAGAGAAGTACCAAGGAGACTTAAGAGTGCTTACTGAGTGTGCTACAGAGGTTACACACTCAGCCACTGGTGCCACAATGCTTCTGGTATCCTGGAGAGTACAGGGATGCATTCTTTTTTGGTAGGGTTACCATATTTTAAGTTCCCAAAAAGAGGACACTTCCGGAGAAGGGGGAGCGGGAGGGAGGAAGGGGGAGCTGGAACAGAGTACAGTAGGGGATACTAGAGGGGGTACATGTGGCAGGGGTATTCACTGGAGGTGGGGGGCAGTGTCACTCTCTGTCACAGTGACAGGGCAGTTGGCGCAAGCCCAGGACGCAGCGACAGCCATCGGTCAGTGCCTCCCCTGTGGTACCCCCTCCCCAGGGATGGGAACTGGGGCCTGAGTGGGTGAGATCTGGGAGCTGTAGTAGCAGGGGAATGGACCAATCAGATGCAGGGAAGGGGCCAATCAGGAAGCAGACTAATTGGGACTCTTTCTGAGCTGCAGCTTGTCTGTTCTGCAAAACCCCAGACATTTCCTGTTGTTTGAAAAATCTGCCTGGACAGAGAAAAGAGGCTCAAAAGAGAGGCAATGTCTGGGAAACCCCAGATATATTATAACCTTATTTTTTGGGAGTATAGTAGCAAATTGGAATGAATAGTGGCTCAGCATGAAAGGAAACTGAGCACATAGCAGCCTTAAATTTGCCTGGCTGAAGATCTTCAGTTTTCTGCCTTTTTGCCCTCGTCCTGATGACATACTCTCCAGACCTCCACCGGCATTGATGCTGCATGTTGAATAAGCCCTCCCCGGTTAGAAACATGAAGAAGCTCAGCTGGGGCAGAATAACCTTTCTGTAGGACAGTGGGAGCCGCAGAAGGAGAGGATGAAATGTTTAATTTTATGCACATACCACTGAGAAAACTTTGCCTAGTCACATGCCTTCCCCAGCCCTGGGAATAAAGCCGGAGCACCTCTGTAGTTTTCCATTTTGCTTACTAAGCTGCTTGCCCTGATGGATTTGCTTCTGCCTCTAACAGAACAAGGCTCACAGAAATAGCATGGCTGCACATACATTATTGAATATTTCAGACATTTATTAATAGATAAGCATGTTGCAGTTCTCGTCAGAACTTTCTGTCACAGTGCATTAGAATGGATGGGTTGCAGAGGGATTTGTTCTTTGCAGAACTGTGTGTGTTAGTAAAATGGGGAATGCACATTAGGGTGTATGTCTACATAGATATGTATAATATATGTATACACATGCACATACAGTATAAATGCTGTTTTTATTCCCTCCCTTGCTCAAGGGTTAAAAGGGCAAATCTGTTAGTGAAACACTCAAACATAAGCCTTCTGTCTTTAGATACACTTTTTGCTACTCAGCAGCAGCAGAGCTTATCAAGCCATTGCTGTCTCAGCTGCAGCAGTCTCCTGTTTGAAACAATCTAGGGCACTGATGGAGAGTAAGAATAGAGAGAGAAAAAGATACCATTGAGCAGGGAAGCTTTCCAGGAATGAAGGCCTAAAAATAAACAATGGTGTGTACTCCTGGGAGGTTATCGACCATCCCTTAATGAAGTCTTTGAAACGCTCAGGCTTATGGCAAACCATGTTATAAGTTATTTGACGCTATGAGAGAAAAGCATTTAAAACTGCATTCATGTTTGGTCAACAGTGACTAAATGTGCCAGAGCGGTACTCTCCACGTAAGCGTGCATTGCTTAACAGCACAATCTTCTTACCTGCATAAGAATCACACACTCCTGATCCAGCTCCCTTGAATTGCACGTAGTGTTATTCCAGTTAAGTCAATATCAGGTAAACGCATAACTCAGGTATCCGCACAACAATAGACATCCAAATTTTGCTTTCCAATGTTTTATCTGTCTAGATAACTGAACACTAAATGTTGATGAGTTTTTGGCTGCCCATTAGTTTTCCCCTCTAAACAGCTATTATTACCGAAACAGCTGTTGTTACGCTGTCAGATAGCAAAATGTCAGGAGTCACTTAGAAAATGTGGTTGCAACATAAAAAGTGTCACTGTATTGGCAAGAAGCAAGTACAATATATGAATAGCCTGATGGTGGTCTTGTAGATGAGTAAGATGTCGTCATGGATATTTTTAGTAAAAGTCACAGGCAATCAAGAAAAATTTGCAGAAGCCCGTGATCTGGCGGTGACTTTCACTAAAAATATCCATGACAAAATGTGAAGCTGCAGGGTCCCTATGCCACTGGCAGTGGCTGGGCAGCTGCGGAGGTCCCAGCTTGGAGCTCTGGGACTCCACCACCCTTGGGGGGCGGAGCTCCGGGTCCCCTGCCACCTGCAGCTTGGAGCTGTGGGGCTCCCTGCCACTTGCAGCAGCTGGGAGCTCCAGAGTATCCTCTGCTGCCTGCGGTGGCTCGGAGTTCCGCTGCCTCAGGTAGTGGAGGTTCCCCGCAGCCCCTGGCTGCCGCAGGGACTATGCAGCTCCCCACCGCTGCATGCTGAAATCATGGAGGTTTCTAGAAGTCTTGGATTCCACAATTTCTGCAACCTCCATGACTAAGTTGAAGCCTTCTGGATGAGGCAGTGGATTTGGACTCAGGAGATCTGGGTGCTGTTCTCAGTTCTGTTACAGACTTCCTCTCCAGGCCTCTGTTCCCCATCTATTGAATAGAAATCATACGACTTCCCTATCTCACCAGGGTGTTTTGAAGATAAAGTCATTAATAGTTGTGAGCCATTCAGGTACTGTGGTGATGAGGCCATATACAAGTACCAAGGTAGAAATTATGGCTCTCCTTACACAGGTATGTTATAGAGGGGAGAGAGCACTTGGACTCCTCTCTGTCCTGCCATGGACAGACATAAGCTGCTTGCGTGCCTGGCAGAAAGGGACTATTCTAGTTGTGTTAAGGCATGTTGTGGGATGTGCAGCAAGGCATGGCTTTTGCTGCTCAGCCTTTACCCTCCCCTGAACTGGGAGCCTTTAGTATTTCCATCCCCAAAGCATTAAAATAAATCATGATCCAGGCCCCCCCAAAATCATGAGATTGGCTTAAAAATCTCACGTTCTTAAAATTAATAAATTGCAGGTTCTTTTGCCTTCTCTTTTCTGAGCCTTTAGGGTTCACATTTCCAAGATTTCTTTGCCACAATGAGCGTTAGAAACATACTTTCTTTTTATGTGAAAGCTGATTTCTCACATAATCACATGACTCAAGGAGCTGGGGCTTTAAGACCCATGTTACAATCATGAAATTGACAACCTTGAGTCTTTCAAGAACCTCCTGACTCTTCCACAGTCTTCTGCTCCTCAGCAGAATGCAGCCTTACAAAAAAATATAACAGAGATCTAGGATTAGCAGGGGAAATATTTTCCCTGAAAAATGTCGCCAAAATCCCATCCCCCAAGTGTTCATCAGAAATTCAAAAAAATTTCTGGTCAGCTCTCTTCCATACTTTAAAACTGGTCTCTCTCTGTTTTTGTGAGGTATGCAATCAGTACATACTAGTGAATATTTCTGCCAGACCTAGGAAAGTATTTGTAAGTTATGACTAAAGCTGGTTGTGAATAAATTGTTGACATGTAACCCTTTTGGGGAACTGATTTTGTATGAACCAGTTCTGATTTCTGCACAAGGTTTTGTTTATTTGCAAGTATCTGCTCTATAAGTTTGGCCAGTTTTCAGCCTAAAGGGTGTTCATGAACTGTTGACTTCAACTGTTTAGTTTATTATTCACTATTCATTATTCTTGGAATGTGAGTAGTCATTTAAATCACATGGTATCATTTGTGCATCTCAGTTGGATGAGTGAAACATCTCAGTAACAGTGCTGAAGAGTGAATAACCTTGTTTGCCAAGAACAGCCATTCCCCATATGTTCATGCAAATTAAAAAAGCCCTTTACATAAACATTTGTGAATCATGAATAAAAAGGAGCCCTGCTCAGGACTGATGTCTTGGGAAATCTTCAGAGGTATACATAAGGAAGAACTAGCAAACTCTAAAAGGCCACTGGAAGATATCATCATCATCATCATCATCATGGCAAATCCCAAAAGAAAGTACATTCCTTCCAGATTGAGTGCCACCTGGATCAATCTTTGGACAGGTCTTTAAGGCTGGCTGGATGTTCAGTCTGTGTCCATCATCGGTGATCTTATTACACCACCAAAGCTTTTGGCATCCCCATGATTGCCAGCCATGTAGCAGCATTCCTTATTTCACAGCTCCCAGCAGCTCTTCTGTCTCATGGCTGCTTCTTTCTCTGGGTTGCTGCCATGTATTGGGGAAAACTGGGCAGCCGTCCTTGTGCCAGGAGGAAGGAGAGTAGCAGCTGCAGAAAAGGTTTTCATGAAAGATCAGAAATTGCTGATATGTTACACACAATGTAAGACATGTACAGAAGACAAGAAATTGTACATTTTGCAGCAATGTAGGCTTCTTCCCCCTGGATATAACAGCAAAGACACAAGTACTTAAGAGAAAAAATCATTTGAGACATTCAGGGCTATAAATAAAATTCATATCAGACTGAGCACTTGCCTCAGTGAAACATTTATGCACTAATACGCATGATGAATTTGAATGTGTTCCCAGATTATCTTGTATTTGAGAGGGACTGGCCCTTCTCAGAATTAATTTTCTGCATTTCTTACAATACTCTGTATATAAACTTTACATACAGTAACTTACCATTGACCCATGCAGCGGGCCTGGAAGAGTTTGATCAAACAGGAGCTGCTGCTAATGATCCTCACTAACTGCAGACAGATGTATGCTAAACTGAGTCAATATATAGGCTTGTTGTTACATTGAACTCAACAGGAAATATGCTGCCTTTATTAACTGAAAAGGACTTGAAACAATACACTTGTTAAAATGAAAGGGCCGTTTCTCTTGAATACGGAGCATCAGCAATGGAGAAAAAGGACCTCTGAACCACAACCCCATGCATCTGATTATTGTGGACTTCCAGAGCACCTGGTCACCATACACAGTACTATAGTGAAAAGTAGTTTTTGGCCTGGGACTTTTTGGTGCAGCCCCTACTCTCTCTCCATTCTTTCTGGCTTCTTAAAAATGACTGGCAGATTTGAGAGTTATTATCATTAGAGCCACTCAGAAGAGGAGCTCTGCTCCAGACTGTAGAATAGGCTTACTCATTAGTCTGATCCTTTTCTACGTTTCCTTCTAGAATGTATATACTTTAAGAAGGAATCAGCAGTCTCCTTGGTTTTGTTTCTGTTGTGCAGCGATTCATTGCGTTACCGCTCTGAGCTTTCAAATCCTTAGCATATAAGCTCTCCCCCTCACTCTTCAAAAATCCCCTCCTGGGTCTGCCCTTTTTCACATCTTGCAATGAATACAGTAATGCCTTCTCTCTGAACCAGAAAGCATGTGATATTATTTTCCTGATACCCAATGATAATTATAATTCTCACCACCATCACCGTAAAGAAAAAAAAAACCCTAGAAAGTTAAGAAACTGAAGGAGCTGAGGGGAGGGGGATGGCAAGTGAGAGAGTCGGGGGAACTCCCTATCAAAATAAATAGAGCAGAAATCTTTCTTGCTTGGCCTTTCTGTCGTTATTATTGGAACAAACATGCTTGAGTGCACAAGGCTGTAGTACCTTCAAGCATCCATACACAGCTCAGCCACATTATGATTTTGAAAACCAAAAGGAGGAGGGATGATGGAAGTGAGTGGAGAGGGGAAGAGACGGGCCTATGAATGCTAAATGTGATCAACTCTGGTTACACCTCCATTTAGAAAACTGCAAAATCTGCTCAGGAGAATAGTCATTAGTGTGTGTCTATTTGACTCAGATTGACATGAAACTAACCAATGTTACATAACCCGTATCTAATGGGGGTCTTATTTTTTTCATCCCACAAGAGATAAAACAATTGAGTGATTCATGAGTGAAATAAATGTGATAGTTTGTACGATCTTCTTTTGTAGGGTGATCAGACAGCTAGTGTGAAAAATCAGGATGGGGGTGGGGGGCATTAGGTGCTTATATAAGTCAAAGCCCCAAATATTGTGGCTGTCCCTATAAAATCAGGACATCTGGTTACCCTACTCTTTTGTTAAGGCAAAAAAAAAAATCTGTGTGTGGTGACAGAAATTGTATATTTCATACATCTATACTGGATTTTTTCAGCCTACTTTGATGGTCAGAAGTTAATAAAGGGTTCTGGTTTTACAGCTGATGTATTACTTTTATTTATTTATTTACTATCTATAATACAGTAGCACCTTAGAGGCTAGTGCTAGGCATTGTACAAACACAGTTCCTGCCCTGAACAGCTCACACTCTAAAGAGATAAGACAAAAGAAGGGGTGAGAGAAAAACATGATTACCTCCATTTTACAGCTGGAGAACTGAGGCACAGGGAGAATGGATGACTAACCCAAGCTTCTACATCCAGTATGGGGCAGAGATGAGAATGGAACCAAGGTTTCTTGAGTCCCAGCCCAGTGTTCTTTAATCCCAAAATCGTTCTCCCCCATGTTTCTTTCGTTGTTTATTTTAGTGCAGACAATAGGTTCAGTTCTGGGCACAAAATGAAACCATCGCTGCCTCAAAGAGCTTACAGCAAAAGGCCCCAGTTCTGCAGTTGCACCCTCTGGCTTGGACTTGAAGCCTTTGTACACAGCTCCCAATCAATGTGTCAGCCAGTGGACATAAGAGTCTGTGCTAACAGATGTGATTGCAGGACCAGAGCCTAAAAGACCAACAAACAAACAAACAAACAAACAAAAAAGCCTAAAAGAGGAGAGCAGATGTACTGGGAAACCCAGGAACTTTTTAATGATATTAAATCATTTCTGTGGGCATTGTGCAAAAAGCTATGACTTATTTGTACTAGTGGGCTAGATCCCCAGCTGGACTAAATCACAATGGCTCCAGTGGAACTAGTGAAGATACGTTGATTTACACTAGCTGAGGATGTGGTCCAGTATGTTTTAAGCTTCTCAGCATCATATCCTTTGAGAATGAACCATATGTTTATTCTTTCATGTAGTACTATATTTAGCTCGCTTACGTTTACCTGATAGAGATTAATTAGTGTGGAAGGAGTAGCAAGGTTGGGAGAGAATGCAGCCAGTTTACATGTAAAATACCATGGACGCCTATAGCACTGCATAGTTAATGCATAACACAATTGCACTAAACATTTTTATTTTAAAAACTTTATGGAACATATTCAACCAAACCCTGCTCATCTTAGTGCTATACAATTGCCACTGAAGCCCAGGGGCGTTCTGCATGGTGAAGATTTGCAAGATCTGTCGCATTGTAATGAAATATACATGAACATTTTATTAGTAGGTAAAAATCTCCATTTCTTTAGGGCCACCACACAAAGTTACATGAGCTGGAGTTCAGGCAACTCTTCTGGGGATGGGAAGGGGTTGCTTGTGTCTACCATTTTATTCGTATCTCCAGTCATACAGTCTGTGATAATGAACATCCCCTATCCACAGTGCTATAAAGAATGTTTACCACAATTATGATTGCCAACATGTATACGTTTTTCCCCATGGATAATTCTGCAAATAAGCCTTGAGTGGTGAATAGAGCGATAGACTGGGTTTCAAGAGACCTGACTCCAATTCCTATCGCAGTCACAGACTTGCTACGTGACCTTGAGGAAGTCACTTAATCTGCCCCATGTCTCAGTTCCCTGTCTGTAAAATGGGGGTAAGGCTTCACTACCTCAAAGGGGTAAAATCATTAGTCATTGTGAGCGGTTCAGATTCTTCAGTGATGAGAGCCATACAAGTAGATAGATAGACCAGCCACCAAGGGTTGCATATGCATTCTGGTGATAGTTGTTGTTTATAATATTCATAATGGAATAAGTATGGCTTCAAAACTAATACTTAAAGGCAACTCACTACCCCCAGAACATCCATCAGTACCAGGTTCATTCTCAGCCGCATGTAGTATATTGCACTGGGATGTTGCAATACACAGTGGCAATTTGTCACAAGGATGCAACACTGCAAAAAACACTGGAAACCATGGGAAGTCTTGCTTTGTAAAGATGCATATTAAATCAGTGATGAGAGAACTCCACAATGCTCAGACTTTAGGATTAGTTCAGCTAAGTATCCTACTGCTTGGGCATTTGCTTGGACCTCAAGAGTGCTCCCACCATGCCCTGCAACCCTCCCCATAACTAACACCCCTGCTCAAAGGCTTTGGGTGACCTTTGTCATCACTGGGAGAGTTTAGATAGCCTGCCAACTCCCTCCATTATGTTTGTCCAGGCTGGGTCTAGGTTTTCTTCCCTTGCAGTTTCTTCCCCTTTTCTCTCTCTCTCTCCTGTGGTTCTCCCTTTCCAATACTTGCCTCAGAGATTTGCCCTTCCTCTCTCCATACAGAAAAAAACAACCACATACTTTCAATCTGAATGATTATTATCTGAATGATTATTATTTTTAGAGTAAGGGAAACTGCGCTCTCTCATGTCTTCATGAGAGCGCACAGTGTGTCTTCTTTGTAATATGCTGCTTCAGCTCTCCCTCACAAAATGGCAACTGCCTTTGCAAATATCAGATTCTTAAAACATGAAAAAGTGCAGTACATGTGAAAACTAAAGTATACAACATGCTTTTTCCAACCCTTCCACTCTCCTATTCTGTGTTGTCCCCTTCTTCCACTCCTGTTTCATGGTGTCTTTCTCTTCGTACTGTGGTATGCCTAGTCTCTTTATTATTTATTATTTTGTATTACAAAAGTGGCTAGGAACCAGTGAAGTACAGAACTTCATTGTGCCAAGCACTGTACAGACTTATAGTAAGGGACAGTCCCTGCCCCAAAGAACTTACAATCTAAATAGATTAGACAAAGGTGTCATAAACAGATAGCTAAGGGTTAATGTCTCTTTCACCTGAAGCACCTGACCAGAGGACCAATCAGGAAACCGGATTTTTTCAACTTTGGGTGGAGGGAATTGTGTGTCTGAGTCTTTGTTTTCCTGGCTGCCTGCTTTCTCTGAGCTTTGGAGAAGTAGTTCTACTTTCTAATTTTCTGTTTCTAAGTGTAAGGACAAAGAGATCAGATAGTAAGTTCTATGGTTTCTTTTCTTTGGTATTTGCATGAATATAAGTGCTGGAGTGCTTTGATTTGTATTCTTTTTGAATAAGGCTGTTTATTCAATATTCTTTTAAGCAATTGACCCTGTGTTGTATCATCTAATACAGAGAGAACATTTGTATGTATTTTTCTTTCTTTTTATATAAAGCTTTCTTTTAAGACCTGTTGGAGTTTTTCTTTACTTCAGGGAAATTGAGTCTGTACTCACCAGGGAATTGGTGGGAGGAAGAAGTCAAGGGGAGATCTGTGTGTTGGATTGCTAGCCTGACTTTGCATTCCCTCTGGGGGAATAGGAAAGTACTTTTTGCTTCCAGGACTGGAAACAGAGAGGGGGAGTCACTCTGTGTAGTTTCACAGAGCTTGTGTCTGTGTATCTCTCCAGGAGCATCTGGAGGGGGGAAGGGAAAAAGGATTATTTCCCTTTGTTGTGAGACTCAAGGGATTTGGGTCTTGGGGTCCCCAGGGAAGGTTTTTCAGAGGGACCAGAGTGCCCCAAAACACTCTAATTTTTTGGGTGGTGGCAGCAGGTACCAGGTCCAAGCTGGTAACTAAGCTTGGAGGTTTTCATGCTAACCCCCATATTTTGGACGCTAAGGTCCAAATCTGGGACTAAGGTTATGGCATGGTGTGCAGCTGGTGGGATATAGACAGAATCCAGAAGCCAGTAGGAATATTATATTTTTCTCTTCTCTGCTAAGGGCTTTTTAGCAGAGAGAAACAGTTGGTTTTAAAAGGGAACCAGAGAGAATTTTTTTTTCTGCTCTCTCTGGCAGTTTGTGGCTTGCATGTTAAGTGAGAAGCCATTAAGAAACTGTTGAGGGTCTTTTGTCATGCAATAGCCCTCCCATTAGGAGGCAAGTACCAGCACTTATATGCATGCAAATAAAGTGGTTTTTCTGGTTTCCTTTCATTGAACATTAGCTAGAGAGAGAAAAGGAAAAAAGCACTGTTGCTAGGCAGACTTCAGGAGGCAACAGAGAACCTGCAGTTCAGAAGATAAACACCGGAGGGCACCCCAACACAAGAAAACAGGAATCATGACTTCTAAGGCAAAAATTGAGGCCGAAGAGCAACTCAAAGAAGCTGAACACAGGCGACAACTGGAAATAAAACAAAAAGAGATGGAGATGAAAGAAAAGGAAGAAAGCATGAAACTGGCAGCCTTCCAAAGAGAACAGGCAGCCCAAGAGGCAGCACACAAAAGAAAACTAGAAGAAGAAGAGTTGGCCTACCGAAGGAAACAAGCAGAAGAAGAGGCGGCCCACCGCCGAGACATGGAAAAACACCAAAAAGAAATGGAAAAACACCAAAAGGAAATGGAAAAACAACAAAAAGAAATGGAAAAACAACAAAAAGAGAATGAAGAGAAGGAAAAACAGAGAAAACATGAACTGGAGATGGCAAAAGCTGGGCTGCATGTGCCAGCCAACCCTAACAACCCGGCGCCAATTATTGCTCCACAGCACAGGAAATTTCCCACCTACAAGGCAGGTGATGACACCGAGGCCTTCTTGGAAAATTTTGAAAGAGCCTGTCTTGGTTACAACATCCCCGAAGACCAGTACATGGTAGAATTGAGGTCACAGCTCAGTGGACCTTTAGCAGAGGTGGCAGCTGAAATGCCTAAGCTGCAAATGAATGACTATAAACTTTTTCAAACCAAGGCCAGATACCGAATGGGGATAACCCCAGATCATGCCCGTCGGCGCTTCAGAACCCAAAAGTGGAAACCCGAGGTGTCATTTCCCAAACACGCCTACTACACTGCAAAAAACTATGAGGCCTGGATAACAGGAAACAACATTCAAACCTTGGAAGAACTGAACCTCCTCATACAAATGGAGCAGTTCTTGGATGGTGTTCCTGAAGACATCACACGGTACATACAAGATGGAAATCCCAAAGATATCGCTGAGGCGGGGGAGATTGGAGCCAAATGGATGGAACTGGCAGAAAGCAAGAAAGCTACTGTCAAGGGGAACGATTACCCCAGGGGGCACACAGACCATAAACCCTACAACCGAGGACAGCCAAAGACCCCACATACCACCCAAGTAAAGCCACAGATACCCTACCCTTCAACCTCACCAGTCTCCAGTAACTCACCTCGGCCCAGTGACCCATCGGATGGAAGATGCTTTAAGTGTAATGAACTGGGACATATCAAGGCCAACTGTCCCAAGAACACCATGCGAGTGCAATTCATTACACCACCATCACACCAAAGATCCCCAGGCCCGGATGCCTCTCAAATACCCTTGGAGCGAAGGGAAAATTTGAGAGTGGGCGGAAAGAAGGTTACTGCGTGGAGAGACACGGGGGCACAAGTGTCAGCTATCCACCAATCCTTCGTTGACCCCAAATTCATCAACCCAAAGGCCAAAGTTACAATTTACCCCTTCATGTCACAAGCTGTAGACTTGCCTACAGCTCAACTGCCTGTCCAGTACAAAGGCTGGTCAGGAATGTGGACTTTTGCAGTCTATGACAATTATCCTATCCCCATGCTACTGGGGGAAGACTTGGCCAACCAGGTGAGGCGGGCCAAGAGAGTGGGAATGGTTACACGTAGCCAAACCAGGCAAGCTTCCAGACCCATTCCTGTTCCTGAGCCGTCCACAGAGGCCCCGTCTGTGTTACCAGAGACCCAGACAGAGGTAGTGGACCCGGATTCCATGCCAACCACTGAAACAGCCACAGCACCTCCAGTCCCAGGCCCGGAACTGGAACAGCAACCAGCACCAGCCATTGCAACCCCATCTTCAAACTCAACGCCAGAGGGCGCCAGCGAGCCAAAACTGGCAGAAGCAACAGACAGCCATACCCAAAAGGCTCAGCCAGAGCCTGAAATACCCTCAGGTGCACCAGCGGAGAGCGGTTCACCAGCAACGGAAACAACCCCATCACCTACATCGCTTCCAGAGGGACCAAGCCCAAGTCCACAGTCTGAGGAAGAACTGGTGACCCCAGCCTCAAGGGAACAGTTCCAGACTGAGCAGGAAGCAGATGACAGCCTTCAGAAAGCTTGGGCGGCGGCACGGAGCACCCCACCGCCTCTCAGCTCTTCTAATCGATCCCGGTTTGTTATAGACCAAGGACTTTTATACAAGGAAATTCTTTCTGGTGGACACCGGGAAGAATGGCAGCCGCAAAAACAGTTGGTGGTTCCAACTAAGTACCGGGGGAAGCTCTTAAGCTTAGCCCATGATCATCCCAGTGGCCATGCTGGGGTGAACAGAACCAAGGACCGGTTGGGGAAGTCCTTCCACTGGGAGGGGATGGGCAAGGACGTTGCCAAGTATGTCCGGTCTTGTGAGGTATGCCAAAGAGTGGGAAAGCCTCAAGACCAGGTCAAGGCCCCTCTCCAGCCACTCCCCATAATTGAGGTCCCTTTTCAGCGAGTAGCTGTGGATATTCTGGGCCCTTTCCCAAAAAAGACGCCCAGAGGAAAGCAGTACGTACTAACTTTAGTGGACTTTGCTACCCGATGGCCAGAAGCAGTAGCTCTAGGCAACACCAGGGCTAACACTGTGTGCCTGGCCCTAACAGACATCTTTGCCAGGGTAGGTTGGCCCTCTGACATCCTTACAGATTCAGGGTCTAATTTCCTGGCAGGGACCATGGAAAAACTGTGGGAAACTCATGGGGTGAATCACTTGGTTGCCACCCCATACCACCATCAAACCAATGGCCTGGTGGAAAGGTTCAATGGAACTTTGGGGGCCATGATACGAAAATTCATCAACGAATTCTCCAATAATTGGGACCTAGTGTTGCAGCAGTTGCTGTTTGCCTACAGGGCTGTACCACATCCCAGTTTAGGGTTTTCACCATTTGAACTGGTGTATGGTCACGAGGTTAAGGGGCCATTACAGTTGGTGAAGCAGCAATGGGAGGGGTTTACGCCTTCTCCAGGAACTAACATTCTGGACTTTGTAAGCAACCTACAAAGCACCCTCCGACACTCTTTAGCCCTTGCTAGAGAGAACCTAAAGGATGCTCAAGAAGAGCAAAAGGCCTGGTATGACAGACATGCCAGAGAACGTTCCTTCAAGGTAGGAGACCAGGTTATGGTCTTGAAGGCGCAACAGGCCCATAAGATGGAAGCATCATGGGAAGGGCCATTCACGGTCCAAGAGCGCCTGGGAGCTGTAAACTACCTCATAGCATTTCCCAATTCCTCACTAAAGCCTAAAGTGTACCATGTTAATTCTCTCAAGCCTTTCTATTCCGAGATTTACAGGTTTGTCAGTTTACAGTCCAGGGAGATGAGGCTGAGTGGCCTGACGGTGTCTACTACGACGGGAAAAAAGACGGTGGCGTGGAAGAGGTCAACCTCTCAACCTCCCTGGAACGTCTGCAGTGGCAACAAATCAAGGAGCTGTGCGCTAGCTTCGCCCCATTGTTCTCAGCCACCCCAGGACGGACTGAACGGGCATACCACTCCATTGATACAGGTAATGCTCACCCAATCAGAACCCCACCCTACCGAGTGTCTCCTCATGCCCAAGCTGCTATAGAACGGGAGATCCAGAACATGCTACAGATGGGTATAATCCGCTCATCTACCAGTGCATGGGCATCTCCAGTGGTTCTGGTACCCAAACCAGATGGAGAAATACGCTTTTGCGTGGACTACCGTAAGCTAAATGCTGTAACTCGTCCGGACAACTATCCAATGCCACGTACCGATGAGCTATTGGAAAAGTTGGGACGTGCCCAGTTCATCTCTACAATAGACTTAACCAAGGGGTACTGGCAAGTACCGCTAGATGAACCTGCCAAGGAGAGGTCAGCATTCGTCACCCATGCGGGGGTGTATGAATTCAATGTCCTTCCTTTCGGCCTTCGAAATGCACCCGCCACCTTCCAGAGGCTGGTAGATGGTCTACTAGCTGGACTGGGAGAATTTGCAGTTGCCTACCTCGATGATGTGGCCATTTTTTCAGACTCCTGGCCCGAACACCTACTACACCTGGAAAAGGTCTTTGAGCGCATCAGGCAGGCAGGACTAACTGTTAAGGCCAAAAAGTGTCAAATAGGCCAAAACAAAGTGACTTACCTGGGGCACCAGGTGGGTCGAGGAACCATAAACCCCCTACAGGCCAAGGTGGATGCTATCCAAAAGTGGCCTGTCCCACGGTCCAAGAAGCAGGTCCAATCCTTCTTAGGCTTGGCCGGATACTACAGGCGATTTGTACCACACTACAGCCAAATCGCTGCCCCATTGACCGACCTGACCAAAAAGACCCAGCCAAATGCCGTTAAGTGGACTGATGAGTGTCAAAAGGCCTTTACCCAACTTAAGGCAACGCTCATATCTGACCCTGTGCTCAGGGCCCCGGACTTTGACAAGCCATTCCTAGTAACCACGGATGCATCTGAGCGTGGTATAGGAGCAGTGCTCATGCAGGAAGCAACAGATCACAACTTCCATCCTGTCGTGTTTCTCAGCAAGAAACTGTCTGAGAGGGAAAGTCACTGGTCAGTCAGTGAAAAGGAATGCTATGCCATTGTGTACGCCCTGGAAAAGCTACGCCCATATGTTTGGGGACGGCGGTTCCAACTACAAACTGACCATGCTGCACTAAAGTGGCTTCATACTGCCAAGGGGAACAACAAGAAACTTCTTCGTTGGAGTTTAGCTCTCCAAGATTTTGATTTTGAAATTCAACACATCACAGGAGCTTCTAACAAAGTAGCTGATGCACTCTCCCGTGAGAGTTTCCCAGAATTCAGTAGTTAAAAAGTGTTCTTAAAATGTAGAAGTCTGTTATATACTTAGGAGTATATGTAAAGGTCTATGTGTTGTATTAATCTGTTTATTTTCAAGTTCTAGAAGGAAATCGCCGCCAGTGAGCTTCCACACTGTCTGCAATTTGGGGGGCGTGTCATAAACAGATAGCTAAGGGTTAATGTCTCTTTCACCTGAAGCACCTGACCAGAGGACCAATCAGGAAACCGGATTTTTTCAACTTTGGGTGGAGGGAATTGTGTGTCTGAGTCTTTGTTTTCCTGGCTGCCTGCTTTCTCTGAGCTTTGGAGAAGTAGTTCTACTTTCTAATTTTCTGTTTCTAAGTGTAAGGACAAAGAGATCAGATAGTAAGTTCTATGGTTTCTTTTCTTTGGTATTTGCATGAATATAAGTGCTGGAGTGCTTTGATTTGTATTCTTTTTGAATAAGGCTGTTTATTCAATATTCTTTTAAGCAATTGACCCTGTGTTGTATCATCTAATACAGAGAGAACATTTGTATGTATTTTTCTTTCTTTTTATATAAAGCTTTCTTTTAAGACCTGTTGGAGTTTTTCTTTACTTCAGGGAAATTGAGTCTGTACTCACCAGGGAATTGGTGGGAGGAAGAAGTCAAGGGGAGATCTGTGTGTTGGATTGCTAGCCTGACTTTGCATTCCCTCTGGGGGAATAGGAAAGTACTTTTTGCTTCCAGGACTGGAAACAGAGAGGGGGAGTCACTCTGTGTAGTTTCACAGAGCTTGTGTCTGTGTATCTCTCCAGGAGCATCTGGAGGGGGGAAGGGAAAAAGGATTATTTCCCTTTGTTGTGAGACTCAAGGGATTTGGGTCTTGGGGTCCCCAGGGAAGGTTTTTCAGAGGGACCAGAGTGCCCCAAAACACTCTAATTTTTTGGGTGGTGGCAGCAGGTACCAGGTCCAAGCTGGTAACTAAGCTTGGAGGTTTTCATGCTAACCCCCATATTTTGGACGCTAAGGTCCAAATCTGGGACTAAGGTTATGTCGAAAGGGTCTGGAGAAAGGACAGAACATACAAGCAGAGTCAAGGATGTGGAGATTTGTAAATGTCATGTTAATTCCCTCACTCCTTGAGGGAGGACTTTAGCTACTGCTTTCGGGGACTGGACTGGGACTGAGGCAGCCTGTGGTGCTAGCTATCTCCTCCTCTTCCCAGCTCATCCTGTCTCTCCTCTAGATGGTAGGAGCTAGGAAGCAGAGCAATGGCAAGGATGCACATAAAGCTGTCAGTGGAGAAGATGCTGGGTGCCCATAAGCAGTATCCTTAAGAAATGGAAGGAGAAAACCACAGCCAAAATTGCAAATATCTGGGACATCCAGTGGAATCCAAGAATGTCCTGGAAAATTCGTTACTGTTAGCCAACCTGCAGTTCTTACTCAATCAGATTCTGCAGGATATGTCTTTTTTGCTATTACCTGCAGAGTAAGCTGGGGGTAAGCAGAATGGATAAGAAGCCAATAGCTTTCACTGTCTGCAGATATCAGTTTCCCACATGTATTCCTTGTTACTATTGGGGAGGAGTATCACTTGGTATTGAACTGCAACCTTGTCAACAGTATGGGTGGGAGAACCACTAAGCACAAATGCAGATGGTCAAGAGCCAAACTGAGCCTAGTCCTTTGGGGAGACCAGGTCTCTCTTTCTGCCACCATGTCAGACAGACATTTTGAGGTGTCCCTAAGTTTGAGCAGGAGGAGCTTAAAGAACTTTTGACACTGCTAGCTGATCAGTCCCCCCGGTGAATGCTATCACTGAACAACTGAATGAATGACTGGATTTCTTTCCTACATGTGCTGTTTTGGGGAATGGCTTCCTTCTCAAGAACTGTGGAGTGATGACCTGGTCCCCTGTGAGACTGACTGCAACGGGGTCACTGAACTGAGCCATTTGCCAGAGAGTGCTGTGTATCACTGTACTTTTTGAAAAAGACCAGGGGAGAGGAGGAAAGGGCTTTGATGCATTTATGATTACGAGTACTGTCTGGTTCTGACCTGACTCTGAGACGCACTGCTAGGCGGACTTCATGGCTCCATATTTGTGTAGTGAGAACCTCCCAGACCACCCTGTACATGCACACACACTGCATAGTGTTGAGAGTACTGTGACTTTTACTCTGTGACCAGAGTCGTTACTATGACTCGTTCATTTTATGGGAGAAACCTGAGATCATTGAGTAACTGCTAAAGAGAAATAATCAGAAAGTCTGGATCTTATGCAGGCAATTAGTGTTGGAGCTTATAAAAAAACAGAAAAGAGACAGGGATGTAAAAAATTATATATTTTACTTTTTTATATGAGCTGTTGAATGTAGTGATACAAATCTGCTCTGTTTGGCCACCGCAGAACTGCAGAATTCATGTTGTTGTCTTATTTATTTTGTCCCTTGTAAAACTAGTGACTGAATACACTAAAAGTAAACTTGCCTCTCCTGGGCCCACATGTTTCTGTGAAATTCTGTCTTTCCTTAATTTGTAGCTGGTTCATGCAACTTTCAGAGGAAGTCCTTTGAGATTTATGGGCAGAGCATTTGAAGTAAGAGTCAATGCCTGTTAAAAAGTACCTTTTCTGAAAGATAGCATTTGAATTTGCTTAGCGGGCTCATCCAGTGGTCTCAGTCTTCATGAAGTGAGCTAAGAATCAGTGTTGTAAGATAGTGAGGATACAGAATATTATAGTGAGACAGCATAGTCTAGTAATTAGAGTGGGCGATTGAGAGCTAACTGGTGGGTTCTGTTCTCCACTCTGCTACTGGTTCAGTAGGTGACCTTCAGCGCATTACCTGACCTCATTGTGCCTCGGTTTTGTCATTTGAAAGTGGAGATGATAATGATTAAGGCTATGTTTTAGTCTCGGGTATTTTTAGTAAAAGTCAACAAAAATTCACAGCCTGTGATCTGTCCATGACTTGTATTATATACCCCTGACTAAATCTTGGGGAGGAGGGGCGTGCCATGTGCTCTGGGGGGGCAGCGTGGCTGCTCAGAGGATGGCCTGCGGGGATGCGGGTGCTGGGAGAGGGGGGCAGGTGTCAGCATGTGGCCCAGGACCCTTGCTGGTGCTGGGGGGTAGTATGTAGAAGAATAGTGGTCCCTATCACCAGATAGGAGGAGACATGGTGTGACTCCTTCAGCACCCCTTTCTAGCAGTAACTTGCCTTCCAAGTATGGTGCCTAGCTTACTATTTCACTTAAACTGCATGTAACAGTGGGTAAATGTCCTATTCTCTTGTTTTTGATTCTACAGCTGTGTCTAACCTGGATGCAGAGAGTAAACTGAGTGTGTACTACCGAGCACCTTGGCATCAGCAAAGAAATATTTTCCACCCCTCAACCAGACCGCCCTGTGTGGAGGAGCTGCACCGCCACGCCAAACAGAACCTGCGAGCCTTGCGTAGAGGTAACCACTTCCACAGTCCTCTCTCACTTTACCCACACTATGGGTCTGATCCAGAACCCACTGAAGTCAATAGAAAGACTCTCAATCACTAAGTTTTGGATGAAACCTTTAGTGAATAATGATGAAAAAAAACAGGAAGCCATGCTAAGCAGGGTTTGTCCCTTGTTTTGCTTCTTTATTATTATGTATTTTGTTTTTTAAAAGTTTTCTTTCTGCTTTTTTTTTAACCTTACAAATATTAGGAATGTCACATCTGTCTTCCATGTTTTTTTCTGGAGGATTTATTGGGCATGTTAGAGCTGTCTACTGTGATCTCTCACTCTTAAACTGAATGGATGGAAGTGTTGAATTTTAACAAAGACATCTTTTCTCCCAAGTGTTAAATGGTCACAAAATAGACAAAAAAAACTCCTGAGGTTTTTATAAACAGCCTGACTAAAATTTTCTTTTCTTCTCAATTGTTCAGCATTAAGTGTCTTGGGTTTTTTTATGTCATTTCGCTGGTTATGACAAAGTCTTCCAGGGTCAATAATACTTGAAGGCCATTACAGAGAAGCAAAATGTCTGGTTTGCATCAGTCTTCACTGCAGAGGATATGAGGGAGATTCTCAAACCTGAGCCATTCTTTTTAGCTGACAAATCTGAGGAACTGTCCCAGACTGAGGTGTCAGTAGAGGAGGTTTTGGAACAAATTGATAAATTAAACAGTAATAAATCACCAGGACCAGATGGTATTCTAGGGAACACAAATGTGAAATTGCAGAACTACCTACTGTGGTATGTAACGTATCACTTAAATCAGCCTTTGTACCAGATGAATGGCAGATAGCTAATGTGAGGCTGATTTTATAAAAGGCTTCAGAGGCAAGCCTGGCAATTCAAGGCCAGTAAACCTAACTTAAGTACCAAGCAAATTGGTTGAAACTATAGTAAATAATAAAATTATCAGATACCTAAATGAATATGATATGTTGGCAAAGAATCACCACAGCTTTTGTAAAGGGAAATCACGCTGCATGAATCTATTAGAATTCTTTGAGAGTGTCAATGAACATGTGGACAAGAGTGATCCAATTCAGATAGTTACATGGACTTTCAGAAAGCCTTTGACAAGGTCCCACACCAAGGGCTCTTAAGCAAAGTAAGCTGTCATGGGATAAGAGAGAACGTCCTTTCATGGTTCAGTAACTGGTTAAAAGACAGGAAACAAAGGGTAGGAATAAATGGTCAATTTCCACAATGAAAAAGGTATAGCAGGGTCTCCCAAAGATCTGTACTGAGACCAGTGCTATTCAACATATTCATAAATGATCTGGAAAAGGGAGTAAACAGTGAGGTGTCAAAGTTTGCAGATAATACTAAGTTACTCAAGTAGTTAAGTCCAAAGTTGACTGTGAAGAATTAGACATAGATCTCACAAAACTGGGTGACTGGGCAACAAAATGGGAGACGAAATTCATTGTTCATAAATGCAAAGTAGTTCACATTGGAAAACATAATCCCAACTATACATATAAAGTGATGGGTTCTAATTTAGCTGTTGCCACTCAGGAAAGAGATCTTGGAGCCATCATGGATAGTTCTCTGAAAACAGCTGCTCAGTTTGCAGCAACAGTCAAGATAGCTAACAGAATGTTCGGAACTATTAGAAAAAGGGTAGATAATAAGACTGAAAATATTATAATGCCACTACATAAATCCAAGGTATGCCCACACCTTGAATACTGAGTGCAGTTCTGATTACTCCCATCCAAAAAAAAATAATAGAATTGAAAAAGGTACAGAGAATGGCAACAAATGATTTGGGGTATGGAACAGCTTCCAGGCAAGGAGAGATTAAAAAGACTGCTTAGAAAAGAGACAACTGGGCACCGCATTTCAAGAAAGATGTGGAGAAATTGGAGAGGGTCCAGAGAAGAGCAACAAGAATGATTAAAGGTCTTGAGAACATGACCTATGAAGGAAGGCTGAAGGAATTGAGTTTATTTAGTTTGGAAAAGAGAAGACTGAGAGGGGACATGATAGCAGTTTTCAGGTATCTAAAAGAGTGTCATCAGGAGGAGTGTTCACCTTAGCTTCTAATGATAGAATAAGAAGCAATGGGCTTAAACTGCAGCAAGGGAGATTTAGGTTGGACATTAGGAAAAAGTTCCTAACTGCAGGGTAGTTAAACACTGGAATGAATTGCCTAGGGAGGTTGTGGAATCTCCATCTCTGGAGATATTTAAGAGTTGGTTAGATAAATGTCTATCAGGGATGGTCTAGACAGTATTTGGTCCTGCCACGAGGGCAGGGGACTGGACTCGATGACCTCTCGAGGTCCCTTCCAGTCCTAGAGTCTATGAATCTATGAATCTATGACTAAGGGGGAATGTGACGTAAGTCCATAAAATCATGAATAGTGCGGAGAAAGTGAATAGGGAAATGTTTACCCCTTCATGTAACACAAGAACCAGAGGTCACCCAGTGAAATTAATAGGCCGCAGGTTTAAAACAAACATAAAGAAGTACATCTTCACACAACAAACAGTCAACCTGTGGAACTCATTCCCAGAGGATGTTGTGAAGGCCAAAATATGAGTGGGTTCAAAAAAGAATTAGATAAGTTCATGGAGGATAGATCTATCAGTGTCTGTTAGCCAAGATCATCCAGGATACAACCCCATGCTCTGAGTGTCCGTAAACCTCTGACTGCCAGAAGCTGGGACTGGATGACAGGATGGAACACTCAATAAATTGCAGTGTTTTGTTCCTTCCCTCTGAAGCATCTGGCACCAGCCACTGTAAGAGGACAGGACAATGGGCTAGATGGACCATTGGTCTGACCCAGTATGGATGTTCGTATATAATATCTAATATAAAAAACAAGCAGAAGAAACAGTTACCTTTTTTTGTGAAAGTCACTTTTAAAGTGTTCAGTAGCAGCCTTTCTTAGGTGAAGTAGATTTGCATCATTATAAATAATTATCCTAATCATTTGTTGTTGTTGTTAATGATAATAATTGATCAAATTTGTGAACCTCATATTAACTGGATAAAATGTTACAATTAATTAACACATTTTGACCTCTCTGCAGGTTTTAACTCTGCAGCTAACTGTGGATGCAGTATGTCTTAATAGTACTGCAAAGAGCCATAAAAAGGAATTACAATCATAGTAGCATGAAAATTAGAATGGAATTTTGGTGTTTCCTTGGACAATCAGCAGAGCTAGTGTCCTAGCATCAGGATAATCTGCTTCTGCCATCTTGTGGACAGGAGAAATTCTGACAACCAAAGCATAAAGGCAGTGGAGAGAAATGGGTTCTGATGTTAAATAACAAATTGTGCTTTGGCAGTGTACTATCTTCAGTATTTAATATTAACTCTGCAGCATTAGCAGTTTGTCATACATTGTTATATTTTATTTTCTATGTATTTTTTTATTGTAAAATGCAATTATACTCTGAAAAGCACACCTAAAAGCAGCATTTCCTACTTTATACCTCCTATATCAAATTTGCATTATTTACAAGTAAAAAGATATTTTTAACTGCCACTTCTTCAAACTCAGTGTTAGATCTGAAAAACAAGTTACGTTCTCCTTGCCTCAGTCATCGAATGCCAGTGACAAAGACTGTTCTGTTGGTACTTAGCTGACAGTGTTATTGAGAATGCATTTGGTGAAAAAGAATCTAGCTTGCGTTTCCATTGGTTCTGCATGCTAACAGGAATGGAACTATTGCTACCTTGGCATCAAGAACAGACACAACCATTCCCCTGTCTCACACGGATTCCCAGAAGATTTTGAAGAAGCTTGAGTTTGGGCATGGATTGATGCTGGAGAGACTTCAATACTAGAGCTTTCTAGGCAATGAAAGACTCTGTAGAACTTGAAATTTTCTTGGAACTGAGCGAGACTAGTATAGCCGGAGCCTTGAAGACAGACACCTCAGTTCTGGGACAAGTCTTTGCCTCAGCATCTGCCTCCCTGGTGTCAGTCAAGCAGTCAGAACCTGATGCAGCTGTGAAACGAAATCCTAGCTTGGAATGTTCCTTCTTATTTCCCCTCACTGCACCTGTTGGTACTCTATTATACCTCTTAATGTTTCTAGGCAAAAGAAGCTCCCATAGGAAGTCAGGCCTTGGGTCCAAAGCATCTCTGCATTGGCCTCACTACCATTTGGGATATAATTTAAGTCCCATTCTGGGAGACCTCAGGCTCATTAGCTTTTGATGTAGGCATGTGTGTAACTTTTAGGAGAGTAAACCTTCCAATGGCCTGTGGCCTCAGTAGATACCCTTTCATCTTGGACATTTGTACCATGGCAGGGTCAATGATGAATCCACCATATCCTTACAGTACACGTAATACTTAGTTTAGGGAAGCCTTTCAGAATTGCATTCAGTCTTCAGAGGGGACGATAGCTGCACTTCATCTTCCATGGATTGCCTACTGATCTTCTTCTCTTTTGATTTTGGTTGTATTTAAGACAAAAACAAATTACAGATAGGAAATTTTCAGATGTTTGGGCAATGACAATAAATCGTGTTTTTTCCAGTTATTTAAAATTCTTGAACTTTGAGCCTCCGGCTCACAGTTTTGTTCTCTTTTGTCTTAACTTTGT